>NC_134707.1:100515005-101118286 GCF_043290135.1 Rhipicephalus microplus | reverse complement strand
AGTTGGGGGTTCGTAGTTGTGGGGTTCGTAGTTGTGGAGTTTGTAGTTTGTAGTACTCCTGGAAGTATTTCTTTCACTGTATACTGTTCTGACATGATGACAGGGCATCGGTTTCTGTACTATGGATACCAAACTATTACCGTTAAATATGTTAAGAAATTCATATACCGCTATTTTTTAATAACCAACTGTGCAACCAGCTGTCATGCAAGCTGTTTTCATGGAACCGGGCTTCATGCAACCAGCTGTCGCTCTACGGTACCAAAATCGTTACATATGCCATGCTTCTCAGCAAATACACATATCGACATTCTTTCTTCGACTTAAAAAATACAATGGCTGTTGTATATTGTAAATAATAACATAAATTTTAACTACAATGGTAACCCTCATAATAAAAAATTTGCCTGACGTTGCACGTGATGTGCCACCAAATCAAGCACACTTGCTCACGTAATCGAAATATTTTTATTTTGGCTGTTTTAGTTTTGTGACAATAAAAAGGAAGATGACTTGAATTTAATTATTAACCTACTCTGCCTAAATTACGACAACTCTTGGTCTTGAGGCCACACGACACACTGATGAGATGTTGGCACCACCTTAAAATATATTTATCTTTAACAATATTTCTTTAGGTCTTACAGGGCCTACACAGTTCTCTGTCGGTGTAATTGAACTGCGCAATTTATGAGAGTGTCCCTTGCTCTGTATTGCTACTTCGCGTAGGATTTTGAGCCATTGAGACGAAATATAGCAATAAAAGCCACGTAAGTACGTGAAGTCATATTAACGTTAAGGAGTGGGGCTTCAGCGCAAAAATTGATGAATGCAAATTTGAGATATCTTTTCAAGCCCTTAATGTAGTACCACAAAACTACTTGCAGTGCTGTTATTTAGGAATATTTTTCTTTGTTAATACCTCGTGTGCGGTTTTATTCTAGCTCCCTTTCATCGCTTTAACACATGCAATATACGCAAATGTATGTGTGAAAATGCATTATTAAGGGCGAAGCACCTTAAGACTGCACAATATGTCTTCGTTCCTAAGCAGCCGCACGGCGTCTACAGCACACGTCTAAACCGATACATCTGTGAACATACAGAAATTCTCGGAAGGCTGGTAAATAGAATAAACAAAATACAAGACCTCAACAGTGAAAGAACAGCGACATTCAACTACCAACCAATCGAAGCATATGACAGAACGAAAAGAGAAAAGAAAAAAGAGAAAAGATTGTAGAGCAAAATAAAATTCTGTTAACGAAACTTCCCAACTAGAAACTCCACTGGAGTTTCTAGTTGGGAAGTTTCTAGTTGTGTATTTTCTAGTTGCGGAGTTTCTAGTTGTGTAGTTTCTAGGTGGGAAGTTTCTACGTGAGTTTATAGTTGTGGATTTTTTAGTTGCAGAATTAAGAGTTGCAGAGTTTCATGTTGTGGAGTTTCTAGTGGCGGAGTCTCTAGTTGTGGAGTCTCTAGTTGTGGAATTTGTAGTTGTGGAGTATCTAGTTGTGGTGTTTCAAGTTGTGGTGTTTCTAGTTGGGAAGTTTCTAGTTGTGTATTTTCTAGTTGCGGAGTTTCTAGTTGTGTAGTTTCTAGGTGGGAAGTTTCTACGTGAGTTTATAGTTGTGGATTTTTTAGTTGCAGGATTAAGAGTTGCAGAGTTTCATGTTGTGGAGTTTCTAGTGGCGGAGTCTCTAGTTGTGGAGTCTCTAGTTGTGGAATTTGTAGTTGTGGAGTATCTAGTTGTGGTGTTTAAAGTTGTGGTGTTTCTATCTGTGGAGTTTCTACTTGTGGAGTCTTTAGTTGTGGAGTCTTTAGTGTTGGAGTTCCTAGTTGTGGAGTTTCTAGTTGTGGAGTGTCTAGTTGAGGAGTTTCTAGTAGTGGAGTTTATAGGTGTGGAGTGTCTAGTTGGAGTTTTTTTTCCGAGTTTCTAGTTGTAGATTTTCTAGTTGCAGAGTTCCTACTTGTGGAGTTTCTAGTTGAGGGGTTTCTATTTGTTGAATTTCTAGCTGTGGAGTTTCTACTTATAGAATCTCTAGTCGTGGAGTTTCTAGTTGTGTAGTTTGTATATGAGGAGTTTCTAAATGTGAAGTCTCTAGATGTGCAGTCTCTAGTTCTGAAGTTTCTAGTTGCGGAGTTTCTAGTTGCGGAGTTACTAGTTGCAGACTTTCTAGTTGTGGAGTTTCTAGTTGTGGAGTTTCTAGTTGTGGAGCTTCTAGTTGCGGAGTTTCTAGTTGAGGAGTTTTTGATGTGGAGTCCCTGGTTGTGGAGTCTCTAGTTGTGGAGTTTCTAGTTGCAGAGTCTCTAGTTGCGGAGTTGCTAGTTGTGGAGTCTGTAGTTGTGGAGTCTGCAGTTGTGGAGTTTCTAGCTGTGGAGTTTTTAGTTATGGAGTCTCTCGTTGTGGAGTTTCTAGTTGCGAAGTTTCTAGTTGTGGAATTTGTAGTTGTGGAGTATCTAGTTGTGGTGTTTCAAGTTGTGGAGTTTCTAGTTATGGAGTTTCTAGTTGTGGAGTTTCTAGTTGGTGAGTTTCTAGTTGCCGTGTTTCTAAATGCGAAGTCTCAAGTTGTGGTGTTTCTATCTGTGGAGTTTCTAGTTGCAGAGTCTCTAGTTGTGGAGTTCCTAGTTGTGGAGTTCCTAGTTGTGGAGTGTCAAGTTGTGGAGTTTCTGGTTTTGGAGTTTCAAGGTGTTAAGTTTCTAGTTGGAGTTTTAATTTTCGAGTTTGTAGTTGTAGATTTTCTAGTTGCAGAGTTTCTAGTTGCAGAGTTTCTAGTCGTGGAGTTTCTAGTTGTGGAGTTTTTAGTTGTGGAGTTTCCTGCTGTGGAGTTTCTAGTTGTGAAGTTTCTATTTGCGGATTTTCTAGTTGCGGAGTTTCTAGTTGCTGAGCTTCTAGTTGTGTAGTTTCTAGTTGGGAAGTTTCTACTTGAGTTTATAGTTGTGGATTTTCTAGTTGCACAGTTTCGTGTTGCAGAGATTCAAGTTGTGGAGTTTCTAGTTGCGGAGTCTATAGTTGTGGAGTTTCTAGTTGTGGAGTCTCTAGTTCTGAAGTTTCTAGTTGTGGAGTTTATAGTTGTGGAGTTTCTAGCTGTAAAGTTTCTAGTTGCGGAGTTTCTAGTTGCAGAGTTTCTAGTTGTGGAGTTTCTATTTGTGGATTTTTTAGCTGTAGAGTCTCTAGTTCTGAAAACTCTAGTTGTGGAGTTTATAGTTGTGGAGTTTCTAGCTGTGGAGTTTCTATATGCGGAGTTTCTATTTGCGGAGTTTCTAGTCGTGGAGTTTCTAGTTGTGGAGTTTCTAGTTGTGGAGTTTCTAGTTGTGGAGTGTCTAGGTGTGGAGTTTCAAGATGCGGAATTGATAGGTGTGGAGTTTCGAGTTGTGGAGTTTCTAGTTGTCGGGTTTCTAGTTGCAGAGTTTTTGTTGTGGAGCCTCTAGTTGTGGAGTCTCTAGTTGTGGAGTTTCAATTTGCAGAGTTTCTAGTTGAGGAGTTTCTAGTTGCGCAGTTTCTAGTTGTGGAATTTGTAGTTGCGGAGTTTCTCGATGTGGAGTTTCTAGTTGGGAAGTTTCTAGTTGTGTATTTTCTAGTTGCGGAGTTTCTAGTTGTGTAGTTTCTAGTTGGGAAGTTTCTACGTGAGTTTATAGTTGTGGATTTTCTAGTTGCAGAATTAAGAGTTGCAGAGTTTCATGTTGTGGAGTTTCTAGTGGCGGAGTCTCTATTTGCGGAGTCTCTAGTGTTGGAATTTGTAGTTGTGGAGTATCTAGTTGTGGTGTTTCAAGTTGTGGTGTTTCTATTTGTTGAAGTTCTAGCTGTGGAGTTTCTACTTATAGAATCTCTAGTCGTGGAGTTTCTAGTTGTGTAGTTTCTATATGTGGAGTTTCTAAATGTGAAGTCTCTAGTTGTGCAGTCTCAAGTTGTGGAGTTTCTAGTTGTGGAGTTTTTAGTTGTGGAGTTTTTATTTGTGGAGTTTCTTGTTGTGGAGTTTCTAGTTGTGAAGTTTCTAGTTGTGGATTTTCTAGTTGCGGAGTTTCAAGTTGTGTAGTTTCTAGTTGGGAAGTTTCTACTTGAGTTTATAGTTGTGGATTTTCTAGTTGCAGAGTTTCCAGTTGCAGAGTTTCAAGTTGTGGAGTTTCCAGTTGCGGAGTCTCTAGTTGTGGAGTCTCTAGTTCTGGAGTTTCTAGTTGTGGAGTTTCTAGTTGCGGAGATTGTAGTTGCGGTGTTTCTAAATGTGGAGTTTCTAGTTGAGGAATTTGTAGTTGTGGAGCATCTAGTTGTGGTGTTTGAAGTTGTGGAGTTTCTAGTTGTGGAGTTTCTAGTTGTGGAGTTTCTAGTTGGGGGTTCGTAGTTGTCGGGTTTGCAGTTTTCGGGTTTCTAGTTGCGGAGTTTATAGTCGTGGAGTTTCTAGTATTCGAGTTTCTAGTTGTGGAGTATTTAGTTGTGGAGTTTTCTAGTTGCGGAGTTTCTAGTTGTGCAGGCTCTAGTTTTGGAGTCTGCAGTTCCGGAGTTTCTAGTTGTGGAATTCATAGTTGTGGAGTTTTTAGCTGTGGAGTTTCTAGTTGCGGAGTCTCTAGTTGCAGAGTTTTTAGTTGTCGTGTTTCTAAATGCGTAGTCTCAGGTTGTGGTGTTTCTATCTGTGGAGTTTCTAGTTGTGGAGTCTTTAGTTGTGGACTTCCTAGTTGTGGAGTTTCTAGTTGTAGATTTTCTAGTTGCAGGGTTCCTAGTTGTGGAGTTTCTAGTTGTGGGGTTTCTAGTTGTTCAAATTCTAGCTGTGGAGTTTCTACTTATAGAATCTCTAGTCGTGGAGTTTCTAGTTGTGTAGTTTCTATTTGAGGAGTTTCTAAATGCGAAGTCTCTAGTTGTGCAGTCTCTAGTTGTGGAGTTTCTAGTTGTGGAGTTTTTAGTTGTGCAGTTTTTAGTTGTGGAGTTTCTCGATGTGGGGTTTCTAGTTGTGAAGTTTCTAGTTGTGGATTTTCGAGTTGCGGAGTTTCTAGTTGTGTAGTTTCTAGTTGGGAAGTTTCTACGTGAAATTATAGTTGTGGATTTTCTAGTTGCAGAATTAAGAGTTGCAGAGTTTCAAGTTGTAGAGTTTCTAGTGGCGGAGTCTCTAGTTGTGGAGTCTCTAGTTCTGGAGTTTCTAGTTGCGGAGTCTCTAGTGTTGGAGTTTCTAGTTGCGGAGTTTCTAGCTGCGGAGTTTCTAGTTGCCGAGATTCTAGTTGCGGAGTCTGTAGCTGTGGAGTCTCAAGTGGCGGAGTTCCTAGATATGGATTTTCTAGTTGTGGAGATTTTAGTTGCGGAGTTTGTAGTTGCGGTGTTTCTAAATGTGGAGTTTCTAGTTGTGGACTTTTTAGTTGTGGAGCACCTAGTCGTGGTGTTTCAAGTTGTGGAGTTTCTAGTTGTGGAGTTTCTAGTTGTTGAGTTTCTGGTTGCCGAGTTTCTAGTTGCAAAGTCTCAAGTTGTGGAGTTTGTAGTTGTGGAGTCTCTAGTTGTTGAGTGTCTAGTTATGGAGTTTCTAGTGCGAAGTCTCATGTTGTGGAGTTTCTAGTTGTGGAGTTTCTGGTGGGGGGTTCGTAGTTGTCGGGTCTCTAGATGCGGAGTTTCAAGTCGTGGAGTTTCTAGTGTTCGAGTTTCTAGTTGTAAAGTTTTTAGTTGTGGAGTTTTTTAGTTGCGGAGTCTCTAGTTGTGGAGTTTCTAGTTGTGGAGTTTCTAGCTGTGGAGTTTCTAGTTGCAGAGTCTCTAGTTGTGCAGGCTCTAGTTGTGGAGTCTCTAGTTATGGAGTTTCTTGTTGTGGAGTTTCTAGCTGTGGAGTTTCTAGTTGCGGAGTTTCTAGTTGCACAGTTTCTAGTTGTGGAGTTTCTAGTTGTGGAGTTTCTAGTTGCGGAGTTTTGTAGTTGCGGAGTCTGTAGTTGTGGAGTTTCTAGCTGTGGAGTTTCTAGTTGCGGAGTTTCTATTTGCAGAGTTTCTAGTTGCGGACTTTCTAGCTGTGGAGTTTCTAGTTGCGGAGTTTCTAGTGGCAGAGTTTCAGTTGTGGAGTTTCTATTAGTGAAGTTTGTAAGTGCGGAGTTTCTAGTTGTGGAGTTTCTAGTTGTGGAGTTTCTAGTTGTGGAGTCTCTAGTTGTGGAGTTTCTAGTTGTGGAGTTTCTAGTTGCGATGTCTCAAGTTGTGGAGTTTCTAGTTGTGGAGTTTCTAGTTGAAGGTTCGTAGTTGTGGGGTTCGTAGTTGTGGAGTTTGGTGTTGCAGAGTTTCTAGTTGCGGAATTTTCTAGTTAGGGACTTTCTAGTTGCGGAGTTTCAAGTTGTTGAGTTCCTAGTTGTGGAGTTTCTAGTTGTGGAGTTTGTAGCTGCGGAGTTTCTAGTTGTGGAGTTGGTAGCTGTGGAGTATCTGGTTGTGGATTTTGAAGTTGTAGAGTTCCTAGTTGTGGAGTGTCTAGTTGTGGAGTTTCTAGTTGCGGAGTCTGTAGTTGTGGAGTTTCTAGTTGCTGAGTTTCTATTTGTTGATTTTCTAGCTGTGGAGTTTCTAGTTGCGTAGTTTCTAGTTGCAGAGTTTCTAGTTGCGGACTTTCTAGCGTTGGAGTTTGTAGTTGCAGAGTTTCTAGTTCCAGAGTTTCTAGTCGTGGAGTTTCTAGTTGTGGAGTTTGTAGTTGCGGAGTTTCTCGTTGTGGAGTTTCTAGTTGTGGAGTTTCTAGTTGTGAAGTTTCTAGTTGTGGAGTTTCTATCTGTGGAGTTTCTAGTTGTGAAGTCTTTAGTTGTGGAGTTCCTAGTTGTGGAGTTTCTAGTTGTGGAGTGTCTAGTTGAGGAGTTCCTAGTTGTGGAGTTTCTAGTTGTGGAGTTTCTAGTTGTCGGGTTTGTAGTTGCGGAATTTTTGTTGTGGAGTCCCAAGTTTTGGTGTCCCTAGTTGTGGAATTTCTAGTTGCAGAGTTTCTAGTTGCGGAGTTTCTACTTGTGGAGTCTGAAATTGTGGAGCATCTAGTTGTGGTGTTTCAAGTTGTGGAGTTTCTATTTGTGGATTTTCTAGCTTGGAGTTTCTAGTTGCGGAGTTTCTAGTTGCAGAGTTTCTAGTTGCGGACTTTGTAGCTGTGGAGTTTCTAGTTGTCGGGTTTCTAGTTGCGGAGTTTTTGTTGTGGAGTCTCTAATTGTGGAGTCTCTAGTCGTGAAGTTTCTAGTTGTTAAGTTTCTAGTTGCGGAGTTTCTAGTTGTAGAGTTTCTAGTTGCGGAGTTTTCTAGTTATGGAGTTTCTAGTTGCGGAGTTTCAAGTTGTTGAGTTCCTAGTTGTGGAGTTTCTAGTTGTGGAGTTTGTAGCTGCGAAGTTTCTAGTTGTGGAGTTGGTAGCTGTGGAGTATCTGGTTGTGGATTTTGAAGTTGTAGAGTTTTTAGTTGTGGAGTGTCTAGTTGTGGAGTTTCTAGTGGCGGAGTGTGTAGTTGTGGAGTTTCTAGTTGTGGAGTTTCAAGATGCGGAATTGATAGGTGTGGAGTTTCTAGTTGTCGGGTTTCTAGTTGCGGAGTTTTTGTTGTGGAGTCTCTAATTGTGGAGTCTCCAGTTGTGAAGTTTCTAGTTGTGGAGTTTCTAGTTGTGGAGTTTCTAGTTGTGGAATTTGTAGTTGTGGAGTTTCTAGTTGGGGGTTCGTAGTTGTGGGGTTCGTAGTTGTGGAGTTTCTAGTTGTCTAGTCTCTAGTTTTGAAGTTTCTAGTTATGGAGTTACTAGCTGTGGAGTTTCTAGTTGCGGAGTTTCAAGTTGCAGAGTTTCTAGTTGCCGAGTTTTCTAGTTATGGAGTTTCTAGTAGCGGAGTTTCAAGTTGTTAAATTCCTAGTTGTGGAGTTTTTAGTTGTGGAGTTTGTAGCTGCGGAGTTTCTAGTTGTGGAGTTGGTAGCTGTGGAGTATCTGGTTGTGAATTTCGAAGTTGTAGAGTTCCTAGTTGTGGAGTGTCTAGTTGTGGAGTTTCTAGTTGCGGAGTCTGTAGTTGTGGAGCTTCTAGTTGCAGAGTTTCGATTTGTTGATTTTCTAGCTGTGGAGTGTCTAGTTGCGTAGTTTCTAGTTGCAGAGTTTCTAGTTGCGGACTTTCTAGCGTTGGAGTTTCTAGTTGCGGAGTTTCTAGTTGCAGAGTTTCTAGTCGTGGAGTTTCTAGTTGTGGAGTTTGTAGTTGCGGAGTTTCTAGTTGTGGAGTTTCTAGTTGTGGAGTTTCTAGTTGTGAAGTTTCTAGTTGTGGAGTTTCAAGATGCGGAATTGATATGTGTGGAGTTTCTAGTTGTGGAGTTCCTAGTTGTCGGGTTTCTAGTTGCGGAGTATTTGTTGTTGAGTCTCTAATTGTGGAGTCTCTAGTTGTGGAGTTTCTAGTTTTGGAGTTTCTAGTTGTGGAGTTTCTAGTTGTGTAATTTGTAGTTGTGGAGTATCTAGCTGTGGTGTTTCAAGTTGTGGAGTTTCTAGTTGTGGAGTTTCTAGTTGCGGAGTTTTTGTTGTGGAGTCTCTAATTGTGGAGTCTGTAGTTGTGGAGTTTCTAGTTGTGGATTTTCTAGTTGTGGAGTTTCTAGTTGTGGAGTTTCTAGTTGTGGAATTTGTAGTTGTGGAGTATCTAGTTGTGGTGTTTCAAGTTGTGGAGTTTCTAGTCGTGGAGTTTCTAGTTGCGGAGTTTCTAGTTGGTGAGTTTCTAGTTGCCGTGTTTCTAAATGCGAAGTATCAAGTTGTGGTGCTTCTATCTGTGGAGTTTCTAGTTGTGAAGTCTTTAGTTGTGGAGTTCCTAGTTGTGGAGTGTCTAGTTGAGGAGTTCCTAGTTGTGGAGTTTCTAGTTGTGGAGTTTCTAGTTGTCGGGTTTGTAGTTGCGGAGTTTTTGTTGTGGAGTCCCAAGTTGTGGAGTCCCTAGTTGTGGAATTTCTAGTTGCAGAGTTTCTAGTTGCGGAGTTTCTAGTTGTGGAGTCTGTAGTTGTGAAGCATCTAGTTGTGGTGTTTCAAGTTGTGGAGTTTCTATTTGTGGATTTTCTAGCTGTGGAGTTTCTAGTTGCGGAGTTTCTAGTTGCAGAGTTTCTAGTTGCGGACTTTGTAGCTGTGGAGTTTCTAGTGGCGGAGTTTCTAGTTGCAGAGTTTCTAGTTGTGGAGTTTCTAGTTGTGGAGTTTGTAGTTGCGGAGTTTCTAGTTGTGGAGTTTCTAGTTGTGGAGTTTCTAGTTGTGAAGTTTCTAGTTGTGGAGTTTCAAGATGCGGAATTGATATGTGTGGAGTTTCTAGTTGTGGAGTTCCTAGTTGTCGGGTTTCTAGTTGCGGAGTATTTGTTGTTGAGTCTCTAATTGTGGAGTCTCTAGTTGTGGAGTTTCTAGTTTTGGAGTTTCTAGTTGTGGAGTTTCTAGTTGTGTATTTTGTAGTTGTGGAGTATCTAGCTGTGGTGTTTCAAGTTGTGGAGTTTCTAGTTGTGGAGTTTCTAGTTGCGGAGTTTTTGTTGTGGAGTCTCTAATTGTGGAGTCTCTAGTTGTGGAGTTTCTAGTTGTGGATTTTCTAGTTGTGGAGTTTCTAGTTGTGGAGTTTCTAGTTGTGGAATTTGTAGTTGTGGAGTATCTAGTTGTGGTGTTTCAAGTTGTGGAGTTTCTAGTCGTCGAGTTTCTACTTGCGGAGTTTCTAGTTGGTGAGTTTCTAGTTGCCGTGTTTCTAAATGCGAAGTATCAAGTTGTGGTGCTTCTATCTGTGGAGTTTCTAGTTGTGAAGTCTTTAGTTGTGGAGTTCCTAGTTGTGGAGTGTCTAGTTGAGGAGTTCCTAGTTGTGGAGTTTCTAGTTGTGGAGTTTCTAGTTGTCGGGTTTGTAGTTGCGGAGTTTTTGTTGTGGAGTCCCAAGTTGTGGAGTCCCTAGTTGTGGAATTTCTAGTTGCAGAGTTTCTAGTTGCGGAGTTTCTAGTTGTGGAGTCTGTAGTTGTGGAGCATCTAGTTGTGGTGTTTCAAGTTGTGGAGTTTCTATTTGTGGATTTTCTAGCTGTGGAGTTTCTAGTTGCGGAGTTTCTAGTTGCAGAGTTTCTAGTTGCGGACTTTGTAGCTGTGGAGTTTCTAGTTGCGGAGTTTCTAGTTGCAGAGTTTCTAGTTGTGGAGTTTCTAGTTGTGGAGTTTGTAGTTGCGGAGTTTCTAGTTGTGGAGTTTCTAGTTGCGGAGTTTCTAGTTGCAGAGTTTCTAGTTGCGGAGTTTTCTAGTTATGGAGTTTCTAGTTGCGGAGTTTCAAGTTGTTGAGTTCCTAGTTGTGGAGTTTCTAGTTGCGGAGTCTGTAGTTGTGGAGTTTCTAGTTGTGGAGTTTCTATTTGTGGATTTTCTAGCTGTGGAGTTTCTAGTTGCGGAGTTTCTAGTTGCAGAGTTTCTAGTTGCGACATTTCTAGCTGTGGAGTTTCTAGTTGCGGAGTTTCTAGTTGCAGACTTTCTAGTTGTGGAGTTTCCGGTTGTGGAGTTTGTAGTTGCGGAGTACTAGTTGTGGAGTTTCTAGTTGTGGAGTTTCTAGTTGAGGAGTTTCAAGATGCGGAAATGATAGGTGTGGAGTTTCTAGTTGTGGAGTTTCTAGTTGTCGGGTTTCTAGTTGCGGAGTTTTTGATGTGGAGTCCCTGTTTGTGGAGTCTCTAGTTGTGGAGTTTCTAGTTGCCGAGTTGCTAGTTGCGGAGTTTCTAGTTGTGGAGTCTGTATTTGTGGAGCTTGCAGTTGTGGAGTTTCTAGTTGTGGAGTTTTTAGTTATGGTGTCTCTCGTTGTGGAGTTTCTTGTTGCGAAGTTTCTAGTTGCCGAGGTTCTAGTTGCAAAGTCTAAAGTTGTGGAGTTTCGAGCTGTGGAGTTTCTAGTTGCGGAGTTTCTAGTTGTAGATTTTCTAGTTGTGGAGTTTCTAGTTGTGGAATTTGTAGTTGTGGAGTATCTAGTTGTGGTGTTTTAAGTTGTGGAGTTTCTAGTTATGGAGTTTCTAGTTGCGGAGTTTTTAGTTGGTGAGTTTCTAGTTGCCGTGTTTCTAAATGCGAAGTCTCAAGTTGTGGTGTTTCTATCTGTGGAGTTTCTAGTTGCAAAGTCTCAAGTTGTGGATTTTCTAGCTGTGGAGTTTCTAGTTGTGGAGTGTCTAGTTGTGGAGTTTCTAGTTGTGGAGTTTGTAGTTGTGAGGTTCGTAGTTGCGGGGTTCGTAGTTGTGGAGTTTCTAGTTGTGGAGTTTCTAGCTGTGGAGTTTCTAGTTGCGGAGTTTCTAGTTGCAGAGTTTCTAGTTGCGGAGTTTTCTAGTTATGGAGTTTCTAGTTGCGGAGTTTCTAGTTGTTAAATTCCTAGTTGTGGAGTTTGTATCTGCAGAGTTTCAAGATGCGGAAATGATAGGTGTGGAGTTTCTAGTTGTGGAGTTTCTAGTTGTCGGGTTTCTAGTTGCGGAGTTTTTGATGTGGAGTCCCTGGTTGTGGAGTCTCTAGTTGTGGAGTTTCTAGTTGCCGAGTTGCTAGTTGCGGAGTTTCTAGTTGTGGAGTCTGTATTTGTGGAGCCTGCAGTTGTGGAGTTTCTAGTTGTGGAGTTTTTAGTTATGGTGTCTCTCGTTGTGGAGTTTCTAGTTGCGAAGTTTCTAGTTGCCGAGGTTCTAGTTGCAAAGTCTAAAGTTGTGGAGTTTCGAGCTGTGGAGTTTCTAGTTGCGGAGGTTCTAGTTGTGGGGTTTCTAGTTGTTGAAATTCTAGCTGTGGAGTTTATACTTATAGAATTTCTAGTCGTGGAGTTTCTAATTGTGTAGTTTCTATCTGAGGAGTTTCTAGTTGTGGAGTTTCTAGTTGCAAAGTCTCAAGTTGTGTCGTTTCTAGTTGTGGAGTTTCTAGTTGGGGTTTCGTAGTTGTGGGGTTCGTAGTTGTGGAGTTTCTAGTTGTCTAGTCTCTAGTTTTGAAGTTTCTAGTTATGAAGTTACTAGTTGCGGAGTTTCTAGTTGCGGAGTTTCTAGTTGCAGAGTTTCTAGTTGCGGAGTTTTCAAGTTATGGAGTTTCTAGTTGCGGAGTTTCAAGTTGTTAAATTCCTAGTTGTGGAGTTTTTAGTTGTGGAGTTTGTAGCTGCGGAGTTTCTAGTTGTGGAGTTGGTAGCTGTGGAGTATCTGGTTGTGAATTTTGAAGTTGTAGAGTTCCTAGTTGTGGAGTGTCTAGTTGTGGAGTTTCTAGTTGCGGAGTCTGTAGTTGTGGATTTTCTAGTTGCTGAGTTTCTATTTGTTGATTTTCTAGCTGTGGAGTTTCTAGTTGCGTAGTTTCTAGTTGCAGAGTTTCTAGTTGCGGACTTTCTAGCGTTGGAGTTTCTAGTTGCGGAGTTTCTAGTTGCAGAGTTTCTAGTCGTGGAGTTTCTAGTTGTGGAGTTTGTTGTTGCGGAGTTTCTAGTTGTGGAGTTTCTAGTTGTGGAGTTTCTAGTTGTGAAGTTTCTAGTTGTGGAGTTTCAAGATGCGGAATTGATAGGTGTGGAGTTTCTAGTTGTGGAGTTTCTAGTTGTCGGGTTTCTAGTTGCGGAGTTTTTGTTGTGGAGTCTCTAATTGTGGAGTCTCTAGTTGTGGAGTTTCTAGTTTTGGAGTTTCTAGCTGTGGAGTTTCTAGTTGTGGAATTTGTAGTTGTGGAGTATCTAGTTGTGGTGTTTCAAGTTGTGGAGTTTCTAGTTGTGGAGTTTCTAGTTGCGGAGTTTTTGTTGTGGAGTCTCTAATTGTGGAGTCTCTAGTTGTGGAGTTTCTAGTTGTAGAGTTTCTAGTCGTGGAGTTTCTATTTGTGGAATTTGTAGTTGTGGAGTATCTAGTTGTGGTGTTTCAAGTTGTGGAGTTTCTAGTTATGGAGTTTCTAGTTGCGGAGTTTCTAGTTGGTGAGTTTATAGTTGCTGTGTTTCTAAATGCGAAGTCTCAAGTTGTGGTGTTTCTATCTGTGGAGTTTCTAGTTGTAGAGTCTCTAGTTGTGGAGTTCCTAGTTGTGGAGTTTCTAGTTGTGGAGTGTCTAGTTGTGGAGTTTCTGGTTTTGGAGTTTCAAGGTGTTGAGTTTCTATTTGGAGTTTTAGTTTTCGAGTTTCTAGTAGATTTTCTAGTTGCAGAGTTTCTAGTTGTGGATTTTCTAGTTTTGGGGTTTCTAGTTGTTGAAATTCTAGCTGTGGAGTTTCTACTAATGGAATCTCTAGTCATGGAGTTTCCAGTTGTGGAGTTTTTAGTTGTGGAGTTTTTAGTTGTGGAGTTTCCTGTTGTGGTGTTTCTAGTTGTGAAGTTTCTATTTGCGGATTTTCTAGTTGTGGAGTTTCTAGTTGCGGAGCTTCTAGTTGTGTAGTTTCTAGTTGGGAAGTTTCTACTTGAGTTTATAGTTGTGAATTTTCTAGTTGCAGAGTTTCGCGTTGCAGAGTTTCAAGTTGTAGAGTTTCTAGTTGCGGAGTCTATAGTTGCGGAGTTTCTAGTTGTGGAGTCTCTAGTTCTGAAGTTTCTAGTTGTGGAGTTTCTAGTTGCGGAGTTACTAGTTGCAGACTTTCTAGTTGTGGAGTTTCTAGTTGTGGAGTTTCTAGTTGTGGAGCTTCTAGTTGCGGAGTTTCTAGTTGAGGAGTTTTTGATGTGGAGTCCCTGGTTGTGGAGTCTCTAGTTGTGGAGTTTCTAGTTGCAGAGTCTCTAGTTGCGGAGTTTCTAGTTGTGGAGTCTGTAGTTGTGGAGTCTGCAGTTGTGGAGTTTCTAGCTGTGGAGTTTTTAGTTATGGAGTCTCTCGTTGTGGAGTTTCTAGTTGCGAAGTTTCTAGTTGCCGTGTTTCTAGTTGCAAAGTCTAAATTTGTGGAGTTTCAAGCTGTGGAGTTTCTAGTTGCGGAGTTTCTTGTTGTAGAGTTTCTAGTTGTGGAGTTTCTATTTGTGGAATTTGTAGTTGTGGAGTATCTAGTTGTGGTGTTTCAAGTTGTGGAGTTTCTAGTGATGGAGTTTCTAGTTGTGGAGTTTCTAGTTGGTGAGTTTCTAGTTGCCGTGTTTCTAAATGCGAAATCTCAAGTTGTGGTGTTTCTATCTGTGGAGTTTCTAGTTGCAGAGTCTCTAGTTGTGGAGTTCCTAGTTGTGGAGTTCCTAGTTGTGGAGTGTCTAGTTGTGGAGTTTCTGGTTTTGGAGTTTCAAGGTGTTAAGTTTCTAGTTGGAGTTTTAATTTTCGAGTTTGTAGTTGTAGATTTTCTAGTTGCAGAGTTTCTAGTTGCAGAGTTTCTAGTCGTGGAGTTTCTAGTTGTGGAGTTTTTAGTTGTGGAGTTTCCTGTTGTGGAGTTTCTAGTTGTGAAGTTTCTATTTGCGGATTTTCTAGTTGCGGAGTTTCTAGTTGTGGAGTTTCCTGTTGTGGAGTTTCTCGTTGTGAAGTTTCTATTTGCGGATTTTCTAGTTGTGGAGTTTCTAGTTGCTGAGCTTCTAGTTGTGTAGTTTCTAGTTGGGAAGTTTCTACTTGAGTTTATAGTTGTGGATTTTCTAGTTGCAGAGTTTCGTGTTGCAGAGATTCAAGTTGTGGAGTTTCTAGTTGCGGAGTCTATAGTTGTGGAGTTTCTAGTTGTGGAGTCTCTAGTTCTGAAGTTTCTAGTTGTGGAGTTTATAGTTGTGGAGTTTCTAGCTGTAAAGTTTCTAGTTGTGGAGTTTCTATTTGTGGATTTTTTAGCTGTAGAGTCTCTAGTTCTGAAAACTCTAGTTGTGGAGTTTATAGTTGTGGAGTTTCTAGCTGTGGAGTTTCTATATGCGGAATTTCTATTTGCGGAGTTTCTAGTCGTGGAGTTTCTAGTTGTGGAGTTTCTAGTTGTGGAGTTTCTAGTTGTGGAGTGTCCAGGTGTGGAGTTTCAAGATGCGGAATCGATAGGTGTGGAGTTTCGAGTTGTGGAGTTTCTAGTTGTCGGGTTTCTAGTTGCAGAGTTTTTGTTGTGGAGCCTCTAGTTGTGGAGTCTCTAGTTGTGGAGTTTCAATTTGCAGAGTTTCTAGTTGAGGAGTTTCTAGTTGCGCAGTTTCTAGTTGTGGAATTTGTAGTTGCGGAGTTTCTCGATGTGGAGTTTCTAGTTGGGAAGTTTCTAGTTGTGTATTTTCTAGTTGCGGAGTTTCTAGTTGTGTAGTTTCTAGTTGGGAAGTTTCTACGTTAGTTTATAGTTGTGGATTTTCTAGTTGCAGAATTAAGAGTTGCAGAGTTTCATGTTGTGGAGTTTCTAGTGGCGGAGTCTCTATTTGCGGAGTCTCTAGTGTTGGAATT
This sequence comes from Rhipicephalus microplus, assembly GCF_043290135.1. Taxonomy (NCBI): domain Eukaryota; kingdom Metazoa; phylum Arthropoda; class Arachnida; order Ixodida; family Ixodidae; genus Rhipicephalus; species Rhipicephalus microplus. The sequence continues at coordinate 101,103,159 of NC_134707.1, read as the reverse complement.
TGTAGTTGTGGAGTATCTAGTTGTGGTGTTTCAAGTTGTGGTGTTTCTATTTGTGTAATTTCTAGCTGTGGAGTTTCTACTTATAGAATCTCTAGTCGTGGAGTTTCTAGTTGTGTAGTTTCTATATGTGGAGTTTCTAAATGTGAAGTCTCTAGTTGTGCAGTCTCAAGTTGTGGAGTTTCTAGTTGTGGAGTTTTTAGTTGTGGAGTTTTTATTTGTGGAGTTTCTTGTTGAGGAGTTTCTAGTTGTGAAGTTTCTAGTTGTGGATTTTCTAGTTGCGGAGTTTCTAGTTGTGTAGTTTCTAGTTGGGAAGTTTCTACTTGAGTTTATAGTTGTGGATTTTCTAGTTGCAGAGTTTCCAGTTGCAGAGTTTCAAGTTGTGGAGTTTCCAGTTGCGGAGTCTCTAGTTGTGGAGTCTCTAGTTCTGGAGTTTCTAGTTGTGGAGTTTCTAGTTGCGGAGATTGTAGTTGCGGTGTTTCTAAATGTGGAGTTTCTAGTTGAGGAATTTGTAGTTGTGGAGCATCTAGTTGTGGTGTTTGAAGTTGTGGAGTTTCTAGTTGTGGAGTTTCTAGTTGTGGAGTTTCTAGTTGGGGGTTCGTAGTTGTCGGAATTGCAGTTTTCGGGTTTCTAGTTGCGGAGTTTATAGTCGTGGAGTTTATAGTATTCGAGTTTCTAGTTGTGGAGTATTTAGTTGTGGAGTTTTCTAGTTGCGGAGTTTCTAGTTGTGCAGGCTCTAGTTTTGGAGTCTGCAGTTCCGGAGTTTCTAGTTGTGGAATTCATAGATGTGGAGTTTTTAGCTGTGGAGTTTCTAGTTGCGGAGTTTCTAGTTGCAGAGTTTTTAGTTGTCGTGTTTCTAAATGCGAAGTCTCAGGTTGTGGTGTTTCTATCTGTGGAGTTTCTAGTTGTGGAGTCTTTAGTTGTGGACTTCCTAGTTGTGGAGTTTCTAGTTGTAGATTTTCTAGTTGCAGGGTTCCTAGTTGTGGAGTTTCTAGTTGTGGGGTTTTTAGTTGTTCAAATCCTAGCTGTGGAGTTTCTACTTATAGAATCTCTAGTCGTGGAGTTTCTAGTTGTGTAGTTTCTATCTGAGGAGTTTCTAAATGCGAAGTCTCTAGTTGTGCAGTCTCTAGTTGTGGAGTTTCTAGTTGTGGAGTTTTTAGTTGTGCAGTTTTTAGTTGTGGAGTTTCTCGATGTGGGGTTTCTAGTTGTGAAGTTTCTAGTTGTGGATTTTCGAGTTGCGGAGTTTCTAGTTGTGTAGTTTCTAGTTGGGAAGTTTCTACGTGAAATTATAGTTGTGGATTTTCTAGTTGCAGAATTAAGAGTTGCAGAGTTTCAAGTTGTAGAGTTTCTAGTGGCGGAGTCTCTAGTTGTGGAGTCTCTAGTTCTGGAGTTTCTAGTTGCGGAGTCTCTAGTGGTGGAGTTTGTAGTTGCGGTGTTTCTAAATGTGGAGTTTCTAGTTGTGGACTTTTTAGTTGTGGAGCACCTAGTCGTGGTGTTTCAAGTTGTGGAGTTTCTAGTTGTGGAGTTTCTAGTTGTTGAGTTTCTGGTTGCCGAGTTTCTAGTTGCAAAGTCTCAAGTTGTGGAGTTTGTAGTTGTGGAGTCTCTAGTTGTTGAGTGTCTAGTTATGGAGCTTCTAGTGCGAAGTCTCATGTTGTGGAGTTTCTAGTTGTGGAGTTTCTGGTGGGGGGTTCGTAGTTGTCGGGTCTCTAGATGCGGAGTTTCAAGTCGTGGAGTTTCTAGTGTTCGAGTTTCTAGTTGTAAAGTTTTTAGTTGTGGAGTTTTTTAGTTGCGGAGTCTCTAGTTGTGGAGTTTCTAGTTGTGGAGTTTCTAGCTGTGGAGTTTCTAGTTGCAGAGTCTCTAGTTGTGCAGGCTCTAGTTGTGGAGTCTCTAGTTATGGAGTTTCTTGTTGTGGAGTTTATAGTTGTTGAGTTTCTGGCTGTGGAGTTTCTAGTTGCGGAGTTTCTAGTTGCACAGTTTCTAGTTGTGGAGTTTCTAGTTGTGGAGTTTCTAGTTGCGGAGTTTTGTAGTTGCGGAGTCTGTAGTTGTGGAGTTTCTAGCTGTGGAGTTTCTAGTTGCGGAGTTTCTAGTTGCAGAGTTTCTAGTTGCGGACTTTCTAGCTGAGGAGTTTCTAGTTGCGGAGTTTCTAGTGGCAGAGTTTCAGTTGTGGAGTTTCTATTAGTGAAGTTTGTAAGTGCGGAGTTTCTAGTTGTGGAGTTTCTAGTTGTCGGGTTTGTAGTTGCGGAGTTTTTGTTGTGGAGTCCCAAGTTGTGGAGTCCCTAGTTGTGGAATTTCTAGTTGCAGAGTTTCTAGTTGCGGAGTTTCTAGTTGTGGAGTCTGTAGTTGTGAAGCATCTAGTTGTGGTGTTTCAAGTTGTGGAGTTTCTATTTGTGGATTTTCTAGCTGTGGAGTTTCTAGTTGCGGAGTTTCTAGTTGCAGAGTTTCTAGTTGCGGACTTTGTAGCTGTGGAGTTTCTAGTGGCGGAGTTTCTAGTTGCAGAGTTTCTAGTTGTGGAGTTTCTAGTTGTGGAGTTTGTAGTTGCGGAGTTTCTAGTTGTGGAGTTTCTAGTTGTGGAGTTTCTAGTTGTGAAGTTTCTAGTTGTGGAGTTTCAAGATGCGGAATTGATATGTGTGGAGTTTCTAGTTGTGGAGTTCCTAGTTGTCGGGTTTCTAGTTGCGGAGTATTTGTTGTTGAGTCTCTAATTGTGGAGTCTCTAGTTGTGGAGTTTCTAGTTTTGGAGTTTCTAGTTGTGGAGTTTCTAGTTGTGTATTTTGTAGTTGTGGAGTATCTAGCTGTGGTGTTTCAAGTTGTGGAGTTTCTAGTTGTGGAGTTTCTAGTTGCGGAGTTTTTGTTGTGGAGTCTCTAATTGTGGAGTCTCTAGTTGTGGAGTTTCTAGTTGTGGATTTTCTAGTTGTGGAGTTTCTAGTTGTGGAGTTTCTAGTTGTGAAATTTGTAGTTGTGGAGTATCTAGTTGTGGTGTTTCAAGTTGTGGAGTTTCTAGTTGTCGAGTTTCTACTTGCGGAGTTTCTAGTTGGTGAGTTTCTAGTTGCCGTGTTTCTAAATGCGAAGTATCAAGTTGTGGTGCTTCTATCTGTGGAGTTTCTAGTTGTGAAGTCTTTAGTTGTGGAGTTCCTAGTTGTGGAGTGTCTAGTTGAGGAGTTCCTAGTTGTGGAGTTTCTAGTTGTGGAGTTTCTAGTTGTCGGGTTTGTAGTTGCGGAGTTTTTGTTGTGGAGTCCCAAGTTGTGGAGTCCCTAGTTGTGGAATTTCTAGTTGCAGAGTTTCTAGTTGCGGAGTTTCTAGTTGTGGAGTCTGTAGTTGTGGAGCATCTAGTTGTGGTGTTTCAAGTTGTGGAGTTTCTATTTGTGGATTTTCTAGCTGTGGAGTTTCTAGTTGCGGAGTTTCTAGTTGCAGAGTTTCTAGTTGCGGACTTTGTAGCTGTGGAGTTTCTAGTTGCGGAGTTTCTAGTTGCAGAGTTTCTAGTTGTGGAGTTTCTAGTTGTGGAGTTTGTAGTTGCGGAGTTTCTAGTTGTGGAGTTTCTAGTTGCGGAGTTTCTAGTTGCAGAGTTTCTAGTTGCGGAGTTTTCTAGTTATGGAGTTTCTAGTTGCGGAGTTTCAAGTTGTTGAGTTCCTAGTTGTGGAGTTTCTAGTTGCGGAGTCTGTAGTTGTGGAGTTTCTAGTTGTGGAGTTTCTATTTGTGGATTTTCTAGCTGTGGAGTTTCTAGTTGCGGAGTTTCTAGTTGCAGAGTTTCTAGTTGCGACATTTCTAGCTGTGGAGTTTCTAGTTGCGGAGTTTCTAGTTGCAGACTTTCTAGTTGTGGAGTTTCCGGTTGTGGAGTTTGTAGTTGCGGAGTACTAGTTGTGGAGTTTCTAGTTGTGGAGTTTCTAGTTGAGGAGTTTCAAGATGCGGAAATGATAGGTGTGGAGTTTCTAGTTGTGGAGTTTCTAGTTGTCGGGTTTCTAGTTGCGGAGTTTTTGATGTGGAGTCCCTGTTTGTGGAGTCTCTAGTTGTGGAGTTTCTAGTTGCCGAGTTGCTAGTTGCGGAGTTTCTAGTTGTGGAGTCTGTATTTGTGGAGCTTGCAGTTGTGGAGTTTCTAGTTGTGGAGTTTTTAGTTATGGTGTCTCTCGTTGTGGAGTTTCTTGTTGCGAAGTTTCTAGTTGCCGAGGTTCTAGTTGCAAAGTCTAAAGTTGTGGAGTTTCGAGCTGTGGAGTTTCTAGTTGCGGAGTTTCTAGTTGTAGATTTTCTAGTTGTGGAGTTTCTAGTTGTGGAATTTGTAGTTGTGGAGTATCTAGTTGTGGTGTTTTAAGTTGTGGAGTTTCTAGTTATGGAGTTTCTAGTTGCGGAGTTTTTAGTTGGTGAGTTTCTAGTTGCCGTGTTTCTAAATGCGAAGTCTCAAGTTGTGGTGTTTCTATCTGTGGAGTTTCTAGTTGCAAAGTCTCAAGTTGTGGATTTTCTAGCTGTGGAGTTTCTAGTTGTGGAGTGTCTAGTTGTGGAGTTTCTAGTTGTGGAGTTTGTAGTTGTGAGGTTCGTAGTTGTGGGGTTCGTAGTTGTGGAGTTTCTAGTTGTGGAGTTTCTAGCTGTGGAGTTTCTAGTTGCGGAGTTTCTAGTTGCAGAGTTTCTAGTTGCGGAGTTTTCTAGTTATGGAGTTTCTAGTTGCGGAGTTTCTAGTTGTTAAATTCCTAGTTGTGGAGTTTGTATCTGCAGAGTTTCAAGATGCGGAAATGATAGGTGTGGAGTTTCTAGTTGTGGAGTTTCTAGTTGTCGGGTTTCTAGTTGCGGAGTTTTTGATGTGGAGTCCCTGGTTGTGGAGTCTCTAGTTGTGGAGTTTCTAGTTGCCGAGTTGCTAGTTGCGGAGTTTCTAGTTGTGGAGTCTGTATTTGTGGAGCCTGCAGTTGTGGAGTTTCTAGTTGTGGAGTTTTTAGTTATGGTGTCTCTCGTTGTGGAGTTTCTAGTTGCGAAGTTTCTAGTTGCCGAGGTTCTAGTTGCAAAGTCTAAAGTTGTGGAGTTTCGAGCTGTGGAGTTTCTAGTTGCGGAGGTTCTAGTTGTGGGGTTTCTAGTTGTTGAAATTCTAGCTGTGGAGTTTATACTTATAGAATCTCTAGTCGTGGAGTTTCTAATTGTGTAGTTTCTATCTGAGGAGTTTCTAGTTGTGGAGTTTCTAGTTGCAAAGTCTCAAGTTGTGTCGTTTCTAGTTGTGGAGTTTCTAGTTGGGGTTTCGTAGTTGTGGGGTTCGTAGTTGTGGAGTTTCTAGTTGTCTAGTCTCTAGTTTTGAAGTTTCTAGTTATGAAGTTACTAGTTGCGGAGTTTCTAGTTGCGGAGTTTCTAGTTGCAGAGTTTCTAGTTGCGGAGTTTTCAAGTTATGGAGTTTCTAGTTGCGGAGTTTCAAGTTGTTAAATTCCTAGTTGTGGAGTTTTTAGTTGTGGAGTTTGTAGCTGCGGAGTTTCTAGTTGTGGAGTTGGTAGCTGTGGAGTATCTGGTTGTGAATTTTGAAGTTGTAGAGTTCCTAGTTGTGGAGTGTCTAGTTGTGGAGTTTCTAGTTGCGGAGTCTGTAGTTGTGGATTTTCTAGTTGCTGAGTTTCTATTTGTTGATTTTCTAGCTGTGGAGTTTCTAGTTGCGTAGTTTCTAGTTGCAGAGTTTCTAGTTGCGGACTTTCTAGCGTTGGAGTTTCTAGTTGCGGAGTTTCTAGTTGCAGAGTTTCTAGTCGTGGAGTTTCTAGTTGTGGAGTTTGTTGTTGCGGAGTTTCTAGTTGTGGAGTTTCTAGTTGTGGAGTTTCTAGTTGTGAAGTTTCTAGTTGTGGAGTTTCAAGATGCGGAATTGATAGGTGTGGAGTTTCTAGTTGTGGAGTTTCTAGTTGTCGGGTTTCTAGTTGCGGAGTTTTTGTTGTGGAGTCTCTAATTGTGGAGTCTCTAGTTGTGGAGTTTCTAGTTTTGGAGTTTCTAGCTGTGGAGTTTCTAGTTGTGGAATTTGTAGTTGTGGAGTATCTAGTTGTGGTGTTTCAAGTTGTGGAGTTTCTAGTTGTGGAGTTTCTAGTTGCGGAGTTTTTGTTGTGGAGTCTCTAATTGTGGAGTCTCTAGTTGTGGAGTTTCTAGTTGTAGAGTTTCTAGTCGTGGAGTTTCTATTTGTGGAATTTGTAGTTGTGGAGTATCTAGTTGTGGTGTTTCAAGTTGTGGAGTTTCTAGTTATGGAGTTTCTAGTTGCGGAGTTTCTAGTTGGTGAGTTTATAGTTGCTGTGTTTCTAAATGCGAAGTCTCAAGTTGTGGTGTTTCTATCTGTGGAGTTTCTAGTTGTAGAGTCTCTAGTTGTGGAGTTCCTAGTTGTGGAGTTTCTAGTTGTGGAGTGTCTAGTTGTGGAGTTTCTGGTTTTGGAGTTTCAAGGTGTTGAGTTTCTATTTGGAGTTTTAGTTTTCGAGTTTCTAGTTGTAGATTTTCTAGTTGCAGAGTTTCTAGTTGTGGATTTTCTAGTTTTGGGGTTTCTAGTTGTTGAAATTCTAGCTGTGGAGTTTCTACTAATGGAATCTCTAGTCATGGAGTTTCCAGTTGTGGAGTTTTTAGTTGTGGAGTTTTTAGTTGTGGAGTTTCCTGTTGTGGTGTTTCTAGTTGTGAAGTTTCTATTTGCGGATTTTCTAGTTGTGGAGTTTCTAGTTGCGGAGCTTCTAGTTGTGTAGTTTCTAGTTGGGAAGTTTCTACTTGAGTTTATAGTTGTGAATTTTCTAGTTGCAGAGTTTCGCGTTGCAGAGTTTCAAGTTGTAGAGTTTCTAGTTGCGGAGTCTATAGTTGCGGAGTTTCTAGTTGTGGAGTCTCTAGTTCTGAAGTTTCTAGTTGTGGAGTTTCTAGTTGCGGAGTTACTAGTTGCAGACTTTCTAGTTGTGGAGTTTCTAGTTGTGGAGTTTCTAGTTGTGGAGCTTCTAGTTGCGGAGTTTCTAGTTGAGGAGTTTTTGATGTGGAGTCCCTGGTTGTGGAGTCTCTAGTTGTGGAGTTTCTAGTTGCAGAGTCTCTAGTTGCGGAGTTTCTAGTTGTGGAGTCTGTAGTTGTGGAGTCTGCAGTTGTGGAGTTTCTAGCTGTGGAGTTTTTAGTTATGGAGTCTCTCGTTGTGGAGTTTCTAGTTGCGAAGTTTCTAGTTGCCGTGTTTCTAGTTGCAAAGTCTAAATTTGTGGAGTTTCGCGCTGTGGAGTTTCTAGTTGCGGAGTTTCTAGTTGTAGAGTTTCTAGTTGTGGAGTTTCTATTTGTGGAATTTGTAGTTGTGGAGTATCTAGTTGTGGTGTTTCAAGTTGTGGAGTTTCTAGTGATGGAGTTTCTAGTTGTGGAGTTTCTAGTTGGTGAGTTTCTAGTTGCCGTGTTTCTAAATGCGAAATCTCAAGTTGTGGTGTTTCTATCTGTGGAGTTTCTAGTTGCAGAGTCTCTAGTTGTGGAGTTCCTAGTTGTGGAGTTCCTAGTTGTGGAGTGTCTAGTTGTGGAGTTTCTGGTTTTGGAGTTTCAAGGTGTTAAGTTTCTAGTTGGAGTTTTAATTTTCGAGTTTGTAGTTGTAGATTTTCTAGTTGCAGAGTTTCTAGTTGCAGAGTTTCTAGTCGTGGAGTTTCTAGTTGTGGAGTTTTTAGTTGTGGAGTTTCCTGTTGTGGAGTTTCTAGTTGTGAAGTTTCTATTTGCGGATTTTCTAGTTGCGGAGTTTCTAGTTGTGGAGTTTCCTGTTGTGGAGTTTCTCGTTGTGAAGTTTCTATTTGCGGATTTTCTAGTTGCGGAGTTTCTAGTTGCTGAGCTTCTAGTTGTGTAGTTTCTAGTTGGGAAGTTTCTACTTGAGTTTATAGTTGTGGATTTTCTAGTTGCAGAGTTTCGTGTTGCAGAGATTCAAGTTGTGGAGTTTCTAGTTGCGGAGTCTATAGTTGTGGAGTTTCTAGTTGTGGAGTCTCTAGTTCTGAAGTTTCTAGTTGTGGAGTTTATAGTTGTGGAGTTTCTAGCTGTAAAGTTTCTAGTTGTGGAGTTTCTATTTGTGGATTTTTTAGCTGTAGAGTCTCTAGTTCTGAAAACTCTAGTTGTGGAGTTTATAGTTGTGGAGTTTCTAGCTGTGGAGTTTCTATATGCGGAATTTCTATTTGCGGAGTTTCTAGTCGTGGAGTTCCTAGTTGTGGAGTTTCTAGTTGTGGAGTTTCTAGTTGTGGAGTGTCCAGGTGTGGAGTTTCAAGATGCGGAATTGATAGGTGTGGAGTTTCGAGTTGTGGAGTTTCTAGTTGTCGGGTTTCTAGTTGCAGAGTTTTTGTTGTGGAGCCTCTAGTTGTGGAGTCTCTAGTTGTGGAGTTTCAATTTGCAGAGTTTCTAGTTGAGGAGTTTCTAGTTGCGCAGTTTCTAGTTGTGAAATTTGTAGTTGCGGAGTTTCTCGATGTGGAGTTTCTAGTTGGGAAGTTTCTAGTTGTGTATTTTCTAGTTGCGGAGTTTCTAGTTGTGTAGTTTCTAGTTGGGAAGTTTCTACGTGAGTTTATAGTTGTGGATTTTCTAGTTGCAGAATTAAGAGTTGCAGAGTTTCATGTTGTGGAGTTTCTAGTGGCGGAGTCTCTATTTGCGGAGTCTCTAGTGTTGGAATTTGTAGTTGTGGAGTATCTAGTTGTGGTGTTTCAAGTTGTGGTGTTTCTATTTGTTGAATTTCTAGCTGTGGAGTTTCTACTTATAGAATCTCTAGTCGTGGAGTTTCTAGTTGTGTAGTTTCTATATGTGGAGTTTCTAAATGTGAAGTCTCTAGTTGTGCAGTCTCAAGTTGTGGAGTTTCTAGTTGTGGAGTTTTTAGTTGTGGAGTTTTTATTTGTGGAGTTTCTTGTTGTGGAGTTTCTAGTTGTGAAGTTTCTAGTTGTGGATTTTCTAGTTGCGGAGTTTCTAGTTGTGTAGTTTCTAGTTGGGAAGTTTCTACTTGAGTTTATAGTTGTGGATTTTCTAGTTGCAGAGTTTCCAGTTGCAGAGTTTCAAGTTGTGGAGTTTCCAGTTGCGGAGTCTCTAGTTGTGGAGTCTCTAGTTCTGGAGTTTCTAGTTGTGGAGTTTCTAGTTGCGGAGATTGTAGTTGCGGTGTTTCTAAATGTGGAGTTTCTAGTTGAGGAATTTGTAGTTGTGGAGCATCTAGTTGTGGTGTTTGAAGTTGTGGAGTTTCTAGTTGTGGAGTTTCTAGTTGTGGAGTTTCTAGTTGGGGGTTCGTAGTTGTCGGAATTGCAGTTTTCGGGTTTCTAGTTGCGGAGTTTATAGTCGTGGAGTTTCTAGTATTCGAGTTTCTAGTTGTGGAGTATTTAGTTGTGGAGTTTTCTAGTTGCGGAGTTTCTAGTTGTGCAGGCTCTAGTTTTGGAGTCTGCAGTTCCGGAGTTTCTAGTTGTGGAATTCATAGATGTGGAGTTTTTAGCTGTGGAGTTTCTAGTTGCGGAGTTTCTAGTTGCAGAGTTTTTAGTTGTCGTGTTTCTAAATGCGAAGTCTCAGGTTGTGGTGTTTCTATCTGTGGAGTTTCTAGTTGTGGAGTCTTTAGTTGTGGACTTCCTAGTTGTGGAGTTTCTAGTTGTAGATTTTCTAGTTGCAGGGTTCCTAGTTGTGGAGTTTCTAGTTGTGGGGTTTTTAGTTGTTCAAATCCTAGCTGTAGAGTTTCTACTTATAGAATCTCTAGTCGTGGAGTTTCTAGTTGTGTAGTTTCTATCTGAGGAGTTTCTAAATGCGAAGTCTCTAGTTGTGCAGTCTCTAGTTGTGGAGTTTCTAGTTGTGGAGTTTTTAGTTGTGCAGTTTTTAGTTGTGGAGTTTCTCGATGTGGGGTTTCTAGTTGTGAAGTTTCTAGTTGTGGATTTTCGAGTTGCGGAGTTTCTAGTTGTGTAGTTTCTAGTTGGGAAGTTTCTACGTGAAATTATAGTTGTGGATTTTCTAGTTGCAGAATTAAGAGTTGCAGAGTTTCAAGTTGTAGAGTTTCTAGTGGCGGAGTCTCTAGTTGTGGAGTCTCTAGTTCTGGAGTTTCTAGTTGCGGAGTCTCTAGTGGTGGAGTTTGTAGTTGCGGTGTTTCTAAATGTGGAGTTTCTAGTTGTGGACTTTTTAGTTGTGGAGCACCTAGTCGTGGTGTTTCAAGTTGTGGAGTTTCTAGTTGTGGAGTTTCTAGTTGTTGAGTTTCTGGTTGCCGAGTTTCTAGTTGCAAAGTCTCAAGTTGTGGAGTTTGTAGTTGTGGAGTCTCTAGTTGTTGAGTGTCTAGTTATGGAGCTTCTAGTGCGAAGTCTCATGTTGTGGAGTTTCTAGTTGTGGAGTTTCTGGTGGGGGGTTCGTAGTTGTCGGGTCTCTAGATGCGGAGTTTCAAGTCGTGGAGTTTCTAGTGTTCGAGTTTCTAGTTGTAAAGTTTTTAGTTGTGGAGTTTTTTAGTTGCGGAGTCTCTAGTTGTGGAGTTTCTAGTTGTGGAGTTTCTAGCTGTGGAGTTTCTAGTTGCAGAGTCTCTAGTTGTGCAGGCTCTAGTTGTGGAGTCTCTAGTTATGGAGTTTCTTGTTGTGGAGTTTATAGTTGTTGAGTTTCTGGCTGTGGAGTTTCTAGTTGCGGAGTTTCTAGTTGCACAGTTTCTAGTTGTGGAGTTTCTAGTTGTGGAGTTTCTAGTTGCGGAGTTTTGTAGTTGCGGAGTCTGTAGTTGTGGAGTTTCTAGCTGTGGAGTTTCTAGTTGCGGAGTTTCTAGTTGCAGAGTTTCTAGTTGCGGACTTTCTAGCTGAGGAGTTTCTAGTTGCGGAGTTTCTAGTGGCAGAGTTTCAGTTGTGGAGTTTCTATTAGTGAAGTTTGTAAGTGCGGAGTTTCTAGTTGTGGAGTTTCTAGTTGTCGGGTTTGTAGTTGCGGAGTTTTTGTTGTGGAGTCCCAAGTTGTGGAGTCCCTAGTTGTGGAATTTCTAGTTGCAGAGTTTCTAGTTGCGGAGTTTCTAGTTGTGGAGTCTGTAGTTGTGAAGCATCTAGTTGTGGTGTTTCAAGTTGTGGAGTTTCTATTTGTGGATTTTCTAGCTGTGGAGTTTCTAGTTGCGGAGTTTCTAGTTGCAGAGTTTCTAGTTGCGGACTTTGTAGCTGTGGAGTTTCTAGTGGCGGAGTTTCTAGTTGCAGAGTTTCTAGTTGTGGAGTTTCTAGTTGTGGAGTTTGTAGTTGCGGAGTTTCTAGTTGTGGAGTTTCTAGTTGTGGAGTTTCTAGTTGTGAAGTTTCTAGTTGTGGAGTTTCAAGATGCGGAATTGATATGTGTGGAGTTTCTAGTTGTGGAGTTCCTAGTTGTCGGGTTTCTAGTTGCGGAGTATTTGTTGTTGAGTCTCTAATTGTGGAGTCTCTAGTTGTGGAGTTTCTAGTTTTGGAGTTTCTAGTTGTGGAGTTTCTAGTTGTGTATTTTGTAGTTGTGGAGTATCTAGCTGTGGTGTTTCAAGTTGTGGAGTTTCTAGTTGTGGAGTTTCTAGTTGCGGAGTTTTTGTTGTGGAGTCTCTAATTGTGGAGTCTCTAGTTGTGGAGTTTCTAGTTGTGGATTTTCTAGTTGTGGAGTTTCTAGTTGTGGAGTTTCTAGTTGTGGAATTTGTAGTTGTGGAGTATCTAGTTGTGGTGTTTCAAGTTGTGGAGTTTCTAGTCGTCGAGTTTCTACTTGCGGAGTTTCTAGTTGGTGAGTTTCTAGTTGCCGTGTTTCTAAATGCGAAGTATCAAGTTGTGGTGCTTCTATCTGTGGAGTTTCTAGTTGTGAAGTCTTTAGTTGTGGAGTTCCTAGTTGTGGAGTGTCTAGTTGAGGAGTTCCTAGTTGTGGAGTTTCTAGTTGTGGAGTTTCTAGTTGTCGGGTTTGTAGTTGCGGAGTTTTTGTTGTGGAGTCCCAAGTTGTGGAGTCCCTAGTTGTGGAATTTCTAGTTGCAGAGTTTCTAGTTGCGGAGTTTCTAGTTGTGGAGTCTGTAGTTGTGGAGCATCTAGTTGTGGTGTTTCAAGTTGTGGAGTTTCTATTTGTGGATTTTCTAGCTGTGGAGTTTCTAGTTGCGGAGTTTCTAGTTGCAGAGTTTCTAGTTGCGGACTTTGTAGCTGTGGAGTTTCTAGTTGCGGAGTTTCTAGTTGCAGAGTTTCTAGTTGTGGAGTTTCTAGTTGTGGAGTTTGTAGTTGCGGAGTTTCTAGTTGTGGAGTTTCTAGTTGCGGAGTTTCTAGTTGCAGAGTTTCTAGTTGCGGAGTTTTCTAGTTATGGAGTTTCTAGTTGCGGAGTTTCAAGTTGTTGAGTTCCTAGTTGTGGAGTTTCTAGTTGCGGAGTCTGTAGTTGTGGAGTTTCTAGTTGTGGAGTTTCTATTTGTGGATTTTCTAGCTGTGGAGTTTCTAGTTGCGGAGTTTCTAGTTGCAGAGTTTCTAGTTGCGACATTTCTAGCTGTGGAGTTTCTAGTTGCGGAGTTTCTAGTTGCAGACTTTCTAGTTGTGGAGTTTCCGGTTGTGGAGTTTGTAGTTGCGGAGTACTAGTTGTGGAGTTTCTAGTTGTGGAGTTTCTAGTTGAGGAGTTTCAAGATGCGGAAATGATAGGTGTGGAGTTTCTAGTTGTGGAGTTTCTAGTTGTCGGGTTTCTAGTTGCGGAGTTTTTGATGTGGAGTCCCTGTTTGTGGAGTCTCTAGTTGTGGAGTTTCTAGTTGCCGAGTTGCTAGTTGCGGAGTTTCTAGTTGTGGAGTCTGTATTTGTGGAGCTTGCAGTTGTGGAGTTTCTAGTTGTGGAGTTTTTAGTTATGGTGTCTCTCGTTGTGGAGTTTCTTGTTGCGAAGTTTCTAGTTGCCGAGGTTCTAGTTGCAAAGTCTAAAGTTGTGGAGTTTCGAGCTGTGGAGTTTCTAGTTGCGGAGTTTCTAGTTGTAGATTTTCTAGTTGTGGAGTTTCTAGTTGTGGAATTTGTAGTTGTGGAGTATCTAGTTGTGGTGTTTTAAGTTGTGGAGTTTCTAGTTATGGAGTTTCTAGTTGCGGAGTTTTTAGTTGGTGAGTTTCTAGTTGCCGTGTTTCTAAATGCGAAGTCTCAAGTTGTGGTGTTTCTATCTGTGGAGTTTCTAGTTGCAAAGTCTCAAGTTGTGGATTTTCTAGCTGTGGAGTTTCTAGTTGTGGAGTGTCTAGTTGTGGAGTTTCTAGTTGTGGAGTTTGTAGTTGTGAGGTTCGTAGTTGTGGGGTTCGTAGTTGTGGAGTTTCTAGTTGTGGAGTTTCTAGCTGTGGAGTTTCTAGTTGCGGAGTTTCTAGTTGCAGAGTTTCTAGTTGCGGAGTTTTCTAGTTATGGAGTTTCTAGTTGCGGAGTTTCTAGTTGTTAAATTCCTAGTTGTGGAGTTTGTATCTGCAGAGTTTCAAGATGCGGAAATGATAGGTGTGGAGTTTCTAGTTGTGGAGTTTCTAGTTGTCGGGTTTCTAGTTGCGGAGTTTTTGATGTGGAGTCCCTGGTTGTGGAGTCTCTAGTTGTGGAGTTTCTAGTTGCCGAGTTGCTAGTTGCGGAGTTTCTAGTTGTGGAGTCTGTATTTGTGGAGCCTGCAGTTGTGGAGTTTCTAGTTGTGGAGTTTTTAGTTATGGTGTCTCTCGTTGTGGAGTTTCTAGTTGCGAAGTTTCTAGTTGCCGAGGTTCTAGTTGCAAAGTCTAAAGTTGTGGAGTTTCGAGCTGTGGAGTTTCTAGTTGCGGAGGTTCTAGTTGTGGGGTTTCTAGTTGTTGAAATTCTAGCTGCGGAGTTTATACTTATAGAATCTCTAGTCGTGGAGTTTCTAATTGTGTAGTTTCTATCTGAGGAGTTTCTAGTTGTGGAGTTTCTAGTTGCAAAGTCTCAAGTTGTGTCGTTTCTAGTTGTGGAGTTTCTAGTTGGGGTTTCGTAGTTGTGGGGTTCGTAGTTGTGGAGTTTCTAGTTGTCTAGTCTCTAGTTTTGAAGTTTCTAGTTATGAAGTTACTAGTTGCGGAGTTTCTAGTTGCGGAGTTTCTAGTTGCAGAGTTTCTAGTTGCGGAGTTTTCAAGTTATGGAGTTTCTAGTTGCGGAGTTTCAAGTTGTTAAATTCCTAGTTGTGGAGTTTTTAGTTGTGGAGTTTGTAGCTGCGGAGTTTCTAGTTGTGGAGTTGGTAGCTGTGGAGTATCTGGTTGTGAATTTTGAAGTTGTAGAGTTCCTAGTTGTGGAGTGTCTAGTTGTGGAGTTTCTAGTTGCGGAGCCTGTAGTTGTGGATTTTCTAGTTGCTGAGTTTCTATTTGTTGATTTTCTAGCTGTGGAGTTTCTAGTTGCGTAGTTTCTAGTTGCAGAGTTTCTAGTTGCGGACTTTCTAGCGTTGGAGTTTCTAGTTGCGGAGTTTCTAGTTGCAGAGTTTCTAGTCGTGGAGTTTCTAGTTGTGGAGTTTGTTGTTGCGGAGTTTCTAGTTGTGGAGTTTCTAGTTGTGGAGTTTCTAGTTGTGAAGTTTCTAGTTGTGGAGTTTCAAGATGCGGAATTGATAGGTGTGGAGTTTCTAGTTGTGGAGTTTCTAGTTGTCGGGTTTCTAGTTGCGGAGTTTTTGTTGTGGAGTCTCTAATTGTGGAGTCTCTAGTTGTGGAGTTTCTAGTTTTGGAGTTTCTAGCTGTGGAGTTTCTAGTTGTGGAATTTGTAGTTGTGGAGTATCTAGTTGTGGTGTTTCAAGTTGTGGAGTTTCTAGTTGTGGAGTTTCTAGTTGCGGAGTTTTTGTTGTGGAGTCTCTAATTGTGGAGTCTCTAGTTGTGGAGTTTCTAGTTGTAGAGTTTCTAGTCGTGGAGTTTCTATTTGTGGAATTTGTAGTTGTGGAGTATCTAGTTGTGGTGTTTCAAGTTGTGGAGTTTCTAGTTATGGAGTTTCTAGTTGCGGAGTTTCTAGTTGGTGAGTTTATAGTTGCTGTGTTTCTAAATGCGAAGTCTCAAGTTGTGGTGTTTCTATCTGTGGAGTTTCTAGTTGTAGAGTCTCTAGTTGTGGAGTTCCTAGTTGTGGAGTTTCTAGTTGTGGAGTGTCTAGTTGTGGAGTTTCTGGTTTTGGAGTTTCAAGGTGTTGAGTTTCTATTTGGAGTTTTAGTTTTCGAGTTTCTAGTTGTAGATTTTCTAGTTGCAGAGTTTCTAGTTGTGGATTTTCTAGTTTTGGGGTTTCTAGTTGTTGAAATTCTAGCTGTGGAGTTTCTACTAATGGAATCTCTAGTCATGGAGTTTCCAGTTGTGGAGTTTTTAGTTGTGGAGTTTTTAGTTGTGGAGTTTCCTGTTGTGGTGTTTCTAGTTGTGAAGTTTCTATTTGCGGATTTTCTAGTTGTGGAGTTTCTAGTTGCGGAGCTTCTAGTTGTGTAGTTTCTAGTTGGGAAGTTTCTACTTGAGTTTATAGTTGTGAATTTTCTAGTTGCAGAGTTTCGCGTTGCAGAGTTTCAAGTTGTAGAGTTTCTAGTTGCGGAGTCTATAGTTGCGGAGTTTCTAGTTGTGGAGTCTCTAGTTCTGAAGTTTCTAGTTGTGGAGTTTCTAGTTGCGGAGTTACTAGTTGCAGACTTTCTAGTTGTGGAGTTTCTAGTTGTGGAGTTTCTAGTTGTGGAGCTTCTAGTTGCGGAGTTTCTAGTTGAGGAGTTTTTGATGTGGAGTCCCTGGTTGTGGAGTCTCTAGTTGTGGAGTTTCTAGTTGCAGAGTCTCTAGTTGCGGAGTTTCTAGTTGTGGAGTCTGTAGTTGTGGAGTCTGCAGTTGTGGAGTTTCTAGCTGTGGAGTTTTTAGTTATGGAGTCTCTCGTTGTGGAGTTTCTAGTTGCGAAGTTTCTAGTTGCCGTGTTTCTAGTTGCAAAGTCTAAATTTGTGGAGTTTCGAGCTGTGGAGTTTCTAGTTGCGGAGTTTCTAGTTGTAGAGTTTCTAGTTGTGGAGTTTCTATTTGTGGAATTTGTAGTTGTGGAGTATCTAGTTGTGGTGTTTCAAGTTGTGGAGTTTCTAGTGATGGAGTTTCTAGTTGTGGAGTTTCTAGTTGGTGAGTTTCTAGTTGCCGTGTTTCTAAATGCGAAATCTCAAGTTGTGGTGTTTCTATCTGTGGAGTTTCTAGTTGCAGAGTCTCTAGTTGTGGAGTTCCTAGTTGTGGAGTTCCTAGTTGTGGAGTGTCTAGTTGTGGAGTTTCTGGTTTTGGAGTTTCAAGGTGTTAAGTTTCTAGTTGGAGTTTTAATTTTCGAGTTTGTAGTTGTAGATTTTCTAGTTGCAGAGTTTCTAGTTGCAGAGTTTCTAGTCGTGGAGTTTCTAGTTGTGGAGTTTTTAGTTGTGGAGTTTCCTGTTGTGGAGTTTCTAGTTGTGAAGTTTCTATTTGCGGATTTTCTAGTTGCGGAGTTTCTAGTTGTGGAGTTTCCTGTTGTGGAGTTTCTCGTTGTGAAGTTTCTATTTGCGGATTTTCTAGTTGCGGAGTTTCTAGTTGCTGAGCTTCTAGTTGTGTAGTTTCTAGTTGGGAAGTTTCTACTTGAGTTTATAGTTGTGGATTTTCTAGTTGCAGAGTTTCGTGTTGCAGAGATTCAAGTTGTGGAGTTTCTAGTTGCGGAGTCTATAGTTGTGGAGTTTCTAGTTGTGGAGTCTCTAGTTCTGAAGTTTCTAGTTGTGGAGTTTATAGTTGTGGAGTTTCTAGCTGTAAAGTTTCTAGTTGTGGAGTTTCTATTTGTGGATTTTTTAGCTGTAGAGTCTCTAGTTCTGAAAACTCTAGTTGTGGAGTTTATAGTTGTGGAGTTTCTAGCTGTGGAGTTTCTATATGCGGAATTTCTATTTGCGGAGTTTCTAGTCGTGGAGTTCCTAGTTGTGGAGTTTCTAGTTGTGGAGTTTCTAGTTGTGGAGTGTCCAGGTGTGGAGTTTCAAGATGCGGAATTGATAGGTGTGGAGTTTCGAGTTGTGGAGTTTCTAGTTGTCGGGTTTCTAGTTGCAGAGTTTTTGTTGTGGAGCCTCTAGTTGTGGAGTCTCTAGTTGTGGAGTTTCAATTTGCAGAGTTTCTAGTTGAGGAGTTTCTAGTTGCGCAGTTTCTAGTTGTGGAATTTGTAGTTGCGGAGTTTCTCGATGTGGAGTTTCTAGTTGGGAAGTTTCTAGTTGTGTATTTTCTAGTTGCGGAGTTTCTAGTTGTGTAGTTTCTAGTTGGGAAGTTTCTACGTGAGTTTATAGTTGTGGATTTTCTAGTTGCAGAATTAAGAGTTGCAGAGTTTCATGTTGTGGAGTTTCTAGTGGCGGAGTCTCTATTTGCGGAGTCTCTAGTGTTGGAATTTGTAGTTGTGGAGTATCTAGTTGTGGTGTTTCAAGTTGTGGTGTTTCTATTTGTTGAATTTCTAGCTGTGGAGTTTCTACTTATAGAATCTCTAGTCGTGGAGTTTCTAGTTGTGTAGTTTCTATATGTGGAGTTTCTAAATGTGAAGTCTCTAGTTGTGCAGTCTCAAGTTGTGGAGTTTCTAGTTGTGGAGTTTTTAGTTGTGGAGTTTTTATTTGTGGAGTTTCTTGTTGTGGAGTTTCTAGTTGTGAAGTTTCTAGTTGTGGATTTTCTAGTTGCGGAGTTTCTAGTTGTGTAGTTTCTAGTTGGGAAGTTTCTACTTGAGTTTATAGTTGTGGATTTTCTAGTTGCAGAGTTTCCAGTTGCAGAGTTTCAAGTTGTGGAGTTTCCAGTTGCGGAGTCTCTAGTTGTGGAGTCTCTAGTTCTGGAGTTTCTAGTTGTGGAGTTTCTAGTTGCGGAGATTGTAGTTGCGGTGTTTCTAAATGTGGAGTTTCTAGTTGAGGAATTTGTAGTTGTGGAGCATCTAGTTGTGGTGTTTGAAGTTGTGGAGTTTCTAGTTGTGGAGTTTCTAGTTGTGGAGTTTCTAGTTGGGGGTTCGTAGTTGTCGGAATTGCAGTTTTCGGGTTTCTAGTTGCGGAGTTTATAGTCGTGGAGTTTCTAGTATTCGAGTTTCTAGTTGTGGAGTATTTAGTTGTGGAGTTTTCTAGTTGCGGAGTTTCTAGTTGTGCAGGCTCTAGTTTTGGAGTCTGCAGTTCCGGAGTTTCTAGTTGTGGAATTCATAGATGTGGAGTTTTTAGCTGTGGAGTTTCTAGTTGCGGAGTTTCTAGTTGCAGAGTTTTTAGTTGTCGTGTTTCTAAATGCGAAGTCTCAGGTTGTGGTGTTTCTATCTGTGGAGTTTCTAGTTGTGGAGTCTTTAGTTGTGGACTTCCTAGTTGTGGAGTTTCTAGTTGTAGATTTTCTAGTTGCAGGGTTCCTAGCTGTGGAGTTTCTAGTTGTGGGGTTTTTAGTTGTTCAAATCCTAGCTGTGGAGTTTCTACTTATAGAATCTCTAGTCGTGGAGTTTCTAGTTGTGTAGTTTCTATCTGAGGAGTTTCTAAATGCGAAGTCTCTAGTTGTGCAGTCTCTAGTTGTGGAGTTTCTAGTTGTGGAGTTTTTAGTTGTGCAGTTTTTAGTTGTGGAGTTTCTCGATGTGGGGTTTCTAGTTGTGAAGTTTCTAGTTGTGGATTTTCGAGTTGCGGAGTTTCTAGTTGTGTAGTTTCTAGTTGGGAAGTTTCTACGTGAAATTATAGTTGTGGATTTTCTAGTTGCAGAATTAAGAGTTGCAGAGTTTCAAGTTGTAGAGTTTCTAGTGGCGGAGTCTCTAGTTGTGGAGTCTCTAGTTCTGGAGTTTCTAGTTGCGGAGTCTCTAGTGGTGGAGTTTGTAGTTGCGGTGTTTCTAAATGTGGAGTTTCTAGTTGTGGACTTTTTAGTTGTGGAGCACCTAGTCGTGGTGTTTCAAGTTGTGGAGTTTCTAGTTGTGGAGTTTCTAGTTGTTGAGTTTCTGGTTGCCGAGTTTCTAGTTGCAAAGTCTCAAGTTGTGGAGTTTGTAGTTGTGGAGTCTCTAGTTGTTGAGTGTCTAGTTATGGAGTTTCTAGTGCGAAGTCTCATGTTGTGGAGTTTCTAGTTGTGGAGTTTCTGGTGGGGGGTTCGTAGTTGTCGGGTCTCTAGATGCGGAGTTTCAAGTCGTGGAGTTTCTAGTGTTCGAGTTTCTAGTTGTAAAGTTTTTAGTTGTGGAGTTTTTTAGTTGCGGAGTCTCTAGTTGTGGAGTTTCTAGTTGTGGAGTTTCTAGCTGTGGAGTTTCTAGTTGCAGAGTCTCTAGTTGTGCAGGCTCTAGTTGTGGAGTCTCTAGTTATGGAGTTTCTTGTTGTGGAGTTTATAGTTGTTGAGTTTCTAGCTGTGGAGTTTCTAGTTGCGGAGTTTCTAGTTGCACAGTTTCTAGTTGTGGAGTTTCTAGTTGTGGAGTTTCTAGTTGCGGAGTTTTGTAGTTGCGGAGTCTGTAGTTGTGGAGTTTCTAGCTGTGGAGTTTCTAGTTGCGGAGTTTCTAGTTGCAGAGTTTCTAGTTGCGGACTTTCTAGCTGAGGAGTTTCTAGTTGCGGAGTTTCTAGTGGCAGAGTTTCAGTTGTGGAGTTTCTATTAGTGAAGTTTGTAAGTGCGGAGTTTCTAGTTGTGGAGTTTCTAGTTGTGGAGTTTCTAGTTGTGGAGTTTCAAGATGCGGAATTGAAAGGTGTGGAGTTTCTAGTTGTGGAGTTTCCAGTTGTCGGGTTTGTAGTTGCGGAGTTTTTGTTGTGGAGTCCCTAGTTGTGGAGTCTCTAGTTGATGAGTTTGTAGTGTTGAGGTTCGTAGTTGTGGAGTTTCTAGTTGTGGAGTTCCTAGTTGTGGAGTCTCTAGTTGTGGAGTTTCTAGTTGTGGAGTTTCTAGTTGCGATGTCTCAAGTTGTGGAGTTTCTAGTTGTGGAGTTTCTAGTTGAAGGTTCGTAGTTGTGGGGTTCGTAGTTGTGGAGTTTGGTGTTGCAGAGTTTCTAGTTGCGGAATTTTCTAGTTATGGACTTCCTAGTTGCGGAGTTTCAAGTTGTTGAGTTCCTAGTTGTGGAGTTTCTAGTTGTGGAGTTTGTAGCTGCGGAGTTTCTAGTTGTGGAGTTGGTAGCTGTGGAGTATCTGGTTGTGGATTTTGAAGTTGTAGAGTTCCTAGTTGTGGAGTGTCTAGTTGTGGAGTTTCTAGTTGCGGAGTCTGTAGTTGTGGAGTTTCTAGTTGCTGAGTTTCTATTTGTTGATTTTCTAGCTGTGGAGTTTCTAGTTGCGTAGTTTCTAGTTGCAGAGTTTCTAGTTGCGGACTTTCTAGCGTTGGAGTTTGTAGTTGCAGAGTTTCTAGTTCCAGAGTTTCTAGTCGTGGAGTTTCTAGTTGTGGAGTTTGTAGTTGCGGAGTTTCTAGTTGTGGAGTTTCTAGTTGTGGAGTTTCTAGTTGTGAAGTTTCTAGTTGTGGAGTTTCAAGATGCGGAATTGATATGTGTGGAGTTTCTAGTTGTGGAGTTTCTAGTTGTCGGGTTTCTAGTTGCGGAGTTTTTGTTGTGGAGTCTCTAACTGTGGAGTCTCTAGTTGTGGAGTTTCTAGTTGTGGACTTTCTAGTTGTGGAGTTTCTAGTTGTGGAATTTGTAGTTGTGGAGTATCTAGTTGTGGTGTTTCAAGTTGTGGAGTTTCTAGTATTGGAGTTTCTAGTTGCGGAGTTTTTGTTGTGGAGTCTCTAATTGTGGAGTCTCTAGTTGTGGAGTTTCTAGTTGTAGAGTTTCTAGTTGTGGAGTTTCTGTTTGTGGAATTTGTAGTTGTGGAGTATCTAGTTGTGGTGTTTCAAGTTGTGGAGTTTCTAGTTATGGAGTTTCTAGTTGCGGAGTTTCTAGTTGGTGAGTTTATAGTTGCTGTGTTTCTAAATGCGAAGTCTCAAGTTGTGGTGTTTCTATCTGTGGAGTTTCTAGTTGTAGAGTCCCTAGTTGTGGAGTTCCTAGTTGTGGAGTTTCTAGTTGTGGAGTGTCTAGTTGTGGAGTTTCTGGTTTTGGAGTTTCAAGGTGTTGAGTTTCTATTTGGAGTTTTAGTTTTCGAGTTTCTAGTTGTAGATTTTCTAGTTGCGGAGTTTCTAGTTGCAGAGTTTCTAGTTGAGGAGTTTCTAGTTGTGGAGTTTGTAGTTGCGGAGTTTCTAGTTGCGGAGTTTCTAGTTGCAGAGTTTCTAGTTGCGGAGTTTTCTAGTTATGGAGTTTCTAGTTGCGGAGTTTCAAGTTGTTGAGTTCCTAGTTGTGGAGTTTCTAGTTGTGGAGTTTGTAGCTGCGAAGTTTCTAGTTGTGGAGTTGGTAGCTGTGGAGTATCTCGTTGTGGATTTTGAAGTTGTAGAGTTTTTAGTTGTGGAGTGTCTAGTTGTGGAGTTTCTAGTTGCGGAGTCTGTAGTTGTGGAGTTTCTAGTTGCTGAGTTTCTATTTGTTGATTTTCTAGCTGTGGAGTTTCTGGTTGCGTAGTTTCTAGTTGCAGAGATTCTAGTCGTGGAGTTTCTAGTTGTGGAGTTTGTAGTTGCGGAGTTTCTAGTTGTGGAGCTTCTAGTTGTGAAGTTTCTAGTTGTGGAGTTTCAAGATGCGGAATTGATAGGTGTGGAGTTTCTAGTTGTGGAGTTTCTAGTTGTCGGGTTTCTAGTTGCGGAGTTTTTGTTGTGGAGTCTCTAATTGTGGAGTCTCTAGTTGTGAAGTTTCTAGTTGTGAAGTTTCTAGTTGCGGAGTTTCTAGTTGCAGAGTTTCTAGTTGCGGAGTTTTCTAGTTATGGAGTTTCTAGTTGTCGTGTTTCTAAATGCGAAGTATGAAGTTGTGGTGCTTCTATCTGTGGAGTTTCTAGTTGTGAAGTCTTTAGTTGTGGAGTTCCTAGTTGTGGAGTTTCTAGTTGTGGAGTGTCTAGTTGAGGAGTTCCTAGTTGTGGAGTTTCTAGTTGTGGAGTTTCTAGTTGTCGGGTTTGTAGTTGCGGAATTTTTGTTGTGGAGTCCCAAGTTTTGGTGTCCCTAGTTGTGGAATTTCTAGTTGCAGAGTTTCTAGTTGCGGAGTTTCTACTTGTGGAGTCTGAAATTGTGGAGCATTTAGTTGTGGTGTTTCAAGTTGTGGAGTTTCTATTTGTGGATTTTCTAGCTTGGAGTTTCTAGTTGCGGAGTTTCTAGTTGCAGAGTTTCTAGTTGCGGACTTTGTAGCTGTGGAGTTTCTAGTTGTCGGGTTTCTAGTTGCGGAGTTTTTGTTGTGGAGTCTCTAATTGTGGAGTCTCTAGTTGTGAAGTTTCTAGTTGTTAAGTTTCTAGTTGCGGAGTTTCTAGTTGCAGAGTTTCTAGTTGCGGAGTTTTCTAGTTATGGAGTTTCTAGTTGCGGAGTTTCAAGTTGTTGAGTTCCTAGTTGTGGAGTTTCTAGTTGTGGAGTTTGTAGCTGCGAAGTTTCTAGTTGTGGAGT
Organism: Rhipicephalus microplus; assembly: GCF_043290135.1. Classification (NCBI taxonomy): domain Eukaryota; kingdom Metazoa; phylum Arthropoda; class Arachnida; order Ixodida; family Ixodidae; genus Rhipicephalus; species Rhipicephalus microplus. Next base: position 101,081,036 of record NC_134707.1, on the reverse strand, counting down.
TGGTAGCTGTGGAGTATCTGGTTGTGGATTTTGAAGTTGTAGAGTTTTTAGTTGTGGAGTGTCTAGTTGTGGAGTTTCTAGTGGCGGAGTGTGTAGTTGTGGAGTTTCTAGTTGTGGAGTTTCAAGATGCGGAATTGATAGGTGTGGAGTTTCTAGTTGTCGGGTTTCTAGTTGCGGAGTTTTTGTTGTGGAGTCTCTAATTGTGGAGTCTCCAGTTGTGAAGTTTCTAGTTGTGGAGTTTCCAGTTGTGGAGTTTCTAGTTGTGGAACTTGTAGTTGTGGAGTTTCTAGTTGGGGGTTCGTAGTTGTGGGGTTCGTAGTTGTGGAGTTTCTAGTTGTCTAGTCTCTAGTTTTGAAGTTTCTAGTTATGGAGTTACTAGCTGTGGAGTTTCTAGTTGCGGAGTTTCAAGTTGCGGAGTTTCAAGTTGTTAAATTCCTAGTTGTGGAGTTTTTAGTTGTGGAGTTTGTAGCTGCGGAGTTTCTAGTTGTGGAGTTGGTAGCTGTGAAGTATCTGGTTGTGAATTTCGAAGTTGTAGAGTTCCTAGTTGTGGAGTGTCTAGTTGTGGAGTTTCTAGTTGCGGAGTCTGTAGTTGTGGAGCTTCTAGTTGCTGAGTTTCTATTTGTTGATTTTCTAGCTGTGGAGTGTCTAGTTGCGTAGTTTCTAGTTGCAGAGTTTCTAGTTGCGGACTTTCTAGCGTTGGAGTTTCTAGTTGCGGAGTTTCTAGTTGCAGAGTTTCTAGTCGTGGAGTTTCTAGTTGTGGAGTTTGTAGTTGCGGAGTTTCTAGTTGTGGAGTTTCTAGTTGTGGAGTTTCTAGTTGTGAAGTTTCTAGTTGTGGAGTTTCAAGATGCGGAATTGATATGTGTGGAGTTTCTAGTTGTGGAGTTCCTAGTTGTCGGGTTTCTAGTTGCGGAGTATTTGTTGTTGAGTCTCTAATTGTGGAGTCTCTGGTTGTGGAGTTTCTAGTTTTGGAGTTTCTAGTTGTGGAGTTTCTAGTTGTGTAATTTGTAGTTGTGGAGTATCTAGCTGTGGTGTTTCAAGTTGTGGAGTTTCTAGTTGTGGAGTTTCTAGTTGCGGAGTTTTTATTGTGGAGTCTCTAATTGTGGAGTCTCTAGTTGTGGAGTTTCTAGTTGTGGATTTTCTAGTTGTGGAGTTTCTAGTTGTGGAGTTTCTAGTTGTGGAATTTGTAATTGTGGAGTATCCAGTTGTGGTGTTTCAAGTTGTGGAGTTTCTAGTCGTGGAGTTTCTAGTTGCGGAGTTTCTAGTTGGTGAGTTTCTAGTTGCCGTGTTTCTAAATGCGAAGTATCAAGTTGTGGTGCTTCTATCTGTGGAGTTTCTAGTTGTGAAGTCTTTAGTTGTGGAGTTCCTAGTTGTGGAGTGTCTAGTTGAGGAGTTCCTAGTTGTGGAGTTTCTAGTTGTGGAGTTTCTAGTTGTCGGGTTTGTAGTTGCGGAGTTTTTGTTGTGGAGTCCGAAGTTGTGGAGTTCCTAGTTGTGGAATTTCTAGTTGCAGAGTTTCTAGTTGCGGAGTTTCTAGTTGTGGAGTCTGTAGTTGTGGAGCATCTAGTTGTGGTGTTTCAAGTTGTGGAGTTTCTATTTGTGGATTTTCTAGCTGTGGAGTTTCTAGTTGCGGAGTTTCTAGTTGCAGAGTTTCTAGTTGCGGACTTTGTAGCTGTGGAGTTTCTAGTTGCGGAGTTTCTAGTTGCAGAGTTTCTAGTTGTGGAGTTTCTAGTTGTGGAGTTTGTAGTTGCGGAGTTTCTAGTTGTGGAGTTTCTAGTTGCGGAGTTTCTATTTGCAGAGTTTCTAGTTGCGGAGTTTTCTAGTTATGGAGTTTCTAGTTGCGGAGTTTCTAGTTGGTGAGTTTCTAGTTGCCGTGTTTCTAAATGCGAAGTATCAAGTTGTGGTGCTTCTATCTGTGGAGTTTCTAGTTGTGAAGTCTTTAGTTGTGGAGTTCCTAGTTGTGGAGTGTCTAGTTGAGGAGTTCCTAGTTGTGGAGTTTCTAGTTGTGGAGTTTCTAGTTGTCGGGTTTGTAGTTGCGGAGTTTTTGTTGTGGAGTCCCAAGTTGTGGAGTCCCTAGTTGTGGAATTTCTAGTTGCAGAGTTTCTAGTTGCGGAGTTTCTAGTTGTGGAGTCTGTAGTTGTGGAGTTTCTAGTTGTGGAGTTTCTATTTGTGGATTTTCTAGCTGTGGAGTTTCTAGTTGCGGAGTTTCTAGTTGCAGAGTTTCTAGTTGCGACATTTCTAGCTGTGGAGTTTCTAGTTGCGGAGTTTCTAGTTGCAGACTTTCTAGTTGTGGAGTTTCCGGTTGTGGAGTTTGTAGTTGTGGAGTACTAGTTGTGGAGTTTCTAGTTGTGGAGTTTCTAGTTGAGGAGTTTCAAGATGCGGAATCGATAGGTGTGGAGTTTCTAGTTGTGGAGTTTCTAGTTGTCGGGTTTCTAGTTGCGGAGTTTTTGATGTGGAGTCCCTGTTTGTGGAGTCTCTAGTTGTGGAGTTTCTAGTTGCCGAGTTGCTAGTTGCGGAGTTTCTAGTTGTGGAGTCTGTATTTGTGGAGCTTGCAGTTGTGGAGTTTCTAGTTGTGGAGTTTTTAGTTATGGTGTCTCTCGTTGTGGAGTTTCTTGTTGCGAAGTTTCTAGTTGCCGAGGTTCTAGTTGCAAAGTCTAAAGTTGTGGAGTTTCGAGCTGTGGAGTTTCTAGTTGCGGAGTTTCTAGTTGTAGATTTTCTAGTTGTGGAGTTTCTAGTTGTGGAATTTGTAGTTGTGGAGTATCTAGTTGTGGTGTTTTAAGTTGTGGAGTTTCTAGTTATGGAGTTTCTAGTTGCGGAGTTTTTAGTTGGTGAGTTTCTAGTTGCCGTGTTTCTAAATGCGAAGTCTCAAGTTGTGGTGTTTCTATCTGTGGAGTTTCTAGTTGCAAAGTCTCAAGTTGTGGATTTTCTAGCTGTGGAGTTTCTAGTTGTGGAGTGTCTAGTTGTGGAGTTTCTAGTTGTGGAGTTTGTAGTTGTGAGGTTCGTAGTTGTGGGGTTCGTAGTTGTGGAGTTTCTAGTTGTGGAGTTTCTAGCTGTGGAGTTTCTAGTTGCGGAGTTTCTAGTTGCAGAGTTTCTAGTTGCGGAGTTTTCTAGTTATGGAGTTTCTAGTTGCGGAGTTTCTAGTTGTTAAATTCCTAGTTGTGGAGTTTGTATCTGCAGAGTTTCAAGATGCGGAATTGATAGGTGTGGAGTTTCTAGTTGTGGAGTTTCTAGTTGTCGGGTTTCTAGTTGCGGAGTTTTCGATGTGGAGTCCCTGGTTGTGGAGTCTCTAGTTGTGGAGTTTCTAGTTGCCGAGTTGCTAGTTGCGGAGTTTCTGGTTGTGGAGTCTGTATTTGTGGAGCCTGCAGTTGTGGAGTTTCTAGTTGTGGAGTTTTTAGTTATGGTGTCTCTCGTTGTGGAGTTTCTAGTTGCGAAGTTTCTAGTTGCCGAGGTTCTAGTTGCAAAGTCTAAAGTTGTGGAGTTTCGAGCTGTGGAGTTTCTAGTTGCGGAGGTTCTAGTTGTGGGGTTTCTAGTTGTTGAAATTCTAGCTGTGGAGTTTATACTTATAGAATCTCTAGTCGTGGAGTTTCTAATTGTGTAGTTTCTATCTGAGGAGTTTCTAGTTGTGGAGTTTCTAGTTGCAAAGTCTCAAGTTGTGTCGTTTCTAGTTGTGGAGTTTCTAGTTGGGGTTTCGTAGTTGTGGGGTTCGTAGTTGTGGAGTTTCTAGTTGTCTAGTCTCTAGTTTTGAAGTTTCTAGTTATGGAGTTACTAGTTGCGGAGTTTCTAGTTGCGGAGTTTCTAGTTGCAGAGTTTCTAGTTGCGGAGTTTTCAAGTTATGGAGTTTCTAGTTGCGGAGTTTCAAGTTGTTAAATTCCTAGTTGTGGAGTTTTTAGTTGTGGAGTTTGTAGCTGCGGAGTTTCTAGTTGTGGAGTTGGTAGCTGTGGAGTATCTGGTTGTGAATTTTGAAGTTGTAGAGTTCCTAGTTGTGGAGTGTCTAGTTGTGGAGTTTCTAGTTGCGGAGTCTGTAGTTGTGGATTTTCTAGTTGCTGAGTTTCTATTTTTTGATTTTCTAGCTGTGGAGTTTCTAGTTGCGTAGTTTCTAGTTGCAGAGTTTCTAGTTGCGGACTTTCTAGCGTTGGAGTTTCTAGTTGCGGAGTTTTTAGTTGCAGAGTTTCTAGTCGTGGAGTTTCTAGTTGTGGAGTTTGTTGTTGCGGAGTTTCTAGTTGTGGAGTTTCTAGTTGTGGAGTTTCTAGTTGTGAAGTTTCTAGTTGTGGAGTTTCAAGATGCGGAATTGATAGGTGTGGAGTTTCTAGTTGTGGAGTTTCTAGTTGTCGGGTTTCTAGTTGCGGAGTTTTTGTTGTGGAGTCTCTAATTGTGGAGTCTCTAGTTGTGGAGTTTCTAGTTGTAGAGTTTCTAGTTGTGGAGTTTCTATTTGTGGAATTTGTAGTTGTGGAGTATCTAGTTGTGGTGTTTCAAGTTGTGGAGTTTCTAGTTATGGAGTTTCTAGTTGCGGAGTTTCTAGTTGGTGAGTTTATAGTTGCTGTGTTTCTAAATGCGAAGTCTCAAGTTGTGGTGTTTCTATCTGTGGAGTTTCTAGTTGTAGAGTCTCTAGTTGTGGAGTTCCTAGTTGTGGAGTTTCTAGTTGTGGAGTGTCTAGTTGTGGAGTTTCTGGTTTTGGAGTTTCAAGGTGTTGAGTTTCTATTTGGAGTTTTAGTTTTCGAGTTTCTAGTTGTAGATTTTCTAGTCGCAGAGTTTCTAGTTGTGGATTTTCTAGTTGTGGGGTTTCTAGTTGTTGAAATTCTAGCTGTGGAGTTTCTACTAATGGAATCTCTAGTCATGGAGTTTCCAGTTGTGGAGTTTTTAGTTGTGGAGTTTTTAGTTGTGGAGTTTCCTGTTGTGGTGTTTCTAGTTGTGAAGTTTCTATTTGCGGATTTTCTAGTTGCGGAGTTTCTAGTTGCGGAGCTTCTAGTTGTGTAGTTTCTAGTTGGGAAGTTTCTACTTGAGTTTATAGTTGTGAATTTTCTAGTTGCAGAGTTTCGTGTTGCAGAGTTTCAAGTTGTAGAGTTTCTAGTTGCGGAGTCTATAGTTGCGGAGTTTCTAGTTGTGGAGTCTCTAGTTCTGAAGTTTCTAGTTGTGGAGTTTCTAGTTGCGGAGTTACTAGTTGCAGACTTTCTAGTTGTGGAGTTTCTAGTTGTGGAGTTTCTAGTTGTGGAGCTTCTAGTTGCGGAGTTTCTAGTTGAGGAGTTTTTGATGTGGAGTCCCTGGTTGTGGAGTCTCTAGTTGTGGAGTTTCTAGTTGCAGAGTCTCTAGTTGCGGAGTTTCTAGTTGTGGAGTCTGTAGTTGTGGAGTCTGCAGTTGTGGAGTTTCTAGCTGTGGAGTTTTTAGTTATGGAGTCTCTCGTTGTGGAGTTTCTAGTTGCGAAGTTTCTAGTTGCCGTGTTTCTAGTTGCAAAGTCTAAATTTGTGGAGTTTCGAGCTGTGGAGTTTCTAGTTGCGGAGTTTCTAGTTGTAGAGTTTCTAGTTGTGGAGTTCTATTTGTGGAATTTGTAGTTGTGGAGTATCTAGTTGTGGTGTTTCAAGTTGTGGAGTTTCTAGTTATGGAGTTTCTAGTTGTGGAGTTTCTAGTTGGTGAGTTTCTAGTTGCCGTGTTTCTAAATGCGAAATCTCAAGTTGTGGTGTTTCTATCTGTGGAGTTTCTAGTTGCAGAGTCTCTAGTTGTGGAGTTCCTAGTTGTGGAGTTCCTAGTTGTGGAGTGTCTAGTTGTGGAGTTTCTGGTTTTCGAGTTTCAAGGTGTTAAGTTTCTAGTTGGAGTTTTAATTTTCGAGTTTGTAGTTGTAGATTTTCTAGTTGCAGAGTTTCTAGTTGCAGAGTTTCTAGTCGTGGAGTTTCTAGTTGTGGAGTTTTTAGTTGTGGAGTTTCCTGTTGTGGAGCTTCTAGTTGTGAAGTTTCTATTTGCGGATTTTCTAGTTGCGGAGTTTCTAGTTGTGGAGTTTCCTGTTGTGGAGTTTCTCGTTGTGAAGTTTCTATTTGCGGATTTTCTAGTTGCGGAGTTTCTAGTTGCTGAGCTTCTAGTTGTGTAGTTTCTAGTTGGGAAGTTTCTACTTGAGTTTATAGTTGTGGATTTTCTAGTTGCAGAGTTTCGTGTTGCAGAGATTCAAGTTGTGGAGTTTCTAGTTGCGGAGTCTATAGTTGTGGAGTTTCTAGTTGTGGAGTCTCTAGTTCTGAAGTTTCTAGTTGTGGAGTTTATAGGTGTGGAGTTTCTAGCTGTAAAGTTTCTAGTTGCGGAGTTTCTAGTTGCAGAGTTTCTAGTTGTGGAGTTTCTATTTGTGGATTTTTTAGCTGTAGAGTCTCTAGTTCTGAAAACTCTAGTTGTGGAGTTTATAGTTGTGGAGTTTCTAGCTGTGGAGTTTCTATATGCGGAGTGTCTATTTGCGGAGTTTCTAGTCATGGAGTTTCTAGTTGTGGAGTTTCTAGTTGTGGAGTTTCTAGTTGTGGAGTGTCTAGGTGTGGAGTTTCAAGATGCGGAATTGATAGGTGTGGAGTTTCGAGTTGTGGAGTTTCTAGTTGAAGGTTCGTAGTTGTGGGGTTCGTAGTTGTGGAGTTTGGTGTTGCAGAGTTTCTAGTTGCGGAATTTTCTAGTTATGGACTTTCTAGTTGCGGAGTTTCAAGTTGTTGAGTTCCTAGTTGTGGAGTTTCTAGTTGTGGAGTTTGTAGCTGCGGAGTTTCTAGTTGTGGAGTTGGTAGCTGTGGAGTATCTGGTTGTGGATTTTGAAGTTGTAGAGTTCCTAGTTGTGGAGTGTCTAGTTGTGGAGTTTCTAGTTGCGGAGTCTGTAGTTGTGGAGTTTCTAGTTGCTGAGTTTCTATTTGTTGATTTTCTAGCTGTGGAGTTTCTAGTTGCGTAGTTTCTAGTTGCAGAGTTTCTAGTTGCGGACTTTCTAGCGTTGGAGTTTGTAGTTGCAGAGTTTCTAGTTCCAGAGTTTCTCGTCGTGGAGTTTCTAGTTGTGGAGTTTGTAGTTGCGAAGTTTCTAGTTGTGGAGTTTCTTGTTGTGGAGTTTCTAGTTGTGAAGTTTCTAGTTGTGGAGTTTCAAGATGCGGAATTGATATGTGTGGAGTTTCTAGTTGTGGAGTTTCTAGTTGTCGGGTTTCTAGTTGCGGAGTTTTTGTTGTGGAGTCTCTAACTGTGGAGTCTCTAGTTGTGGAGTTTCTAGTTGTGGACTTTCTAGTTGTGGAGTTTCTAGTTGTGGAATTTGTAGTTGTGGAGTATCTAGTTGTGGTGTTTCAAGTTGTGGAGTTTCTAGTTGTGGAGTTTCTAGTTGCGGAGTTTCTAGTTGGTGAGTTTCTAGTTGCCGTGTTTCTAAATGCCAAGTCTCAAGTTGTGGTGCTTTTATCTGTGGAGTTTCTAGTTGTGCAGGCTCTAGTTGTGGAGTCTCTAGTTATGAAGTTTCTAGTTGTGGAGTTTATAGTTGTGGAGTTTCTCGCTGTGGAGTTTCTAGTTGCGGAGTTTCTAGTTGCACAGTTTCTAGTTGTGGAGTTTCTAGTTGTGGAGTTTCTAGTTGCGGAGTTTTGTAGTTGCGGAGTCTGTAGTTGTGGAGTTTCTAGCTGTGGAGTTTCCATTTGTGGATTTTCTAGCTGTGGAGTTTCTAGTTGCGGAGTTTCTAGTTGCAGAGTTTCTAGTTGCGGACTTTCTAGCTGTGGAGTTTCTAGTTGCGGAGTTTCTAGTGGCAGAGTTTCAGTTGTGGAGTTTCTATTTGTGAAGTTTGTAAGTGCGGAGTTTCTAGTTGTGGAGTTTCTAGTTCTGGAGTTTCTAGTTGTGAAGTTTCAAGATGCGGAATTGAAAGGTGTGGAGTTTCTAGTTGTGGAGTTTTCAGTTGTCGGGTTTGTAGTTGCGGAGTTTTTGTTGTGGAGTCCCTAGTTGTGGAGTCTATAGTTGTGGAGTTTGTAGTTGTGAGGTTCGTAGTTGTGGAGTTTCTAGTTGTGGAGTTTCTAGTTGTGGAGTCTATAGTTGTGGAGTTTCTAGTTGTGGAGTTTCTAGTTGCGATGTCTCAAGTTGTGGAGTTTCTAGTTGGGGAGTTTCTAGTTGGGGGTTCGTAGTTGTGGGGTTCGTAGTTGTGGAGTTTGTAGTTGCAGAGTTTCTAGTTGCGGAATTTTCTAGTTATGGAGTTTCTAGTGGCAGAGTTTCAAGTTGTTGAGTTCCTAGTTGTGGAGTTTCTAGTTGTGGAGTTTGTAGCTGCGGAGTTTCTAGTTGTGGAGTTGGTAGCTGTGGAGTATCTGGTTGTGGATTTTGAAGTTGTAGAGTTCCTAGTTTTTGAGTGTCTAGTTGTGGAGTTTCTAGTTGCGGAGTCTGTAGTTGTGGAGTTTTTAGTTGCTGAGTTTCTGTTTCTTGATTTTCTAGCTGCGGAGTTTCTAGTTGCGTAGTTTCTAGTTGCAGAGTTTCTAGTTGCGGACTTTCTAGCGTTGGAGTTTCTAGTTGCGGAGTTTCTAGTTGCAGAGTTTCTAGTCGTTGAGTTTCTAGTTGTGGAGTTTCTAGCTGTGGAGTTTTTAGTTATGGAGTCTCTCGTTGTTGAGTTTCTAGTTGCGAAGTTTCTAGTTGCCGAGTTTCTAGTTGCAAAGTCTAAAGTTGTGGAGTTTCGAGCTGTGGAGTTTCTAGTTGCGGAGTTTCTAGTTGTAGAGTTTCTAGTTGTGGAGTTTCTATTTGTGGAATTTGTAGTTGTGGAGTATCTAGTTGTGGTGTTTCAAGTTGTGGAGTTTCTAGTTATGGAGTTTCTAGTTGCGGAGTTTCTAGTTGGTGAGTTTATAGTTGCTGTGTTTCTAAATGCGAAGTCTCAAGTTGTGGTGTTTCTATCTGTGGAGTTTCTAGTTGTAGAGTCTCTAGTTGTGGAGTTCCTAGTTGTGGAGTTTCTAGTTGTGGAGTGTCTAGTTGTGGAGTTTCTGGTTTTGGAGTTTCAAGGTGTTGAGTTTCTATTTGGAGTTTTAGTTGTCGAGTTTCTAGTTGTAGATTTTCTAGTTGCAGAGTTTCTAGTTGTGGATTTTCTAGTTGTGGGGTTTCTAGTTGTTGAAATTCTAGCTGTGGAGTTTCTACTAATGGAATCTCTAGTCATGGAGTTTCCAGTTGTGGAGTTTTTAGTTGTGGAGTTTTTAGTTGTGGAGTTTCCTGTTGTGGTGTTTCTAGTTGTGAAGTTTCTATTTGCGGATTTTCTAGTTGCGGAGTTTCTAGTTGCGGAGCTTCTAGTTGTGTAGTTTCTAGTTGGGAAGTTTCTACTTGAGTTTATAGTTGTGAATTTTCTAGTTGCAGAGTTTCGCGTTGCAGAGTTTCAAGTTGTAGAGTTTCTAGTTGCGGAGTCTATAGTTGCGGAGTTTCTAGTTGTGGAGTCTCTAGTTCTGAAGTTTCTAGTTGTGGAGTTTCTAGTTGCGGAGTTACTAGTTGCAGACTTTCTAGTTGTGGAGTTTCTAGTTGTGGAGTTTCTAGTTGTGGAGCTTCTAGCTGCGGAGTTTCTAGTTGAGGAGTTTTTGATGTGGAGTCCCTGGTTGTGGAGTCTCTAGTTGTGCAGTTTCTAGTTGCAGAGTCTATAGTTGCGGAGTTTCTAGTTGTGGAGTCTGTAGTTGTGGAGTCTGCAGTTGTGGAGTTTCTAGCTGTGGAGTTTTTAGTTATGGAGTCTCTCGTTGTGGAGTTTCTAGTTGCGAAGTTTCTAGTTGCCGTGTTTCTAGTTGCAAAGTCTAAATTTGTGGAGTTTCGAGCTGTGGAGTTTCTAGTTGCGGAGTTTCAAGTTGTGGAGTTTCTAGTTATGGAGTTTCTAGTTGTGGAGTTTCTAGTTGGTGAGTTTCTAGTTGCCGTGTTTCTAAATGCGAAATCTCAAGTTGTGGTGTTTCTATCTGTGGAGTTTCTAGTTGCAGAGTCTCTAGTTGTGGAGTTCCTAGTTGTGGAGTTCCTAGTTGTGGAGTGTCTAGTTGTGGAGTTTCTGGTTTTGGAGTTTCAAGGTGTTAAGTTTCTAGTTGGAGTTTTAATTTTCGAGTTTGTAGTTGTAGATTTTCTAGTTGCAGAGTTTCTAGTTGCAGAGTTTCTAGTCGTGGAGTTTCTAGTTGTGGAGTTTTTAGTTGTGGAGTTTCCTGTTGTGGAGTTTCTAGTTGTGAAGTTTCTATTTGCGGATTTTCTAGTTGCGAAGTTTCTAGTTGTGGAGTTTCCTGTTGTGGAGTTTCTCGTTGTGAAGTTTCTATTTGCGGATTTTCTAGTTGCGGAGTTTCTAGTTGCTGAGCTTCTAGTTGTGTAGTTTCTAGTTGGGAAGTTTCTACTTGAGTTTATAGTTGTGGATTTTCTAGTTGCAGAGTTTCGTGTTGCAGAGATTCAAGTTGTGGAGTTTCTAGTTGCGGAGTCTATAGTTGTGGAGTTTCTAGTTGTGGAGTCTCTAGTTCTGAAGTTTCTAGTTGTGGAGTTTATAGTTGTGGAGTTTCTAGCTGTAAAGTTTCTAGTTGCGGAGTTTCTAGTTGCAGAGTTTCTAGTTGTGGAGTTTCTATTTGTGGATTTTTTAGCTGTAGAGTCTCTAGTTCTGAAAACTCTAGTTGTGGAGTTTATAGTTGTGGAGTTTCTATTTGTGGAATTTGTAGTTGTGGAGTATCTAGTTGTGGTGTTTCAAGTTGTGGAGTTTCTAGTTATGGAGTTTCTAGTTGCGGAGTTTCTAGTTGGTGAGTTTATAGTTGCTGTGTTTCTAAATGCGAAGTCTCAAGTTGTGGTGTTTCTATCTGTGGAGTTTCTAGTTGTAGAGTCTCTAGTTGTGGAGTTCCTAGTTGTGGAGTTTCTAGCTGTGGAGTTTCTATATGCGGAGTTTCTGTTTGCGGAGTTTCTAGTCATGGAGTTTCTAGTTGTGGAGTTTCTAGTTGTGGAGTTTCTAGTTGTGGAGTGTCTAGGTGTGGAGTTTCAAGATGCGGAATTGATAGGTGTGGAGTTTCCAGTTGTGGAGTTTCTAGTTGTCGGGTTTCTAGTTGCAGAGGTTAGGTTGTGGAGCCTCTAGTTGTGGAGTCTCTAGTTGTGGAGTTTCAATTTGCAGAGTTTCTAGTTGAGGAGTTTCTAGTTGCGCAGTTTCTAGTTGTGGAATTTGTAGTTGCGGAGTTTCTCGATGTGGAGTTTCTAGTTGGGAAGTTTCTAGTTGTGTATTTTCTAGTTGCGGAGTTTCTAGTTGTGTAGTTTCTAGTTGGGAAGTTTCTACGTGAGTTTATAGTTGTGGATTTTCTAGTTGCAGAATTAAGAGTTGCAGAGTTTCATGTTGTGGAGTTTCTAGTGGCGGAGTCTCTATTTGCGGAGTCTCTAGTTGTGGAATTTGTAGTTGTGGAGTATCTAGTTGTGGTGTTTCTATTTGTTGAATTTCTAGCTGTGGAGTTTCTACTTATAGAATCTCTAGTCGTGGAGTTTCTAGTTGTGTAGTTTCTATATGTGCAGTTTCTAAATGTGAAGTCTCTAGTTGTGCAGTCTCAAGTTGTGGAGTTTCTAGTTGTGGAGTTTTTAGTTGTGGAGTTTTTATTTGTGGAGTTTCTTGTTGTGGAGTTTCTAGTTGTGAAGTTTCTAGTTGTGGATTTTCTAGTTGCGGAGTTTCTAGTTGTGTAGTTTCTAGTTGGGAAGTTTCTACTTGAGTTTATAGTTGTGGATTTTCTAGTTGCAGAGTTTCCAGTTGCAGAGTTTCAAGTTGTGGAGTTTCCAGTTGCGGAGTCTCTAGTTGTGGAGTCTCTAGTTCTGGAGTTTCTAGTTGTGCAGTTTCTAGTTGCGGAGATTGTAGTTGCGGTGTTTCTAAATATGGAGTTTCTAGTTGAGGAATTTGTAGTTGTGGAGCATCTAGTTGTGGTGTTTGAAGTTGTGGAGTTTCTAGTTGTGGAGTTTCTTGTTGTGGAGTTTCTAGTTGTGGAGTTTCTAGTTGGGGGTTCGTAGTTGTCGGGTTTGCAGTTTTCGGGTTTCTAGTTGCGGAGTTTATAGTCGTGGAGTTTCTAGTATTCGAGTTTCTAGTTGTGGAGTATTTAGTTGTGGAGTTTTCTAGTTGCGGAGTTTCTAGTTGCAGAGTTTTTAGTTGTCGTGTTTCTAAATGCGAAGTCTCAGGTTGTGGTGTTTATATCTGTGGAGTTTCTAGTTGTGGAGTCTTTAGTTGTGGACTTCCTAGTTGTGGAGTTTCTAGTTGTGGAGGGTCTAGTTGAGGAGTTTCTAGTTGTGGAATTTGTAGGTGTGGAGTTTCTAGTTGGAGTTTTTAGTTTCCGAGTTTCTAGTTGTAGATTTTCTAGTTGCAGGGTTCCTAGTTGTGGAGTTTCTAGTTGTGGGGTTTCTAGTTGTTCAAATTCTAGCTGTGGAGTTTCTACTTATAGAATCTCTAGTCGTGGAGTTTCTAGTTGTGTAGTTTCTATCTGAGGAGTTTCTAAATGCGAAGTCTCTAGTTGTGCAGTCTCTAGTTGTGGAGTTTCTAGTTGTGGAGTTTTTAGTTGTGCAGTTTTTTGTTGTGGAGTTTCTTGATGTGGAGTTTCTAGTTGTGAAGTTTCTAGTTGTGGATTTTCGAATTGCGGAGTTTCTAGTTGTGTAGTTTCTAGTTGGGAAGTTTCTACGTGAAATTATAGTTGTGGATTTTCTAGTTGCAGAATTAAGAGTTGCAGAGTTTCAAGTTGTAGAGTTTCTAGTGGCGGAGTCTCTAGTTGTGGAGTCTCTAGTTCTGGAGTTTCTAGTTGCGGAGTCTCTAGTGTTGGAGTTTCTAGTTGCGGAGTTTCTAGCTGCGGAGTTTCTAGTTGCCGAGATTCTAGTTGCGGAGTCGGTAGCTGTGGAGTCTCAAGTGGCGGAGTTCCTAGATATGGATTTTCTAGTTGTGGAGATTTTAGTTGCGGAGTTTGTAGTTGCGGTGTTTCTAAATGTGGAGTTTCTAGTTGTGGACTTTTTAGTTGTGGAGCATCTAGTCGTGGTGTTTCAAGTTGTAGAGTTTCTAGTTGCGGAGTCTATAGTTGCGGAGTTTCTAGTTGTGGAGTCTCTAGTTCTGAAGTTTCTAGTTGTGGAGTTTCTAGTTGCGGAGTTACTAGTTGCAGACTTTCTAGTTGTGGAGTTTCTAGTTGTGGAGTTTCTAGTTGTGGAGCTTCTAGCTGCGGAGTTTCTAGTTGAGGAGTTTTTGATGTGGAGTCCCTGGTTGTGGAGTCTCTAGTTGTGCAGTTTCTAGTTGCAGAGTCTCTAGTTGCGGAGTTTCTAGTTGTGGAGTCTGTAGTTGTGGAGTCTGCAGTTGTGGAGTTTCTAGCTGTGGAGTTTTTAGTTATGGAGTCTCTCGTTGTGGAGTTTCTAGTTGCGAAGTTTCTAGTTGCCGTGTTTCTAGTTGCAAAGTCTAAATTTGTGGAGTTTCGAGCTGTGGAGTTTCTAGTTGCGGAGTTTCAAGTTGTGGAGTTTCTAGTTATGGAGTTTCTAGTTGTGGAGTTTCTAGTTGGTGAGTTTCTAGTTGCCGTGTTTCTAAATGCGAAATCTCAAGTTGTGGTGTTTCTATCTGTGGAGTTTCTAGTTGCAGAGTCTCTAGTTGTGGAGTTCCTAGTTGTGGAGTTCCTAGTTGTGGAGTGTCTAGTTGTGGAGTTTCTGGTTTTGGAGTTTCAAGGTGTTAAGTTTCTAGTTGGAGTTTTAATTTTCGAGTTTGTAGTTGTAGATTTTCTAGTTGCAGAGTTTCTAGTTGCAGAGTTTCTAGTCGTGGAGTTTCTAGTTGTGGAGTTTTTAGTTGTGGAGTTTCCTGTTGTGGAGTTTCTAGTTGTGAAGTTTCTATTTGCGGATTTTCTAGTTGCGGAGTTTCTAGTTGTGGAGTTTCCTGTTGTGGAGTTTCTCGTTGTGAAGTTTCTATTTGCGGATTTTCTAGTTGCGGAGTTTCTAGTTGCTGAGCTTCTAGTTGTGTAGTTTCTAGTTGGGAAGTTTCTACTTGAGTTTATAGTTGTGGATTTTCTAGTTGCAGAGTTTCGTGTTGCAGAGATTCAAGTTGTGGAGTTTCTAGTTGCGGAGTCTATAGTTGTGGAGTTTCTAGTTGTGGAGTCTCTAGTTCTGAAGTTTCTAGTTGTGGAGTTTATAGTTGTGGAGTTTCTAGCTGTAAAGTTTCTAGTTGCGGAGTTTCTAGTTGCAGAGTTTCTAGTTGTGGAGTTTCTATTTGTGGATTTTTTAGCTGTAGAATCTCTAGTTCTGAAAACTCTAGTTGTGGAGTTTATAGTTGTGGAGTTTCTATTTGTGGAATTTGTAGTTGTGGAGTATCTAGTTGTGGTGTTTCAAGTTGTGGAGTTTCTAGTTATGGAGTTTCTAGTTGCGGAGTTTCTAGTTGGTGAGTTTATAGTTGCTGTGTTTCTAAATGCGAAGTCTCAAGTTGTGGTGTTTCTATCTGTGGAGTTTCTAGTTGTAGAGTCTCTAGTTGTGGAGTTCCTAGTTGTGGAGTTTCTAGCTGTGGAGTTTCTATATGCGGAGTTTCTGTTTGCGGAGTTTCTAGTCATGGAGTTTCTAGTTGTGGAGTTTCTAGTTGTGTAGTTTCTAGTTGTGGAGTGTCTAGGTGTGGAGTTTCAAGATGCGGAATTGATAGGTGTGGAGTTTCCAGTTGTGGAGTTTCTAGTTGTCGGGTTTCTAGTTGCAGAGGTTAGGTTGTGGAGCCTCTAGTTGTGGAGTCTCTAGTTGTGGAGTTTCAATTTGCAGAGTTTCTAGTTGAGGAGTTTCTAGTTGCGCAGTTTCTAGTTGTGGAATTTGTAGTTGCGGAGTTTCTCGATGTGGAGTTTCTAGTTGGGAAGTTTCTAGTTGTGTATTTTCTAGTTGCGGAGTTTCTAGTTGTGTAGTTTCTAGTTGGGAAGTTTCTACGTGAGTTTATAGTTGTGGATTTTCTAGTTGCAGAATTAAGAGTTGCAGAGTTTCATGTTGTGGAGTTTCTAGTGGCGGAGTCTCTATTTGCGGAGTCTCTAGTTGTGGAATTTGTAGTTGTGGAGTATCTAGTTGTGGTGTTTCTATTTGTTGAATTTCTAGCTGTGGAGTTTCTACTTATAGAATCTCTAGTCGTGCAGTTTCTAGTTGTGTAGTTTCTATATGTGGAGTTTCTAAATGTGAAGTCTCTAGTTGTGCAGTCTCAAGTTGTGGAGTTTCTAGTTGTGGAGTTTTTAGTTGTGGAGTTTTTATTTGTGGAGTTTCTTGTTGTGGAGTTTCTAGTTGTGAAGTTTCTAGTTGTGGATTTTCTAGTTGCGGAGTTTCTAGTTGTGTAGTTTCTAGTTGGGAAGTTTCTACTTGAGTTTATAGTTGTGGATTTTCTAGTTGCAGAGTTTCCAGTTGCAGAGTTTCAAGTTGTGGAGTTTCCAGTTGCGGAGTCTCTAGTTGTGGAGTCTCTAGTTCTGGAGTTTCTAGTTGTGCAGTTTCTAGTTGCGGAGATTGTAGTTGCGGTGTTTCTAAATATGGAGTTTCTAGTTGAGGAATTTGTAGTTGTGGAGCATCTAGTTGTGGTGTTTGAAGTTGTGGAGTTTCTAGTTGTGGAGTTTCTTGTTGTGGAGTTTCTAGTTGTGGAGTTTCTAGTTGGGGGTTCGTAGTTGTCGGGTTTGCAGTTTTCGGGTTTCTAGTTGCGGAGTTTATAGTCGTGGAGTTTCTAGTATTCGAGTTTCTAGTTGTGGAGTATTTAGTTGTGGAGTTTTCTAGTTGCGGAGTTTCTAGTTGCAGAGTTTTTAGTTGTCGTGTTTCTAAATGCGAAGTCTCAGGTTGTGGTGTTTATATCTGTGGAGTTTCTAGTTGTGGAGTCTTTAGTTGTGGACTTCCTAGTTGTGGAGTTTCTAGTTGTGGAGGGTCTAGTTGAGGAGTTTCTAGTTGTGGAATTTGTAGGTGTGGAGTTTCTAGTTGGAGTTTTTAGTTTCCGAGTTTCTAGTTGTAGATTTTCTAGTTGCAGGGTTCCTAGTTGTGGAGTTTCTAGTTGTGGGGTTTCTAGTTGTTCAAATTCTAGCTGTGGAGTTTCTACTTATAGAATCTCTAGTCGTGGAGTTTCTAGTTGTGGAGTTTTTAGTTGCGCAGTTTTTTGTTGTGGAGTTTCTTGATGTGGAGTTTTTAGTTGCGCAGTTTTTTGTTGTGGAGTTTCTTGATGTGGAGTTTCTAGTTGTGAAGTTTCTAGTTGTTGATTTTCGAATTGCGGAGTTTCTAGTTGTGTAGTTTCTAGTTGGGAAGTTTCTACGTGAAATTATAGTTGTGGATTTTCTAGTTGCAGAATTAAGAGTTGCAGAGTTTCAAGTTGTAGAGTTTCTATTGGCGGAGTCTCTAGTTGTGGAGTCTCTAGTTCTGGAGTTTCTAGTTGCGGAGTCTCTAGTGTTGGAGTTTCTAGTTGCGGAGTTTCTAGCTGCGGAGTTTCTAGTTGCCGAGATTCTAGTTGCGGAGTCGGTAGCTGTGGAGTCTCAAGTGGCGGAGTTCCTAGATATGGATTTTCTAGTTGTGGAGATTTTAGTTGCGGAGTTTGTAGTTGCGGTGTTTCTAAATGTGGAGTTTCTAGTTGTGGACTTTTTAGTTGTGGAGCATCTAGTCGTGGTGTTTCAAGTTGTGGAGTCTCAAGTTGTGGAGTTTGTAGTTGTGGAGTCTCTAGTTGTTAAGTGTCTAGTTAAGGAGTTTCTAGTGCGAAGTCTCATGTTGTGGAGTTTCTAGTTGTGGAGTTTCTGGTGGGGGGTTCGTAGTTGTGAGGTTCGTAGTTGTCGGGTCTCTAGATGCGGAGTTTCAAGTCGTGGAGTTTCTAGTGTTCGAGTTTCTAGTTGCAGAGTCTCTAGTTGTGCAGGCTCTAGTTGTGGAGTCTCTAGTTATGGAGTTTCTTGTTGTGGAGTTTATAGTTGTGGAGTTTCTAGCTGTGGAGTTTCTAGTTGCGGAGTTTCTAGTTGCACAGTTTCTAGTTGTGGAGTTTCTAGTTGTGGAGTTTCTAGTTGCGGAGTTTTGTAGTTGCGGAGTCTGTAGTTGTGGAGTTTCTAGCTGTGGAGTTTCTAGTTGCGGAGTTTCTAGTTGCAGAGTTTCTAGTTGCGGACTTTCTAGCTGTGGAGTTTCTAGTTGCGGAGTTTCTAGTGGCAGAGTTTCAGTTGTGGAGTTTCTATTAGTGAAGTTTGTAAGTGCGGAGTTTCTAGTTGTGGAGTTTCTAGTTCTGGAGTTTCTAGTTGTAGAGTTTCAAGATGTGGAATTGAAAGGTGTGGAGTTTCTAGTTGTGGAGTTTCCAGTTGTCGGGTTTGTAGTTGCGGAGTTTTTGTTGTGGAGTCCCTAGTTGTGGAGTCTCTAGTTGATGAGTTTGTAGTGTTGAGGTTCGTAGTTGTGGAGTTTCTAGTTGTGGAGTTCCTAGTTGTGGAGTCTCTAGTTGTGGAGTTTCTAGTTGTGGAGTTTCTAGTTGCGATGTCTCAAGTTGTGGAGTTTCTAGTTGGGGAGTTTCTAGTTGAAGGTTCGTAGTTGTGGGGTTCGTAGTTTGGTGTTGCAGAGTTTCTAGTTGCGGAATTTTCTAGTTATGGACTTTCTAGTTGCGGAGTTTCAAGTTGTTGAGTTCCTAGTTGTGGAGTTTGTAGTTGTGGAGTTTGTAGCTGCGGAGTTTCTAGTTGTGGAGTTGGTAGCTGTGGAGTATCTGGTTGTGGATTTTGAAGTTGTAGAGTTCCTAGTTGTGGAGTGTCTAGTTGTGGAGTTTCTAGTTGCGGAGTCTGTAGTTGTGGAGTTTCTAGTTGCTGAGTTTCTATTTGTTGATTTTCTAGCTGTGGAGTTTCTAGTTGCGTAGTTTCTAGTTGCAGAGTTTCTAGTTGCGGACTTTCTAGCGTTGGAGTTTGTAGTTGCAGAGTTTCTAGTTCCAGAGTTTCTAGTCGTGGAGTTTCTAGTTGTGGAGTTTGTAGTTGCGGAGTTTCTAGTTGTGGAGTTTCTAGTTGTGGAGTTTCTAGTTGTGAAGTTTCTAGTTGTGGAGTTTCAAGATGCGGAATTGATATGTGTGGAGTTTCTAGTTGTGGAGTTTCTAGTTGTCGGGTTTCTAGTTGCGGAGTTTTTGTTGTGGAGTCTCTAATTGTGGAGTCTCTAGTTGTGGAGTTTCTAGTTGTGGACTTTCTAGTTGTGGAGTTTCTAGTTGTGGAATTTGTAGTTGTGGAGTATCTAGTTGTGGTGTTTCAAGTTGTGGAGTTTCTAGTAGTGGAGTTTTTAGTTGCGGAGTTTCTAGTTGGTGAGTTTCTAGTTGCCGTGTTTCTAAATGCCAAGTCTCAAGTTGTGGTGCTTTTATCTGTGGAGTTTCTAGTTGTGCAGGCTCTAGTTGTGGAGTCTCTAGTTATGAAGTTTCTAGTTGTGGAGTTTCTAGTTGTGCAGTTTCTGGCTGTGGAGTTTCTAGTTGCGGAGTTTCTAGTTGCACAGTTTCTAGTTGTGGAGTTTCTAGTTGTGGAGTTTCTAGTTGCGGAGTTTTGTAGTTGCGGAGTCTGTAGTTGTGGAGTTTCTAGCTGTGGAGTTTCCATTTGTGGATTTTCTAGCTGTGGAGTTTCTAGTTGCGGAGTTTCTAGTTGCAGAGTTTCTAGTTGCGGACTTTCTAGCTGTGGAGTTTCTAGTTGCGGAGTTTCTAGTGGCAGAGTTTCAGTTGTGGAGTTTCTATTTGTGAAGTTTGTAAGTGCGGAGTTTCTAGTTGTGGAGTTTCTAGTTCTGGAGTTTCTAGTTGTGGAGTTTCAAGATGCGGAATTGAAAGGTGTGGAGTTTCTAGTTGTGGAGTTTTCAGTTGTCGGGTTTGTAGTTGCGGAGTTTTTGTTGTGGAGTCCTTAGTTGTGGAGTCTCTAGTTGTGGAGTTTGTAGTTGTGAGGTTCGTAGTTGTGGAGTTTCTAGTTGTGGAGTCTATAGTTGTGGAGTTTCTAGTTGTGGAGTTTCTAGTTGCGATGTCTCAAGTTGTGGAGTTTCTAGTTGTGGAGTTTCTAGTTGGGGGTTCGTAGTTGTGGGGTTCGTAGTTGTGGAGTTTGTAGTTGCAGAGTTTCTAGTTGCGGAATTTTCTAGTTATGGAGTTTCTAGTGGCAGAGTTTCAAGTTGTTGAGTTCCTAGTTGTGGAGTTTCTAGTTGTGGAGTTTGTAGCTGCGGAGTTTTAGTTGTGGAGTTGGTAGCTGTGGAGTATCTGGTTGTGGATTTTGAAGTTGTAGAGTTCCTAGTTTTTGAGTGTCTAGTTGTGGAGTTTCTAGTTGCGGAGTCTGTAGTTGTGGAGTTTTTAGTTGCTGAGTTTCTGTTTCTTGATTTTCTAGCTGTGGAGTTTCTAGTTGCGTAGTTTCTAGTTGCAGAGTTTCTAGTTGCGGACTTTCTAGCGTTGGAGTTTCTAGTTGCGGAGTTTCTAGTTGCAGAGTTTCTAGTCGTTGAGTTTCTAGTTGTGGAGTTTGTAGTTGCGGAGTTTCTAGTTGTGGAGTTTCTAGTTGTGGAGTTTCTAGTTGTGAAGTTTCTAGTTGTGGAGTTTCAAGATGTGGAATTGATAGGTGTGGAGTTTCTAGTTGTGGAGTTTCTTGTTGTAGAGTTTCTAGTTGCGGAGTTTTTGTTGTGGAGTCTCTCATTGTGGAGTCCCTAGTTGTGGAGTTTCTAGTTGTGCAGTTTCTAGTTGTGGAATTTGTAGTTGTGGAGTATCTAGTTGTGGTGTTTCAAGTTGTGGAGTTTCTAGTCGTGGAGTTTCTAGTTGCGGAGTTTCTAGTTGGTGAGTTTCTAGTTACCGTGTTTCTAAATGCGAAGTATCAAGTTGTGGTGCTTCTATCTGTGGAGTTTCTAGTTGTGAAGTCTTTAGTTGTGGAGTTCCTAGTTGTGGAGTTTCTAGTTGTGGAGTGTCTTGTTGAGGAGTTCCTAGATGTGGAGTTTCTAGTTGTGGAGTTTCTAGTTGTCGGGTTTGTAGTTGCGGAGTTTTTGTTGTGGAGTCCCAAGTTGTGGAGTCCCTAGTTGTGGAATTTCTAGTTGCAGAGTTTCTAGTTGCGGAGTTTCTAGTTGTGGAGTCTGTAGTTGTGGAGCATCTAGTTGTGGAGTTTCTAGCTGTGGAGTTTCCATTTGTGGATTTTCTAGCTGTGGAGTTTCTAGTTGCGGAGTTTCTAGTTGCAGAGTTTCTAGTTGCGGACTTTCTAGCTGTGGAGTTTCTAGTTGCGGAGTTTCTAGTGGCAGAGTTTCAGTTGTGGAGTTTCTATTTGTGAAGTTTGTAAGTGCGGAGTTTCTAGTTGTGGAGTTTCTAGTTCTGGAGTTTCTAGTTGTGGAGTTTCAAGATGCGGAATTGAAAGGTGTGGAGTTTCTAGTTGTGGAGTTTTCAGTTGTCGGGTTTGTAGTTGCGGAGTTTTTGTTGTGGAGTCCTTAGTTGTGGAGTCTCTAGTTGTGGAGTTTGTAGTTGTGAGGTTCGTAGTTGTGGAGTTTCTAGTTGTGGAGTCTATAGTTGTGGAGTTTCTAGTTGTGGAGTTTCTAGTTGCGATGTCTCAAGTTGTGGAGTTTCTAGTTGTGGAGTTTCTAGTTGGGGGTTCGTAGTTGTGGGGTTCGTAGTTGTGGAGTTTGTAGTTGCAGAGTTTCTAGTTGCGGAATTTTCTAGTTATGGAGTTTCTAGTGGCAGAGTTTCAAGTTGTTGAGTTCCTAGTTGTGGAGTTTCTAGTTGTGGAGTTTGTAGCTGCGGAGTTTTAGTTGTGGAGTTGGTAGCTGTGGAGTATCTGGTTGTGGATTTTGAAGTTGTAGAGTTCCTAGTTTTTGAGTGTCTAGTTGTGGAGTTTCTAGTTGCGGAGTCTGTAGTTGTGGAGTTTTTAGTTGCTGAGTTTCTGTTTCTTGATTTTCTAGCTGTGGAGTTTCTAGTTGCGTAGTTTCTAGTTGTAGAGTTTCTAGTTGCGGACTTTCTAGCGTTGGAGTTTCTAGTTGCGGAGTTTCTAGTTGCAGAGTTTCTAGTCGTTGAGTTTCTAGTTGTGGAGTTTGTAGTTGCGGAGTTTCTAGTTGTGGAGTTTCTAGTTGTTGTGTTTCTAGTTGTGAAGTTTCTAGTTGTGGAGTTTCAAGATGTGGAATTGATAGGTGTGGAGTTTCTAGTTGTGGAGTTTCTTGTTGTAGAGTTTCTAGTTGCGGAGTTTTTGTTGTGGAGTCTCTCATTGTGGAGTCCCTAGTTGTGGAGTTTCTAGTTGTGCAGTTTCTAGTTGTGGAATTTGTAGTTGTGGAGTATCTAGTTGTGGTGTTTCAAGTTGTGGAGTTTCTAGTCGTGGAGTTTCTAGTTGCGGAGTTTCTAGTTGGTGAGTTTCTAGTTACCGTGTTTCTAAATGCGAAGTATCAAGTTGTGGTGCTTCTATCTGTGGAGTTTCTAGTTGTGAAGTCTTTAGTTGTGGAGTTCCTAGTTGTGGAGTTTCTAGTTGTGGAGTGTCTTGTTGAGGAGTTCCTAGATGTGGAGTTTCTAGTTGTGGAGTTTCTAGTTGTCGGGTTTGTAGTTGCGGAGTTTTTGTTGTGGAGTCCCAAGTTGTGGAGTCCCTAGTTGTGGAATTTCTAGTTGCAGAGTTTCTAGTTGCGGAGTTTCTAGTTGTGGAGTCTGTAGTTGTGGAGCATCTAGTTGTGGTGTTTCAAGTTGTGGAGTTTCTATTTGTGGATTTTCTAGCTGTGGAGTTTCTAGTTGCGGAGTTTCTAGTTGCAGAGTTTCTAGTTGCAGACTCTGTAGCTGTGGAGTTTCTAGTTGCGGAGTTTCTAGTTGCAGAGTTTCTAGTTGAGGAGTTTCTAGTTGTGGAGTTTGTAGTTGCGGAGTTTCTAGTTGCGGAGTTTCTAGTTGCAGAGTTCCTAGTTGCGGAGTTTTCTAGTTATGGAGTTTCTAGTTGCGGAGTTTCAAGTTGTTGAGTTCCTAGTTGTGGAGTTTCTAGTTGTGGAGTTTGTAGCTGCGAAGTTTCTAGTTGTGGAGTTGGTAGCTGTGGAGTATCTCGTTGTGGATTTTGAAGTTGTAGAGTTTTTAGTTGTGGAGTGTCTAGTTGTGGAGTTTCTAGTTGCGGAGTCTGTAGTTGTGGAGTTTCTAGTTGCTGAGTTTCTATTTGTTGATTTTCTAGCTGTGGAGTTTCTGGTTGCGTAGTTTCTAGTTGCAGAGTTTCTAGTTGCGGACTTTCTAGCGTTGGAGTTTCTAGTTGCGGAGTTTCTAGTTGCAGAGATTCTAGTCGTGGAGTTTCTAGTTGTGGAGTTTGTAGTTGCGGAGTTTCTAGTTGTGGAGCTTCTAGTTGTGAAGTTTCTAGTTGTGGAGTTTCAAGATGCGGAATTGATAGGTGTGGAGTTTCTAGTTGTGGAGTTTCTAGTTGTCGGGTTTCTAGTTGCGGAGTTTTTGTTGTGGAGTTTCTAATTGTGGAGTCTCTAGTTGTGAAGTTTCTAGTTGTAAGTTTCTAGTTGCGGAGTTTCTAGTTGCAGAGTTTCTAGTTGCGGAGTTTTCTAGTTATGGAGTTTCTAGTTGCCGTGTTTCTAAATGCGAAGTATCAAGTTGTGGTGCTTCTATCTGTGGAGTTTCTAGTTGTGAAGTCTTTAGTTGTGGAGTTCCTAGTTGTGGAGTTTCTAGTTGTGGAGTGTCTAGTTGAGGAGTTCCTAGTTGTGGAGTTTCTAGTTGTGGAGTTTCTAGTTGTCGGGTTTGTAGTTGCGGAATTTTTGTTGTGGAGTCCCAAGTTTTGGTGTCCCTAGTTGTGGAATTTCTAGTTGCAGAGTTTCTAGTTGCGGAGTTTCTACTTCTGGAGTCTGAAATTGTGGAGCATCTAGTTGTGGTGTTTCAAGTTGTGGAGTTTCTATTTGTGGATTTTCTAGCTTGGAGTTTCTAGTTGCGGACTTTGTAGCTGTGGAGTTTCTAGTTGTCGGGTTTCTAGTTGCGGAGTTTTTGTTGTGGAGTCTCTAATTGTGGAGTCTCTAGTTGTGAAGTTTCTAGTTGTTAAGTTTCTAGTTGCGGAGTTTCTAGTTGCAGAGTTTCTAGTTGCGGAGTTTTCTAGTTATGGAGTTTCTAGTTACGGAGTTTCAAGTTGTTGAGTTCCTAGTTGTGGAGTTTCTAGTTGTGGAGTTTGTAGCTGCGAAGTTTCTAGTTGTGGAGTTGGTAGCTGTGGAGTATCTGGTTGTGGATTTTGAAGTTGTAGAGTTTTTAGTTGTGGAGTGTCTAGTTGTGGAGTTTCTAGTGGCGGAGTGTGTAGTTGTGGAGTTTCTAGTTGTGGAGTTTCAAGATGCGGAATTGATAGGTGTGGAGTTTCTAGTTGTCGGGTTTCTAGTTGCGGAGTTTGTGTTGTGGAGTCTCTAATTTATGAGTCTCCAGTTGTGAAGTTTCTAGTTGTGGAGTTTCTAGTTGTGGAGTTTCTAGTTGTGGAATTTGTAGTTGTGGAGTTTCTAGTTGGGGGTTCGTAGTTGTGGGGTTCGTAGTTGTGGAGTTTCTAGTTGTCTAGTCTCTAGTTTTGAAGTTTCTAGTTATGGAGTTACTAGCTGTGGAGTTTCTAGTTGCGGAGTTTCAAGTTGCAGAGTTTCTAGTTGCCGAGTTTTCTAGTTATGGAGTTTCTAGTTGCGGAGTTTCAAGTTGTTAAATTCCTAGTTGTGGAGTTTTTAGTTGTGGAGTTTGTAGCTGCGGAGTTTCTAGTTGTGGAGTTAGTAGCTGTGGAGTATCTGGTTGTGAATTTCGAAGTTGTAGAGTTCCTAGTTGTGGAGTGTCTAGTTGTGGAGTTTCTAATTGCGGAGTCTGTAGTTGTGGAGCTTCTAGTTGCTGAGTTTCTATTTGTTGATTTTCTAGCTGTGGAGTGTCTAGTTGCGTAGTTTCTAGTTGCAGAGTTTCTAGTTGCGGACTTTCTAGCGTTGGAGTTTCTAGTTGCGGAGTTTCTAGTTGCAGAGTTTCTAGTCGTGGAGTTTCTAGTTGTGGAGTTTGTAGTTGCGGAGTTTCTAGTTGTGGAGTTTCTAGTTGTGGAGTTTCTAGTTGTGAAGTTTCTAGTTGTGGAGTTTCAAGATGCGGAATTGATATGTGTGGAGTTTCTAGTTGTGGAGTTCCTAGTTGTCGGGTTTCTAGTTGCGGAGTATTTGTTGTTGAGTCTCTAATTGTGGAGTCTCTAGTTGTGGAGTTTCTAGTTTTGGAGTTTCTAGTTGTGGAGTTTCTAGTTGTGTAATTTGTAGTTGTGGAGTATCTAGCTGTGGTGTTTCAAGTTGTGGAGTTTCTAGTTGTGGAGTTTCTAGTTGCGGAGTTTTTGTTGTGGAGTCTCTAATTGTGGAGTCTCTAGTTGTGGAGTTTCTAGTTGTGGATTTTCTAGTTGTGGAGTTTCTAGTTGTGGAGTTTCTAGTTGTGGAATTTGTAGTTGTGGAGTATCTAGTTGTGGTGTTTCAAGTTGTGGAGTTTCTAGTCGTTGAGTTTCAAGTTGCGGAGTTTCTAGTTGGTGAGTTTCTAGTTGCCGTGTTTCTAAATGCGAAGTATCAAGTTGTGGTGCTTCTATCTGTGGAGTTTCTAGTTGTGAAGTCTTTAGTTGTGGAGTTCCTAGTTGTGGAGTGTCTAGTTGAGGAGTTCCTAGTTGTGGAGTTTCTAGTTGTGGAGTTTCTAGTTGTCGGGTTTGTAGTTGCGGAGTTTTTGTTGTGGAGTCCCTAGTTGTGGAATTTCTAGTTGCAGAGTTTCTAGTTGCGGAGTTTCTAGTTGTGGAGTCTGTAGTTGTGGAGCATCTAGTTGTGGTGTTTCAAGTTGTGGAGTTTCTATTTGTGGATTTTCTAGCTGTGGAGTTTCTAGTTGCGGAGTTTCTAGTTGCAGAGTTTCTAGTTGCGGACTTTGTAGCTGTGGAGTTTCTAGTTGCGGAGTTTCTAGTTGCAGAGTTTCTAGTTGTGGAGTTTCTAGTTGTGGAGTTTGTAGTTGCGGAGTTTCTAGTTGTGGAGTTTCTAGTTGCGGAGTTTCTAGTTGCAGAGTTTCTGGTTGCGGAGTTTTCTAGTTATGGAGTTTCTAGTTGCGGAGTTTCAAGTTGTTGAGTTCCTAGTTGTGGAGTTTCTAGTTGCGGAGTCTGTAGTTGTGGAGTTTCTAGTTGTGGAGTTTCTATTTGTGGATTTTCTAGCTGTGGAGTTTCTAGTTGCGGAGTTTCTAGTTGCAGAGTTTCTAGTTGCGACATTTCTAGCTGTGGAGTTTCTAGTTGCGGAGTTTCTAGTTGCAGACTTTCTAGTTGTGGAGTTTCCGGTTGTGGAGTTTGTAGTTGCGGAGTACTAGTTGTGGAGTTTCTAGTTGTGGAGTTTCAAGATGCGGAATCGATAGGTGTGGAGTTTCTAGTTGTGGAGTTTATAGTTGTCGGGTTTCTAGTTGCGGAGTTTTTGATGTGGAGTCCCTGTTTGTGGAGTCTCTAGTTGTGGAGTTTCTAGTTGCCGAGTTGCTAGTTGCGGAGTTTCTAGTTGTGGAGTCTGTATTTGTGGAGCTTGCAGTTGTGGAGTTTCTAGTTGTGGAGTTTTTAGTTATGGTGTCTCTCGTTGTGGAGTTTCTTGTTGCGAAGTTTCTAGTTGCCGAGGTTCTAGTTGCAAAGTCTAAAGTTGCGGAGTTTCGAGCTGTGGAGTTTCTAGTTGCGGAGTTTCTAGTTGTAGATTTTCTAGTTGTGGAGTTTCTAGTTGTGGAATTTGTAGTTGTGGAGTATCTAGTTGTGGTGTTTTAAGTTGTGGAGTTTCTAGTTATGGAGTTTCTAGTTGCGGAGTTTTTAGTTGGTGAGTTTCTAGTTGCCGTGTTTCTAAATGCGAAGTCTCAAGTTGTGGTGTTTCTATCTGTGGAGTTTCTAGTTGCAAAGTCTCAAGTTGTGGATTTTCTAGCTGTGGAGTTTCTAGTTGTGGAGTGTCTAGTTGTGGAGTTTCTAGTTGTGGAGTTTGTAGTTGTGAGGTTCGTAGTTGTGGGGTTCGTAGTTGTGGAGTTTCTAGTTGTGGAGTTTCTAGCTGTGGAGTTTCTAGTTGCGGAGTTTCTAGTTGCAGAGTTTCTAGTTGCGGAGTTTTCTAGTTATGGAGTTTCTAGTTGCGGAGTTTCTAGTTGTTAAATTCCTAGTTGTGGAGTTTGTATCTGCAGAGTTTCAAGATGCGGAATTGATAAGTGTGGAGTTTCTAGTTGTGGAGTTTCTAGTTGTCGGGTTTCTAGTTGCGGAGTTTTTGATGTGGAGTCCCTGGTTGTGGAGTCTCTAGTTGTGGAGTTTCTAGTTGCCGAGTTGCTAGTTGCGGAGTTTCTAGTTGTGGAGTCTGTATTTGTGGAGCCTGCAGTTGTGGAGTTTCTAGTTGTGGAGTTTTTAGTTATGGTGTCTCTCGTTGTGGAGTTTCTAGTTGCGAAGTTTCTAGTTGCCGAGGTTCTAGTTGCAAAGTCTAAAGTTGTGGAGTTTCGAGCTGTGGAGTTTCTAGTTGCGGAGGTTCTAGTTGTGGGGTTTCAAGTTGTTGAAATTCTAGCTGTGGAGTTTATACTTATAGAATCTCTAGTCTTGGAGTTTCTAATTGTGTAGTTTCTATCTGAGGAGTTTCTAGTTGTGGAGTTTCTAGTTGCAAAGTCTCAAGTTGTGTCGTTTCTAGTTGTGGAGTTTCTAGTTGTGGATTTTCTAGTTGTGGAGTTTCTAGTTGTGGAGTTTCTAGTTGTGGAATTTGTAGTTGTGGAGTATCTAGTTGTGGTGTTTCAAGTTGTGGAGTTTCTAGTCGTGGAGTTTCTAGTTGCGGAGTTTCTAGTTGGTGAGTTTCTAGTTGCCGTGTTTCTAAATGCGAAGTATCAAGTTGTGGTGCTTCTATCTGTGGAGTTTCTAGTTGTGAAGTCTTTAGTTGTGGAGTTCCTAGTTGTGGAGTTTCTAGTTGTGGAGTGTCTAGTTGAGGAGTTCCTAGTCGTGGAGTTTCTAGTTGTGGAGTTTCTAGTTGTCGGGTTTGTAGTTGCGGAGTTTTTGTTGTGGAGTCCCAAGTTGTGGAGTCCCTAGTTGTGGAATTTCTAGTTGCAGAGTTTCTTGTTGCGGAGTTTCTAGTTGTGGAGTCTGTAGTTGTGTAGCATCTAGTTGTGGTGTTTCAAGTTGTGGAGTTTCTATTTGTGGATTTTCTAGCTGTGGAATTTCTAGTTGTGGAGTTTCTACTTGCAGAGTTTCTAGTTGTGGACTTTCTAGCTGTGGAGTTTCTAGTTGCGGAGTTTCTAGTTGCAGAGTTTCTAGTTGTGGAGTTTCTAGTTGTGGAGTTTGTAGTTGCGGAGTTTCTAGTTGTGGAGTTTCTAGTTGCGGAGTTTCTAGTTGCAGAGTTTCTAGTTGCGGAGTTTTCTAGTTATGGAGTTTCTAGTTGCGGAGTTTCAAGTTGTTGAGTTCCTAGTTGTGGAGTTTCTAGTTGTGGAGTTTGTAGCTGCGAAGTTTCTAGTTGTGGAGTTGGTAGCTGTGGAGTATCTGGTTGTGGATTTTGAAGTTGTAGAGTTTTTAGTTGTGGAGTGTCTAGTTGTGGAGTTTCTAGTAGCGGAGTCTGTAGTTGTGGAGTTTCTAGTTGCTGAGTTTCTATTTGTTGATTTTCTAGCTGTGGAGTTTCTAGTTGCGTAGTTTTTAGTTGCAGAGTTTCTAGTTGCGGACTTTCTAGCGTTGGAATTTCTAGTTGAGGAGTTTCTAGTTGCAGAGATTCTAGTCGTGGAGTTTCTAGTTGTGGAGTTTGTAGTTGCGGAGTTTCTAGTTGTGGAGCTTCTAGTTGAGAAGTTTCTAGTTGTGGAGTTTCAAGATGCGGAATTGATAGGTGTGGAGTTTCTAGTTGTGGTGTTTCTAGTTGTCGGGTATCTAGTTGCGGAGTTTTTGTTGTGGAGTCTCTAATTGTGGAGTCTCTAGTTGTGAAGTATCTAGTTGTGGAGTTTCTAGTTGTGGAGTTTCTAGTTGTGGAGTTTCTAGTTGTGGAGTTTATAGTTGTGGAATTTGTAGTTGTGGAGTATCTAGTTGTGGTGTTTCAAGTTGTGGAGTTTCTAGTTAAGGAGTTTCTAGTTGCGAAGTGTCAAGTTGTGGAGTTTCTAGTTGGGAATTCGTAGTTGTGGGGTTCGTAGTTGTCGGGTTTCTAGTTGCGGAGTTTCTAGTCGTGGAGTTTCTAGTTATAGAGTTTCTAGCTGTGGAGTTTCTATTTGCGGAGTTTCTAGTTGCAGAGTTTCTAGTTGCAGAGTTTCTAGTTGTGGAGTTTCTAGTTGTGGAATTTCTAGTTGCGGAGTTTTCTAGTTGCGGAGTCTGTAGTTGTGGAGTTTCTAGTTGTGGAGTTTCTATTTGTGGATTTTCTAGCTGTGGAATTTCTAGTTGTGGAGTTTCTAGTTGCAGAGTTTCTAGTTGCGGAATTTCTAGCTGTGGAGTTTCTAGTTGCAGAGTTTCTAGTTGCAGACTTTCTAGTTGTGGAGTTTCTAGTTGTGGAGTTTGTAGTTGTCAGGTTTCTAGTTGCGGAGTTTCTAGTTGCGACATTTCTAGCTGTGGAGTTTCTAGTTGCGGAGTTTCTAGTTGCAGACTTTCTAGTTGTGGAGTTTCCGGTTGTGGAGTTTGTAGTTGCGGAGTACTAGTTGTGGAGTTTCTAGTTGTGGAGTTTCTAGTTGAGGAGTTTCAAGATGCGGAATCGATAGGTGTGGAGTTTCTAGTTGTGGAGTTTCTAGTTGTCGGGTTTCTAGTTGCGGAGTTTTTGATGTGGAGTCCCTGTTTATGGAGTCACTAGTTGTGGAGTTTCTAGTTGCCGAGTTGCTAGTGGCGGAGTTTCTAGTTGTGGAGTCTGTATTTGTGGAGCTTGCAGTTGTGGAGTTTCAAGTTGTGGAGTTTTTAGTTATGGTGTCTCTCGTTGTGGAGTTTCTTGTTGCGAAGTTTCTAGTTGCCGAGGTTCTAGTTGCAAAGTCTAAAGTTGTGGAGTTTCGAGCTGTGGAGTTTCTAGTTGCGGAGTTTCTAGTTGTAGATTTTCTAGTTGTGGAGTTTCTAGTTGTGGAATTTGTAGTTAAGGAGTATCTAGTTGTGGTGTTTTAAGTTGTGGAGTTTCTAGTTATGGAGTTTCTAGTTGCGGAGTTTTTAGTTGGTGAGTTTCTAGTTGCCGTGTTTCTAAATGCGAAGTCTCAAGTTGTGGTGTTTCTATCTGTGGAGTTTCTAGTTGCAAAGTCTCAAGTTGTGGATTTTCTAGCTGTGGAGTTTCTAGTTGTGGAGTGTCTAGTTGTGGAGTTTCTAGTTGTGGAGTTTGTAGTTGTGAGGTTCGTAGTTGTGGGGTTCGTAGTTGTGGAGTTTCTAGTTGTGGAGTTTCTAGCTGTGGAGTTTCTAGTTGCGGAGTTTCTAGTTGCAGAGTTTCTAGTTGCGGAGTTTTCTAGTTATGGAGTTTCTAGTTGCGGAGTTTCTAGTTGTTAAATTCCTAGTTGTGGAGTTTGTATCTGCAGAGTTTCAAGATGCGGAATTGATAAGTGTGGAGTTTCTAGTTGTGGAGTTTCTAGTTGTCGGGTTTCTAGTTGCGGAGTTTTTGATGTGGAGTCCCTGGTTGTGGAGTCTCTAGTTGTGGAGTTTCTAGTTGCCGAGTTGCTAGTTGCGGAGTTTCTAGTTGTGGAGTCTGTATTTGTGGAGCCTGCAGTTGTGGAGTTTCTAGTTGTGGAGTTTTTAGTTATGGTGTCTCTCGTTGTGGAGTTTCTAGTTGCGAAGTTTCTAGTTGCCGAGGTTCTAGTTGCAAAGTCTAAAGTTGTGGAGTTTCGAGCTGTGGAGTTTCTAGTTGCGGAGGTTCTAGTTGTGGGGTTTCTAGTTGTTGAAATTCTAGCTGTGGAGTTTATACTTATAGAATCTCTAGTCGTGGAGTTTCTAATTGTGTAGTTTCTATCTGAGGAGTTTCTAGTTGTGGAGTTTCTAGTTGCAAAGTCTCAAGTTGTGTCGTTTCTAGTTGTGGAGTTTCTAGTTGTGGATTTTCTAGTTGTGGAGTTTCTAGTTGTGGAGTTTCTAGTTGTGGAATTTGTAGTTGTGGAGTATCTAGTTGTGGTGTTTCAAGTTGTGGAGTTTCTAGTCGTGGAGTTTCTAGTTGCGGAGTTTCTAGTTGGTGAGTTTCTAGTTGCCGTGTTTCTAAATGCGAAGTATCAAGTTGTGGTGCTTCTATCTGTGGAGTTTCTAGTTGTGAAGTCTTTAGTTGAGGAGTTCCTAGTTGTGGAGTTTCTAGTTGTGGAGTGTCTAGTTGAGGAGTTCCTAGTCGTGGAGTTTCTAGTTGTGGAGTTTCTAGTTGTCGGGTTTGTAGTTGCGGAGTTTTTGTTGTGGAGTCCCAAGTTGTGGAGTCCCTAGTTGTGGAATTTCTAGTTGCAGAGTTTCTAGTTGCGGAGTTTCTAGTTGTGGAGTCTGTAGTTGTGTAGCATCTAGTTGTGGTGTTTCAAGTTGTGGAGTTTCTATTTGTGGACTTTCTAGCTGTGGAGTTTCTAGTTGCGGAGTTTCTAGTTGCAGAGTTTCTAGTTGTGGAGTTTCTAGTTGTGGAGTTTGTAGTTGCGGAGTTTCTAGTTGTGGATTTTCTAGTTGCGGAGTTTCTAGTTGCAGAGTTTCTAGTTGCGGAGTTTTCTAGTTATGGAGTTTCTAGTTGCGGAGTTTCAAGTTGTTGAGTTCCTAGTTGTGGAGTTTCTAGTTGTGGAGTTTGTAGCTGCGAAGTTTCTAGTTGTGGAGTTGGTAGCTGTGGAGTATCTGGTTGTGGATTTTGAAGTTGTAGAGTTTTTAGTTGTGGAGTGTCTAGTTGTGGAGTTTCTAGTAGCGGAGTCTGTAGTTGTGGAGTTTCTAGTTGCTGAGTTTCTATTTGTTGATTTTCTAGCTGTGGAGTTTCTAGTTGCGTAGTTTTTAGTTGCAGAGTTTCTAGTTGCGGACTTTCTAGCGTTGGAATTTCTAGTTGAGGAGTTTCTAGTTGCAGAGATTCTAGTCGTGGAGTTTCTAGTTGTGGAGTTTGTAGTTGCAGAGTTTCTAGTTGTGGAGCTTCTAGTTGAGAAGTTTCTAGTTGTGGAGTTTCAAGATGCGGAATTGATAGGTGTGGAGTTTCTAGTTGTGGTGTTTCTAGTTGTCGGGTATCTAGTTGCGGAGTTTTTGTTGTGGAGTCTCTAATTGTGGAGTCTCTAGTTGTGAAGTATCTAGTTGTGGAGTTTCTAGTTGTGGAGTTTCTATTTGTGGAGTTTCTAGTTGTGGAGTTTATAGTTGTGGAATTTGTAGTTGTGGAGTATCTAGTTGTGGTGTTTCAAGTTGTGGAGTTTCTAGTTAAGGAGTTTCTAGTTGCGAAGTGTCAAGTTGTGGAGTTTCTAGTTGGGAATTCGTAGTTGTGGGGTTCGTAGTTGTCGGGTTTCTAGTTGCGGAGTTTCTAGTCGTGGAGTTTCTAGTTATAGAGTTTCTAGCTGTGGAGTTTCTATTTGCGGAGTTTCTAGTTGCAGAGTTTCTAGTTGCAGAGTTTCTAGTTGTGGAGCTTCTAGTTGTGGAATTTCTAGTTGCGGAGTTTTCTAGTTGCGGAGTCTGTAGTTGTGGAGTTTCTAGTTGTGGAGTTTCTATTTGTGAATTTTCTAGCTGTGGAATTTCTAGTTGTGGAGTTTCTAGTTGCAGAGTTTCTAGTTGCGGAATTTCTAGCTGTGGAGTTTCTAGTTGCAGAGTTTCTAGTTGCAGACTTTCTAGTTGTGGAGTTTCTAGTTGTGGAGTTTGTAGTTGTCGGGTTTCTAGTTGCGGAGTTTCTAGTTGCGACATTTCTAGCTGTGGAGTTTCTAGTTGCGGAGTTTCTAGTTGCAGACTTTCTAGTTGTGGAGTTTCCGGTTGTGGAGTTTGTAGTTGCGGAGTACTAGTTGTGGAGTTTCTAGTTGTGGAGTTTCTAGTTGAGGAGTTTCAAGATGCGGAATCGATAGGTGTGGAGTTTCTAGTTGTGGAGTTTCTAGTTGTCGGGTTTCTAGTTGCGGAGTTTTTGATGTGGAGTCCCTGTTTGTGGAGTCTCTAGTTGTGGAGTTTCTAGTTGCCGAGTTGCTAGTGGCGGAGTTTCTAGTTGTGGAGTCTGTATTTGTGGAGCTTGCAGTTGTGGAGTTTCTAGTTGTGGAGTTTTTAGTTATGGTGTCTCTCGTTGTGGAGTTTCTTGTTGCGAAGTTTCTAGTTGCCGAGGTTCTAGTTGCAAAGTCTAAAGTTGTGGAGTTTCGAGCTGTGGAGTTTCTAGTTGCGGAGTTTCTAGTTGTAGATTTTCTAGTTGTGGAGTTTCTAGTTGTGGAATTTGTAGTTAAGGAGTATCTAGTTGTGGTGTTTTAAGTTGTGGAGTTTCTAGTTATGGAGTTTCTAGTTGCGGAGTTTTTAGTTGGTGAGTTTCTAGTTGCCGTGTTTCTAAATGCGAAGTCTCAAGTTGTGGTGTTTCTATCTGTGGAGTTTCTAGTTGCAAAGTCTCAAGTTGTGGATTTTCTAGCTGTGGAGTTTCTAGTTGTGGAGTGTCTAGTTGTGGAGTTTCTAGTTGTGGAGTTTGTAGTTGTGAGGTTCGTAGTTGTGGGGTTCGTAGTTGTGGAGTTTCTAGTTGTGGAGTTTCTAGCTGTGGAGTTTCTAGTTGCGGAGTTTCTAGTTGCAGAGTTTCTAGTTGCGGAGTTTTCTAGTTATGGAGTTTCTAGTTGCGGAGTTTCTAGTTGTTAAATTCCTAGTTGTGGAGTTTGTATCTGCAGAGTTTCAAGATGCGGAATTGATAGGTGTGGAGTGTCTAGTTGGGGAGTTTCTAGTTGTCGGGTTTCTAGTTGCGGAGTTTTTGATGTGGAGTCCCTGGTTGTGGAGTCTCTAGTTGTGGAGTTTCTAGTTGTCGAGTTGCTAGTTGCGGAGTTTCTAGTTGTGGAGTCTGTATTTGTGGAGCCTGCAGTTGTGGAGTTTCTAGTTGTGGAGTTTTTAGTTATGGTGTCTCTCGTTGTGGAGTTTCTAGTTGCGAAGTTTCTAGTTGCCGAGGTTCTAGTTGCAAAGTCTAAAGTTGTGGAGTTTCGAGCTGTGAAGTTTCTAGTTGCGGAGGTTCTAGTTGTGGGGTTTCTAGTTGTTGAAATTCTAGCTGTGGAGTTTATACTTATAGAATCTCTAGTCGTGGAGTTTCTAATTGTGTAGTTTCTATCTGAGGAGTTTCTAGTTGTGGAGTTTCTAGTTGCAAAGTCTCAAGTTGTGTCGTTTCTAGTTGTGGAGTTTCTAGTTGGGGTTTCGTAGTTGTGGGGTTTGTAGTTGTGGAGTTTCTAGTTGTCTAGTCTCTAGTTTTGAAGTTTCTAGTTATGGAGTTACTAGTTGCGGAGTTTCTAGTTGCGGAGTTTCCAGTTGGAGAGTTTCTAGTTGCGGAGTTTTCAAGTTATGGAGTTTCTAGTTGCGGAGTTTCAAGTTGTTAAATTCCTAGTTGTGGAGTTTTTAGTTGTGGAGTTTGTAGCTGCGGAGTTTCTAGTTGTGGAGTTGGTAGCTGTGGAGTATCTGGTTGTGAATTTTGAAGTTGTAGAGTTGCTAGTTGTGGAGTGTCTGGTTGTGGAGTTTCTAGTTGCGGAGTCTGTAGTTGTGGATTTTCTAGTAGCTGAGTTTCTATTTGTTGATTTTCTAGCTGTGGAGTTTCTAGTTGCGTAGTTTCTAGTTGCAGAGTTTCTAGTTGCGGACTTTCTAGCGTTGGAGTTTCTAGTTGCGGAGTTTCTAGTTGCAGAGTTTCTAGTCGTGGAGTTTCTAGTTGTGGAGTTTGTTGTTGCGGAGTTTCTAGTTGTGGAGTTTCTAGTTGTGGAGTTTCTAGTTGTGAAGTTTCTAGTTGTGGAGTTTCAAGATGCGGAATTGATAGGTGTGGAGTTTCTAGTTGTGGAGTTTCTAGTTGTCGGGTTTCTAGTTGCGGAGTTTTTGTTGTGGAGTCTCTAATTGTGGAGTCTCTAGTTGTGGAGTTCCTAGTTTTGGAGTTTCTAGCTGTGGAGTTTCTAGTTGTGGAATTTGTAGTTGTGGAGTATCTAGTTGTGGTGTTTCAAGTTGTGGAGTTTCTAGTTGTGGCGTTTCTAGTCGCGGAGTTTTTGTTGTGGAGTCTCTAATTGTGGAGTCTCTAGTTGTGGAGTTTCTAGTTGTGGGTTTTCTAGTTGTGGAGTTTCTAGTTGTGGAATTTGTAGTTGTGGAGTATCTAGTTGTGGTGTTTCAAGTTGTGGAGTTTCTAGTCGTGGAGTTTCTAGTTGCGGAGTTTCTAGTTGGTGAGTTTCTAGTTGCCGTGTTTCTAAATGCGAAGTATCAAGTTGTGGTGCTTCTATCTGTGGAGTTTCTAGTTGTGAAGTCTTTAGTTGTGGAGTTCCTAGTTGTGGAGTTTCTAGTTGTGGAGTGTCTAGTTGAGGAGTTCCTAGTTGTGGAGTTTCTAGTTGTTGAGTTTCTAGTTGTTGGGTTTGTAGTTGCGGAAGTTTTGTTGTGGAGTCTCAAGTTGTGGAGTCCCTAGTTGTGGAATTTCTAGTTGCGGAGTTTCTAGTTGCAGAGCTTCTAGTTGTGGAGTTTCTAGTTGTGGAATTTGTAGTTGCGGAGTTTCTAGTTGTGGAGTTTCTAGTGGCGGAGTTTCTAGTTGCAGAGTTTCTAGTTGCGGAGTTTTCTAGTTATGGAGTTTCAAGTTGCGTAGTTTCAAGTTGTTGAGTTCCTAGTTGTGGAGTTTCTAGTTGTGGAGTTTGTAGCTGCGAAGTTTCTAGTTGTGGAGTTGGTAGCTGTGGAGTATCTGGTTGTGGATTTTGAAGTTGTAGAGTTTTTAGTTGTGGAGTGTCTAGTTGTGGAGTTTCTAGTTGCGGAGTCTGTAGTTGTGGAGTTTCTAGTTGCTGAGTTTCAATTTGTTGATTTTCTAGCTGTGGAGTTTCTAGTTGCGTAGTTTCTAGTTGCAGAGTTTCTAGTTGCGGACTTTCTAGCGTTGGAGTTTCTAGTTGCGGAGTTTCTAGTTGCAGAGATTCTAGTCGTGGAGTTTCTAGTTGTGGAGTTTGTAGTTGCGGAGTTTCTAGTTGTGGAGCTTCTAGTTGTGAAGTTTCTAGTTGTGGAGTTTCAAGATGAGGAATTGATAGGTGTGGAGTTTCTAGTTGTGGAGTTTCTAGTTGTCGGGTTTCTAGTTGCGGAGTTTTTGTTGTGGAGTCTCTAATTGTGGAGTCTCTAGTTGTGAAGTTTCTAGTTGTGGAGTTTCTAGTTGTGGAGTTTCTAGTTGTGGAATTTGTAGTTGTGGAGTATCTAGTTGTGGTGTTTCAAGTTGTGGAGTTTTTAGTTGTGGAATTTGTAGTTGATCTAGCTGTGGTGTTTCAAGTTGTGGAGTTTCTAGTTAAGGAGTTTCTAGTTGCGAAGTGTCAAGTTGTGGAGTTTCTAGTTGTGGAGTTTCTAGTTGGGAATTCATAGTTGTGGGGTTCGTAGTTGTCGTGTTTCTAGTTGCGGAGTTTCTAGTCGTGGAGTTTCTAGTTATGGAGTTTCTAGCTGTGGAGTTCCTAGTTGCAGAGTTTCTAGTTGCGGAATTTCTAGCTGTGGAGTTTCTAGTTGCGGAGTTTCTAGTTGCAGACTTTCTAGTTGTGGAGTTTCTAGTTGTGAAGTTTGTAGTTGTCGGGTTTCTAGTTGCGGAGTTTTTGATGTGGAGTCCCTGGTTGTGGAGTCTCTAGTTGTGAAGTTTCTAGTTGCAGAGTTTCTAGTTGCGGAGTTTCTAGTTGTGGAGTCTGTAGTTGTCGAGTCTGCAGTTGGGGAGCTTCTAGTTGTGGAGTTTTTAGTTATGGAGTTTCTAGTTATGGAGTTTCTAGTTGCGGAGTTTCTAGTTGGTGAGTTTCTAGTTGCCGTGTTTCTAAATGCGAAGTCTCAAGTTGTGGTGTTTCTATCTGTGGAGTTTCTAGTTGCAAAGTCTCAAGTTGTGGAGTTTCTAGCTGTGGAGTTTCTAGTTGCGGAGTTTCTAGTTGCAGCGTTTCTAGTTGCGGAGTTTTCTAGTTATGGAGTTTCTAGTTGCGGAGTTTCTAGTTGTTAAATTCCTAGTTGTGGAGTTTGTATCTGCAGAGTTTCAAGATGCGGAATTGATAGGTGTGGAGTTTCTAGTTGTGGAGTTTCTAGTTGTCGAGTTTCTAGTTGCGGAGTTTTTGATGTGGAGTCCCTGGTTGTGGAGTCTCTAGTTGTGGAGTTTCTAGTTGCCGAGTTGCTAGTTGCGGAGTTTCTAGTTGTGGAGTCTGTATTTGTGGAGCCTGCAGTTGTGGAGTTTCTACTTGTGGAGTTTTTAGTTATGGTGTCTCTCGTTGTGGAGTTTCTAGTTGCGAAGTTTCTAGTTGCCGAGGTTCTAGTTGCAAAGTCTAAAGTTGTGGAGTTTAGAGCTTTGGAGTTTCTAATTGCGGAGGTTCTTGTTGTGGGGTTTCTAGTTGTTGAAATTCTAGCTGTGGAGTTTATACTTATAGAATCTCTAGTCGTGGAGTTTCTAATTGTGTAGTTTCTATCTGAGGAGTTTCTAGTTGTGGAGTTTCTAGTTGCAAAGTCTCAAGTTGTGTCGTTTCTAGTTGTGGAGTTTCTAGTTGGGGGTTCGTAGTTGTGGGGTTCATAGTTGTGGAGTTTCTAGTTGTCTAGTCTCTAGTTTTGAAGTTTCTAGTTATGGAGTTACTAGCTGTGGAGTTTCTAGTTGCGGAGTTTCTAGTTGCAGAGTTTCTAGTTGCGGAGTTTTCTAGTTATGGAGTTTCTAGTTGCGGAGTTTCAAGTTGTTAAATTTCTAGTTGTGGAGTTTTTAGTTGTGGAGTTTGTAGCTGCGGAGTTTCTAGTTGTGGAGTTGGTAGCTGTGGAGTATCTGGTTGTGAATTTTGAAGTTGTAGAGTTCCTAGTTGTGGAGTGTCTAGTTGTGGAGTTTCTAGTTGCGGAGTC
The DNA here is from genome assembly GCF_043290135.1 of Rhipicephalus microplus. Taxonomy (NCBI): domain Eukaryota; kingdom Metazoa; phylum Arthropoda; class Arachnida; order Ixodida; family Ixodidae; genus Rhipicephalus; species Rhipicephalus microplus. Next base: position 101,044,458 of record NC_134707.1, on the reverse strand, counting down.
TGTAGTTGTGGATTTTCTAGTTGCTGAGTTTCTCTTTGTTGATTTTCTAGCTGTGGAGTTTCTAGTTGCGTAGTTTCTAGTTGAAGAGTTTCTAGTTGCGGACTTTCTAGCGTTGGAGTTTCTAGTTGCGGAGTTTCTAGTTGCAGAGTTTCTAGTCGTGGAGTTTCTAGTTGTGGAGTTTGTTGTTGCGGAGTTCCTAGTTGTGGAGTTTCTAGTTGTGGAGTTTCTAGTTGTGAAGTTTCTAGTTTTGGAGTTTCAAGATGCGGAATTGATAGGTGTGGAGTTTCTAGTTGTGGAGTTTCTAGTTGTCGGGTTTCTAGTTGCGGAGTTTTTGTTGTGGAGTCTCTAATTGTGGAGTCTCTAGTTGTGGAGTTTCTAGTTTTGGAGTTTCTAGTTGTGGAGTTTCTAGTTGTGGAATTTGTAGTTGTGGAGTATCTAGTTGTGGTGTTTCAAGTTGTGGAGTTTCTAGTTGTGGAGTTTCTAGTTGCGGAGTTTTTGTTGTGGAGTCTCTAATTGTGGAGTCTCTAGTTGTGGAGTTTCTAGTTGTGGATTTTCTAGTTGTGGAGTTTCTAGTTGTGGAGTTTCTAGTTGTGAAATTTGTAGTTGTGGAGTATCTAGTTGTGGTGTTTCAAGTTGTGGAGTTTCTAGTCGAGGAGTTTCTAGTTGCGGAATTTCTAGTTGGTGAGTTTCTAGTTGCCGTGTTTCTAAATGCGAAGTATCAAGTTGTGGTGCTTCTATCTGTGGAGTTTCTAGTTGTGAAGTCTTTAGTTGTGGAGTTCCTAGTTGTGGAGTTTCTAGTTGTGGAGTTTCTAGTTGTCGGGTTTGTAGTTGCGGAGTTTTTGTTGTGGAGTCCCCAGTTGTGGAGTCCCTAGTTGTGGAATTTCTAGTTGCAGAGTTTCTAGTTGCGGAGTTTCTAGTTGTGGAGTCTGTAGTTGTGGAGCATCTAGTTGTGGTGTTTCAAGTTGTGGAGTTTCTATTTGTGGAGTTTCTAGTTGTGGAGTTTCTAGTTGCGGAGTTTCTAGTTGCAGAGTTTCTAGTTGCGGTGTTTTCTAGTTATGGAGTTTCTAGTTGCGGAGTTTCAAGTTGTTGAGTTCCTAGTGTTGGAGTTTCTAGTTGTGGAGTTTGTAGCCGCGAAGTTTCTAGTTGTGGAGTTGGTAGCTGTGGAGTATCTGGTTGTGGATTTTGAAGTTGTAGAGTTTTTAGTTGTGGAGTGTCTAGTTGTGGAGTTTCTAGTAGCGGAGTCTGTAGTTGTGGAGTTTCTAGTTGCTGAGTTTCTATTTGTTGATTTACTAGCTGTGGAGTTTCTAGTTGCGTAGTTTTTAGTTGCAGAGTTTCTAGTTGCGGACTTTCTAGCGTTGGAGTTTCTAGTTGCGGAGTTTCTAGTTGCAGAGATTCTAGTCGTGGAGTTTCTAGTTGTGGAGTTTGTAGTTGCGGAGTTTCTAGTTGTGGAGCTTCTAGTTGAGAAGTTTCTAGTTGTGGAGTTTCAAGATGCGGAATTGATAGGTGTGGAGTTTCTAGTTGTCGGGTATCTAGTTGCGGAGTTTTTGTTGTGGAGTCTCTAATTGTGGAGTCTCTAGTTGTGAAGTATCTAGTTGTGGAGTTTCTAGTTGTGGAGTTTCTAGTTGTGGAGTTTCTAGTTGTGGAGTTTCTAGTTGTGGAATTTGTAGTTGTGGAGTATCTAGTTGTGGTGTTTCAAGTTGTGGAGTTTCTAGTTAAGGAGTTTCTAGTTGCGAAGTGTCAAGTTGTGGAGTTTCTAGTTGTGGAGTTTCTACTTGGGAATTCGTAGTTGTGGGGTTCGTAGTTGTCGGGTTTCTAAATGTGGAGTTTCTAGTCGTGGAGTTTCTAGTTATGGAGTTTCTAGCTGTGGAGTTTCTATTTGCGGAGTTTCTAGTTGCAGAGTTTCTAGTTGTGGAGTTTCTAGTTGTGGAATTTCTAGTTGCGGAATTTTCTAGTTGCGGAGTCTGTAGTTGTGGAGTTTCTAGTTGTGGAGTTTCTATTTGTGGATTTTCTAGCTGTGGAATTTCTAGTTGTGGAGTTTCTAGTTGCAGAGTTTCTAGTTGCGGAATTTCTAGCTGTGGAGTTTCTAGTTGCAGAGTTTCTAGTTGCAGACTTTCTAGTTGTGGAGTTTCTAGTTGTGGAGTTTGTAGTTGTCGGGTTTCTAGTTGCGGAGTTTTTGATGTGGAGTCCCTGGTTGTGGAGTCTCTAGTTGTGAAGTTTCTAGTTGCAGAGTTTCTAGTTGCGGAGTTTCTAGTTGTGGAGTCTGTAGTTGTGGAGTCTGCAGTTGTGGAGTTTCTAGTTGTGGAGTTTTTAGTTATGGAGTCTCTCGTTGTGGAGTTTCTAGTTGCGAAGTTTCTAGTTGCAAAGTCTAAAGTTGTGGAGTTTCGATCTGTGGAGTTTCTAGTTGCGGAGTTTCTAGTTGTAGAGTTTCTAGTTGTGGAGTTTCTAGTTGTGGAATTTGTAGTTGTGGAGTATCTAGTTGTGGTGTTTCAATTTGTGGAGTTTCTAGTTATGGAGTTTCTAGTTGCGGAGTTTCTAGTTGGTGAGTTTCTAGTTGCCGTGTTTCTAAATGCGAAGTCTCAAGTTGTGGTGTTTCTATCTGTGGAGTTTCTAGTTGCAAAGTCTCAAGTTGTGGATTTTCTAGCTGTGGAGTTTCTAGTAGTGGAGTGTCTAGTTGTGGAGTTTCAAGTTGTGGAGTTTGTAGTGGTGAGGTTCGTAGTTGTGGAGTTTTTAGTTGTGGAGTTTCTAGTTGTGGAGTCTCTAGTTTTGGAGTTTCTAGTTGTGGAGTTTCTAGTTGTGGAATTTGTAGTTGTGGAGTATCTAGTTGTGGTGTTTTAAGTTGTGGAGTTTCTAGTTATGGAGTTTCTAGTTGCGGAGTTTCTAGTTGGTGAGTTTCTAGTTGCCGTGTTTCTAAAGGCGAAGTCTCAAGTTGTGGTGTTTCTATCTGTGGAGTTTCTAGTTGCAAAGTCTCAAGTTGTGGATTTTCTAGCTGTGGAGTTTGTAGTTGTGGAGTGTCTAGTTGTGGAGTTTCTAGTTGTGGAGTTTGTAGTTGTGAGGTTCGTAGTTGTGGAAATTTTAGTTGTGAAGTTTCTAGTTATGGAGTTTCTAGCTGTGGAGTTTCTAGTTGCGGAGTTTCTAGTTGCAGAGTTTCTAGTTGCGGAGTTTTCTAGTTATGGAGTTTCTAGTTGCGGAGTTTCTAGTTGTTAAATTCCTAGTTGTGGAGTTTCTAGTTGTGGAGTTTGTAGCTGCAGAGTTTCAAGATGCGGAATTGATAGGTGTGGAGTTTCTAGTTGTGGAGTTTCTAGTTGTCGGGTTTCTAGTTGCGGAGTTTTTGATGTGGAGTCCCTGGTTGTGGAGTCTCTAGTTGTGGAGTTTCTAGTTGCCGAGTTGCTAGTTGTGGAGTTTCTAGTTGTGGAGTCTGTATTTGTGGAGCCTGCAGTTGTGGAGTTTCTAGTTGTGGAGTTTTTAGTTATGGTGTCTCTCGTTGTGGAGTTTCTAGTTGCGAAGTTTCTAGTTGCCGAGGTTCTAGTTGCAAAGTCTAAAGTTGTGGAGTTTCGAGCTGTGGAGTTTCTAGTTGCGGAGGTTCTAGTTGTGGGGTTTCTAGTTGTTGAAATTCTAGCTTTGGAGTTTGTACTTATAAAATCTCTAGTCGTGGAGTTTCTAATTGTGAAGTTTCTATCTGAGGAGTTTCTAGTTGTGGAGTTTCTAGTTGCAAAGTCTCAAGTTACGTCGTTTCTAGTTGTGGAGTTTCTAGTTGGGGGTTCGTAGTTGTGGGGTTCGTAGTTGTGGAGTTTCTAGTTGTCTAGTCTCTAGTTTTGAAGTTTCTAGTTATGGAGTTACTAGCTGTGGAGTTTCTAGTTGCGGAGTTTTCTAGTTATGGAGTTTCTAGTTGCGGAGTTTCAAGTTGTTAAATTCCTAGTTGTGGAGTTTTTAGTTGTGGAGTTTGTAGCTGCGGAGTTTCTAGTTGTGGAGTTGGTAGCTGTGGAGTATCTGGTTGTGAATTTTGAAGTTGTAGAGTTCCAAGTTGTGGAGTGTCTTGTTGTGGAGTTTCTAGTTGCGGAGTCTGTAGTTGTGGATTTTCTAGTTGCTGAGTTTCTATTTGTTGATTTTCTAGCTGTGGAGTTTCTAGTTGCGTAGTTTCTAGTTGCAGAGTTTCTAGTTGCGGACTTTCTAGCGTTGGAGTTTCTATTCGTGGAGTTTCTAGTTGTGGAGTTTGTAGTTGCAGAGTTTCTAGTTGTGGAGTTTCTAGTTGTGGAGTTTCTAGTTGTGAAGTTTCTAGTTGTGGAGTTTCAAGATGCGGAATTGATAGGTGTGGAGTTTCTAGTTGTGGAGTTTCTAGTTGTCGGGTTTCTAGTTGCGGAGTTTTTGTTGTGGAGTCTCTAATTGTGGAGTCTCTAGTTGTGGAGTTTCTTGTTTTGGAGTTTCTAGTTGTGGAGTTTCTAGTTGTGGAATTTGTAGTTGTGGAGTATCTAGTTGTGGTGTTTCAAGTTGTGGAGTTTCTAGTTGTGGAGTTTCTAGTTGCGGAGTTTTTGTTGTGGAGTCTCTAATTGTGGAGTCTCTAGTTGTGGAGTTTCTAGTTGTGGGTTTTCTAGTTGTGGAGTTTCTAGTTGTGGAATTTGTAGTTGTGGAGTATCTAGTTGTGGTGTTTCAAGTTGTGGAGTTTCTAGTCGTGGAGTTTCTAGTTGCGGAGTTTCTAGTTGGTGAGTTTCTAGTTGCCGTGTTTCTAAATGCGAAGTATCAAGTTGTGGTGCTTCTATCTGTGGAGTTTCTAGTTGTGAAGTCTTTAGTTGTGGAGTTCCTAGTTGTGGAGTTTCTAGTTGTGGAGTGTCTAGTTGAGGAGTTCCTAGTTGTGGAGTTTCTAGTTGTGGAGTTTCTAGTTGTCGGGTTTGTAGTTGCGGAATTTTTGTTGTGGAGTCTCAAGTTGTGGAGTCCCTAGTTGTGGAATTTCTAGTTGCAGAGTTTCTAGTTGCGGAGTTTCTAGTTGTGGAGTCTGTAGTTGTGGAGCATCTAGTTGTGGTGTTTCAAGTTGTGGAGTTTCTATTTGTGGATTTTCTAGCTGTGGAGTTTCTAGTTGCGGAGTTTCTAGTTGCAGAGTTTCTAGTTGCAGACTTTGTAGCTGTGGAGTTTCTAGTTGCGGAGTTTCTAGTTGCAGAGCTTCTAGTTGTGGAGTTTCTAGTTGTGGAGTTTGTAGTTGCGGAGTTTCTAGTTGTGGAGTTTCTAGTTGCGGAGTTTCTAGTTGCAGAGTTTCTAGTTGCGGAGTTTTCTAGTTATGGAGTTTCTAGTTGCGGAGTTTCAAGTTGTTGAGTTCCTAGTTGTGGAGTTTCTAGTTGTGGAGTTTGTAGCTGCGAAGTTTCTAGTTGTGGAGTTGGTAGCTGTGGAGTATCTGGTTGTGGATTTTGAAGTTGTAGAGTTTTTAGTTGTGGAGTGTCTAGTTGTGAAGTTTCTAGTTGCGGAGTCTGTAGTTTTGGAGTTTCTAGTTGCTGAGTTTCTATTTGTTGATTTTCTAGCTGTGGAGTTTCTAGTTACGTAGTTTCTAGTTGCAGAGTTTCTAGTTGCGGACTTTCTAGCGTTGGAGTTTCTAGTTGCGGAGTTTCTAGTTGCAGAGATTCTAGTCGTGGAGTTTCTAGTTGTGGAGTTTGTAGTTGCGGAGTTTCTAGTTGTGGAGCTTCTAGTTGTGAAGTTTCTAGTTGTGGAGTTTCAAGATGCGGAATGGATAGGTGTGGAGTTTCTAGTTGTCGGGTTTCTAGTTGCGGAGTTTTTGTTGTGGAGTCTCTAATTGTTGAGTCTCTAGTTGTGAAGTTTCTAGTTGTGGAGTTTCTAGCTGTGGAGTTTCTAGTTGTGGAATTTGTAGTTGTGGAGTATCTAGTTGTGGTGTTTCAAGTTGTGGAGTTTTTAGTTGTGGAATTTGTAGTTGTGGAGTATCTAGTTGTGGTGTTTCAAGTTGTGGAGTTTCTAGTTAAGGAGTTCCTAGTTGCGAAGTGTCAAGTTGTGGAGTTTCTAGTTGTGGAGTTTCTAGTTGGGAATTCATAGTTGTGGGGTTCGTAGTTGTCGTGTTTCGAGTTGCGGAGTTTCTAGTCGTGGAGTTTCTAGTTATGGAGTTTCTAGCTGTGGAGTTCCTAGTTGCAGAGTTTCTAGTTGCGGAATTTCTAGCTGTGGAGTTTCTAGTTGCGGAGTTTCTAGTTGCAGACTTTCTAGTTGTGGAGTTTCTAGTTGTGAAGTTTGTAGTTGTCGGGTTTCTAGTTGCGGAGTTTTTGATGTGGAGTCCCTGGTTGTGGAGTCTCTAGTTGTGAAGTTTCTAGTTGCAGAGTTTCTAGTTGCGGAGTTTCTAGTTGTGGAGTCTGTAGTTGTGGAGTCTGCAGTTGTGGAGCTTCTAGTTGTGGAGTTTTTAGTTATGGAGTTTCTAGTTATGGAGTTTCTAGTTGCGGAGTTTCTAGTTGGTGAGTTTCTAGTTGCCGTGTTTCTAAATGCGAAGTCTCAAGTTGTGGTGTTTCTATCTGTGGAGTTTCTAGTTGCAAAGTCTCAAGTTGTGGATTTTCTAGCTGTGGAGTTTCTAGTTGTGGAGTGTCTCGTTGTGAAGTTTCTAGTTGTGGAGTTTGTAGTGGTGAGGTTCGTAGTTTTGGAGTTTTTAGTTGTGGAGTTTCTAGTTGTGGAGTCTCTAGTTTTGGAGTTTCTAGTTGTGGAGTTTCTAGTTGCGAAGTCTCAAGTTGTGGAGTTTCTAGTTGTGGAGTTTGTAGTTGGGGGTTCGTAGTTGTGGGGTTCGTAGTTGTGGAGTTTCTAGTTGTGGAGTCTCTAGTTGTGAAGTTTCTAGTTATGGAGTTTCTAGCTGTGGAGTTTCTAGTTGCTGAGTTTCTAATTGCAGAGTTTCTAGTTGCGGAGTTTTCTAGTTATGGAGTTTCCAGTTGCGGATTTTCAAGTTGTTGAGTTCCTCGTTGTGGAGTTTCTAATTGTGGAGTTTGTAGCGGCGGAGTTTCTAGCTGTGGTGTTGGTAGCTGTGGAGTATCTGGTTGTGGATTTTGAAGTTGTAGAGTTCCTAGTTTTGGAGTGTCTAGTTGTGGAGTTTCTAGTGGCGGAGTGTGTAGTTGTGGAGTTTCTAGTTGCTGAGTTTCTTTTTGTTGATTTTCTAGCTGTGGAGTTTCTAGTTGCGTAGTTTCTAGTTGCGTAGTTTCTAGTTGCAGAGTTTCTAGTTGCGGACTTTCTAGCGTTGAAGTTTCTAGTTGCGGAGTTTCTAGTTGTGGAGTTTCTAGTCGTGGAGTTTGTAGTTGTGGAGTCTATAGTTGTGGAGTTTCTAGTTAAGGAGTTTCTAGTTGCGAAGTGTCAAGTTGTGGAGTTTCTAGTTGTGAAGTTTCTAGTTGGGAACTCGTAGTTGTGGGGTTCGTAGTTGTCGGGTTTCTAGCTGCGGAGTTTCTAGCCGTGGAGTTTCTAGTTGTGGAGTTTCTAGCTGTGGAGTTTCTATTTGCGGAGTTTCTAGTTGCAGAGTTTCTAGTTGTGGAGTTTCTAGTTGTGGAGTTTCTAGTTGCGGAGTTTTCTAGTGGTGGAGTCTGTAGTTGTGGAGTTCCTAGTTGTGGAGTTTCTATTTGTGGATTTTCTAGCTGTGGAGTTTATAGTTGCGGAGTTTCTAGTTGCAGAGTTTCTAGTTGCGGAATTTCTAGCTGTGGAGTTTCTAGTTGCGGAGTTTCTAGTTGCAGACTTTCTAGTTGTGGAGTTTCTAGTTGTGGAGATTGTAGTTGTCGGGTTTCTAGTTGCGGAGTTTTTTATGTGGAGTCCCTGGTTGTGGAGTCACTAGTGGTGAAGTTTCTAGTTGCAGAGTTTCTATTAGCGGAGTTTCTAGTTGTGGAGTCTGTAGTTGTCGAGTCTGCAGTTGTGGAGTTTCTAGTTGTGGAGTTTTTAGTTATGGAGTCTCTCGTTGTGGAGTTTCTAGTTGCGAAGTTTCTAGTTGCCAAGTTTCTAGTTGCAAAGTCTAAAGTTGTGGAGTTCCGAGCTGTGGAGTTTCTATTTGTGGAGTTTCTAGTTGTGGGGTTTCTAGTTGTTGAAATTCTAGCTGTGGAGTTTATACTTATAGAATCTCTAGTCGTGGAGTTTCTAGTTGTGTAGTTTCTATCTGAGGAGTTTCTAGTTGTGGAGTTTCTAGTTGCGAAGTCTCAAGTTGTGGAGTTTCTAGTTGTGGAGTTTCTAGTTGGGGGTTCGTAGTTGTGGGGTTTGTAGTTGTGGAGTTTCTAGTTGTCTAGTCTATAGTTTTGAAGTTTCTAGTTATGGAGTTACTAGCTGTGGAGTTTTTAGTTGCGGAGTTTCTAGTTGCAGAGTTTCAAGTTGCGGAGTTTTCTAGTTATGGAGTTTCTAGTTGTGGAGTTAGTAGCTGTGGAGTATCTGGTTGTGAATTTTGAAGTTGTACAGTTCCTAGTTGTGGAGTGTCTAGTTGTGGAGTTTCTTGTTGCGGAGTCTGTAGTTGTGGAGTTTCTAGTTGCTAAGTTTCTATTTGTTGATTTTCTAGCTGTGGAGTTTCTAGTTGCGTAGTTTCTAGTTGCAGAGTTTCTAGTTGCGGACTTTCTAGCGTTGGAGTTTCTAGTTGCGGAGTTTCTAGTTGCAGAGTTTCTAGTCGTGGAGTTTCTAGTTGTGGAGTTTGTAGTTGCGGAGTTTCTAGTTGTGGAGTTTCTAGTTGTGGAGTTTCTAGTTGTGAAGTTTCTAGTTGTGGAGTTTCAAGATGCGGAATTGATAGGTGTGGAGTTTCTAGTTGTGGAGTTTCTAGTTGTCGGGTTTCTAGTTGCGGTGTTTTTGTTGTGGAGTCTCTAATTTTGGAGTCTCTAGTTGTGGAGTTTCTAGTTTTAGAGTTTCTAGTTGTGGAGTTTCTAGTTGTGGAATTTGTAGTTGTGGAGTATCTAGTTGTGGTGTTTCAAGTTGTGGAGTTTCTAGTTGTGGAGTTTCTAGTTGCGGAGTTTTTGTTGTGGAGTCTCCTATTGTGGAGTCTCTAGTTGTGGAGTTTCTAGTTGTGGATTTTCTAGTTGTGGAGTTTCTAGTTGTGGAGTTTCTAGTTGTGGATATTGTAGTTGTGGAGTATCTAGTTGTGGTGTTTCAAGTTGTGGAGTTTCTAGTCGTGGAGTTTCTAGTTGCGGAGTTTCTAGTTGGTGAGTTTCTAGTTGCCGTGTTTCTAAATGCGAAGTATCAAGTTGTGGTGCTTCTATCTGTGGAGTTTCTAGTTGTGAAGTCTTTAGTTGTGGAGTTCCTAGTTAAGGAGTTTCTAGTTGTGGAGTGTCTAGTTGAAGAGTTCCTAGTTGTGGAGTTTCTAGTTGTGGAGTTTCTAGTTGTCGGGATTGTAGTTGCGGAGTTTTTGTTGTGGAGTCCCAAGTTGTGGAGTCCCTAGTTGTGTAATTTCTAGTTGCAGAGTTTCTAGTTGCGGAGTTTCTACTTGTGGAGTCTGTAGTTGTGGAGCAACTAGTTGTGGTGTTTCAAGTTGTGGAGTTTCTATTTGTGGATTTTCTAGCTGTGGAGTTTCTAGTTGCGGACTTTGTAGCTGTGGAGTTTCTAGTTGCGGAGTTTCTAGTTGCAGAGTTTCTAGTTGTGGAGTTTCTAGTTGTGGAGTTTGTAGTTGCGGAGTTTCTAGTTGTGGAGTTTCTAGTTGCGGAGTTTCTAGTTGCAGAGTTTCCAGTTGCGGAGTTTTCTAGTTATGGAGTTTCTAGTTTCGGAGTTTAAGGTTGTTGAGTTCCTAGTTGTGGAGTTTCTAATTGTGGAGTTTGTAGCTGCGGAGTTTCTAGTTGTGGAGTTGGTAGCTGTTGAGTATCTGGTTGTGGATTTTAAAGTTGTAGAGTTCCTAGTTGTGGAGTGTCTAGTTGTGGAGTTTCTAGTTGCGGAGTCTGTAGTTGTGGAGTTTCTAGTTGCTGAGTTTCTATTTGTTGATTTTCTAGCTGTGGAGTTTCTAGTTGCGTAGTTTCTAGTTGCAGAGTTTCTAGTTGCGGACTTTCTAGCGTTGGAGATTCTAGTTGCGGAGTTTCTAGTTGCAGAGATTCTAGTCGTGGAGTTTCTAGTTGTGGAGTTTGTAGTTGCGGAGTTTCTAGTTGTGGAGCTTCTAGTTGTGAAGTTTCTAGTTGTGGAGTTTGAAGATGCGGAATTGATATGTGTGGAGTTTCTAGTTGTGGAGTTTCTAGTTGTCGGGTTTCTAGTTGCGGAGTTTTTGTTGTGGAGTCTCTCATTGTGGAGTCTCTAGTTGTGAAGTTTCTAGTTGTGGAGTTTCTAGTTGTGGTGTTTCAAGTTGTGGAGTTTTTAGTTGTGGAATTTGTACTTGTGGAGTATCTAGTTGTGGTGTTTCGAGTTGTGGAGTTTCTAGTTGTGGAGTTTCTAGTTGCGGAGTTTCTAGTTGGTGAGTTTCTAGTTGTGGAGTGTCTAGTTGAGGAGTTCCTAATTGTGGAGTTTCTAGTTGTGGAAATTCTAGTTGTCGGGTATGTAGTCGGAGTTTTTGTTGTGGAGTCCCAAGTTGTAGAGTCCCTAGTTGTGGAATTTCTAGTTGCAGAGTTTCTAGTTGCGGAGTTTTTGTTGTGGAGTCCGTAGTTGTGGAGCATCTAGTTGTGGTGTTTCAAGTTGTGGAGTTTCTATTTGTGGAGTTTCTAGCTGTGGAGTTTCTAGTTGCAGAGTTTCTAGTTGCGGACTTTGTAGCTATGGAGTTTCTATTTGCGGAGTATCTAGTTGCAGAGTTTCTAGTTGTGGAGTTTGTAGTTGTTGAGTTTGTAGTTGCGGAGTTTCTAGTTGTGGAGTATCTAGTTGTGGAGTTTCTAGTTGTGGAGCATCTAGTCGTGGTGTTTCAAGCTGTGGAGTTTCTAGTTGTGGAGTTTCTAGTTGTTGAGTTTCTGGTTGCCGAGTTTCTAGTTGCAAAGTCTCAAGTTGTGGAGTTTGTAGTTGTGGAGTCTCTAGTTGTTGAGTGTCAAGTTATGGAGTTTCTAGTGCGAAGTCTCAAGTTGTGGAGTTTCTAGTTGTGGAGTTTCTGGCGGGGGGTTCGTAGTTGTGGGGTTCGTAGTTGTCGGGTCTCTAGATGCGGAGTTTCAAGTCGTGGAGTTTCTAGTGTTCGAGTTTCTAGTTGTAAAGTCTTTAGTTGTGGAGTTTTTTAGTTGCGGAGTCTCTAGTTGTGGAGTTTCTAGTTGTGGAGTTTCTAGTTGCGGACTTTCTAGCTGTGGAGTTTCTAGTTGCGGAGTTTCTAGTGGCAGAGTTTCAGTTGTGGAGTTTCTATTAGTGAAGTTTGTAAATGCGGAGTTTCTAGTTGTGGAGTTTCTAGTTCTGGAGTTTCTAGTTGTGGAGTTTCAAGATGCGGAATTGAAAGGTGTGGAGTTTCTAGTTGTGGAGTTTCCAGTTGTCGGGTTTGTAGTTGCGGAGTTTTTGTTGTGGAGTCCCTAGTTGTGGAGTCTCTAGTTGTGGAGTTTGTAGTTGTGAGGTTCATAGTTTTGGGGTTTGTAGTTGTGGAGTTTCTAGTTGTCTAGTCTATAGTTTTGAAGTTTCTAGTTATGGAGTTACTAGCTGTGGAGTTTTTAGTTGCGGAGTTTCTAGTTGCAGAGTTTCTAGTTGCGGAGTTTTCTAGTTATGGAGTTTCTAGTTGCGGAGTTTAAGTTTTTAAATTCCTAGTTGTGGAGTTTTTAGTTATGGAGTTTGTAGCTGCGGAGTTTCTAGTTGTGGAGTTAGTAGCTGTGGAGTATCTGGTTGTGAATTTTGAAGTTGTACAGTTCCTAGTTGTGGAGTGTCTAGTTGTGGAGTTTCTAGTTGCGGAGTCTGTAGTTGTGGAGTTTCTAGTTGCTAAGTTTCTATTTGTTGATTTTCTAGCTGTGGAGTTTCTAGTTGCGTAGTTTCTAGTTGCAGAGTTGCTAGTTGCGGACTTTCTAGCATTGGAGTTTCTAGTTGCAGAGTTTCTAGTTGCAGAGTTTCTAGTCGTGGAGTTTCTAGTTGTGGAGTTTGTAGTTGCGGAGTTTCTAGTTGTGAAGTTTCTAGTTGTGGAGTTTCAAGATGCGGAATTGATTGGTGTGGAGTTTCTAGTTGTGGAGTTTCTAGTTGTCGGGTTTCTAGTTGCGGAGTTTTTGTTGTGGAGTCTCTAATTGTGGAGTCTCTAGTTGTGGAGTTTCTAGTTTTAGAGTTTCTAGTTGTGGAGTTTCTAGTTGTGGAATTTGTAGTTGTGGAGTATCTAGTTGTGGTGTTTCAAGTTGTGGAGTTTCTAGTTGTGGAGTTTCTAGTTGCGGAGTTTTTGTTGTGGAGTCTCCTATTGTAGAGTCTCTAGTTGTGGAGTTTCTAGTTGTGGATTTTCTAGTTGTGGAGTTTCTAGTTGTGGAGTTTCTAGTTGTGGAATTTGTAGTTGTGGAGTATCTAGTTGTGGTGTTTCAAGTTGTGGAGTTTCTAGTCGTGGAGTTTCTAGTTGCGGAGTTTCTAGTTGGTGAGTTTCTAGTTGCCGTGTTTCTAAATGCGAAGTATCAAGTTGTGGTGCTTCTATCTGTGGAGTTTCTAGTTGTGAAGTCTTTAGTTGTGGAGTTCCTAGTTAAGGAGCTTCTAGGTTTGGAGTGTCTAGTTGAAGAGTTCCTAGTTGTGGAGTTTCTAGTTGTGGAGTTTCTAGTTGTCGGTTTGTAGTTGTGGAGTTTTGTTATGGAGTCCCAAGTTGTGGAGTTCCTAGTTGTGGAATTTCTAGTTGCAGAGTTTCTAGTTGCGGAGTTTCTACTTGTGGAGTCTGTAGTTGTGGAGCATCTAGTTGTGGTGTTTCAAGTTGTGGAGTTTCAATTTGTGGATTTTCTAGCTGTGGAGTTTCTAGTTGCGGACTTTGTAGCTGTGGAGTTTCTAGTTGCGGAGTTTCTAGTTGCAGAGTTTCTAGTTGTGGAGTTTCTAGTTGTGGAGTTTGTAGTTGCGGAGTTTCTAGTTGTGGAGTTTCTAGTTGCGGAGTTTATAGTTGCAGAGTTTCCAGTTGCGGAGTTTTCTAGTTATGGAGTTTCTAATTTCGGAGTTTTAAGTTGTTGAGTTCCTAGTTGTGGAGTTTCTAATTGTGGAGTTTGTAGCTGCGGAGTTTCTAGTTGTGGAGTTGGTAGCTGTTGAGTATCTGGTTGTAGATTTTGAAGTTGTAGAGTTCCTAGTTGTGGAGTGTCTAGTTGTGGAGTTTCTAGTTGCGGAGTCTGTAGTTGTGGAGTTTCTAGTTGCTGAGTTTCTATTTGTTGATTTTCTAGCTGTGGAGTTTCTAGTTGCGTAGTTTCTAGTTGCAGAGTTTCTAGTTGCGGACTTTCTAGCGTTGGAGTTTCTAGTTGCGGAGTTTCTAGTTGCAGAGATTCTAGTCGTGGAGTTTCTAGTTGTGGAGTTTGTAGTTGCGGAGTTTCTAGTTGTGGAGCTTCTAGTTGTGAAGTTTCTAGTTGTGGAATTTGAAGATGCGGAATTGATAGGTGTGGAGTTTTTAGTTGTGGAGTTTCTAGTTGTCGGGTTTCTAGTTGCGGAGTTTTTGTTGTGGAGTCTCTCATTGTGGAGTCTCTAGTTGTGAAGTTTCTAGTTGTGGAGTTTCTTGTTGTGGTGTTTCAAGTTGTGGAGTTTTTAGTTGTGGAATTTGTACTTGTGGAGTATCTAGTTGTGGTGTTTCGAGTTGTGGAGTTTCTAGTTGTTGAGTTTCTAGTTGCGGAGTTTCTAGTTGGTGAGTTTCTAGTTGTAGAGTGTCTAGTTGAGGAGTTCCTAATTGTGGAGTTTCTAGTTGTGGAGTTTCTAGTTGTCGGGTATGTAGTCGGTGTTTTTGTTGTGGAGTCCCAAGTTGTGGAGTCCCTAGTTGTGGAATTTCTAGTTGCAGAGTTTCTAGTTGCGGAGTTTTTGTTGTGGAGTCCGTAGTTGTGGAGCATCTAGTTGTGGTGTTTCAAATTGTGGAGTTTCTATTTGTGGAGTTTCTAGCTGTGGAGTTTCTAGTTGCAGAGTTTCTAGTTCCAGAGTTTCTAGTTGCGGACTTTGTAGCTATGGAGTTTCTATTTGCGGAGTATCTAGTTGCAGAGTTTCTAGTTGTGGAGTTTCTAGTTGTTGAGTTTGTAGTTGCGGAGTTTCTAGTTGTGGAGTATCTAGTTGTGGAGTTTCTAGTTGTGGAGCATCTAGTCGTGGTGTTTCAAGCTGTGGAGTTTCTAGTTGTGGAGTTTCTAGTTGTTGAGTTTCTGGTTGCCGAGTTTCTCGTTGCAAAGTCTCAAGTTGTGGAGTTTGTAGTTGTGGAGTCTCCAGTTGTTGAGTGTCTAGTTATGGATTTTCTAGTGCGAAGTCTCAAGTTGTGGAGTTTCTAGTTGTGGAGTTTCTGGTGGGGGGTTCGTAGCTGTGGGGTTCGTAGTTGTCGGGTCTATAGATGCGGAGTTTCAAGTCGTGGAGTTTCTAGTGTTCGAGTTTCTAGTTGTAAAGTCTTTAGTTGTGGAGTTTTTTAGTTGCGGAGTCTCTAGTTGTGGAGTTTCTAGTTGTGGAGTTTCTAGCTGTGGAGTTTCTAGTTGCAGAGTCTCTAGTTGCGCAGGCTCTAGTTGTGGAGTCTCTAGTTATGGAGTTTCTTGTTGTGGAGTTTATAGTTGTGGAGTTTCTAGCTGTGGAGTTTCTAATTGCGGAGTTTCTAGTTGCACAGTTTCTAGTTGTGGAGTTTCTAGTTGTGGAGTTTCTAGTTGCGGAGTTTTGTAGTTGCGGAGTCTGTAGTTGTGGAGTTTCTAGCTGTGGAGTTTCTAGTTGCGAAGTTTCTAGTTGCAGAGTTTCTAGTTGCGGAGTTTCTAGCTGTGGAGTTTCTAGTTGCGGAGTTTCTAGTGGCAGAGTTTCAGTTGTGGAGTTTCCATTAGTGAAGTTTGTAAGTGCGGAGTTTCTAGTTGTGGAGTTTCTAGTTCTGGAGTTTCTAGTTGTGGAGTTTCAAGATGCGGAATTGAAAGGTGTGGAGTTTCTAGTTGTGGAGTTTCCAGTTGTCGGGTTTGTAGTTGCGGAGTTTTTGTTGTGGAGTCCCTAGTTGTGGAGTCTCTAGTTGTGGAGTTTGTAGTTGTGAGGTTCGTAGTTGTGGAGTTTCTAGTTGTGGAGTTCCTAGTTGTGGAGTCTCTAGTTGTGGAGTTTCTAGTTGTGGAGTTTCTAGTTGAAGGTTCGTAGTTGTGGGGTTCGTAGTTGTGGAGTTTGTAGTTGCAAAGTTTCTAGTTGCGGAATTTTCTAGTTATGGACTTTCTAGTTGCGGAGTTTCAAGTTGTTGAGTTCCTAGTTGTGGAGTTTCTAGTTGTGGAGTTTGTAGCTGCGGAGTTTCTAGTTGTGGAGTTGGTAGCTGTGGAGTATCTGGTTGTGGATTTTGGAATTGTAGAGTTCCTAGTTGTGGAGTGTCTAGTTGTGGAGTTTCTAGTTGCGGAGTCTGTAGCTGTGGAGTTTCTAGTTGCTGAGTTTCTATTTGTTGATTTTCTAGCTGTGGAGTTTCTAGTTGCGTAGTTTCTAGTTGCAGAGTTTCTAGTTGCGGACTTTCTAGCGTTGGAGTTTGTAGTTGCAGAGTTTATAGTTCCAGAGTTTCTAGTCGTGGAGTTTCTAGTTGTGGAGTTTGTAGTTGCGGAGTTTCTAGTTGTGGAGTTTCTAGTTGTGGAGTTTCTAGTTGTGATGTTTCTAGTTGTGGAGTTTCAAGATGCGGAATTGATATGTGTGGAGTTTCTAGTTGTGGAGTTTCTAGTTGTCGGGTTTCTAGTTGCGGAGTTTTTGTTGTGGAGTCTCTAATTGTGGAGTCTCTAGTTGTGGAGTTTCTAGTTGTGGACTTTCTAGTTGTGGAGTTTCTAGTTGTGGAATTTGTAGTTGTGGAGTATCTAGTTGTGGTGTTTCAAGTTGTGGAGTTTCTAGTTGTGGAGTTTCTAGTTGCGGATTTCTAGTTGGTGAGTTTCTAGTTGCCGTGTTTCTAAATGCCAAGTCTCAAGTTGTGGTGCTTTTATCTGTGGAGTTTCTAGTTGTGCAGGCTCTAGTTGTGGAGTCTCTAGTTATGGAGTTTCTAGTTGTGGAGTTTCTAGTTCTGGAGTTTCTAGTTGTGGAGTTTCAAGATGCGGAATTGAAAGGTGTGGAGTTTCTAGTTGTGGAGTTTTCAGTTGTCGGGTTTGTAGTTGCGGAGTTTTTGTTGTGGAGTCCCTAGTTGTGGAGTCTCTAGTTGTGGAGTTTGTAGTTGTGAGGTTCGTAGTTGTGGAGTTTCTAGTTGTGGAGTTTCTAGTTGTGGAGTCTATAGTTGGGGAGTTTCTAGTTGTGGAGTTTCTAGTTGCGATGTCTCAAGTTGTTGAGTTTCTAGTTGTGGAGTTTCTAGTTGGGGGTTCGTAGTTGTGGGGTTCGTAGTTGTGGAGTTTGTAGTTGCAGAGTTTCTAGTTGCGAAATTTTCTAGTTATGGAGTTTCTAGTTGCGGTGTTTCAAGTTGTTGAGTTCCTAGTTGTGGAGTTTCTAGTTGTGGACTTTGTAGCTGTGGAGTTTCTAGTTGTGGAGTTGGTAGCTGTGGAGTATCTGGTTGTGGATTTTGAAGTTGTAGAGTTCCTAGTTGTGGGGTGTCTAGTTGTGGAGTTTCTAGTTGCGAAGTCTGTAGTTGTGGAGTTTTTAGTTGCTGAGTTTCTATTTGTTGATTTTCTAGCTGTGGAGTTTCTAGTTGCGTAGTTTCTAGTTGCAGAGTTTCTAGTTGCGGACTTTCTAGCGTTGGAGTTTCTAGTTGCGGAGTTTCTAGTTGCAGAGTTTCTAGTCGTTGAGTTTCTAGTTGTGGAGTTTGTAGTTGCAGAGTCTCTCATTGTGGAGTCTCTAGTTGTGGAGTTTCTAGTTGTGTAGTTTCTAGTTGTGCAATTTCTAGTTGTGGAATTTGTAGTTGTGGAGTATCTAGTTGTGGTGTTTCAAGTTGTGGAGTTTCTAGTTGTGGAGTTTCTAGTTGCGGAATTTCTAGTTGGTGAGTTTCTAGATGCCGTGTTTCTAAATGCGAAGTCTCAAGTTGTGGTGCTTCTATCTGTGGAGTTTCTTGTTGTGGAGTCTTTAGTTGTGGAGTTCCTAGTTGTGGAGTTTCTAGTTGTGGAGTGTCTAGTGGAGGAGTTTCTAGTCGTGGAGTTTCTAGTTTTGGAGTTTCTAGTTGCGGAGTTTCTAGTTGTGGAGTTTCTAGTTGTGGAGTTTCTAGTTGTGAAGTTTCTAGTTGTGGAGTTTCAAGATGCGGAATTGATAGGTGTCGAGTTTCTAGTTATGGAGTTTCTAGTGGTTGGGTTTCTAGTTGCGGAGTTTTTGTTGGGGAGTCTATAATTGTGGAGTCTCTAGTTGTGGAGTTTCTAGTTGTGGAGTTTCTAGTTGTGGAGTTTCTAGTTGCAGACTTTCTAGTTGTGGAGTTTCTAGATGTGGAGTTTGTAGTTGCGGAGTACTAGTTGTGGAATTTCTAGTTGTGGAGTTTCTAGTTGTCGAGTTTCTGGTTGCGGTGTTTTTGTTGTGGAGTCTCTCATTGTAGAGTCTCTAGTTGCGGAGTTTTTGATGTGGAGTCCCTGGTTGTGGAGTCTCTAGTTGTGGAGTTTCTAGTTGCAGAGTTTCTAGTTGCAGAGTTTCTAGTTGTGGAGTCTGTAGTTGTGGAGTCTGCAGTTGTGGAGTTTCTAGTTGTGGAGTTTTTAGTTATGGAGTCTCTCGTTGTGGAGTTTCTAGTTGCGAAGTTTCTAGTTGCCGAGTTTCTAGTTGCAAAGTCTAAAGTTGTGGAGTTTCGAGCTGTGGAGTTTCTAGTTGCGGAGATTCTAGTTGTAGAGTTTCTAGTTGTGGAGTTTCTAGTTGTGGAATTTGTAGTTGTGGAGTACCTATTTGTGGTGTTTCAAGTTGTGGAGTTTCCAGTTATAGAGTTTCTAGTTGCGGAGTTTCTAGTTGGTGAGTTTCTAGTTGCCGTGTTTCTAAATGCGAAGTCTCAGGTTGTGGTGTTTCTATCTGTGGAGTTTCTAGTTGTAGAGTCTCTAGTTGTGGAGTTCCTAGTTGTGGAGTTTCTAGTTGTGGAGTGTCTAGTTGTGGAGTTTCTTGTTTCGGAGTTTCTAGGTGTTGAGTTTCTAGTTGGAGTTTTAGTTTTCGAGTTTCTAGTTGTAGATTTTCTAGTTTCAGAGTTCCTAGTTGTTGAGTTTCTAGTTGTGGGGTTTCTAGTTGTTGAAATTCTAGCTGTGGAGTTTCTACTTATGGATTCTCTAGTCATGGAGTTTCTAGTTGTGGGGTTTCTAGTTGATGAAGTTCTAGCTGTGGAGTTTATACTTATAGAATCTCTAGTCGTGGAGTTTCTAGTTGTGTAGTTTCTATCTGAGGAGTTTCTAAATGTGAAGTCCCTAGTTGTGCAGTCTCTAGTTGTGGAGTTTCTAGTTGTGGAGTTTTTAGTTGTGGAGTTTTTAGTTGTGGAGTTTCTTGTTGTGGAGTTTCTAGTTGTGGATTTTCTAGTTGCAGAGTTTCCAGTTGCAGAGTTTCAAGTTGTGGAGTTTCTATTTGCGGAGTCTCTAGTTGTGGAGTCTCTAGTTGTGGAGTTTCTGGTTGTGGAGTTTCTATTGGCGGAGATTGTAGTTGCGGTGTTTCTAAATATGGAGTTTCTAGTAGTGGAATTTGTAGTTGTGGAGCATCTAGTTCTGGTGTTTCAAGTTGTGGAGTTTCTAGTTGTGGAGTTTCTAGTTGCAGAGTTTCTAGTTGCGGAATTTCTAGCGTTGGAGTTTCTAGTTGCGGAGTTTCTAGTTGCAGAGATTCTAGTCGTGGAGTTTCTAGTTGTGGAGTTTGTAGTTGCGGAGTTTCTAGTTGTGGAGCTTCTAGTTGTGAAGTTTCTAGTTGTGGAATTTGAAGATGCGGAATTGATAGGTGTGGAGTTTTTAGTTGTGGAGTTTCTAGTTGTCGGGTTTCTAGTTGCGGAGTTTTTGTTGTGGAGTCTCTCATTGTGGAGGCTCTAGTTGTGAAGTTTCTAGTTGTGGAGTTTCTAGTTGTGGTGTTTCAAGTTGTGGAGTTTTTAGTTGTGGAATTTGTACTTGTGGAGCATCTAGTTGTGGTGTTTCGAGTTGTGGAGTTTCTAGTTGTGGAGTTTCTAGTTGCGGAGTTTCTAGTTGGTGAGTTTCTAGTTGTAGAGTGTCTAGTTGAGGAGTTCCTAATTGTGGAGTTTCTAGTTGTGGAGTTTCTAGTTGTCGGGTATGTAGTCGGTGTTTTTGTTGTGGAGTCCCAAGTTGTGGAGTCCCTAGTTGTGGAATTTCTAGTTGCAGAGTTTCTAGTTGCGGAGTTTTTGTTGTGGAGTCCGTAGTTGTGGAGCATCTAGTTGTGGTGTTTCAAATTGTGGAGTTTCTATTTGTGGAGTTTCTAGCTGTGGAGTTTCTTGTTGCAGAGTTTCTAGTTCCAGAGTTTCTAGTTGCAGACTTTGTAGCTATGGAGTTTCTATTTGCGGAGTATCTAGTTGCAGAGTTTCTAGTTGTGGAGTTTCTAGTTGTTGAGTTTGTAGTTGCGGAGTTTCTAGTTGTGGAGTATCTAGTTGTGGAGTTTCTAGTTGTGGAGCATCTAGTCGTGGTGTTTCAAGCTGTGGAGTTTCTAGTTGTGGAGTTTCTAGTTGTTGAGTTTCTGGTTGCCGAGTTTCTCGTTGCAAAGTCTCAAGTTGTGGAGTTTCTATTGGCGGAGATTGTAGTTGCGGTGTTTCTAAATATGGAGTTTCTAGTAGTGGAATTTGTAGTTGTGGAGCATCTAGTTCTGGTGTTTCAAGTTGTGGAGTTTCTAGTTGTGGAGTTTCTAGTTGCAGAGTTTCTAGTTGCGGAATTTCTAGCGTTGGAGTTTCTAGTTGCGGAGTTTCTAGTTGCAGAGATTCTAGTCGTGGAGTTTCTAGTTGTGGAGTTTGTAGTTGCGGAGTTTCTAGTTGTGGAGCTTCTAGTTGTGAAGTTTCTAGTTGTGGAATTTGAAGATGCGGAATTGATAGGTGTGGAGTTTTTAGTTGTGGAGTTTCTAGTTGTCGGGTTTCTAGTTGCGGAGTTTTTGTTGTGGAGTCTCTCATTGTGGAGGCTCTAGTTGTGAAGTTTCTAGTTGTGGAGTTTCTAGTTGTGGTGTTTCAAGTTGTGGAGTTTTTAGTTGTGGAATTTGTACTTGTGGAGCATCTAGTTGTGGTGTTTCGAGTTGTGGAGTTTCTAGTTGTGGAGTTTCTAGTTGCGGAGTTTCTAGTTGGTGAGTTTCTAGTTGTGGAGTTTCTAGTTGTGGAATTTGTAGTTGTGGAGTATCTAGTTGTGGTGTTTCAAGTTGTGGAGTTTCTAGTTGTGGAGTTTCTAGTTGCGGAGTTTTTGTTGTGGAGTCTCCTATTGTAGAGTCTCTAGTTGTGGAGTTTCTAGTTGTGGATTTTCTAGTTGTGGAGTTTCTAGTTGTGGAGTTTCTAGTTGTGGAATTTGTAGTTGTGGAGTATCTAGTTGTGGTGTTTCAAGTTGTGGAGTTTCTAGTCGTGGAGTTTCTAGTTGCGGAGTTTCTAGTTGGTGAGTTTCTAGTTGCCGTGTTTCTAAATGCGAAGTATCAAGTTGTGGTGCTTCTATCTGTGGAGTTTCTAGTTGTGAAGTCTTTAGTTGTGGAGTTCCTAGTTAAGGAGTTTCTAGGTTTGGAGTGTCTAGTTGAAGAGTTCCTAGTTGTGGAGTTTCTAGTTGTGGAGTTTCTAGTTGTCGGTTTGTAGTTGTGGAGTTTTGTTATGGAGTCCCAAGTTGTGGAGTTCCTAGTTGTGGAATTTCTAGTTGCAGAGTTTCTAGTTGCGGAGTTTCTACTTGTGGAGTCTGTAGTTGTGGAGCATCTAGTTGTGGTGTTTCAAGTTGTGGAGTTTCAATTTGTGGATTTTCTAGCTGTGGAGTTTCTAGTTGCGGACTTTGTAGCTGTGGAGTTTCTAGTTGCGGAGTTTCTAGTTGCAGAGTTTCTAGTTGTGGAGTTTCTAGTTGTGGAGTTTGTAGTTGCGGAGTTTCTAGTTGTGGAGTTTCTAGTTGCGGAGTTTATAGTTGCAGAGTTTCCAGTTGCGGAGTTTTCTAGTTATGGAGTTTCTAATTTCGGAGTTTTAAGTTGTTGAGTTCCTAGTTGTGGAGTTTCTAATTGTGGAGTTTGTAGCTGCGGAGTTTCTAGTTGTGGAGTTGGTAGCTGTTGAGTATCTGGTTGTAGATTTTGAAGTTGTAGAGTTCCTAGTTGTGGAGTGTCTAGTTGTGGAGTTTCTAGTTGCGGAGTCTGTAGTTGTGGAGTTTCTAGTTGCTGAGTTTCTATTTGTTGATTTTCTAGCTGTGGAGTTTCTAGTTGCGTAGTTTCTAGTTGCAGAGTTTCTAGTTGCGGACTTTCTAGCGTTGGAGTTTCTAGTTGCGGAGTTTCTAGTTGCAGAGATTCTAGTCGTGGAGTTTCTAGTTGTGGAGTTTGTAGTTGCGGAGTTTCTAGTTGTGGAGCTTCTAGTTGTGAAGTTTCTAGTTGTGGAATTTGAAGATGCGGAATTGATAGGTGTGGAGTTTTTAGTTGTGGAGTTTCTAGTTGTCGGGTTTCTAGTTGCGGAGTTTTTGTTGTGGAGTCTCTCATTGTGGAGTCTCTAGTTGTGAAGTTTCTAGTTGTGGAGTTTCTTGTTGTGGTGTTTCAAGTTGTGGAGTTTTTAGTTG
The DNA here is from genome assembly GCF_043290135.1 of Rhipicephalus microplus. Taxonomy (NCBI): domain Eukaryota; kingdom Metazoa; phylum Arthropoda; class Arachnida; order Ixodida; family Ixodidae; genus Rhipicephalus; species Rhipicephalus microplus. The sequence goes on along the minus strand of NC_134707.1, from coordinate 101,022,946 downwards.
TGGAATTTGTACTTGTGGAGTATCTAGTTGTGGTGTTTCGAGTTGTGGAGTTTCTAGTTGTTGAGTTTCTAGTTGCGGAGTTTCTAGTTGGTGAGTTTCTAGTTGTAGAGTGTCTAGTTGAGGAGTTCCTAATTGTGGAGTTTCTAGTTGTGGAGTTTCTAGTTGTCGGGTATGTAGTCGGTGTTTTTGTTGTGGAGTCCCAAGTTGTGGAGTCCCTAGTTGTGGAATTTCTAGTTGCAGAGTTTCTAGTTGCGGAGTTTTTGTTGTGGAGTCCGTAGTTGTGGAGCATCTAGTTGTGGTGTTTCAAATTGTGGAGTTTCTATTTGTGGAGTTTCTAGCTGTGGAGTTTCTAGTTGCAGAGTTTCTAGTTCCAGAGTTTCTAGTTGCGGACTTTGTAGCTATGGAGTTTCTATTTGCGGAGTATCTAGTTGCAGAGTTTCTAGTTGTGGAGTTTCTAGTTGTTGAGTTTGTAGTTGCGGAGTTTCTAGTTGTGGAGTATCTAGTTGTGGAGTTTCTAGTTGTGGAGCATCTAGTCGTGGTGTTTCAAGCTGTGGAGTTTCTAGTTGTGGAGTTTCTAGTTGTTGAGTTTCTGGTTGCCGAGTTTCTCGTTGCAAAGTCTCAAGTTGTGGAGTTTGTAGTTGTGGAGTCTCTAGTTGTTGAGTGTCTAGTTATGGATTTTCTAGTGCGAAGTCTCAAGTTGTGGAGTTTCTAGTTGTGGAGTTTCTGGTGGGGGGTTCGTAGCTGTGGGGTTCGTAGTTGTCGGGTCTATAGATGCGGAGTTTCAAGTCGTGGAGTTTCTAGTGTTCGAGTTTCTAGTTGTAAAGTCTTTAGTTGTGGAGTTTTTTAGTTGCGGAGTCTCTAGTTGTGGAGTTTCTAGTTGTGGAGTTTCTAGCTGTGGAGTTTCTAGTTGCAGAGTCTCTAGTTGCGCAGGCTCTAGTTGTGGAGTCTCTAGTTATGGAGTTTCTTGTTGTGGAGTTTATAGTTGTGGAGTTTCTAGCTGTGGAGTTTCTAATTGCGGAGTTTCTAGTTGCACAGTTTCTAGTTGTGGAGTTTCTAGTTGTGGAGTTTCTAGTTGCGGAGTTTTGTAGTTGCGGAGTCTGTAGTTGTGGAGTTTCTAGCTGTGGAGTTTCTAGTTGCGAAGTTTCTAGTTGCAGAGTTTCTAGTTGCGGAGTTTCTAGCTGTGGAGTTTCTAGTTGCGGAGTTTCTAGTGGCAGAGTTTCAGTTGTGGAGTTTCCATTAGTGAAGTTTGTAAGTGCGGAGTTTCTAGTTGTGGAGTTTCTAGTTCTGGAGTTTCTAGTTGTGGAGTTTCAAGATGCGGAATTGAAAGGTGTGGAGTTTCTAGTTGTGGAGTTTCCAGTTGTCGGGTTTGTAGTTGCGGAGTTTTTGTTGTGGAGTCCCTAGTTGTGGAGTCTCTAGTTGTGGAGTTTGTAGTTGTGAGGTTCGTAGTTGTGGAGTTTCTAGTTGTGGAGTTCCTAGTTGTGGAGTCTCTAGTTGTGGAGTTTCTAGTTGTGGAGTTTCTAGTTGAAGGTTCGTAGTTGTGGGGTTCGTAGTTGTGGAGTTTGTAGTTGCAAAGTTTCTAGTTGCGGAATTTTCTAGTTATGGACTTTCTAGTTGCGGAGTTTCAAGTTGTTGAGTTCCTAGTTGTGGAGTTTCTAGTTGTGGAGTTTGTAGCTGCGGAGTTTCTAGTTGTGGAGTTGGTAGCTGTGGAGTATCTGGTTGTGGATTTTGGAATTGTAGAGTTCCTAGTTGTGGAGTGTCTAGTTGTGGAGTTTCTAGTTGCGGAGTCTGTAGCTGTGGAGTTTCTAGTTGCTGAGTTTCTATTTGTTGATTTTCTAGCTGTGGAGTTTCTAGTTGCGTAGTTTCTAGTTGCAGAGTTTCTAGTTGCGGACTTTCTAGCGTTGGAGTTTGTAGTTGCAGAGTTTATAGTTCCAGAGTTTCTAGTCGTGGAGTTTCTAGTTGTGGAGTTTGTAGTTGCGGAGTTTCTAGTTGTGGAGTTTCTAGTTGTGGAGTTTCTAGTTGTGATGTTTCTAGTTGTGGAGTTTCAAGATGCGGAATTGATATGTGTGGAGTTTCTAGTTGTGGAGTTTCTAGTTGTCGGGTTTCTAGTTGCGGAGTTTTTGTTGTGGAGTCTCTAATTGTGGAGTCTCTAGTTGTGGAGTTTCTAGTTGTGGACTTTCTAGTTGTGGAGTTTCTAGTTGTGGAATTTGTAGTTGTGGAGTATCTAGTTGTGGTGTTTCAAGTTGTGGAGTTTCTAGTTGTGGAGTTTCTAGTTGCGGATTTCTAGTTGGTGAGTTTCTAGTTGCCGTGTTTCTAAATGCCAAGTCTCAAGTTGTGGTGCTTTTATCTGTGGAGTTTCTAGTTGTGCAGGCTCTAGTTGTGGAGTCTCTAGTTATGGAGTTTCTAGTTGTGGAGTTTCTAGTTCTGGAGTTTCTAGTTGTGGAGTTTCAAGATGCGGAATTGAAAGGTGTGGAGTTTCTAGTTGTGGAGTTTTCAGTTGTCGGGTTTGTAGTTGCGGAGTTTTTGTTGTGGAGTCCCTAGTTGTGGAGTCTCTAGTTGTGGAGTTTGTAGTTGTGAGGTTCGTAGTTGTGGAGTTTCTAGTTGTGGAGTTTCTAGTTGTGGAGTCTATAGTTGGGGAGTTTCTAGTTGTGGAGTTTCTAGTTGCGATGTCTCAAGTTGTTGAGTTTCTAGTTGTGGAGTTTCTAGTTGGGGGTTCGTAGTTGTGGGGTTCGTAGTTGTGGAGTTTGTAGTTGCAGAGTTTCTAGTTGCGAAATTTTCTAGTTATGGAGTTTCTAGTTGCGGTGTTTCAAGTTGTTGAGTTCCTAGTTGTGGAGTTTCTAGTTGTGGACTTTGTAGCTGTGGAGTTTCTAGTTGTGGAGTTGGTAGCTGTGGAGTATCTGGTTGTGGATTTTGAAGTTGTAGAGTTCCTAGTTGTGGAGTGTCTAGTTGTGGAGTTTCTAGTTGCGAAGTCTGTAGTTGTGGAGTTTTTAGTTGCTGAGTTTCTATTTGTTGATTTTCTAGCTGTGGAGTTTCTAGTTGCGTAGTTTCTAGTTGCAGAGTTTCTAGTTGCGGACTTTCTAGCGTTGGAGTTTCTAGTTGCGGAGTTTCTAGTTGCAGAGTTTCTAGTCGTTGAGTTTCTAGTTGTGGAGTTTGTAGTTGCAGAGTCTCTCATTGTGGAGTCTCTAGTTGTGGAGTTTCTAGTTGTGTAGTTTCTAGTTGTGCAATTTCTAGTTGTGGAATTTGTAGTTGTGGAGTATCTAGTTGTGGTGTTTCAAGTTGTGGAGTTTCTAGTTGTGGAGTTTCTAGTTGCGGAATTTCTAGTTGGTGAGTTTCTAGATGCCGTGTTTCTAAATGCGAAGTCTCAAGTTGTGGTGCTTCTATCTGTGGAGTTTCTTGTTGTGGAGTCTTTAGTTGTGGAGTTCCTAGTTGTGGAGTTTCTAGTTGTGGAGTGTCTAGTGGAGGAGTTTCTAGTCGTGGAGTTTCTAGTTTTGGAGTTTCTAGTTGCGGAGTTTCTAGTTGTGGAGTTTCTAGTTGTGGAGTTTCTAGTTGTGAAGTTTCTAGTTGTGGAGTTTCAAGATGCGGAATTGATAGGTGTCGAGTTTCTAGTTATGGAGTTTCTAGTGGTTGGGTTTCTAGTTGCGGAGTTTTTGTTGGGGAGTCTATAATTGTGGAGTCTCTAGTTGTGGAGTTTCTAGTTGTGGAGTTTCTAGTTGTGGAGTTTCTAGTTGCAGACTTTCTAGTTGTGGAGTTTCTAGATGTGGAGTTTGTAGTTGCGGAGTACTAGTTGTGGAATTTCTAGTTGTGGAGTTTCTAGTTGTCGAGTTTCTGGTTGCGGTGTTTTTGTTGTGGAGTCTCTCATTGTAGAGTCTCTAGTTGCGGAGTTTTTGATGTGGAGTCCCTGGTTGTGGAGTCTCTAGTTGTGGAGTTTCTAGTTGCAGAGTTTCTAGTTGCAGAGTTTCTAGTTGTGGAGTCTGTAGTTGTGGAGTCTGCAGTTGTGGAGTTTCTAGTTGTGGAGTTTTTAGTTATGGAGTCTCTCGTTGTGGAGTTTCTAGTTGCGAAGTTTCTAGTTGCCGAGTTTCTAGTTGCAAAGTCTAAAGTTGTGGAGTTTCGAGCTGTGGAGTTTCTAGTTGCGGAGATTCTAGTTGTAGAGTTTCTAGTTGTGGAGTTTCTAGTTGTGGAATTTGTAGTTGTGGAGTACCTATTTGTGGTGTTTCAAGTTGTGGAGTTTCCAGTTATAGAGTTTCTAGTTGCGGAGTTTCTAGTTGGTGAGTTTCTAGTTGCCGTGTTTCTAAATGCGAAGTCTCAGGTTGTGGTGTTTCTATCTGTGGAGTTTCTAGTTGTAGAGTCTCTAGTTGTGGAGTTCCTAGTTGTGGAGTTTCTAGTTGTGGAGTGTCTAGTTGTGGAGTTTCTTGTTTCGGAGTTTCTAGGTGTTGAGTTTCTAGTTGGAGTTTTAGTTTTCGAGTTTCTAGTTGTAGATTTTCTAGTTTCAGAGTTCCTAGTTGTGGAGTTTCTAGTTGTGGGGTTTCTAGTTGTTGAAATTCTAGCTGTGGAGTTTCTACTTATGGATTCTCTAGTCATGGAGTTTCTAGTTGTGGGGTTTCTAGTTGATGAAGTTCTAGCTGTGGAGTTTATACTTATAGAATCTCTAGTCGTGGAGTTTCTAGTTGTGTAGTTTCTATCTGAGGAGTTTCTAAATGTGAAGTCCCTAGTTGTGCAGTCTCTAGTTGTGGAGTTTCTAGTTGTGGAGTTTTTAGTTGTGGAGTTTTTAGTTGTGGAGTTTCTTGTTGTGGAGTTTCTAGTTGTGGATTTTCTAGTTGCAGAGTTTCCAGTTGCAGAGTTTCAAGTTGTGGAGTTTCTATTTGCGGAGTCTCTAGTTGTGGAGTCTCTAGTTGTGGAGTTTCTGGTTGTGGAGTTTCTATTGGCGGAGATTGTAGTTGCGGTGTTTCTAAATATGGAGTTTCTAGTAGTGGAATTTGTAGTTGTGGAGCATCTAGTTCTGGTGTTTCAAGTTGTGGAGTTTCTAGTTGTGGAGTTTCTAGTTGCAGAGTTTCTAGTTGCGGAATTTCTAGCGTTGGAGTTTCTAGTTGCGGAGTTTCTAGTTGCAGAGATTCTAGTCGTGGAGTTTCTAGTTGTGGAGTTTGTAGTTGCGGAGTTTCTAGTTGTGGAGCTTCTAGTTGTGAAGTTTCTAGTTGTGGAATTTGAAGATGCGGAATTGCTAGGTGTGGAGTTTTTAGTTGTGGAGTTTCTAGTTGTCGGGTTTCTAGTTGCGGAGTTTTTGTTGTGGAGTCTCTCATTGTGGAGGCTCTAGTTGTGAAGTTTCTAGTTGTGGAGTTTCTAGTTGTGGTGTTTCAAGTTGTGGAGTTTTTAGTTGTGGAATTTGTACTTGTGGAGCATCTAGTTGTGGTGTTTCGAGTTGTGGAGTTTCTAGTTGTGGAGTTTCTAGTTGCGGAGTTTCTAGTTGGTGAGTTTCTAGTTGTAGAGTGTCTAGTTGAGGAGTTCCTAATTGTGGAGTTTCTAGTTGTGGAGTTTCTAGTTGTCGGGTATGTAGTCGGTGTTTTTGTTGTGGAGTCCCAAGTTGTGGAGTCCCTAGTTGTGGAATTTCTAGTTGCAGAGTTTCTAGTTGCGGAGTTTTTGTTGTGGAGTCCGTAGTTGTGGAGCATCTAGTTGTGGTGTTTCAAATTGTGGAGTTTCTATTTGTGGAGTTTCTAGCTGTGGAGTTTCTAGTTGCAGAGTTTCTAGTTCCAGAGTTTCTAGTTGCAGACTTTGTAGCTATGGAGTTTCTATTTGCGGAGTATCTAGTTGCAGAGTTTCTAGTTGTGGAGTTTCTAGTTGTTGAGTTTGTAGTTGCGGAGTTTCTAGTTGTGGAGTATCTAGTTGTGGAGTTTCTAGTTGTGGAGCATCTAGTCGTGGTGTTTCAAGCTGTGGAGTTTCTAGTTGTGGAGTTTCTAGTTGTTGAGTTTCTGGTTGCCGAGTTTCTCGTTGCAAAGTCTCAAGTTGTGGAGTTTCTATTGGCGGAGATTGTAGTTGCGGTGTTTCTAAATATGGAGTTTCTAGTAGTGGAATTTGTAGTTGTGGAGCATCTAGTTCTGGTGTTTCAAGTTGTGGAGTTTCTAGTTGTGGAGTTTCTAGTTGCAGAGTTTCTAGTTGCGGAATTTCTAGCGTTGGAGTTTCTAGTTGCGGAGTTTCTAGTTGCAGAGATTCTAGTCGTGGAGTTTCTAGTTGTGGAGTTTGTAGTTGCGGAGTTTCTAGTTGTGGAGCTTCTAGTTGTGAAGTTTCTAGTTGTGGAATTTGAAGATGCGGAATTGATAGGTGTGGAGTTTTTAGTTGTGGAGTTTCTAGTTGTCGGGTTTCTAGTTGCGGAGTTTTTGTTGTGGAGTCTCTCATTGTGGAGGCTCTAGTTGTGAAGTTTCTAGTTGTGGAGTTTCTAGTTGTGGTGTTTCAAGTTGTGGAGTTTTTAGTTGTGGAATTTGTACTTGTGGAGCATCTAGTTGTGGTGTTTCGAGTTGTGGAGTTTCTAGTTGTGGAGTTTCTAGTTGCGGAGTTTCTAGTTGGTGAGTTTCTAGTTGTAGAGTGTCTAGTTGAGGAGTTCCTAATTGTGGAGTTTCTAGTTGTGGAGTTTCTAGTTGTCGGGTATGTAGTCGGTGTTTTTGTTGTGGAGTCCCAAGTTGTGGAGTCCCTAGTTGTGGAATTTCTAGTTGCAGAGTTTCTAGTTGCGGAGTTTTTGTTGTGGAGTCCGTAGTTGTGGAGCATCTAGTTGTGGTGTTTCAAATTGTGGAGTTTCTATTTGTGGAGTTTCTAGCTGTGGAGTTTCTAGTTGCAGAGTTTCTAGTTCCAGAGTTTCTAGTTGCAGACTTTGTAGCTATGGAGTTTCTATTTGCGGAGTATCTAGTTGCAGAGTTTCTAGTTGTGGAGTTTCTAGTTGTTGAGTTTGTAGTTGCGGAGTTTCTAGTTGTGGAGTATCTAGTTGTGGAGTTTCTAGTTGTGGAGCATCTAGTCGTGGTGTTTCAAGCTGTGGAGTTTCTAGTTGTGGAGTTTCTAGTTGTTGAGTTTCTGGTTGCCGAGTTTCTCGTTGCAAAGTCTCAAGTTGTGGAGTTTGTAGTTGTGGAGTCTCTAGTTGTTGAGTGTCTAGTTATGGATTTTCTAGTGCGAAGTCTCAAGTTGTGGAGTTTCTTGTTGTGGAGTTTCTGGTGGGGGGTTCGTAGTTGTGGGGTTCGTAGTTGTCGGGTCTATAGATGCGGAGTTTCAAGTCGTGGAGTTTCTAGTGTTCGAGTTTCTAGTTGTAAAGTCTTTAGTTGTGGAGTTTTTTAGTTGCGGAGTCTCTAGTTGTGGAGTTTCTAGTTGTGGAGTTTCTAGCTGTGGAGTTTCTAGTTGCAGAGTCTCTAGTTGTGCAGGCTCTAGTTGTGGAGTCTCTAGTTATGGAGTTTCTTGTTGTGGAGTTTATAGTTGTGGAGTTTCTAGCTGTGGAGTTTCTAATTGCGGAGTTTCTAGTTGCACAGTTTCTAGTTGTGGAGTTTCTAGTTGCGGAGTTTTGTAGTTGCGGAGTCTGTAGTTGTGGAGTTTCTAGCTGTGGAGTTTCTAGTTGCGAAGTTTCTAGTTGCAGAGTTTCTAGTTGCGGAGTTTCTAGCTGTGGAGTTTCTAGTTGCGGAGTTTCTAGTGGCAGAGTTTCAGTTGTGGAGTTTCTATTAGTGAAGTTTGTAAGTGCGGAGTTTCTAGTTGTGGAGTTTCTAGTTCTGGAGTTTCTAGTTGTGGAGTTTCAAGATGCGGAATTGAAAGGTGTGGAGTTTCTAGTTGTGGAGTTTCCAGATGTCGGGTTTGTAGTTGCGGAGTTTTTGTTGTGGAGTCCCTAGTTGTGGAGTCTCTAGTTGTGGAGTTTGTAGTTGTGAGGTTCGTAGTTGTGGAGTTTCTAGTTGTGGAGTTCCTAGTTGTGGAGTCTCTAGTTGTGGAGTTTCTAGTTGTGGAGTTTCTAGTTGAAGGTTCGTAGTTGTGGGGTTCGTAGTTGTGGAGTTTGTAGTTGCAAAGTTTCTAGTTGCGGAATTTTCTAGTTATGGACTTTCTAGTTGCGGAGTTTCAAGTTGTTGAGTTCCTAGTTGTGGAGTTTCTAGTTGTGGAGTTTGTAGCTGCGGAGTTTCTAGTTGTGGAGTTGGTAGCTGTGGAGTATCTGGTTGTGGATTTTGGAATTGTAGAGTTCCTAGTTGTGGAGTGTCTAGTTGTGGAGTTTCTAGTTGCGGAGTCTGTAGTTGTGGAGTTTCTAGTTGCTGAGTTTCTATTTGTTGATTTTCTAGCTGTGGAGTTTCTAGTTGCGTAGTTTCTAGTTGCAGAGTTTCTAGTTGCGGACTTTCTAGCGTTGGAGTTTGTAGTTGCAGAGTTTATAGTTCCAGAGTTTCTAGTCGTGGAGTTTCTAGTTGTGGAGTTTGTAGTTGCGGAGTTTCTAGTTGTGGAGTTTCTAGTTGTGGAGTTTCTAGTTGTGATGTTTCTAGTTGTGGAGTTTCAAGATGCGGAATTGATATGTGTGGAGTTTCTAGTTGTGGAGTTTCTAGTTGTCGGGTTTCTAGTTGCGGAGTTTTTGTTGTGGAGTCTCTAATTGTGGAGTCTCTAGTTGTGGAGTTTCTAGTTGTGGACTTTCTAGTTGTGGAGTTTCTAGTTGTGGAATTTGTAGTTGTGGAGTATCTAGTTGTGGTGTTTCAAGTTGTGGAGTTTCTAGTTGTGGAGTTTCTAGTTGCGGATTTCTAGTTGGTGAGTTTCTAGTTGCCGTGTTTCTAAATGCCAAGTCTCAAGTTGTGGTGCTTTTATCTGTGGAGTTTCTAGTTGTGCAGGCTCTAGTTGTGGAGTCTCTAGTTATGGAGTTTCTAGTTGTGGAGTTTCTAGTTCTGGAGTTTCTAGTTGTGGAGTTTCAAGATGCGGAATTGAAAGGTGTGGAGTTTCTAGTTGTGGAGTTTTCAGTTGTCGGGTTTGTAGTTGCGGAGTTTTTGTTGTGGAGTCCCTAGTTGTGGAGTCTCTAGTTGTGGAGTTTGTAGTTGTGAGGTTCGTAGTTGTGGAGTTTCTAGTTGTGGAGTTTCTAGTTGTGGAGTCTATAGTTGGGGAGTTTCTAGTTGTGGAGTTTCTAGTTGCGATGTCTCAAGTTGTTGAGTTTCTAGTTGTGGAGTTTCTAGTTGGGGGTTCGTAGTTGTGGGGTTCGTAGTTGTGGAGTTTGTAGTTGCAGAGTTTCTAGTTGCGAAATTTTCTAGTTATGGAGTTTCTAGTTGCGGTGTTTCAAGTTGTTGAGTTCCTAGTTGTGGAGTTTCTAGTTGTGGACTTTGTAGCTGTGGAGTTTCTAGTTGTGGAGTTGGTAGCTGTGGAGTATCTGGTTGTGGATTTTGAAGTTATAGAGTTCCTAGTTGTGGAGTGTCTAGTTGCGTAGTTTCTAGTTGCAGAGTTTCTAGTTGCGGACTTTCTAGCGTTGGAGTTTCTAGTTGCGGAGTTTCTAGTTGCAGAGTTTCTAGTCGTTGAGTTTCTAGTTGTGGAGTTTGTAGTTGCAGAGTCTCTCATTGTGGAGTCTCTAGTTGTGGAGTTTCTAGTTGTGTAGTTTCTAGTTGTGCAATTTCTAGTTGTGGAATTTGTAGTTGTGGAGTATCTAGTTGTGGTGTTTCAAGTTGTGGAGTTTCTAGTTGTGGAGTTTCTAGTTGCGGAATTTCTAGTTGGTGAGTTTCTAGATGCCGTGTTTCTAAATGCGAAGTCTCAAGTTGTGGTGCTTCTATCTGTGGAGTTTCTTGTTGTGGAGTCTTTAGTTGTGGAGTTCCTAGTTGTGGAGTTTCTAGTTGTGGAGTGTCTAGTGGAGGAGTTTCTAGTCGTGGAGTTTCTAGTTTTGGAGTTTCTAGTTGCGGAGTTTCTAGTTGTGGAGTTTCTAGTTGTGGAGTTTCTAGTTGTGAAGTTTCTAGTTGTGGAGTTTCAAGATGCGGAATTGATAGGTGTCGAGTTTCTAGTTATGGAGTTTCTAGTGGTTGGGTTTCTAGTTGCGGAGTTTTTGTTGGGGAGTCTATAATTGTGGAGTCTCTAGTTGTGGAGTTTCTAGTTGTGGAGTTTCTAGTTGTGGAGTTTCTAGTTGCAGACTTTCTAGTTGTGGAGTTTCTAGATGTGGAGTTTGTAGTTGCGGAGTACTAGTTGTGGAATTTCTAGTTGTGGAGTTTCTAGTTGTCGAGTTTCTGGTTGCGGTGTTTTTGTTGCGGAGTCTCTCATTGTAGAGTCTCTAGTTGCGGAGTTTTTGATGTGGAGTCCCTGGTTGTGGAGTCTCTAGTTGTGGAGTTTCTAGTTGCAGAGTTTCTAGTTGCAGAGTTTCTAGTTGTGGAGTCTGTAGTTGTGGAGTCTGCAGTTGTGGAGTTTCTAGTTGTGGAGTTTTTAGTTATGGAGTCTCTCGTTGTGGAGTTTCTAGTTGCGAAGTTTCTAGTTGCCGAGTTTCTAGTTGCAAAGTCTAAAGTTGTGGAGTTTCGAGCTGTGGAGTTTCTAGTTGCGGAGATTCTAGTTGTAGAGTTTCTAGTTGTGGAGTTTCTAGTTGTGGAATTTGTAGTTGTGGAGTACCTATTTGTGGTGTTTCAAGTTGTGGAGTTTCCAGTTATAGAGTTTCTAGTTGCGGAGTTTCTAGTTGGTGAGTTTCTAGTTGCCGTGTTTCTAAATGCGAAGTCTCAGGTTGTGGTGTTTCTATCTGTGGAGTTTCTAGTTGTAGAGTCTCTAGTTGTGGAGTTCCTAGTTGTGGAGTTTCTAGTTGTGGAGTGTCTAGTTGTGGAGTTTCTTGTTTCGGAGTTTCTAGGTGTTGAGTTTCTAGTTGGAGTTTTAGTTTTCGAGTTTCTAGTTGTAGATTTTTTAGTTTCAGAGTTCCTAGTTGTGGAGTTTCTAGTTGTGGGGTTTCTAGTTGTTGAAATTCTAGCTGTGGAGTTTCTACTTATGGATTCTCTAGTCATGGAGTTTCTAGTTGTGGGGTTTCTAGTTGTTGAAGTTCTAGCTGTGGAGTTTATACTTATAGAATCTCTAGTCGTGGAGTTTCTAGTTGTGTAGTTTCTATCTGAGGAGTTTCTAAATGTGAAGTCCCTAGTTGTGCAGTCTCTAGTTGTGGAGTTTCTAGTTGTGGAGTTTTTAGTTGTGGAGTTTTTAGTTGTGGAGTTTCTTGTTGTGGAGTTTCTAGTTGTGGATTTTCTAGTTGCAGAGTTTCCAGTTGCAGAGTTTCAAGTTGTGGAGTTTCTATTTGCGGAGTCTCTAGTTGTGGAGTCTCTAGTTGTGGAGTTTCTGGTTGTGGAGTTTCTATTGGCGGAGATTGTAGTTGCGGTGTTTCTAAATATGGAGTTTCTAGTAGTGGAATTTGTAGTTGTGGAGCATCTAGTTCTGGTGTTTCAAGTTGTGGAGTTTCTAGTTGTGGAGTTTCTAGTTGCAGAGTTTCTAGTTGCGGAATTTCTAGCGTTGGAGTTTCTAGTTGCGGAGTTTCTAGTTGCAGAGATTCTAGTCGTGGAGTTTCTAGTTGTGGAGTTTGTAGTTGCGGAGTTTCTAGTTGTGGAGCTTCTAGTTGTGAAGTTTCTAGTTGTGGAATTTGAAGATGCGGAATTGATAGGTGTGGAGTTTTTAGTTGTGGAGTTTCTAGTTGTCGGGTTTCTAGTTGCGGAGTTTTTGTTGTGGAGTCTCTCATTGTGGAGGCTCTAGTTGTGAAGTTTCTAGTTGTGGAGTTTCTAGTTGTGGTGTTTCAAGTTGTGGAGTTTTTAGTTGTGGAATTTGTACTTGTGGAGCATCTAGTTGTGGTGTTTCGAGTTGTGGAGTTTCTAGTTGTGGAGTTTCTAGTTGCGGAGTTTCTAGTTGGTGAGTTTCTAGTTGTAGAGTGTCTAGTTGAGGAGTTCCTAATTGTGGAGTTTCTAGTTGTGGAGTTTCTAGTTGTCGGGTATGTAGTCGGTGTTTTTGTTGTGGAGTCCCAAGTTGTGGAGTCCCTTGTTGTGGAATTTCTAGTTGCAGAGTTTCTAGTTGCGGAGTTTTTGTTGTGGAGTCCGTAGTTGTGGAGCATCTAGTTGTGGTGTTTCAAATTGTGGAGTTTCTATTTGTGGAGTTTCTAGCTGTGGAGTTTCTAGTTGCAGAGTTTCTAGTTCCAGAGTTTCTAGTTGCGGACTTTGTAGCTATGGAGTTTCTATTTGCGGAGTATCTAGTTGCAGAGTTTCTAGTTGTGGAGTTTCTAGTTGTTGAGTTTGTAGTTGCGGAGTTTCTAGTTGTGGAGTATCTAGTTGTGGAGTTTCTAGTTGTGGAGCATCTAGTCGTGGTGTTTCAAGCTGTGGAGTTTCTAGTTGTGGAGTTTCTAGTTGTTGAGTTTCTGGTTGCCGAGTTTCTCGTTGCAAAGTCTCAAGTTGTGGAGTTTGTAGTTGTGGAGTCTCTAGTTGTTGAGTGTCTAGTTATGGATTTTCTAGTGCGAAGTCTCAAGTTGTGGAGTTTCTTGTTGTGGAGTTTCTGGTGGGGGGTTCGTAGTTGTGGGGTTCGTAGTTGTCGGGTCTATAGATGCGGAGTTTCAAGTCGTGGAGTTTCTAGTGTTCGAGTTTCTAGTTGTAAAGTCTTTAGTTGTGGAGTTTTTTAGTTGCGGAGTCTCTAGTTGTGGAGTTTCTAGTTGTGGAGTTTCTAGCTGTGGAGTTTCTAGTTGCAGAGTCTCTAGTTGTGCAGGCTCTAGTTGTGGAGTCTCTAGTTATGGAGTTTCTTGTTGTGGAGTTTATAGTTGTGGAGTTCCTAGCTGTGGAGTTTCTAATTGCGGAGTTTCTAGTTGCACAGTTTCTAGTTGTGGAGTTTCTAGTTGTGGAGTTTCTAGTTGCGGAGTTTTGTAGTTGCGGAGTCTGTAGTTGTGGAGTTTCTAGCTGTGGAGTTTCTAGTTGCGAAGTTTCTAGTTGCAGAGTTTCTAGTTGCGGAGTTTCTAGCTGTGGAGTTTCTAGTTGCGGAGTTTCTAGTGGCAGAGTTTCAGTTGTGGAGTTTCTATTAGTGAAGTTTGTAAGTGCGGAGTTTCTAGTTGAGTTTCTAGTTCTGGAGTTTCTAGTTGTGGAGTTTCAAGATGCGGAATTGAAAGGTGTGGAGTTTCTAGTTGTGGAGTTTCCAGTTGTCGGGTTTGTAGTTGCGGAGTTTTTGTTGTGGAGTCCCTAGTTGTGGAGTCTCTAGTTGTGGAGTTTGTAGTTGTGAGGTTCGTAGTTGTGGAGTTTCTAGTTGTGGAGTTCCTAGTTGTGGAGTCTCTAGTTGTGGAGTTTCTAGTTGTGGAGTTTCTAGTTGAAGGTTCGTAGTTGTGGGGTTCGTAGTTGTGGAGTTTGTAGTTGCAAAGTTTCTAGTTGCGGAATTTTCTAGTTATGGACTTTCTAGTTGCGGAGTTTCAAGTTGTTGAGTTCCTAGTTGTGGAGTTTCTAGTTGTGGAGTTTGTAGCTGCGGAGTTTCTAGTTGTGGAGTTGGTAGCTGTGGAGTATCTGGTTGTGGATTTTGGAATTGTAGAGTTCCTAGTTGTGGAGTGTCTAGTTGTGGAGTTTCTAGTTGCGGAGTCTGTAGTTGTGGAGTTTCTAGTTGCTGAGTTTCTATTTGTTGATTTTCTAGCTGTGGAGTTTCTAGTTGCGTAGTTTCTAGTTGCAGAGTTTCTAGTTGCGGACTTTCTAGCGTTGGAGTTTGTAGTTGCAGAGTTTATAGTTCCAGAGTTTCTAGTCGTGGAGTTTCTAGTTGTGGAGTTTGTAGTTGCGGAGTTTCTAGTTGTGGAGTTTCTAGTTGTGGAGTTTCTAGTTGTGATGTTTCTAGTTGTGGAGTTTCAAGATGCGGAATTGATATGTGTGGAGTTTCTAGTTGTGGAGTTTCTAGTTGTCGGGTTTCTAGTTGCGGAGTTTTTGTTGTGGAGTCTCTAATTGTGGAGTCTCTAGTTGTGGAGTTTCTAGTTGTGGACTTTCTAGTTGTGGAGTTTCTAGTTGTGGAGTTTCTAGTTGCAGAGTTTCTAGTTGCGGAATTTCTAGCGTTGGAGTTTCTAGTTGCGGAGTTTCTAGTTGCAGAGATTCTAGTCGTGGAGTTTCTAGTTATGGAGTTTGTAGTTGCGGAGTTTCTAGTTGTGGAGCTTCTAGTTGTGAAGTTTCTAGTTGTGGAATTTGAAGATGCGGAATTGATAGGTGTGGAGTTTTTAGTTGTGGAGTTTCTAGTTGTCGGGTTTCTAGTTGCGGAGTTTTTGTTGTGGAGTCTCTCATTGTGGAGGCTCTAGTTGTGAAGTTTCTAGTTGTGGAGTTTCTAGTTGTGGTGTTTCAAGTTGTGGAGTTTTTAGTTGTGGAATTTGTACTTGTGGAGCATCTAGTTGTGGTGTTTCGAGTTGTGGAGTTTCTAGTTGTGGAGTTTCTAGTTGCGGAGTTTCTAGTTGGTGAGTTTCTAGTTGTAGAGTGTCTAGTTGAGGAGTTCCTAATTGTGGAGTTTCTAGTTGTGGAGTTTCTAGTTGTCGGGTATGTAGTCGGTGTTTTTGTTGTGGAGTCCCAAGTTGTGGAGTCCCTTGTTGTGGAATTTCTAGTTGCAGAGTTTCTAGTTGCGGAGTTTTTGTTGTGGAGTCCGTAGTTGTGGAGCATCTAGTTGTGGTGTTTCAAATTGTGGAGTTTCTATTTGTGGAGTTTCTAGCTGTGGAGTTTCTAGTTGCAGAGTTTCTAGTTCCAGAGTTTCTAGTTGCGGACTTTGTAGCTATGGAGTTTCTATTTGCGGAGTATCTAGTTGCAGAGTTTCTAGTTGTGGAGTTTCTAGTTGTTGAGTTTGTAGTTGCGGAGTTTCTAGTTGTGGAGTATCTAGTTGTGGAGTTTCTAGTTGTGGAGCATCTAGTCGTGGTGTTTCAAGCTGTGGAGTTTCTAGTTGTGGAGTTTCTAGTTGTTGAGTTTCTGGTTGCCGAGTTTCTCGTTGCAAAGTCTCAAGTTGTGGAGTTTGTAGTTGTGGAGTCTCTAGTTGTTGAGTGTCTAGTTATGGATTTTCTAGTGCGAAGTCTCAAGTTGTGGAGTTTCTTGTTGTGGAGTTTCTGGTGGGGGGTTCGTAGTTGTGGGGTTCGTAGTTGTCGGGTCTATAGATGCGGAGTTTCAAGTCGTGGAGTTTCTAGTGTTCGAGTTTCTAGTTGTAAAGTCTTTAGTTGTGGAGTTTTTTAGTTGCGGAGTCTCTAGTTGTGGAGTTTCTAGTTGTGGAGTTTCTAGCTGTGGAGTTTCTAGTTGCAGAGTCTCTAGTTGTGCAGGCTCTAGTTGTGGAGTCTCTAGTTATGGAGTTTCTTGTTGTGGAGTTTATAGTTGTGGAGTTCCTAGCTGTGGAGTTTCTAATTGCGGAGTTTCTAGTTGCACAGTTTCTAGTTGTGGAGTTTCTAGTTGTGGAGTTTCTAGTTGCGGAGTTTTGTAGTTGCGGAGTCTGTAGTTGTGGAGTTTCTAGCTGTGGAGTTTCTAGTTGCGAAGTTTCTAGTTGCAGAGTTTCTAGTTGCGGAGTTTCTAGCTGTGGAGTTTCTAGTTGCGGAGTTTCTAGTGGCAGAGTTTCAGTTGTGGAGTTTCTATTAGTGAAGTTTGTAAGTGCGGAGTTTCTAGTTGAGTTTCTAGTTCTGGAGTTTCTAGTTGTGGAGTTTCAAGATGCGGAATTGAAAGGTGTGGAGTTTCTAGTTGTGGAGTTTCCAGTTGTCGGGTTTGTAGTTGCGGAGTTTTTGTTGTGGAGTCCCTAGTTGTGGAGTCTCTAGTTGTGGAGTTTGTAGTTGTGAGGTTCGTAGTTGTGGAGTTTCTAGTTGTGGAGTTCCTAGTTGTGGAGTCTCTAGTTGTGGAGTTTCTAGTTGTGGAGTTTCTAGTTGAAGGTTCGTAGTTGTGGGGTTCGTAGTTGTGGAGTTTGTAGTTGCAAAGTTTCTAGTTGCGGAATTTTCTAGTTATGGACTTTCTAGTTGCGGAGTTTCAAGTTGTTGAGTTCCTAGTTGTGGAGTTTCTAGTTGTGGAGTTTGTAGCTGCGGAGTTTCTAGTTGTGGAGTTGGTAGCTGTGGAGTATCTGGTTGTGGATTTTGGAATTGTAGAGTTCCTAGTTGTGGAGTGTCTAGTTGTGGAGTTTCTAGTTGCGGAGTCTGTAGTTGTGGAGTTTCTAGTTGCTGAGTTTCTATTTGTTGATTTTCTAGCTGTGGAGTTTCTAGTTGCGTAGTTTCTAGTTGCAGAGTTTCTAGTTGCGGACTTTCTAGCGTTGGAGTTTGTAGTTGCAGAGTTTATAGTTCCAGAGTTTCTAGTCGTGGAGTTTCTAGTTGTGGAGTTTGTAGTTGCGGAGTTTCTAGTTGTGGAGTTTCTAGTTGTGGAGTTTCTAGTTGTGATGTTTCTAGTTGTGGAGTTTCAAGATGCGGAATTGATATGTGTGGAGTTTCTAGTTGTGGAGTTTTTAGTTGTCGGGTTTCTAGTTGCGGAGTTTTTGTTGTGGAGTCTCTAATTGTGGAGTCTCTAGTTGTGGAGTTTCTAGTTGTGGACTTTCTAGTTGTGGAGTTTCTAGTTGTGGAATTTGTAGTTGTGGAGTATCTAGTTGTGGTGTTTCAAGTTGTGGAGTTTCTAGTTGGGGAGTTTCTAGTTGCGGATTTCTAGTTGGTGAGTTTCTAGTTGCCGTGTTTCTAAATGCCAAGTCTCAAGTTGTGGTGCTTTTATCTGTGGAGTTTCTAGTTGTGCAGGCTCTAGTTGTGGAGTCTCTAGTTATGGAGTTTCTAGTTGTGGAGTTTCTAGTTCTGGAGTTTCTAGTTGTGGAGTTTCAAGATGCGGAATTGAAAGGTGTGGAGTTTCTAGTTGTGGAGTTTTCAGTTGTCGGGTTTGTAGTTGCGGAGTTTTTGTTGTGGAGTCCCTAGTTGTGGAGTCTCTAGTTGTGGAGTTTGTAGTTGTGAGGTTCGTAGTTGTGGAGTTTCTAGTTGTGGAGTTTCTAGTTGTGGAGTCTATAGTTGGGGAGTTTCTAGTTGTGGAGTTTCTAGTTGCGATGTCTCAAGTTGTTGAGTTTCTAGTTGTGGAGTTTCTAGTTGGGGGTTCGTAGTTGTGGGGTTCGTAGTTGTGGAGTTTGTAGTTGCAGAGTTTCTGGTTGCGAAATTTTCTAGTTATGGAGTTTCTAGTTGCGGTGTTTCAAGTTGTTGAGTTCCTAGTTGTGGAGTTTCTAGTTGTGGACTTTGTAGCTGTGGAGTTTCTAGTTGTGGAGTTGGTAGCTGTGGAGTATCTGGTTGTGGATTTTGAAGTTGTAGAGTTCCTAGTTGTGGACTTTCTAGCGTTGGAGTTTCTAGTTGCGGAGTTTCTAGTTGCAGAGTTTCTAGTCGTTGAGTTTCTAGTTTTGGAGTTTGTAGTTGCAGAGTCTCTCATTGTGGAGTCTCTAGTTGTGGAGTTTCTAGTTGTGTAGTTTCTAGTTGTGCAATTTCTAGTTGTGGAATTTGTAGTTGTGGAGTATCCAGTTGTGGTGTTTCAAGGTGTGGAGTTTCTAGTTGTTGAGTTTCTAGTTGCGGAATTTCTAGTTGGTGAGTTTCTAGATGCCGTGTTTCTAAATGCGAAGTCTCAAGTTGTGGTGCTTCTATCTGTGGAGTTTCTTGTTGTGGAGTCTTTAGTTGTGGAGTTCCTAGTTGTGGAGTTTCTAGTTGTGGAGTGTCTAGTGGAGGAGTTTCTAGTCGTGGAGTTTCTAGTTTTGGAGTTTCTAGTTGCGGAGTTTCTAGTTGTGGAGTTTCTAGTTGTGGAGTTTCTAGTTGTGAAGTTTCTAGTTGTGGAGTTTCAAGATGCGGAATTGATAGGTGTCGAGTTTCTAGTTATGGAGTTTCTAGTGGTTGGGTTTCTAGTTGCGGAGTTTTTGTTGGGGAGTCTATAATTGTGGAGTCTCTAGTTGTGGAGTTTCTAGTTGTGGAGTTTCTAGTTGTGGAGTTTCTAGTTGCAGACTTTCTAGTTGTGGAGTTTCTAGATGTGGAGTTTGTAGTTGCGGAGTACTAGTTGTGGAATTTCTAGTTGTGGAGTTTCTAGTTGTCGAGTTTCTGGTTGCGGTGTTTTTGTTGTGGAGTCTCTCATTGTAGAGTCTCTAGTTGCGGAGTTTTTGATGTGGAGTCCCGGATGTGGAGTCTCTAGTTGTGGAGTTTCTAGTTGCAGAGTTTCTAGTTGCAGAGTTTCTAGTTGTGGAGTCTGTAGTTGTGGAGTCTGCAGTTGTGGAGTTTCTAGTTGTGTAGTTTTTAGTTATGGAGTCTCTCGTTGTGGAGTTTCTAGTTGCGAAGTTTCTAGTTGCCGAGTTTCTAGTTGCAAAGTCTAAAGTTGTGGAGTTTCGAGCTGTGGAGTTTCTAGTTGCGGAGATTCTAGTTGTAGAGTTTCTAGTTGTGGAGTTTCTAGTTGTGGAATTTGTAGTTGTGGAGTACCTATTTGTGGTGTTTCAAGTTGTGGAGTTTCCAGTTATAGAGTTTCTAGTTGTGGAGTTTCTAGTTGGTGAGTTTCTAGTTGCCGTGTTTCTAAATGCGAAGTCTCAAGTTGTGGTGTTTCTATCTGTGGAGTTTCTAGTTGTAGAGTCTCTAGTTGTGGAGTTCCTAGTTGTGGAGTTTCTAGTTGTGGAGTGTCTAGTTGTGGAGTTTCTTTTTTCGGAGTTTCTAGGTGTTGAGTTTCTAGTTGGAGTTTTAGTTTTCGAGTTTCTAGTTGTAGATTTTCTAGTTTCAGAGTTCCTAGTTGTGGAGTTTCTAGTTGTGGGGTTTCTAGTTGTTGAAATTCTAGCTGTGGAGTTTCTACTTATGGATTCTCTAGTCATGGAGTTTCTAGTTGTGGGGTTTCTAGTTGTTGAAGTTCTAGCTGTGGAGTTTATACTTATAGAATCTCTAGTCGTGGAGTTTCTAGTTGTGTAGTTTCTATCTGAGGAGTTTCCAAATGTGAAGTCCCTAGTTGTGCAGTCTCTAGTTGTGGAGTTTCTAGTTGTGGAGTTTTTAGTTGTGGAGTTTTTAGTTGTGGAGTTTCTTGTTGTGGAGTTTCTAGTTGTGGATTTTCTAGTTGCAGAGTTTCCAGTTGCAGAGTTTCAAGTTGTGGAGTTTCTATTTGCGGAGTCTCTAGTTGTGGAGTCTCTAGTTGTGGAGTTTCTGGTTGTGGAGTTTCTATTGGCGGAGATTGTAGTTGCGGTGTTTCTAAATATGGAGTTTCTAGTAGTGGAATTTGTAGTTGTGGAGCATCTAGTTCTGGTGTTTCAAGTTGTGGAGTTTCTAGTTGTGGAGTTTCTAGTTGTTTAGTTTCTGGTTGCCGAGTTTCTAGTTGCAAAGTCTCAATTTGTGGAGTTTCTAGCTGTGGAGTTTCTGGTTGTGGAGTTTCTAGTTGTGGAGTTTCTGGTTGCCGAGTTTCTAGTTGCAAAGTCTCAAGTTGTGGAGTTTTTAGCTGTGGAGTTTCCAGTTGCGGAGTTTCTAGTTGTGGAGTTTCTAGTTGGGGAGTTTGTAGTTGTGGAGTCTCTAGTTGTGGAGTTTCTAGTTAAGGAGTTTCTAGTTGCGAAGTGTCAAGTTGTGGAGTTTCTAGTTGTGGAGTTTCTAGTTGGGAATTCGTAGTTGTGGGGTTCGCAGTTGTCGGGTTTCTAGTTGCGGAGTTTCTAGTCGTGGAGTTTCTAGTTGCAGAGTCTCTAGTTGTGCAGGCTCTAGTTGTGGAGTCTCTAGTTCTGGAGTTTCTAGTTGTGGAGTTTCTAGTTGTGGAGTTTCTAGCTGTGGAGTTTCTATTTGCGGAGTTTCTAGTTGCAGAGTTTCTAGTTGTGGAGTTTCTAGTTGTGGAGTTTCTAGTTGTGGAGTTTTCTAAGTGCGGAGTTTCTAGTTGTAGAGTTTCCAGTTATGGAGTTTCTAGTTGCGGAGTTTCTAGTTGGTGAGTTTCTAGTTGCCGTGTTTCTAAATGTGAAGTCTCAAGTTGTGGTGTTTCTATCTGTGGAGTTTCTAGTTGTAGAGTCTCTAGTTGTGGAGTTCCTAGTTGTGGAGTTTCTAGTTGTGGAGTTTCTAGTTGTGCAGCTTCTAGTTGTGAAATTTGTAGTTGTGGAGTATCTAGTTGTGGAGTTCCTAGTTGTGGAGTTTCTAGTTGCAGAGTTTCTAGTTGCGGACTTTGTAGCTGTGGAGTTTCTAGTTGTGGAGTTTCTAGTTGCAGAGTTTCTAGCTGTGGAGTTTCTATTTGTGGAGTTTCTATTTGTGGATTTTCAAGCTGTAGAGTCTCTAGTTCTGGAGTTTCTAGTTGTGGAGTTTATAGTTGTGGTGTTTCTAGCTGTGGAGTTTCTATTTGCGGAGTTTCTAGTTGCCGAGTTTCTAGTCGTGGAGTTTCTAGTGTCCGAGTTTCTAGCTGTGGAGTTTTTAGTTGCGGAGCTTCTAGTTGCGGAGTCTAGTTGTGGAGTTTCTAGTTCCGGAGTTTCTAGCTGTGGAGTTTCTAGTTGCAGAGTCTCTAGTTGTGCAGGCTCTAGTTCCGGAGTTTCTAGTTGCGGAGTCTGTAGTTGTGAAGTTTCTAGCTGTGGAGTTTCTATTTGTGGATATTCTAGCTGTGGAGTTTCTAGTTGCGGAGTTTCTAGTTGCGGAGTTTTTGTTGTGGAGTCTCTAATTGTGGAGTCTCTAGTTGTGGAGTTTCTAGTTGTGGACTTTCTAGTTGTGGAGTTTCTAGATGTGGAATTTGTAGTTGTGGAGTATCTAGTTGTGGTGTTTCAAGTTGTGGAGTTTCTAGTTGTGGAGTTTCTAGTTGCGGAGTTTCTAGTTGGTGAGTTTCTAGTTGCCGTGTTTCTAAATGCGAAGTCTCAAGCTGTGGTGCTTCTATCTGTGGAGTTTCTACTTGTGCAGGCTCTAGTTGTGCAGTCTCTAGTTATGGAGTTTCTAGTTGTGGAGTTTATAGTTGTGGAGTTTCTAGCTGTGGAGTTTCTAGTTGGGGAGTTTCTAGTTGCACAGTTTCTAGTTGTGGAATTTCTAGTTATGGAGTTTCTAGTTGCGGAGTTTTGTAGTGGCGGAGTCTGCAGTTGTGGAGTTTCTAGCTGTGGAGTTTCCATTTGTGGATTTTCTAGCTGTTGAGTTTCTAGTTGCGGAGTTTCTAGTTGCATAGTTTCTAGTTGCGGACTTTCTAGCTGTGGAGTTTCTAGTTGCGGAGTTTCTAGTGGCAGAGTTTCAGTTGTGGAGTTTCTATTTGTGAAGTTTGTAAGTGCGGAGTTTCTAGTTGTGGAGTTTCTAGTTCTGGAGTTTCTAGTTGTGGAGTTTCAAGATGCGGAATTGAAAGGTGTGGAGTTTCTAGTTGTGGAGTTTTCAGTTGTCGGGTTTGTAGTTGCGGAGTTTTTGTTGTGGAGTCCCTAGTTGTGGAGTCTCTAGTTGTGGAGTTTCTAGTTGTGGAGTTTCTAGTTGCGATGTCTCAAGTTGTGGAGTTTCTAGTTGTGGAGTTTCTAGTTGGGGGTTCGTAGTTGTGGGGTTCGTAGTTGTGGAGTTTGTAGTTGCAGAGTTTCTAGTTGCGGAATTTTCTAGTTATGGAGTTTCTAGTGGCAGAGTTTCAAGTTGTTGAGTTCCTAGTTGTGGAGTTTCTAGTTGTGGAGTTTGTAGCTGCGAAGTTTCTAGTTGTGGAGTTGGTAGCTGTGGAGTATCTGGTTGTGGATTTTGAAGTTGTAGAGTTTTTAGTTGTGGAGTGTCTAGTTGTGGAGTTTCTAGTTGCGGAGTCTGTAGTTGTGGAGTTTCTAGTTGCTGAGTTTCTAGTTGCGGACTTTCTAGCGTTGCAGTTTCTAGTTGCGGAGTTTCTAGTTGCAGAGATTCTAGTCAAGGAGTTTCTAGTTGTGGAGTTTGTAGTTGCGGAGTTTCTAGTTGTGGAGCTTCTAGTTGTGAAGTTTCTAGTTGTGGAGTTTCAAGATGCGGAATTGATAGGTGTGGAGTTTCTAGTTGTGGAGTTTCTAGTTGTCGGGTTTCTAGTTGCGGAGTTTTTGTTGGGGAGTCTATAATTGTGGAGTCTCTAGTTGTGGAGTTTCTAGTTGTGGAGTTTCTAGTTGTGGAGTTTCTAGTTGCAGACTTTCTAGTTGTGGAGTTTCTAGATGTGGAGTTTGTAGTTGCGGAGTACTAGTTGTGGAATTTCTAGTTGTGGAGTTTCTAGTTGTCGAGTTTCTGGTTGCGGTGTTTTTGTTGTGGAGTCTCTCATTGTAGAGTCTCTAGTTGCGGAGTTTTTGATGTGGAGTCCCTGGTTGTGGAGTCTCTAGTTGTGGAGTTTCTAGTTGCAGAGTTTCTAGTTGCAGAGTTTCTAGTTGTGGAGTCTGTAGTTGTGGAGTCTGCAGTTGTGGAGTTTCTAGTTGTGGAGTTTTTAGTTATGGAGTCTCTCGTTGTGGAGTTTCTAGTTGCGAAGTTTCTAGTTGCCGAGTTTCTAGTTGCAAAGTCTAAAGTTGTGGAGTTTCGAGCTGTGGAGTTTCTAGTTGCGGAGATTCTAGTTGTAGAGTTTCTAGTTGTGGAGTTTCTAGTTGTGGAATTTGTAGTTGTGGAGTACCTATTTGTGGTGTTTCAAGTTGTGGAGTTTCCAGTTATAGAGTTTCTAGTTGCGGAGTTTCTAGTTGGTGAGTTTCTAGTTGCCGTGTTTCTAAATGCGAAGTCTCAGGTTGTGGTGTTTCTATCTGTGGAGTTTCTAGTTGTAGAGTCTCTAGTTGTGGAGTTCCTAGTTGTGGAGTTTCTAGTTGTGGAGTGTCTAGTTGTGGAGTTTCTTGTTTCGGAGTTTCTAGGTGTTGAGTTTCTAGTTGGAGTTTTAGTTTTCGAGTTTCTAGTTGTAGATTTTCTAGTTTCAGAGTTCCTAGTTGTGGAGTTTCTAGTTGTGGGGTTTCTAGTTGTTGAAATTCTAGCTGTGGAGTTTCTACTTATGGATTCTCTAGTCATGGAGTTTCTAGTTGTGGGGTTTCTAGTTGTTGAAGTTCTAGCTGTGGAGTTTATACTTATAGAATCTCTAGTCGTGGAGTTTCTAGTTGTGTAGTTTCTATCTGAGGAGTTTCTAAATGTGAAGTCCCTAGTTGTGCAGTCTCTAGTTGTGGAGTTTCTAGTTGTGGAGTTTTTAGTTGTGGAGTTTTTAGTTGTGGAGTTTCTTGTTGTGGAGTTTCTAGTTGTGGATTTTCTAGTTGCAGAGTTTCTAGTTGCAGAGTTTCAAGTTGTGGAGTTTCTATTTGCGGAGTCTCTAGTTGTGGAGTCTCTAGTTGTGGAGTTTCTGGTTGTGGAGTTTCTATTGGCGGAGATTGTAGTTGCGGTGTTTCTAAATATGGAGTTTCTAGTAGTGGAATTTGTAGTTGTGGAGCATCTAGTTCTGGTGTTTCAAGTTGTGGAGTTTCTAGTTGTGGAGTTTCTAGTTGCAGAGTTTCTAGTTGCGGAATTTCTAGCGTTGGAGTTTCTAGTTGCGGAGTTTCTAGTTGCAGAGATTCTAGTCGTGGAGTTTCTAGTTGTGGAGTTTGTAGTTGCGGAGTTTCTAGTTGTGGAGCTTCTAGTTGTGAAGTTTCTAGTTGTGGAATTTGAAGATGCGGAATTGATAGGTGTGGAGTTTTTAGTTGTGGAGTTTCTAGTTGTCGGGTTTCTAGTTGCGGAGCTTTTGTTGTGGAGTCTCTCATTGTGGAGGCTCTAGTTGTGAAGTTTCTAGTTGTGGAGTTTCTAGTTGTGGTGTTTCAAGTTGTGGAGTTTTTAGTTGTGGAATTTGTACTTGTGGAGCATCTAGTTGTGGTGTTTCGAGTTGTGGAGTTTCTAGTTGTGGAGTTTCTAGTTGCGGAGTTTCTAGCTGTGGAGTTTCTAGTTGCGAAGTTTCTAGTTGCAGAGTTTCTAGTTGCGGAGTTTCTAGCTGTGGAGTTTCTAGTTGCGGAGTTTCTAGTGGCAGAGTTTCAGTTGTGGAGTTTCTATTAGTGAAGTTTGTAAGTGCGGAGTTTCTAGTTGTGGAGTTTCTAGTTCTGGAGTTTCTAGTTGTGGAGTTTCAAGATGCGGAATTGAAAGGTGTGGAGTTTCTAGTTGTGGAGTTTCCAGTTGTCGGGTTTGTAGTTGCGGAGTTTTTGTTGTGGAGTCCCTAGTTGTGGAGTCTCTAGTTGTGGAGTTTGTAGTTGTGAGGTTCGTAGTTGTGGAGTTTCTAGTTGTGGAGTTCCTAGTTGTGGAGTCTCTAGTTGTGGAGTTTCTAGTTGTGGAGTTTCTAGTTGAAGGTTCGTAGTTGTGGGGTTCGTAGTTGTGGAGTTTGTAGTTGCAAAGTTTCTAGTTGCGGAATTTTCTAGTTATGGACTTTCTAGTTGCGGAGTTTCAAGTTGTTGAGTTCCTAGTTGTGAGTTTCTAGTTGTGGAGTTTGTAGCTGCGGAGTTTCTAGTTGTGGAGTTGGTAGCTGTGGAGTATCTGGTTGTGGATTTTGGAATTGTAGAGTTCCTAGTTGTGGAGTGTCTAGTTGTGGAGTTTCTAGTTGCGGAGTCTGTAGTTGTGGAGTTTCTAGTTGCTGAGTTTCTATTTGTTGATTTTCTAGCTGTGGAGTTTCTAGTTGCGTAGTTTCTAGTTGCAGAGTTTCTAGTTGCGGACTTTCTAGCGTTGGAGTTTGTAGTTGCAGAGTTTATAGTTCCAGAGTTTCTAGTCGTGGAGTTTCTAGTTGTGGAGTTTGTAGTTGCGGAGTTTCTAGTTGTGGAGTTTCTAGTTGTGGAGTTTCTAGTTGTGATGTTTCTAGTTGTGGAGTTTCAAGATGCGGAATTGATATGTGTGGAGTTTCTAGTTGTGGAGTTTCTAGTTGTCGGGTTTCTAGTTGCGGAGTTTTTGTTGTGGAGTCTCTAATTGTGGAGTCTCTAGTTGTGGAGTTTCTAGTTGTGGACTTTCTAGTTGTGGAGTTTCTAGTTGTGGAATTTGTAGTTGTGGAGTATCTAGTTGTGGTGTTTCAAGTTGTGGAGTTTCTAGTTGTGGAGTTTCTAGTTGCGGATTTCTAGTTGGTGAGTTTCTAGTTGCCGTGTTTCTAAATGCCAAGTCTCAAGTTGTGGTGCTTTTATCTGTGGAGTTTCTAGTTGTGCAGGCTCTAGTTGTGGAGTCTCTAGTTATGGAGTTTCTAGTTGTGGAGTTTCTAGTTCTGGAGTTTCTAGTTGTGGAGTTTCAAGATGCGGAATTGAAAGGTGTGGAGTTTCTAGTTGTGGAGTTTTCAGTTGTCGGGTTTGTAGTTGCGGAGTTTTTGTTGTGGAGTCCCTAGTTGTGGAGTCTCTAGTTGTGGAGTTTGTAGTTGTGAGGTTCGTAGTTGTGGAGTTTCTAGTTGTGGAGTTTCTAGTTGTGGAGTCTATAGTTGGGGAGTTTCTAGTTGTGGAGTTTCTAGTTGCGATGTCTCAAGTTGTTGAGTTTCTAGTTGTGGAGATTCTAGTTGGGGGTTCGTAGTTGTGGGGTTCGTAGTTGTGGAGTTTGTAGTTGCAGAGTTTCTGGTTGCGAAATTTTCTAGTTATGGAGTTTCTAGTTGCGGTGTTTCAAGTTGTTGAGTTCCTAGTTGTGGAGTTTCTAGTTGTGGACTTTGTAGCTGTGGAGTTTCTAGTTGTGGAGTTGGTAGCTGTGGAGTATCTGGTTGTGGATTTTGAAGTTGTAGAGTTCCTAGTTGTGGAGTGTCTAGTTGTGGAGTTTCTAGTTGCGAAGTCTGTAGTTGTGGCGTTTTTAGTTGCTGAGTTTCTATTTGTTGATTTTCTAGCTGTGGAGTTTCTAGTTGCGTAGTTTCTAGTTGCAGAGTTTCTAGTTGCGGACTTTCTAGCGTTGGAGTTTCTAGTTGCGGAGTTTCTAGTTGCAGAGTTTCTAGTCGTTGAGTTTCTAGTTGTGGAGTTTGTAGTTGCAGAGTCTCTCATTGTGGAGTCTCTAGTTGTGGAGTTTCTAGTTGTGTAGTTTCTAGTTGTGCAATTTCTAGTTGTGGAATTTGTAGTTGTGGAGTATCTAGTTGTGGTGTTTCAAGGTGTGGAGTTTCTAGTTGTTGAGTTTCTAGTTGCGGAATTTCTAGTTGGTGAGTTTCTAGATGCCGTGTTTCTAAATGCGAAGTCTCAAGTTGTGGTGCTTCTATCTGTGGAGTTTCTTGTTGTGGAGTCTTTAGTTGTGGAGTTCCTAGTTGTGGAGTTTCTAGTTGTGGAGTGTCTAGTGGAGGAGTTTCTAGTCGTGGAGTTTCTAGTTTTGGAGTTTCTAGTTGCGGAGTTTCTAGTTGTGGAGTTTCTAGTTGTGGAGTTTCTAGTTGTGAAGTTTCTAGTTGTGGAGTTTCAAGATGCGGAATTGATAGGTGTCGAGTTTCTAGTTATGGAGTTTCTAGTGGTTGGGTTTCTAGTTGCGGAGTTTTTGTTGGGGAGTCTATAATTGTGGAGTCTCTAGTTGTGGAGTTTCTAGTTGTGGAGTTTCTAGTTGTGGAGTTTCTAGTTGCAGACTTTCTAGTTGTGGAGTTTCTAGATGTGGAGTTTGTAGTTGCGGAGTACTAGTTGTGGAATTTCTAGTTGTGGAGTTTCTAGTTGTCGA
Source organism: Rhipicephalus microplus (assembly GCF_043290135.1). Taxonomy (NCBI): domain Eukaryota; kingdom Metazoa; phylum Arthropoda; class Arachnida; order Ixodida; family Ixodidae; genus Rhipicephalus; species Rhipicephalus microplus. Next base: position 100,996,602 of record NC_134707.1, on the reverse strand, counting down.
GTTTCTGGTTGCGGTGTTTTTGTTGTGGAGTCTCTCATTGTAGAGTCTCTAGTTGCGGAGTTTTTGATGTGGAGTCCCGGTTGTGGAGTCTCTAGTTGTGGAGTTTCTAGTTGCAGAGTTTCTAGTTGTGGAGTCTGTAGTTGTGGAGTCTGCAGTTGTGGAGTTTCTAGTTGTGGAGTTTTTAGTTATGGAGTCTCTCGTTGTGGAGTTTCTAGTTGCGAAGTTTCTAGTTGCCGAGTTTCTAGTTGCAAAGTCTAAAGTTGTGGAGTTTCGAGCTGTGGAGTTTCTAGTTGCGGAGATTCTAGTTGTAGAGTTTCTAGTTGTGGAGTTTCTAGATGTGGAATTTGTAGTTGTGGAGTACCTATTTGTGGTGTTTCAAGTTGTGGAGTTTCCAGTTATAGAGTTTCTAGTTGCGGAGTTTCTAGTTGGTGAGTTTCTAGTTGCCGTGTTTCTAAATGCGAAGTCTCAAGTTGTGGTGTTTCTATCTGTGGAGTTTCTAGTTGTAGAGTCTCTAGTTGTGGAGTTCCTAGTTGTGGAGTTTCTAGTTGTGGAGTGTCTAGTTGTGGAGTTTCTTTTTTCGGAGTTTCTAGGTGTTGAGTTTCTAGTTGGAGTTTTAGTTTTCGAGTTTCTAGTTGTAGATTTTCTAGTTTCAGAGTTCCTAGTTGTGGAGTTTCTAGTTGTGGGGTTTCTAGTTGTTGAAATTCTAGCTGTGGAGTTTCTACTTATGGATTCTCTAGTCATGGAGTTTCTAGTTGTGGGGTTTCTAGTTGTTGAAGTTCTAGCTGTGGAGTTTATACTTATAGAATCTCTAGTCGTGGAGTTTCTAGTTGTGTAGTTTCTATCTGAGGAGTTTCTAAATGTGAAGTCCCTAGTTGTGCAGTCTCTAGTTGTGGAGTTTCTAGTTGTGGAGTTTTTAGTTGTGGAGTTTTTAGTTGTGGAGTTTCTTGTTGTGGAGTTTCTAGTTGTGGATTTTCTAGTTGCAGAGTTTCCAGTTGCAGAGTTTCAAGTTGTGGAGTTTCTATTTGCGGAGTCTCTAGTTGTGGAGTCTCTAGTTGTGGAGTTTCTGGTTGTGGAGTTTCTATTGGTGGAGATTGTAGTTGCGGTGTTTCTAAATATGGAGTTTCTAGTAGTGGAACTTGTAGTTGTGGAGCATCTAGTTCTGGTGTTTCAAGTTGTGGAGTTTCTAGTTGTGGAGTTTCTAGTTGTTTAGTTTCTGGTTGCCGAGTTTCTAGTTGCAAAGTCTCAATTTGTGGAGTTTCTAGCTGTGGAGTTTCTGGTTGTGGAGTTTCTAGTTGTGGAGTTTCTGGTTGCCGAGTTTCTAGTTGCAAAGTCTCAAGTTGTGGAGTTTTTAGCTGTGGAGTTTCCAGTTGCGGAGTTTCTAGTTGTGGAGTTTCTAGTTGGGGAGTTTGTAGTTGTGGAGTCTCTAGTTGTGGAGTTTCTAGTTAAGGAGTTTCTAGTTGCGAAGTGTCAAGTTGTGGAGTTTCTAGTTGTGGAGTTTCTAGTTGGGAATTCGTAGTTGTGGGGTTCGCAGTTGTCGGGTTTCTAGTTGCGGAGTTTCTAGTCGTGGAGTTTCTAGTTGCAGAGTCTCTAGTTGTGCAGGCTCTAGTTGTGGAGTCTCTAGTTCTGGAGTTTCTAGTTGTGGAGTTTCTAGTTGGTGAGTTTCTAGTTGCCGTGTTTCTAAATGCGAAGTCTCAAGCTGTGGTGCTTCTATCTGTGGAGTTTCTACTTGTGCAGGCTCTAGTTGTGCAGTCTCTAGTTATGGAGTTTCTAGTTGTGGAGTTTATAGTTGTGGAGTTTCTAGCTGTGGAGTTTCTAGTTGCGGAGTTTCTAGTTGCACAGTTTCTAGTTGTGGAGTTTCTAGTTATGGAGTTTCTAGTTGCGGAGTTTTGTAGTGGCGGAGTCTGCAGTTGTGGAGTTTCTAGCTGTGGAGTTTCCATTTGTGGATTTTCTAGCTGTGGAGTTTCTAGTTGCGGAGTTTCTAGTTGCATAGTTTCTAGTTGCGGACTTTCTAGCTGTGGAGTTTCTAGTTGCGGAGTTTCTAGTGGCAGAGTTTCAGTTGTGGAGTTTCTATTTGTGAAGTTTGTAAGTGCGGAGTTTCTAGTTGTGGAGTTTCTAGTTCTGGAGTTTCTAGTTGTGGAGTTTCAAGATGCGGAATTGAAAGGTGTGGAGTTTCTAGTTGTGGAGTTTTCAGTTGTCGGGTTTGTAGTTGCGGAGTTTTTGTTGTGGAGTCCCTAGTTGTGGAGTCTCTAGTTGTGGAGTTTCTAGTTGTGGAGTTTCTAGTTGCGATGTCTCAAGTTGTGGAGTTTCTAGTTGTGGAGTTTCTAGTTGGGGGTTCGTAGTTGTGGGGTTCGTAGTTGTGGAGTTTGTAGTTGCAGAGTTTCTAGTTGCGGAATTTTCTAGTTATGGAGTTTCTAGTGGCAGAGTTTCAAGTTGTTGAGTTCCTAGTTGTGGAGTTTCTAGTTGTGGAGTTTGTAGCTGCGAAGTTTCTAGTTGTGGAGTTGGTAGCTGTGGAGTATCTGGTTGTGGATTTTGAAGTTGTAGAGTTTTTAGTTGTGGAGTGTCTAGTTGTGGAGTTTCTAGTTGCGGAGTCTGTAGTTGTGGAGTTTCTAGTTGCTGAGTTTCTAGTTGCGGACTTTCTAGCGTTGCAGTTTCTAGTTGCGGAGTTTCTAGTTGCAGAGATTCTAGTCAAGGAGTTTCTAGTTGTGGAGTTTGTAGTTGCGGAGTTTCTAGTTGTGGAGCTTCTAGTTGTGAAGTTTCTAGTTGTGGAGTTTCAAGATGCGGAATTGATAGGTGTGGAGTTTCTAGTTGTGGAGTTTCTAGTTGTCGGGTTTCTAGTTGCGGAGTTTTTGTTGTGGAGTCTCTAATTGTGGAGTCTCTAGTAGTGAAGTTTCTAGTTGTGAAGTTTCTAGTTGCGGAGTTTCTAGTTGCAGAGTTTCTAGTTGCGGAGTTTTCTAGTTATGGAGTTTCTAGTTGCGGAGTTTCAAGTTGTTGAGTTCCTAGTTGTGGAGTTTCTAGTTGTGGAGTTTGTAGCTGCGAAGTTTCTAGTTGGGGAGTTGGTAGCTGTGGAGTATCTGGTTGTGGATTTTGAAGTTGTAGAGTTTTTAGTTGTGGAGTGTCTAGTTGGGGAGTTTCTAGTGGCGGAGTGTGTAGTTGTGGAGTTTCTAGTTTCTGAGTTTCTATTTGTTGATTTTCTAGCTGTGGAGTTTCTAGTTGCAGAGTTTCTAGTTGCGGACTTTCTAGCGTTGGAGTTTCTAGTTGCAGAGTTTCTAGTTGCAGAGTTTCTAGTTGTGGAGTTTCTAGTTGTGAAGTTTCTAGTTGTGGAGTTTCAAGATGCGGAATTGATACGTGTGGAGTTTCTAGTTGTGGAGTTTCTGGTTGCCGAGTTTCTAGTTGCAAAGTCTCAAGTTGTGGAGTTTTTAGCTGTGGAGTTTCCAGTTGCGGAGTTTCTAGTTGTGGAGTTTCTAGTTTTGGAGTTTGTAGTTGTGGAGTCTATAGTTGTGGAGTTTCTAGTTAAGGAGCTTCTAGTTGCGAAGTGTCAAGTTGTGGAGTTTCTAGTTGTGAAGTTTCTAGTTGGGAACTCGAAGTTGTGGGGTTAGTAGTTGTCGGGTTTCTAGCGCGGAGTTTCTAGCCGTGGAGTTTCTAGTTGTGGAGTTTCTAGCTGTGGAGTTTCTATTTGCGGAGTTTCTAGTCGCAGAGTTTCTAGTTGTGGAGTTTCTAGTTGTGGTGTTTCTAGTTTCGGAGTTTTCTAGTTGCGGAGTCTGTAGTTGTGGAGTTTCTAGTTGTGGAGTTTCTATTTGTGGATTTTCTAGCTGTGGAGTTTATAGTTGCGGAGTTTCTAGTTGCAGAGTTTCTAGTTGAGGAATTTCTAGCTGTGGAGTTTCTAGTTGCGGAGTTTCTAGTTGTGGAGTTTTTAGTTATGGAGTCTCTCGTTGTGGAGTTTCTAGTTGCGAAGTTTCTAGTTGCCAAGTTTCTAGTTGCAAAGTCTAAAGTTGTGGAGTTCCGAGCTGTGGAGTTTCTACTTGTGGAGTTTCTAGTTGTGGGGTTTCTAGTTGTTGAAATTCTAGCTGTGGAGTTTATACTTATAGAATCTCTAGTCGTGGAGTTTCGAGTTGTGTAGTTTCTATCTGAGGAGTTTCTAGTTGTGGAGTTTCTAGTTGCGAAGTCTCAAGTTGTGGAGTTTCTAGTTGAGGGTTCGTAGTTGTGGGGTTCGTAGTTGTGGAGTTTCTAGTTGTCTAGTCTCTAGTTTTGAAGTTTCTAGTTATGGAGTTACTAGCTGTGGAGTTTCTAGTTGCGGAGTTTCTAGTTGCAGAGTTTCTAGTTGCGGAGTTTTCTAGTTATGGAGTTTCTAGTTGCGGAGTTTCAAGTTGTTAAATTCCTAGTTGTGGAGTTTTTAGTTGTGGAGTTTGTAGCTGCGGAGTTTCTAGTTGTGGAGTTGGTAGCTGTGGAGTATCTGGTTGTGGATTTTGAAGTTGTAGAGTTCCTAGTTTTTGAGTGTCTAGTTGTGGAGTTTCTAGTTGCGGAGTCTGTAGTTGTGGAGTTTTTAGTTGCTGAGTTTCTGTTTGTTGATTTTCTAGCTGTGGAGTTTCTAGTTGCGTAGTTTCTAGTTGCAGAGTTTCTAGTTGTGGACTTTCTAGCGTTGGAGTTTCTAGTTGCGGAGTTTCTAGTTGTGGAGTTTGTAGTTGCGGAGTTTCTAGTTGTGGAGTTTCTAGTTGTGGAGTTTCTAGTTGTGAAGTTTCTAGTTGTGGAGTTTCAAGATGTGGAATTGATAGTTGTGGAGTTTCTAGTTGTGGAGTTTCTTGTTGTAGAGTTTCTAGTTGCGGAGTTTTTGTTGTGGAGTCTCTCATTGTGGAGTCTCTAGTTGTGGAGTTTCTAGTTGTGGAGTTTCTAGTTGTGGAATTTGTAGTTGTGGAGTATCTAGTTGTGGTGTTTCAAGTTGTGGAGTTTCTTGTTGTGGAGTTTCTAGTGTCGGAGTTTTTGTTGTGGAGTCTCTAATTGTGGAGTCTCTAGTTGTGGAGTTTCTAGTTGTGGATTTTCTAGTTGTGGAGTTTCTAGTTGTGGAGTTTCTAGTTGTGGAATTTGTAGTTGTGGAGTATCTAGTTGTGGTGTTTCAAGTTGTGGAGTTTCTAGTCGTGGAGTTTCTAGTTGCGGAGTTTCTAGTTGGTGAGTTTCTAGTTGCCGTGTTTCTAAATGCGAAGTGTCAAGTTGTGGTGCTTCTATCTGTGGAGTTTCTAGTTGTGAAGTCTTTAGTTGTGGAGTTCCTAGTTGCGGATTTTCTAGTTGTGGAGTGTCTAGTTGAGGAGTTTCTAGTTGTGGAGTTTCTAGTTGTGGAGTTTCTAGTTGTGGAGTTTGTAGTTGCGGAGTTTCTAGTTGTGGAGTTTCTAGTTGCGGAGTTTCTAGTTGCAGAGTTTCTAGTTGCGAAACTTTCTAGTTATGGAGTTTCTAGTTGCGGAGTTTCAAGTTGTTGAGTTCCTAGTTGTGGAGTTTTTAATTGTGGAGTTTGTAGCTGCGGAGTTTCTAGTTGTGGAGTTGGTAGCTGTGGAGTATCTGGTTGTGGATTTTGAAGTTGTAGAGTTCCTAGTTGTGGAGTGTCTAGTTGGGGAGTTTCTAGTGGCGGAGTGTGTAGTTGTGGAGTTTCTAGTTTCTGAGTTTCTATTTGTTGATTTTCTAGCTGTGGAGTTTCTAGTTGCAGAGTTTCTAGTTGCGGACTTTCTAGCGTTGGAGTTTCTAGTTGCGGAGTTTCTAGTTGCAGAGTTTCTAGTTGTGGAGTTTCTAGTTGTGAAGTTTCTAGTTGTGGAGTTTCAAGATGCGGAATTGATACGTGTGGAGTTTCTAGTTGTGGAGTTTCTGGTTGCCGAGTTTCTAGTTGCAAAGTCTCAAGTTGTGGAGTTTTTAGCTGTGGAGTTTCCAGTTGCGGAGTTTCTAGTTGTGGAGTTTCTAGTTTTGGAGTTTGTAGTTGTGGAGTCTATAGTTGTGGAGTTTCTAGTTAAGGAGCTTCTAGTTGCGAAGTGTCAAGTTGTGGAGTTTCTAGTTGTGAAGTTTCTAGTTGGGAACTCGAAGTTGTGGGGTTAGTAGTTGTCGGGTTTCTAGCGCGGAGTTTCTAGCCGTGGAGTTTCTAGTTGTGGAGTTTCTAGCTGTGGAGTTTCTATTTGCGGAGTTTCTAGTCGCAGAGTTTCTAGTTGTGGAGTTTCTAGATGTGGTGTTTCTAGTTTCGGAGTTTTCTAGTTGCGGAGTCTGTAGTTGTGGAGTTTCTAGTTGTGGAGTTTCTATTTGTGGATTTTCTAGCTGTGGAGTTTATAGTTGTGGAGTTTCTAGTTGCAGAGTTTCTAGTTGAGGAATTTCTAGCTGTGGAGTTTCTAGTTGCGGAGTTTCTAGTTGTGGAGTTTTTAGTTATGGAGTCTCTCGTTGTGGAGTTTCTAGTTGCGAAGTTTCTAGTTGCCAAGTTTCTAGTTTCAAAGTCTAAAGTTGTGGAGTTCCGAGCTGTGGAGTTTCTACTTGTGGAGTTTCTAGTTGTGGGGTTTCTAGTTGTTGAAATTCTAGCTGTGGAGTTTATACTTATAGAATCTCTAGTCGTGGAGTTTCGAGTTGTGTAGTTTCTATCTGAGGAGTTTCTAGTTGTGGAGTTTCTAGTTGCGAAGTCTCAAGTTGTGGAGTTTCTAGTTGTGGAGTTTCTAGTTGAGGGTTCGTAGTTGTGGGGTTCGTAGTTGTGGAGTTTCTAGTTGTCTAGTCTCTAGTTTTGAAGTTTCTAGTTATGGAGTTACTAGCTGTGGAGTTTCTAGTTGCGGAGTTTCTAGTTGCAGAGTTTCTAGTTGCGGAGTTTTCTAGTTATGGAGTTTCTAGTTGCGGAGTTTCAAGTTGTTAAATTCCTAGTTGTGGAGTTTTTAGTTGTGGAGTTTGTAGCTGCGGAGTTTCTAGTTGTGGAGTTGGTAGCTGTGGAGTATCTGGTTGTGGATTTTGAAGTTGTAGAGTTCCTAGTTTTTGAGTGTCTAGTTGTGGAGTTTCTAGTTGCGGAGTCTGTAGTTGTGGAGTTTTTAGTTGCTGAGTTTCTGTTTGTTGATTTTCTAGCTGTGGAGTTTCTAGTTGCGTAGTTTCTAGTTGCAGAGTTTCTAGTTGTGGACTTTCTAGCGTTGGAGTTTCTAGTTGCGGAGTTTCTAGTTGTGGAGTTTGTAGTTGCGGAGTTTCTAGTTGTGGAGTTTCTATTTGTGGAGTTTCTAGTTGTGAAGTTTCTAGTTGTGGAGTTTCAAGATGTGGAATTGATAGTTGTGGAGTTTCTAGTTGTGGAGTTTCTTGTTGTAGAGTTTCTAGTTGCGGAGTTTTTGTTGTGGAGTCTCTCATTGTGGAGTCTCTAGTTGTGGAGTTTCTAGTTGTGGAGTTTCTAGTTGTGGAATTTGTAGTTGTGGAGTATCTAGTTGTGGTGTTTCAAGTTGTGGAGTTTCTTGTTGTGGAGTTTCTAGTGTCGGAGTTTTTGTTGTGGAGTCTCTAATTGTGGAGTCTCTAGTTGTGGAGTTTCTAGTTGTGGATTTTCTAGTTGTGGAGTTTCTAGTTGTGGAGTTTCTAGTTGTGGAATTTGTAGTTGTGGAGTATCTAGTTGTGGTGTTTCAAGTTGTGGAGTTTCTAGTCGTGGAGTTTCTAGTTGCGGAGTTTCTAGTTGGTGAGTTTCTAGTTGCCGTGTTTCTAAATGCGAAGTGTCAAGTTGTGGTGCTTCTATCTGTGGAGTTTCTAGTTGTGAAGTCTTTAGTTGTGGAGTTCCTAGTTGCGGATTTTCTAGTTGTGGAGTGTCTAGTTGAGGAGTTCCTAGTTGTGGAGTTTCTAGTTGTGGAGTTTCTAGTTGTGGAGTTTGTAGTTGCGGAGTTTCTAGTTGTGGAGTTTCTAGTTGCGGAGTTTCTAGTTGCAGAGTTTCTAGTTGCGAAACTTTCTAGTTATGGAGTTTCTAGTTGCGGAGTTTCAAGTTGTTGAGTTCCTAGTTGTGGAGTTTTTAATTGTGGAGTTTGTAGCTGCGGAGTTTCTAGTTGTGGAGTTGGTAGCTGTGGAGTATCTGGTTGTGGATTTTGAAGTTGTAGAGTTCCTAGTTGTGGAGTGTCTAGTTGTGGAGTTTCTAGTTGCGGAGTCTGTAGTTTTGGAGTTTCTAGTTGCTGAGTTTCTATTTGTTGATTTTGTAGCTGTGGAGTTTCTAGTTGCGTAGTTTCTAGTTGCAGAGTTTCTAGTTGCGGACTTTCTAGCGTTGGAGTTTCTAGTTGCGGAGTTTCTAGTTGCAGAGATTCTAGTCGTGGAGTTTCTAGTTGTGGAGTTTGTAGTTGCGGAGTTTCTAGTTGTGGAGCTTCTAGTTGTGAAGTTTCTAATTGTGGAGTTTCAAGATGCAGAATTGATAGGTGTGGAGTTTCTAGTTGTGGAGTTTCTAGTTGTCGGGTTTCTAGTTGCGGAGTTTTTGTTGTGGAGTCTCTAGTTGTGAAGTTTCTAGTTGTGGAGTTTGTAGTTGTGGAGTTTCTAGTTGTGGAATTTGTAGTTGTGGAGTTTCTAGTTGGGGGTTCGTAGTTGTGGGGTTCGTAGTTGTGGAGTTTCTAGTTGTCTACTCTCTAGTTTTGAAGTTTCTAGTTATGGAGTTACTAGCTGTGGAGTTTCTAGTTGCGGAGTTTCTAGTTGCAGAGTTTCTAGTTGCGGAGTTTTCTAGTTATGGAGTTTCTAGTTGCGGAGTTTCAAGTTGTTAAATTCCTAGTTGTGGAGTTTTTAGTTGTGGAGTTTGTAGCTGCGGAGTTTCTAGTTGTGGAGTTGGTAGCTGTGGAGTATCTGGTTGTGAATTTCGAAAATGTAGAGTTCCTAGTTGTGGAGTGTCTAGTTGTGGAGTTTCTAGTTGCGGAGTCTGTAGTTGTGGAGTTTCTAGTTGCTGAGTTTCTATTTGTTGATTTTCTAGCTGTGGAGTGTCTAGTTGCGTAGTTTCTAGTTGCAGAGTTTCTAGTTGCGGACTTTCTAGCGTTGGAGTTTCTAGTTGCGGAGTTTCTAGTTGCAGAGTTTCTAGTCGTGGAGTTTCTAGTTGTGGAGTTTGTAGTTGCGGAGTTTTTAGTTGTGGAGTTTCTAGTTGTGAAGTTTCTAGTTGTGGAGTTTCAAGATGCGGAATTGATATGTGTGGAGTTTCTAGTTGTGGAGTTCCTAGTTGTCGGGTTTCTAGTTGCGGAGTATTTGTTGTTGAGTCTCTAATTGTGGAGTCTCTAGTTGTGGAGTTTCTAGTTTTGGAGTTTCTAGTTGTGGAGTTTCTAGTTGTGTAATTTGTAGTTGTGGAGTATCTAGCTGTGGTGTTTCAAGTTGTGGAGTTTCTAGTTGAGGAGTTTCTAGTTGCGGAGTTTTTGTTGTGGAGTCTCTAATTGTGGAGTCTCTAGTTGTGGAGTTTCTAGTTGTGGATTTTCTAGTTGTGGAGTTTCTAGTTGTGGAGTTTCTAGTTGTGGAATTTGTAGTTGTGGAGTATCTAGTTGTGGTGTTTCAAGTTGTGGAGTTTCTAGTCGTGGAGTTTCTAGTTGCGGAGTTTCTAGTTGGTGAGTTTCTAGTTGCCGTGTTTCTAAATGCGAAGTATCAAGTTGTGGTGCTTCTATCTGTGGAGTTTCTAGTTGTGAAGTCTTTAGTTGTGGAGTTCCTAGTTGTGGAGTGTCTAGTTGAGGAGTTCCTAGTTGTGGAGTTTCTAGTTGTGGAGTTTCTAGTTGTCGGGTTTGTAGTTGCGGAGTTTTTGTTGTGGAGTCCCAAGTTGTGGAGTCCCTAGTTGTGGAATTTCTAGTTGCAGAGTTTCTAGTTGCGGAGTTTCTAGCTGTGGAGTCTGTAGTTGTGGAGCATCTAGTTGTGGTGTTTCAAGTTGTGGAGTTTCTATTTGTGGATTTTCTAGCTGTGGAGTTTCTAGTTGCGGAGTTTCTAGTTGCAGAGTTTCTAGTTGCGGACTTTGTAGCTGTGGAGTTTCTAGTTGTGGAGTTTCTAGTTGCAGAGTTTCTAGTTGTGGAGTTTCTAGTTGTGGAGTTTGTAGTTGCGGAGTTTCTAGTTGTGGAGTTTCTTGTTGCGGAGTTTCTAGTTGCAGAGCTTCTAGTTGCGGAGTTTTCTAGTTATGGAGTTTCTAGTTGCGGAGTTTCAAGTTGTTGAGTTCCTAGTTGTGGAGTTTCTAGTTGCGGAGTCTGTAGTTGTGGAGTTTCTAGTTGTGGAGTTTCTATTTGTGGATTTTTTAGCTGTGGAGTTTCTAGTTGCAAAATTTCTAGTTGCAGAGTTTCTAGTTGCGACATTTCTAGCTGTTGAGTTTCTAGTTGCGGAGTTTCTAGTTGCAGACTTTCTAGTTGTGGAGTTTCCGGTTGTGGAGTTTGTAGTTGCGGAGTACTAGTTGTGGAGTTTCTAGTTGTGGAGTTTCCAGTTGAGGAGTTTCAAGATGCGGAATCGATAGGTGTGGGGTTTCTAGTTGTGGAGTTTCTAGTTGTCGGGTTTCTAGTTGCGGAGTTTTTGATGTGGAGTCCCTGGTTGTGGAGTCTCTAGTTGTGGAGTTTCTAGTTGCCGAGTTGCTAGTTGCGGAGTTTCTAGTTGTGGAGTCTGTATTTGTGGAGCTTGCAGTTGTGGAGTTTCTGGTTGTGGAGTTTTTAGTTATGGTGTCTCTCGTTGTGGGGTTTCTTGTTGCGAAGTTTCTAGTTGCCGAGGTTCTAGTTGCAAAGTCTAAAGTTGTGGAGTTTCGAGCTGTGGAGTTTCTAGTTGCGGAGTTTCTAGTTGTATATTTTCAAGTTGTCGAGTTTCTAGTTGTGGAATTTGTAGTTGTGGAGTATCTAGTTGTGGTGTTTTAAGTTGTGGAGTTTCTAGTTGAGGAGTTTCTAGTTGTGGAATTTGTAGTTGTGGAGTTTCTAGTTGGGGGTTCGTAGTTGTGGGGTTCGTAGTTGTGGAGTTTCTAGTTGTCTACTCTCTAGTTTTGAAGTTTCTAGTTATGGAGTTACTAGCTGTGGAGTTTCTAGTTGCGGAGTTTCTAGTTGCAGAGTTTCTAGTTGCGGAGTTTTCTAGTTATGGAGTTTCTAGTTGCGGAGTTTCAAGTTGTTAAATTCCTAGTTGTGGAGTTTTTAGTTGTGGAGTTTGTAGCTGCGGAGTTTCTAGTTGTGGAGTTGGTAGCTGTGGAGTATCTGGTTGTGAATTTTGAAAATGTAGAGTTCCTAGTTGTGGAGTGTCTAGTTGTGGAGTTTCTAGTTGCGGAGTCTGTAGTTGTGGAGTTTCTAGTTGCTGAGTTTCTATTTGTTCATTTTCTAGCTGTGGAGTTTCTGGTTGCGTAGTTTCTAGTTGCAGAGTTTCTAGTTGCGGACTTTCTAGCGTTGGAGTTTTTGTTGCGGAGTTTCTAGTTGCAGAGATTCTAGTCAAGGAGTTTCTAGTTGTGGAGTTTGTAGTTGCGGAGTTTCTAGTTGTGGAGCTTCTAGTTGTGAAGTTTCTAGTTGTGGAGTTTCAAGATGCGGAATTGATAGGTGTGGAGTTTCTAGTTGTGGAGTTTCTAGTTGTCGGGTTTCTAGTTGCGGAGTTTTTGTTGTGGAGTCTCTAATTGTGGAGTCTCTAGTAGTGAAGTTTCTAGTTGTGAAGTTTCTAGTTGCGGAGTTTCTAGTTGCAGAGTTTCTAGTTGCGGAGTTTTCTAGTTATGGAGTTTGTAGTTGCGGAGTTTCAAGTTGTTGAGTTCCTAGTTGTGGAGTTTCTAGTTGTGGAGTTTGTAGCTGCGAAGTTTCTAGTTGTGGAGTTGGTAGCTGTGGAGTATCTGGTTGTGGATTTTGAAGTTGTAGAGTTTTTAGTTGTGGAGTGTCTAGTTGGGGAGTTTCTAGTGGCGGAGTGTGTAGTTGTGGAGTTTCTAGTTTCTGAGTTTCTATTTGTTGATTTTCTAGCTGTGGAGTTTCTAGTTGCGTAGTTTCTAGTTGCAGAGTTTCTAGTTGCGGACTTTCTAGCGTTGGAGTTTCTAGTTGCGGAGTTTCTAGTTGCAGAGTTTCTAGTTGTGGAGTTTCTAGTTGTGAAGTTTCTAGTTGTGGAGTTTCAAGATGCGGAATTGATAAGTGTGGAGTTTCTAGTTGTGGAGTTTCTGGTTGCCGAGTTTCTAGTTGCAAAGTCTCAAGTTGTGGAGTTTTTAGCTGTGGAGTTTCCAGTTGCGGAGTTTCTAGTTGTGGAGTTTCTAGTTTTGGAGTTTGTAGTTGTGGAGTCTATAGTTGTGGAGTTTCTAGTTAAGGAGCTTCTAGTTGCGAAGTGTCAAGTTGTGGAGTTTCTAGTTGTGAAGTTTCTAGTTGGGAACTCGTAGTTGTGGGGTTAGTAGTTGTCGGGTTTCTAGCGCGGAGTTTCTAGCCGTGGAGTTTCTAGTTGTGGAGTTTCTAGCTGTGGAGTTTCTATTTGCGGAGTTTCTAGTCGCAGAGTTTCTAGTTGTGGAGTTTCTAGTTGTGGTGTTTCTAGTTTCGGAGTTTTCTAGTTGCGGAGTCTGTAGTTGTGGAGTTTCTAGTTGTGGAGTTTCTATTTGTGGATTTTCTAGCTGTGGAGTTTATAGTTGCGGAGTTTCTAGTTGCAGAGTTTCTAGTTGAGGAATTTCTAGCTGTGGAGTTTCTAGTTGCGGTTTTTCTAGTTGTGGAGTTTTTAGTTATGGAGTCTCTCGTTGTGGAGTTTCTAGTTGCGAAGTTTCTAGTTGCCAAGTTTCTAGTTGCAAAGTCTAAAGTTGTGGAGTTCCGAGCTGTGGAGTTTCTACTTGTGGAGTTTCTAGTTGTGGGGTTTCTAGTTATTGAAATTCTAGCTGTGGAGTTTATACTTATAGAATCTCTAGTCGTGGAGTTTCGAGTTGTGTAGTTTCTATCTGAGGAGTTTCTAGTTGTGGAGTTTCTAGTTGCGAAGTCTCAAGTTGTGGAGTTTCTAGTTGTGGAGTTTCTAGTTGGGGGTTCGTAGTTGTGGGGTTCGTAGTTGTGGAGTTTCTAGTTGTCTAGTCTCTAGTTTTGAAGTTTCTAGTTATGGAGTTACTAGCTGTGGAGTTTCGAGTTGCGGAGTTTCTAGTTGCAGAGTTTCTAGTTGCGGAGTTTTCTAGTTATGGAGTTTCTAGTGTCGGAGTTTCAAGTTGTTAAATTCCTAGTTGTGGAGTTTTTAGTTGTGGAGTTTGTAGCTGCGGAGTTTCTAGTTGTGGAGTTGGTAGCTGTGGAGTATCTGGTTGTGGATTTTGAAGTTGTAGAGTTCCTAGTTTTTGAGTGTCTAGTTGTGGAGTTTCTAGTTGCGGAGTCTGTAGTTGTGGAGTTTTTAGTTGCTGAGTTTCTGTTTGTTGATTTTCTAGCTGTGGAGTTTCTAGTTGCGTAGTTTCTAGTTGCAGAGTTTCTAGTTGTGGACTTTCTAGCGTTGGAGTTTCTAGTTGCGGAGTTTCTAGTTGCAGAGTTTTTAGTCGTTGAGTTTCTAGTTGTGGAGTTTGTAGTTGCGGAGTTTCTAGTTGTGGAGTTTCTAGTTGTGGAGTTTCTAGTTGTGAAGTTTCTAGTTGTGGAGTTTCAAGATGTCGAATTGATAGTTGTGGAGTTTCTAGTTGTGGAGTTTCTTGTTGTAGAGTTTCTAGTTGCGGAGTTTTTGTTGTGGAGTCTCTCATTGTGGAGTCTCTAGTTGTGGAGTTTCTAGTTGTGGAGTTTCTAGTTGTGGAATTTGTAGTTGTGGAGTATCTAGTTGTGGTGTTTCAAGTTGTGGAGTTTCTTGTTGTGGAGTTTCTAGTTGCGGAGTTTTTGTTGTGGAGTCTCTAATTGTGGAGTCTCTAGTTGTGGAGTTTCTAGTTGTGGATTTTCTAGTTGTGGAGTTTCTAGTTGTGGAGTTTCTAGTTGTGGAATTTGTAGTTGTGGAGTATCTAGTTGTGGTGTTTCAAGTTGTGGAGTTTCTAGTCGTGGAGTTTCTAGTTGCGGAGTTTCTAGTTGGTGAGTTTCTAGTTGCCGTGTTTCTAAATGCGAAGTATCAAGTTGTGGTGCTTCTATCTGTGGAGTTTCTAGTTGTGAAGTCTTTAGTTGTGGAGTTCCTAGTTGCGGATTTTCTAGTTGTGGAGTGTCTAGTTGAGGAGTTCCTAGTTGTGGAGTTTCTAGTTGTGGAGTTTCTAGTTGTGGAGTTTGTAGTTGCGGAGTTTCTAGTTGTGGAGTTTCTAGTTGCGGAGTTTCTAGTTGCAGAGTTTCTAGTTGCGAAACTTTCTAGTTATGGAGTTTCTAGTTGCGGAGTTTCAAGTTGTTGAGTTCCTAGTTGTGGAGTTTTTAATTGTGGAGTTTGTAGCTGCGGAGTTTCTAGTTGTGGAGTTGGTAGCTGTGGAGTATCTGGTTGTGGATTTTGAAGTTGTAGATTTCCTAGTTGTGGAGTGTCTAGTTGTGGAGTTTCTAGTTGCGGAGTCTGTAGTTTTGGAGTTTCTAGTTGCTGAGTTTCTATTTGTTGATTTTCTAACTGTGGAGTTTCTAGTTGCGTAGTTTCTAGTTGCAGAGTTTCTAGTTGCGGACTTTCTACCGTTGGAGTTTCTAGTTGCGGAGTTTCTAGTTGCAGAGATTCTAGTCGTGGAGTTTCTAGTTGTGGAGTTTGTAGTTGCGGAGTTTCTAGTTGTGGAGCTTCTAGTTGTGAAGTTTCTAATTGTAGAGTTTCAAGATGCAGAATTGATAGGTGTGGAGTTTCTAGTTGTGGAGTTTCTAGTTGTCGGGTTTCTAGTTGCGGAGTTTTTGTTGTGGAGTCTCTAGTTGTGAAGTTTCTAGTTGTAGAGTTTGTAGTTGTGGAGTTTCTAGTTGTGGAATTTGTAGTTGTGGAGTTTCTAGTTGGGGGTTCGTAGTTGTGGGGTTCGTAGTTGTGGAGTTTCTAGTTGTCTACTCTCTAGTTTTGAAGTTTCTAGTTATGGAGTTACTAGCTGTGGAGTTTCTAGTTGCGGAGTTTCTAGTTGCAGAGTTTCTAGTTGCGGAGTTTTCTAGTTATGGAGTTTCTAGTTGCGGAGTTTCAAGTTGTTAAATTCCTAGTTGTGGAGTTTTTAGTTGTGGAGTTTGTAGCTGCGGAGTTTCTAGTTGTGGAGTTGGTAGCTGTGGAGTATCTGGTTGTGAATTTCGAAAATGTAGAGTTCCTAGTTGTGGAGTGTCTAGTTGTGGAGTTTCTAGTTGCGGAGTCTGTAGTTGTGGAGTTTCTAGTTGCTGAGTTTCTATTTGTTGATTTTCTAGCTGTGGAGTGTCTAGTTGCGTAGTTTCTAGTTGCAGAGTTTCTAGTTGCGGACTTTCTAGCGTTGGAGTTTCTAGTTGCGGAGTTTCTAGTTGCAGAGTTTCTAGTCGTGGAGTTTCTAGTTGTGGAGTTTGTAGTTGCGGAGTTTCTAGTTGTGGAGTTTCTAGTTGTGGAGTTTCTAGTTGTGAAGTTTCTAGTTGTGGAGTTTCAAGATGCGGAATTGATATGTGTGGAGTTTCTAGTTGTGGAGTTCCTAGTTGTCGGGTTTCTAGTTGCGGAGTATTTGTTGTTGAGTCTCTAATTGTGGAGTCTCTAGTTGTGGAGTTTCTAGTTTTGGAGTTTCTAGTTGTGGAGTTTGTAGTTGTGTAATTTGTAGTTGTGGAGTATCTAGCTGTGGTGTTTCAAGTTGTGGAGTTTCTAGTTGTGGAGTTTCTAGTTGCGGAGTTTTTGTTGTGGAGTCTCTAATTGTGGAGTCTCTAGTTGTGGAGTTTCTAGTTGTGGATTTTCTAGTTGTGGAGTTTCTAGTTGTGGAGTTTCTAGTTGTGGCATTTGTAGTTGTGGAGTATCTAGTTGTGGTGTTTCAAGTTGTGGAGTTTCTAGTCGTGGAGTTTCTTGTTGCGGAGTTTCTAGTTGGTGAGTTTCTAGTTTGCGTGTTTCTAAATGCGAAGTATCAAGTTGTGGTGCTTCTATCTGTGGAGTTTCTAGTTGTGAAGTCTTTAGTTGTGGAGTTCCTAGTTGTGGAGTGTCTAGTTGAGGAGTTCCTAGTTGTGGAGTTTCTAGTTGTGGAGTTTCTAGTTGTCGGGTTTGTAGTTGCGGAGTTTTTGTTGTGGAGTCCGAAGTTGTGGAGTCCCTAGTTGTGGAATTTCTAGTTGCGGAGTTTCTAGTTGCGGAGTTTCTAGTTGTGGAGTCTGTAGTTGTGGAGCATCTAGTTGTGGTGTTTCAAGTTGTGGAGTTTCTATTTGTGGATTTTCTAGCTGTGGAGTTTCTAGTTGCGGAGTTTCTAGTTGCAGAGTTTCTAGTTGCGGACTTTGTAGCTGTGGAGTTTCTAGTTGCGGAGTTTCTAGTTGCAGAGTTTCTAGTTGTGGAGTTTCTAGTTGTGGAGTTTGTAGTTGCGGAGTTTCTAGTTGTGGAGTTTCTAGTTGCGGAGTTTCTAGTTGTTGAGTTCCTAGTTGTGGAGTTTCTAGTTGCGGAGTCTGTAGTTGTGGAGTTTCTAGTTGTGGAGTTTCTATTTGTGGATTTTCTAGCTGTGGAGTTTCTAGTTGCTAAATTTCTAGTTGCAGAGTTTCTAGTTGCGACATTTCTAGCTGTGGAGTTTCTAGTTGCGGAGTTTCTAGTTGCAGACTTTCTAGTTGTGGAGTTTCCGGTTGTGGAGTTTGTAGTTGCGGAGTACTAGTTGTGGAGTTTCTAGTTGTGGAGTTTCTAGTTGAGGAGTTTCAAGATGCGGAATCGATAGGTGTGGGGTTTCTAGTTGTGGAGTTTCTAGTTGTCGGGTTTCTAGTTGCGGAGTTTTTGATGTGGAGTCCCTGGTTGTGGAGTCTCTAGTTGTGGAGTTTCTAGTTGCCGAGTTGCTAGTTGCGGAGTTTCTAGTTGTGGAGTCTGTATTTGTGGAGCTTGCAGTTGTGGAGTTTCTGGTTGTGGAGTTTTTAGTTATGGTGTCTCTCGTTGTGGGGTTTCTTGTTGCGAAGTTTCTAGTTGCCGAGGTTCTAGTTGCAAAGTCTAAAGTTGTGGAGTTTCGAGCTGTGGAGTTTCTAGTTGCGGAGTTTCTAGTTGTATATTTTCTAGTTGTGGAGTTTCTAGTTGTGGAATTTGTAGTTGTGGAGTATCTAGTTGTGGTGTTTTAAGTTGTGGAGTTTCTAGTTATGGAGTTTCTAGTTGCGGAGTTTTTAGTTGGTGAGTTTCTAGTTGCCGTGTTTCTAAATGCGAAGTCTCAAATTGTGGTGTTTCTATCTGTGGAGTTTCTAGTTGCAAAGTCTCAAGTTGTGGATTTTCTAGCTGTGGAGTTTCTAGTTGTGGAGTGTCTAGTTGTGGAGTTTCTAGTTGTGGAGTTTGTAGTTGTGAGGTTCGTAGTTGTGGGGTTCGTAGTTGTGGAGTTTCTAGTTGTGGAGTTTCTAGCTGTGGAGTTTCTAGTTGCGGAGTTTCTAGTTCCAGAGTTTCTAGTTGCGGAGTTTTCTAGTTATGGAGTTTCTAGTTGCGGAGTTTCTAGTTGTTAAATTCCTAGTTGTGGAGTTTGTATCTGCAGAGTTTCAAGATGCGGAATTGATAGCTGTTGAGTTTCTAGTTGTGGAGTTTCTAGTTGTCGGGTTTCTAGTTGCGGAGTTTTTGATGTGGAGTCCCTGGTTGTGGAGTCTCTAGTTGGGGAGTTTCTAGTTGCCGAGTTGCTAGTTGCGCAGTTTCTAGTTGTGGAGTCTGTATTTGTGGAGCCTGCAGTTGTGGAGTTTCTAGTTGTGGAGTTTTTAGTTAGGGTGTCTCTCGTTGTGGAGTTTCTAGTTGCGAAGTTTCTAGTTGCCGAGGTTCTAGTTGCAAAGTCTAAAGTTGTGGAGTTTCAAGATGCGGAATTGATAGGTGTGGAGTTTCTAGTTGAGGAGTTTCTAGTTGTCGGGTTTCTAGTTGCGGAGTTTTTGTTAGGGAGTCTCTAGTTGTGAAGTTTCTAGTTGTGGAGTTTGTAGTTGTGGAGTTTCTAGTTGTGGAATTTGTAGTTGTGGAGTTTCTAGTTGGGGGTTCGTAGTTGTGGGGTTCGTAGTTGTGGAGTTTCTAGTTGTCTACTCTCTAGTTTTGAAGTTTCTAGTTATGGAGTTACTAGCTGTGGAGTTTCTAGTTGCGGAGTTTCTAGTTGCAGAGTTTCTAGTTGCGGAGTTTTCTAGTTATGGAGTTTCTAGTTGCGGAGTTTCAAGTTGGTAAATTCCTAGTTGTGGAGTTTTTAGTTGTGGAGTTTGTAGCTGCGGAGTTTCTAGTTGTGGAGTTGGTAGCTGTGGAGTATCTGGTTGTGAATTTTGAAAATGTAGAGTTCCTAGTTGTGGAGTGTCTAGTTGTGGAGTTTCTAGTTGCGGAGTCTGTAGTTGTGGAGTTTCTAGTTGCTGAGTTTCTATTTGTTGATTTTCTAGCTGTGGAGTGTCTAGTTGCGTAGTTTCTAGTTGCGGACTTTCTAGCGTTGGAGTTTCTAGTTACGGAGTTTCTAGTTGCAGAGTTTCTAGTCGTGGAGTTTCTAGTTGTGGAGTTTGTAGTTGCGGAGTTTCTAGTTGTGGAGTTTCTAGTTGTGGAGTTTCTAGTTGTGAAGTTTCTAGTTGTGGAGTTTCAAGATGCGGAATTGATATGTGTGGAGTTTCTAGTTGTGGAGTTCCTAGTTGTCGGGTTTCTAGTTGCGGAGTATTTGTTGTTGAGTCTCTAATTGTGGAGTCTCTAGTTGTGGAGTTTCTAGTTTTGGAGTTTCTAGTTGTGTAATTTGTAGTTGTGGAGTATCTAGCTGTGGTGTTTCAAGTTGTGGAGTTTCTAGTTGTGGAGTTTCTAGTTGCGGAGTTTTTGTTGTGGAGTCTCTAATTGTGGAGTCTCTAGTTGTGGAGTTTCTAGTTGTGGATTTTCTAGTTGTGGAGTTTCTAGTTGTGGAGTTTCTAGTTGTGGAATATGTAGTTGTGGAGTATCTAGTTGCGGTGTTTCAAGTTGTGGAGTTTCTAGTCGTGGAGTTTCTAGTTGCGGAGTTTCTAGTTGGTGAGTTTCTAGTTGCCGTGTTTCTAAATGCGAAGTATCAAGTTGTGGTGCTTCTATCTGTGGAGTTTCTAGTTGTGAAGTCTTTAGTTGTGGAGTTCCTAGTTGTGGAGTGTCTAGTTGAGGAGTTCCTAGTTGTGGAGTATCTAGTTGTGGAGTTTCTAGTTGTCGGGTTTGTAGTTGCGGAGTTTTCGTTGTGGAGTCCCTAGTTGTGGAATTTCTAGTTGCAGAGTTTCTAGTTGCGGAGTGTCTAGTTGTGGAGTCTGTAGTTGTGGAGCATCTAGTTGTGGTGTTTCAAGTTGTGGAGTTTCTATTTGTGGATTTTCTAGCTGTGGAGTTTCTAGTTGCGGAGTTTCTAGTTGCAGAGTTTCTAGTTGCGGACTTTGTAGCTGTGGAGTTTCTAGTTGCGGAGTTTCTAGTTGCAGAGTTTCTAGTTGTGGAGTTTCTAGTTGTGGAGTTTCTAGTTGCAGAGTTTCTAGTTGTGGAGTTTTCTAGTTATGGAGTTTCTAGTTGCGGAGTTTCAAGTTGTTGAGTTCCTAGTTGTGGAGTTTCTAGTTGCGGAGTCTGTGGTTGTGGAGTTTCTAGTTGTGGAGTTTCTATTTGTGGATTTTCTAGCTGTGGAGTTTCTAGTTGCAGAGTTTCTAGTTGCAGAGTTTCTAGTTGCGACATTTCTAGCTGTGGAGTTTCTAGTTGCGGAGTTTCTAGTTGCAGACTTTCTAGTTGTGGAGTTTCCGGTTGTGGAGTTTGTAGTTGCGGAGTACTAGTTGTGGAGTTTCTAGTTGTGGAGTTTCTAGTTGAGGAGTTTCAAGATGCGGAATCGATAGGTGTGGAGTTTCTAGTTGTGGAGTTTCTAGTTGTCGGGCTTCTAGTTGCGGAGTTTTTGATGTGGAGTCCCTGGTTGTGGAGTCTGTAGCTGTGGAGTTTCTAGTTGCCGAGTTTCTAGTTGCGGAATTTCTAGTTGTGGAGTCTGTATTTGTGGAGCTTGCAGTTGTGGAGTTTCTGGTTGTGGAGTTTTTAGTTATGGTGTCTCTCGTTGTGGAGTTTCTTGTTGCGAAGTTTCTAGTTGCCGAGGTTCTAGTTGCAAAGTCTAAAGTTGTGGAGTTTCGAGCTGTGGAGTTTCTAGTTGCGGAGTTTCTAGTTGTAGATTTTCTAGTTGTGGAGTTTCTAGTTGTGGAATTTGTAGTTGTGGAGTATCTAGTTGTGGTGTTTTAAGTTGTGGAGTTTCTAGTTATGGAGTTTCTAGTTGCGGAGTTTCTAGTTTGTGAGTTTCTAGTTGCCGTGTTTCTAAATGCGAAGTCTCAAGTTGTGGTGTTTCTATCTGTGGAGTTTCTAGTTGCAAAGTCTCAAGTTGTGGATTTTCTAGCTGTGGAGTTTCTAGTTGTGGAGTGTCTAGTTGTGGAGTTTCTAGTTGTGGAGTTTGTAGTTGCGAGGTTCGTAGTTGTGGGGTTCGTAGTTGTGGAGTTTCTAGTTGTGGAGTTTCTAGCTGCGGAGTTTCTAGTTGCAGAGTTTCTAGTTCCAGAGTTTCTAGTTGCGGAGTTTTCTAGGTATGGAGTTTCTAGTTGCGGAGTTTCTAGTTGTTAAATTCCTAGTTGTGGAGTTTGTATCTGCAGAGTTTCAAGATGCGGAATTGATAGGTGTTGAGTTTCTAGTTGTGGAGTTTCTAGTTGTCGGGTTTCTAGTTGCGGAGTTTTTGATGTGGAGTCCCTGGTTGTGGAGTCTCTAGTTGTGGAGTTTCTAGTTGCCGAGTTGCTAGTTGCGCAGTTTCTAGTTGTGGAGTCTGTATTTGTGGAGCCTGCAGTTGTGGAGTTTCTAGTTGTTGAGTTTCTAGTTGCGGAGTTTTTGTTGTGGAGCCTCTAATTGTGGAGTCTCTAGTTGTGGAGTTTCTAGTTGTGGATTTTCTAGTTGTTAAATTCCTAGTTGTGGAGTTTGTATCTGCAGAGTTTCAAGATGCGGAATTGATAGGTGTTGAGTTTCTAGTTGTGGAGTTTCTAGTTGTCGGGTTTCTAGTTGCGGAGTTTTTGATGTGGAGTCCCTGGTTGTGGAGTCTCTAGTTGTGGAGTTTCTAGTTGCCGAGTTGCTAGTTGCGCAGTTTCTAGTTGTGGAGTCTGTATTTGTGGAGCCTGCAGTTGTGGAGTTTCTAGTTGTGGAGTTTCTAGTTGCGGAGTTTTTGTTGTGTAGTCTCTAATTGTGGAGTCTCTAGTTGTGGAGTTTCTAGTTGTGGATTTTCTAGTTGTGGAGTTTCTAGTTGTGGAGTTTCTAGTTGTGGAATTTGTAGTTGTGGAGTATCTAGTTGTGGTGTTTCAAGTTGTGGAGTTTCTAGTCGTGGAGTTTCTAGTTGCGGAGTTTCTAGTTGGTGAGTTTCTAGTTGCCGTGTTTCTAAATGCGAAGTATCAAGTTGTGGTGCTTCTATCTGTGGAGTTTCTAGTTGTGAAGTCTTTAGTTGTGGAGTTCCTAGTTGTGGAGTGTCTAGTTGAGGAGTTCCTAGTTGTGGAGTATCTAGTTGTGGAGTTTCTAGTTGTCGGGTTTGTAGTTGCGGAGTTTTCATTGTGGAGTCCCTAGTTGTGGAATTTCTAGTTGCAGAGTTTCTAGTTGCGGAATGTATAGTTGTGGAGTCTGTAGTTGTGGAGCATCTAGTTGTGGTGTTTCAAGTTGTGGAGTTTCTATTTGTGGATTTTCTAGCTGTGGAGTTTCTAGTTGCGGAGTTTCTAGTTGCAGAGTTTCTAGTTGCGGACTTTGTAGCTGTGGAGTTTCTAGTTGCGGAGTTTCTAGTTGCAGAGTTTCTAGTTGTGGAGTTTCTAGTTGTGGAGTTTGTAGTTGCGGAGTTTCTAGTTGTGGAGTTTCTAGTTGCGGAGTTTCTAGTTGTTGAGTTCCTAGTTGTGGAGTTTCTAGTTGCGGAGTCTGTAGTTGTGGAGTTTCTAGTTGTGGAGTTTCTATTTGTGGATTTTCTAGCTGTGGAGTTTCTAGTTGCTAAATTTCTAGTTGCAGAGTTTCTAGTTGCGACATTTCTAGCTGTGGAGTTTCTAGTTGCGGAGTTTCTAGTTGCAGACTTTCTAGTTGTGGAGTTTCCGGTTGTGGAGTTTGTAGTTGCGGAGTACTAGTTGTGGAGTTTCTAGTTGTGGAGTTTCTAGTTGAGGAGTTTCAAGATGCGGAATCGATAGGTGTGGGGTTTCTAGTTGTGGAGTTTCTAGTTGTCGGGTTTCTAGTTGCGGAGTTTTTGATGTGGAGTCCCTGGTTGTGGAGTCTCTAGTTGTGGAGTTTCTAGTTGCCGAGTTGCTAGTTGCGGAGTTTCTAGTTGTGGAGTCTGTATTTGTGGAGCTTGCAGTTGTGGAGTTTCTGGTTGTGGAGTTTTTAGTTATGGTGTCTCTCGTTGTGGGGTTTCTTGTTGCGAAGTTTCTAGTTGCCGAGGTTCTAGTTGCAAAGTCTAAAGTTGTGGAGTTTCGAGCTGTGGAGTTTCTAGTTGCGGAGTTTCTAGTTGTATATTTTCTAGTTGTGGAGTTTCTAGTTGTGGAATTTGTAGTTGTGGAGTATCTAGTTGTGGTGTTTTAAGTTGTGGAGTTTCTAGTTATGGAGTTTCTAGTTGCGGAGTTTTTAGTTGGTGAGTTTCTAGTTGCCGTGTTTCTAAATGCGAAGTCTCAAATTGTGGTGTTTCTATCTGTGGAGTTTCTAGTTGCAAAGTCTCAAGTTGTGGATTTTCTAGCTGTGGAGTTTCTAGTTGTGGAGTGTCTAGTTGTGGAGTTTCTAGTTGTGGAGTTTGTAGTTGTGAGGTTCGTAGTTGTGGGGTTCGTAGTTGTGGAGTTTCTAGTTGTGGAGTTTCTAGCTGTGGAGTTTCTAGTTGCGGAGTTTCTAGTTCCAGAGTTTCTAGTTGCGGAGTTTTCTAGTTATGGAGTTTCTAGTTGCGGAGTTTCTAGTTGTTAAATTCCTAGTTGTGGAGTTTGTATCTGCAGAGTTTCAAGATGCGGAATTGATAGCTGTTGAGTTTCTAGTTGTGGAGTTTCTAGTTGTCGGGTTTCTAGTTGCGGAGTTTTTGATGTGGAGTCCCTGGTTGTGGAGTCTCTAGTTGGGGAGTTTCTAGTTGCCGAGTTGCTAGTTGCGCAGTTTCTAGTTGTGGAGTCTGTATTTGTGGAGCCTGCAGTTGTGGAGTTTCTAGTTGTGGAGTTTTTAGTTAGGGTGTCTCTCGTTGTGGAGTTTCTAGTTGCGAAGTTTCTAGTTGCCGAGGTTCTAGTTGCAAAGTCTAAAGTTGTGGAGTTTCAAGATGCGGAATTGATAGGTGTGGAGTTTCTAGTTGAGGAGTTTCTAGTTGTCGGGTTTCTAGTTGCGGAGTTTTTGTTAGGGAGTCTCTAGTTGTGAAGTTTCTAGTTGTGGAGTTTGTAGTTGTGGAGTTTCTAGTTGTGGAATTTGTAGTTGTGGAGTTTCTAGTTGGGGGTTCGTAGTTGTGGGGTTCGTAGTTGTGGAGTTTCTAGTTGTCTACTCTCTAGTTTTGAAGTTTCTAGTTATGGAGTTACTAGCTGTGGAGTTTCTAGTTGCGGAGTTTCTAGTTGCAGAGTTTCTAGTTGCGGAGTTTTCTAGTTATGGAGTTTCTAGTTGCGGAGTTTCAAGTTGGTAAATTCCTAGTTGTGGAGTTTTTAGTTGTGGAGTTTGTAGCTGCGGAGTTTCTAGTTGTGGAGTTGGTAGCTGTGGAGTATCTGGTTGTGAATTTTGAAAATGTAGAGTTCCTAGTTGTGGAGTGTCTAGTTGTGGAGTTTCTAGTTGCGGAGTCTGTAGTTGTGGAGTTTCTAGTTGCTGAGTTTCTATTTGTTGATTTTCTAGCTGTGGAGTGTCTAGTTGCGTAGTTTCTAGTTGCGGACTTTCTAGCGTTGGAGTTTCTAGTTACGGAGTTTCTAGTTGCAGAGTTTCTAGTCGTGGAGTTTCTAGTTGTGGAGTTTGTAGTTGCGGAGTTTCTAGTTGTGGAGTTTCTAGTTGTGGAGTTTCTAGTTGTGAAGTTTCTAGTTGTGGAGTTTCAAGATGCGGAATTGATATGTGTGGAGTTTCTAGTTGTGGAGTTCCTAGTTGTCGGGTTTCTAGTTGCGGAGTATTTGTTGTTGAGTCTCTAATTGTGGAGTCTCTAGTTGTGGAGTTTCTAGTTTTGGAGTTTCTAGTTGTGTAATTTGTAGTTGTGGAGTATCTAGCTGTGGTGTTTCAAGTTGTGGAGTTTCTAGTTGTGGAGTTTCTAGTTGCGGAGTTTTTGTTGTGGAGTCTCTAATTGTGGAGTCTCTAGTTGTGGAGTTTCTAGTTGTGGATTTTCTAGTTGTGGAGTTTCTAGTTGTGGAGTTTCTAGTTGTGGAATATGTAGTTGTGGAGTATCTAGTTGCGGTGTTTCAAGTTGTGGAGTTTCTAGTCGTGGAGTTTCTAGTTGCGGAGTTTCTAGTTGGTGAGTTTCTAGTTGCCGTGTTTCTAAATGCGAAGTATCAAGTTGTGGTGCTTCTATCTGTGGAGTTTCTAGTTGTGAAGTCTTTAGTTGTGGAGTTCCTAGTTGTGGAGTGTCTAGTTGAGGAGTTCCTAGTTGTGGAGTATCTAGTTGTGGAGTTTCTAGTTGTCGGGTTTGTAGTTGCGGAGTTTTCGTTGTGGAGTCCCTAGTTGTGGAATTTCTAGTTGCAGAGTTTCTAGTTGCGGAGTGTCTAGTTGTGGAGTCTGTAGTTGTGGAGCATCTAGTTGTGGTGTTTCAAGTTGTGGAGTTTCTATTTGTGGATTTTCTAGCTGTGGAGTTTCTAGTTGCGGAGTTTCTAGTTGCAGAGTTTCTAGTTGCGGACTTTGTAGCTGTGGAGTTTCTAGTTGCGGAGTTTCTAGTTGCAGAGTTTCTAGTTGTGGAGTTTCTAGTTGTGGAGTTTCTAGTTGCAGAGTTTCTAGTTGTGGAGTTTTCTAGTTATGGAGTTTCTAGTTGCGGAGTTTCAAGTTGTTGAGTTCCTAGTTGTGGAGTTTCTAGTTGCGGAGTCTGTGGTTGTGGAGTTTCTAGTTGTGGAGTTTCTATTTGTGGATTTTCTAGCTGTGGAGTTTCTAGTTGCAGAGTTTCTAGTTGCAGAGTTTCTAGTTGCGACATTTCTAGCTGTGGAGTTTCTAGTTGCGGAGTTTCTAGTTGCAGACTTTCTAGTTGTGGAGTTTCCGGTTGTGGAGTTTGTAGTTGCGGAGTACTAGTTGTGGAGTTTCTAGTTGTGGAGTTTCTAGTTGAGGAGTTTCAAGATGCGGAATCGATAGGTGTGGAGTTTCTAGTTGTGGAGTTTCTAGTTGTCGGGCTTCTAGTTGCGGAGTTTTTGATGTGGAGTCCCTGGTTGTGGAGTCTGTAGCTGTGGAGTTTCTAGTTGCCGAGTTTCTAGTTGCGGAATTTCTAGTTGTGGAGTCTGTATTTGTGGAGCTTGCAGTTGTGGAGTTTCTGGTTGTGGAGTTTTTAGTTATGGTGTCTCTCGTTGTGGAGTTTCTTGTTGCGAAGTTTCTAGTTGCCGAGGTTCTAGTTGCAAAGTCTAAAGTTGTGGAGTTTCGAGCTGTGGAGTTTCTAGTTGCGGAGTTTCTAGTTGTAGATTTTCTAGTTGTGGAGTTTCTAGTTGTGGAATTTGTAGTTGTGGAGTATCTAGTTGTGGTGTTTTAAGTTGTGGAGTTTCTAGTTATGGAGTTTCTAGTTGCGGAGTTTCTAGTTTGTGAGTTTCTAGTTGCCGTGTTTCTAAATGCGAAGTCTCAAGTTGTGGTGTTTCTATCTGTGGAGTTTCTAGTTGCAAAGTCTCAAGTTGTGGATTTTCTAGCTGTGGAGTTTCTAGTTGTGGAGTGTCTAGTTGTGGAGTTTCTAGTTGTGGAGTTTGTAGTTGCGAGGTTCGTAGTTGTGGGGTTCGTAGTTGTGGAGTTTCTAGTTGTGGAGTTTCTAGCTGCGGAGTTTCTAGTTGCAGAGTTTCTAGTTCCAGAGTTTCTAGTTGCGGAGTTTTCTAGGTATGGAGTTTCTAGTTGCGGAGTTTCTAGTTGTTAAATTCCTAGTTGTGGAGTTTGTATCTGCAGAGTTTCAAGATGCGGAATTGATAGGTGTTGAGTTTCTAGTTGTGGAGTTTCTAGTTGTCGGGTTTCTAGTTGCGGAGTTTTTGATGTGGAGTCCCTGGTTGTGGAGTCTCTAGTTGTGGAGTTTCTAGTTGCCGAGTTGCTAGTTGCGCAGTTTCTAGTTGTGGAGTCTGTATTTGTGGAGCCTGCAGTTGTGGAGTTTCTAGTTGTTGAGTTTCTAGTTGCGGAGTTTTTGTTGTGGAGCCTCTAATTGTGGAGTCTCTAGTTGTGGAGTTTCTAGTTGTGGATTTTCTAGTTGTTAAATTCCTAGTTGTGGAGTTTGTATCTGCAGAGTTTCAAGATGCGGAATTGATAGGTGTTGAGTTTCTAGTTGTGGAGTTTCTAGTTGTCGGGTTTCTAGTTGCGGAGTTTTTGATGTGGAGTCCCTGGTTGTGGAGTCTCTAGTTGTGGAGTTTCTAGTTGCCGAGTTGCTAGTTGCGCAGTTTCTAGTTGTGGAGTCTGTATTTGTGGAGCCTGCAGTTGTGGAGTTTCTAGTTGTGGAGTTTCTAGTTGCGGAGTTTTTGTTGTGTAGTCTCTAATTGTGGAGTCTCTAGTTGTGGAGTTTCTAGTTGTGGATTTTCTAGTTGTGGAGTTTCTAGTTGTGGAGTTTCTAGTTGTGGAATTTGTAGTTGTGGAGTATCTAGTTGTGGTGTTTCAAGTTGTGGAGTTTCTAGTCGTGGAGTTTCTAGTTGCGGAGTTTCTAGTTGGTGAGTTTCTAGTTGCCGTGTTTCTAAATGCGAAGTATCAAGTTGTGGTGCTTCTATCTGTGGAGTTTCTAGTTGTGAAGTCTTTAGTTGTGGAGTTCCTAGTTGTGGAGTGTCTAGTTGAGGAGTTCCTAGTTGTGGAGTATCTAGTTGTGGAGTTTCTAGTTGTCGGGTTTGTAGTTGCGGAGTTTTCATTGTGGAGTCCCTAGTTGTGGAATTTCTAGTTGCAGAGTTTCTAGTTGCGGAATGTATAGTTGTGGAGTCTGTAGTTGTGGAGCATCTAGTTGTGGTGTTTCAAGTTGTGGAGTTTCTATTTGTGGATTTTCTAGCTGTGGAGTTTCTAGTTGCGGAGTTTCTAGTTGCAGAGTTTCTAGTTGCGGACTTTGTAGCTGTGGAGTTTCTAGTTGCGGAGTTTCTAGTTGCAGAGTTTCTAGTTGTGGAGTTTCTAGTTGTGGAGTTTGTAGTTGCGGAGTTTCTAGTTGTGGAGTTTCTAGTTGCGGAGTTTCTAGTTGCACAGTTTCTAGTTGCGGAGTTTTCTAGCTGTGGAGTTTCTAGTTGCGGAGTTTCTAGTTGCAGACTTTCTAGTTGTGGAGTTTCCGGTTGTGGAGTTTGTAGTTGCGGAGTACTAGTTGTGGAGTTTCTAGTTGTGGAGTTTCTAGTTGAGGAGTTTCAAGATGCGGAATCGATAGGTGTGGAGTTTCTAGTTGTGGAGTTTCTAGTTGTCGGGCTTCTAGTTGCGGAGTTTTTGATGTGGAGTCCCTGGTTGTGGAGTCTGTAGCTGTGGAGTTTCTAGTTGCCGAGTTTCTAGTTGCGGAATTTCTAGTTGTGGAGTCTGTATTTGTGGAGCTTGCAGTTGTGGAGTTTCTGGTTGTGGAGTTTTTAGTTATGGTGTCTCTCGTTGTGGAGTTTCTTGTTGCGAAGTTTCTAGTTGCCGAGGTTCTAGTTGCAAAGTCTAAAGTTGTGGAGTTTCGAGCTGTGGAGTTTCTAGTTGCGGAGTTTCTAGTTGTAGATTTTCTAGTTGTGGAGTTTCTAGTTGTGGAATTTGTAGTTGTGGAGTATCTAGTTGTGGTGTTTTAAGTTGTGGAGTTTCTAGTTATGGAGTTTCTAGTTGCGGAGTTTCTAGTTTGTGAGTTTCTAGTTGCCGTGTTTCTAAATGCGAAGTCTCAAGTTGTGGTGTTTCTATCTGTGGAGTTTCTAGTTGCAAAGTCTCAAGTTGTGGATTTTCTAGCTGTGGAGTTTCTAGTTGTGGAGTGTCTAGTTGTGGAGTTTCTAGTTGTGGAGTTTGTAGTTGCGAGGTTCGTAGTTGTGGGGTTCGTAGTTGTGGAGTTTCTAGTTGTGGAGTTTCTAGCTGCGGAGTTTCTAGTTGCAGAGTTTCTAGTTCCAGAGTTTCTAGTTGCGGAGTTTTCTAGGTATGGAGTTTCTAGTTGCGGAGTTTCTAGTTGTTAAATTCCTAGTTGTGGAGTTTGTATCTGCAGAGTTTCAAGATGCGGAATTGATAGGTGTTGAGTTTCTAGTTGTGGAGTTTCTAGTTGTCGGGTTTCTAGTTGCGGAGTTTTTGATGTGGAGTCCCTGGTTGTGGAGTCTCTAGTTGTGGAGTTTCTAGTTGCCGAGTTGCTAGTTGCGCAGTTTCTAGTTGTGGAGTCTGTATTTGTGGAGCCTGCAGTTGTGGAGTTTCTAGTTGTTGAGTTTCTAGTTGCGGAGTTTTTGTTGTGGAGCCTCTAATTGTGGAGTCTCTAGTTGTGGAGTTTCTAGTTGTGGATTTTCTAGTTGTTAAATTCCTAGTTGTGGAGTTTGTATCTGCAGAGTTTCAAGATGCGGAATTGATAGGTGTTGAGTTTCTAGTTGTGGAGTTTCTAGTTGTCGGGTTTCTAGTTGCGGAGTTTTTGATGTGGAGTCCCTGGTTGTGGAGTCTCTAGTTGTGGAGTTTCTAGTTGCCGAGTTGCTAGTTGCGCAGTTTCTAGTTGTGGAGTCTGTATTTGTGGAGCCTGCAGTTGTGGAGTTTCTAGTTGTGGAGTTTCTAGTTGCGGAGTTTTTGTTGTGTAGTCTCTAATTGTGGAGTCTCTAGTTGTGGAGTTTCTAGTTGTGGATTTTCTAGTTGTGGAGTTTCTAGTTGTGGAGTTTCTAGTTGTGGAATTTGTAGTTGTGGAGTATCTAGTTGTGGTGTTTCAAGTTGTGGAGTTTCTAGTCGTGGAGTTTCTAGTTGCGGAGTTTCTAGTTGGTGAGTTTCTAGTTGCCGTGTTTCTAAATGCGAAGTATCAAGTTGTGGTGCTTCTATCTGTGGAGTTTCTAGTTGTGAAGTCTTTAGTTGTGGAGTTCCTAGTTGTGGAGTGTCTAGTTGAGGAGTTCCTAGTTGTGGAGTATCTAGTTGTGGAGTTTCTAGTTGTCGGGTTTGTAGTTGCGGAGTTTTCATTGTGGAGTCCCTAGTTGTGGAATTTCTAGTTGCAGAGTTTCTAGTTGCGGAATGTATAGTTGTGGAGTCTGTAGTTGTGGAGCATCTAGTTGTGGTGTTTCAAGTTGTGGAGTTTCTATTTGTGGATTTTCTAGCTGTGGAGTTTCTAGTTGCGGAGTTTCTAGTTGCAGAGTTTCTAGTTGCGGACTTTGTAGCTGTGGAGTTTCTAGTTGCGGAGTTTCTAGTTGCAGAGTTTCTAGTTGTGGAGTTTCTAGTTGTGGAGTTTGTAGTTGCGGAGTTTCTAGTTGTGGAGTTTCTAGTTGCGGAGTTTCTAGTTGCACAGTTTCTAGTTGCGGAGTTTTCTAGCTGTGGAGTTTCTAGTTGCGGAGTTTCTAGTTGCAGACTTTCTAGTTGTGGAGTTTCCGGTTGTGGAGTTTGTAGTTGCGGAGTACTAGTTGTGGAGTTTCTAGTTGTGGAGTTTCTAGTTGAGAAGTTTCAAGATGCGGAATCGATAGGTGTGGAGTTTCTAGTTGTGGAGTTTCTAGTTGTCGGGTTTCTAGTTGCGGAGTTTTTGATGTGGAGTCCCTGGTTGTGGAGTCTCTAGTTGTGGAGTTTCTAGTTGCCGAGTTGCTAGTTGCGGAGTTTCTAGTTGTGGAGTCTGTATTTGTGGAGCTTGCAGTTGTGGAGTTTCTGGTTGTGGAGTTTTTAGTTATGGTGTCTCTCGTTGTGGAGTTTCTTGTTGCGAAGTTTCTAGTTGCCGAGGTTCTAGTTGCAAAGTCTAAAGTTGTGGAGTTTCGAGCTGTGGAGTTTCTAGTTGCGGAGTTTCTAGTTGTAGATTTTCTAGTTGTGGAGTTTCTAGTTGTGGAATTTGTAGTTGTGGAGTATCTAGTTGTGGTGTTTTAAGTTGTGGAGTTTCTAGTTATGGAGTTTCTAGTTGCGGAGTTTCTAGTTGGTGAGTTTCTAGTTGCCGTGTTTCTAAATGCGAAGTCTCAAGTTGTGGTGTTTCTATCTGTGGAGTTTCTAGTTGCAAAGTCTCAAGTTGTGGATTTTCTAGCTGTGGAGTTTCTAGTTGTAGAGTGTCTAGTTGTGGAGTTTCTAGTTGTGGAGTTTGTAGTTGCGAGGTTCGTAGTTGTGGGGTTCGTAGTTGTGGAGTTTCTAGTTGTGGAGTTTCTAGCTGTGGAGTTTCTAGTTGCAGAGTTTCTAGTTCCAGAGTTTCTAGTTGCGGAGTTTTCTAGTTATGGAGTTTCATGTTGCGGAGTTTCTAGTTGTTAAATTCCTAGTTGTGGAGTTTGTATCTGCAGAGTTTCAAGATGCGGAATTGATAGGTGTTGAGTTTCTAGTTGTGGAGTTTCTAGTTGTCGGGTTTCTAGTTGCGGAGTTTTTGATGTGGAGTCCCTGGTTGTGGAGTCTCTAGTTGTGGAGTTTCTAGTTGCCGAGTTACTAGTTGCGCAGTTTCTAGTTGTGGAGTCTGTATTTGTGGAGCCTGCAGTTGTGGAGTTTCTAGTTGTGCAGTTTTTAGTTATGGTGTCTCTCGTTGTGGAGTTTCTAGTTGCAAAGTTTCTAGTTGCCGAGGTTCTAGTTGCAAAGTCTAAAGTTGTGGAGTTTCAAGATGCGGAATTGATAGGTGTGGAGTTTCTAGTTGTGGAGTTTCTAGTTGTCGGGTTTCTAGTTGCGGAGTTTTTGTTGTGGAGTCTCTAGTTGTGAAGTTTCTAGTTGTGGAGTTTGTAGTTGTGGAGTTTCTAGTTGTGGAATTTGTAGTTGTGGAGTTTCTAGTTGGGGGTTCGTAGTTGTGGGGTTCGTAGTTGTGGAGTTTCTAGTTGTCTACTCTCTAGTTTTGAAGTTTCTAGTTATGGAGTTACTAGCTGTGGAGTTTCTAGTTGCGGAGTTTCTAGTTGCAGAGTTTCTAGTTGCGGAGTTTTCTAGTTATGGAGTTTCTGGTTGCGGAGTTTCAAGTTGTTAAATTCCTAGTTGTGGAGTTTTTAGTTGTGGAGTTTGTAGCTGCGGAGTTTCTAGTTGTGGAGTTGGTAGCTGTGGAGTATCTGGTTGTGAATTTCGAAAATGTAGAGTTCCTAGTTGTGGAGTGTCTAGTTGTGGAGTTTCTAGTTGCGGAGTCTGTAGTTGTGGAGTTTCTAGTTGCTGAGTTTCTATTTGTTGATTTTCTAGCTGTGGAGTGTCTAGTTGCGTAGTTTCTAGTTGCAGAGTTTCTAGTTGCGGACTTTCTAGCGTTGGAGTTTCTAGTTACGGAGTTTCTGGTTGCAGAGTTTCTAGTCGTGGAGTTTCTAGTTGTGGAGTTTGTAGTTGCGGAGTTTCTAGTTGTGGAGTTTCTAGTTGTGGAGTTTTTAGTTGTGAAGTTTCTAGTTGTGGAGTTCCAAGATGCGGAATTGATATGTGTGGAGTTTCTAGTTGTGGAGTTCCTAGTTGTCGGGTTTCTAGTTGCGGAGTATTTGTTGTTGAGTCTCTAATTGTGGAGTCTCTAGTTGTGGAGTTTCTAGTTTTGGAGTTTCTAGTTGTGGAGTTTCTAGTTGTGTAATTTGTAGTTGTGGAGTATCTAGCTGTGGTGTTTCAAGTTGTGGAGTTTCTAGTTGTGGAGTTTCTAGTTGCGGAGTTTTTGTTGTGGAGTCTCTAATTGTGGAGTCTCTAGTTGTGGAGTTTCTAGTTGTGGATTTTCTAGTTGTGGAGTTTCTAGTTGTGGAGTTTCTAGTTGTGGAATTTGTAGTTGTGGAGTATCTAGTTGTGGTGTTTCAAGTTGTGGAGTTTCTAGTCGTGGAGTTTCTAGTTGCGGAGTTTCTAGTTGGTGAGTTTCTAGTTGCCGTGTTTCTAAATGCGAAGTATCAAGTTGTGGTGCTTCTATCTGTGGAGTTTCTAGTTGTGAAGTCTTTAGTTGTGGAGTTCCTAGTTGTGGAGTGTCTAGTTGAGGAGTTCCTAGTTGTGGAGTATCTAGTTGTGGAGTTTCTAGTTGTCGGGTTTGTAGTTGCGGAGTTTTCGTTGTGGAGTCCCAAGTTGTGGAGTCCCTAGTTGTGGAATTTCTAGTTGCAGAGTTTCTAGTTGCGGAGTGTCTAGTTGTGGAGTCTGTAGTTGTGGAGCATCTAGTTGTGGTGTTTCAAGTTGTGGAGTTTCTATTTGTGGATTTTCTAGCTGTGGAGTTTCTAGTTGCGGAGTTTCTAGTTGCAGAGTTTCTAGTTGCGGACTTTGTAGCTGTGGAGTTTCTAGTTGCGGAGTTTCTAGTTGCAGAGTTTCTAGTTGTGGAGTTTCTAGTTGTGGAGTTCGTAGTTGCGGAGTTTCTAGTTGTGGAGTTTCTAGTTGCGGAGTTTCTAGTTGCAGAGTTTCTAGTTGCAGAGTTTCTAGTTGCGGAGTTTTCTAGTTATGGAGTTTCTAGTTGCGGAGTTTCAAGTTGTTGAGTTCCTAGTTGTGGAGTTTCTAGTTGCGGAGTCTGTAGTTGTGGAGTTTCTATTTGTGGATTTTCTAGCTGTGGAGTTTCTAGTTGCAGAGTTTCTAGTTGCAGAGTTTCTAGTTGCGACATTTCTAGCTGTGGAGTTTCTAGTTGCGGAGTTTCTAGTTGCAGACTTTCTAGTTGTGGAGTTTCCGGTTGTGGAGTTTGTAGTTGCGGAGTACTAGTTGTGGAGTTTCTAGTTGTGGAGTTTCTAGTTGAGGAGTTTCAAGATGCGGAATCGATAGGTGTGGAGTTTCTAGTTGTGGAGTTTCTAGTTGTCGGGTTTCTAGTTGCGGAGTTTTTGATGTGGAGTCCCTGGTTGTGGAGTCTCTAGTTGTGGAGTTTCTAGATGCCGAGTTGCTAGTTGCGGAGTTTCTAGTTGTGGAGTCTGTATTTGTGGAGCTTGCAGTTGTGGAGTTTCTAGTTGTGGAGTTTTTAGTTATGGTGTCTCTCGTTGTGGAGTTTCTTGTTGCGAAGTTTCTAGTTGCCGAGGTTCTAGTTGCAAAGTCTAAAGTTGTGGAGTTTCGAGCTGTGGAGTTTCTAGTTGCGGAGTTTCTAGTTGTAGATTTTCTAGTTGTGGAGTTTCTAGTTGTGGAATTTGTAGTTGTGGAGTATCTAGTTGTGGTGTTTTAAGTTGTGGAGTTTCTAGCTATGGAGTTTCTAGTTGCGGAGTTTCTAGTTGGTGAGTTTCTAGTTGCCGTGTTTCTAAATGCGAAGTCTCAATTTGTGGTGTTTCTATCTGTGGAGTTTCTAGTTGCAAAGTCTCAAGTTGTGGATTTTCTAGCTGTGGAGTTTCTAGTTGTGGCGTGTCTAGTTGTGGAGTTTCTAGTTGTGGAGTTTGTAGTTGTGAGGTTCGTAGTTGTGGGGTTCGTAGTTGTGGAGTTTCTAGTTGTGGAGTTTCTAGCTGTGGAGTTTCTAGTTGCGGAGTTTCTAGTTCCAGAGTTTCTAGTTGCGGAGTTTTCTAGTTATGGAGTTTCTAGTTGCGGAGTTTCTAGTTGTTAAATTCCTAGTTGTGGAGTTTGTATCTGCAGAGTTTCAAGATGCGGAATTGATAGGTGTTGAGTTTCTAGTTGTGGAGTTTCTAGTTGTCGGGTTTCTAGTTGCGGAGTTTTTGATGTGGAGTCCCTGGTTGTGGAGTCTCTAGTTGTGGAGTTTCTAGTTGCCGAGTTGCTAGTTGCGCAGTTTCTAGTTGTGGAGTCTGTATTTGTGGAGCCTGCAGTTGTGGAGTTTCTAGTTGTGGAGTTTTTAGTTATGGTGTCTCTCGTTGTGGAGTTTCTAGTTGCGAAGTTTCTAGTTGCCGAGGTTCTAGTTGCAAAGTCTAAAGTTGTGGAGTTTCGAGCTGTGGAGTTTCTAGTTGCGGAGGTTCTAGTTGTGGGGTTTCTAGTTGTTGAAATTCTAGCTGTGGAGTTTATACTTATAGAATCTCTAGTCGTGGAGTTTCTAATTGTGTAGTTTCTATCTGAGGAGTTTCTAGTTGTGGAGTTTCTAGTTGCAAAGTCTCAAGTTGTGTCGTTTCTAGTTGTGGAGTTTCTAGTTGGGGGTTCGTAGTTGTGGGGTTCGTAGTTGTGGAGTTTCTAGTTGTCTAGT
Organism: Rhipicephalus microplus; assembly: GCF_043290135.1. Classification (NCBI taxonomy): domain Eukaryota; kingdom Metazoa; phylum Arthropoda; class Arachnida; order Ixodida; family Ixodidae; genus Rhipicephalus; species Rhipicephalus microplus. Next base: position 100,962,608 of record NC_134707.1, on the reverse strand, counting down.
CTCTAGTTTTGAAGTTTCTAGTTATGGAGTTACTAGCTGTGGAGTTTCTAGTTGCGGAGTTTCTAGTTGCAGAGTTTCTAGTGTCGGAGTTTTCTAGTTATGGAGTTTCTAGTTGCGGAGTTTCAAGTTGTTAAATTCCTAGTTGTGGAGTTTTTAGTTGTGGAGTTTGTAGCTGCGGAGTTTCTAGTTGTGGAGTTGGTAGCTGTGGAGTATCTGGCTGTGAATTTTGAAGTTGTAGAGTTCCTAGTTGTGGAGTGTCTAGTTGTGGAGTTTCTAGTTGCGGAGTCTGTAGTTGTGGATTTTCTAGTTGCTGAGTTTCTATTTGTTGATTTTCTAGCTGTGGAGTTTCTAGTTGCGTAGTTTCTAGTTGCAGAGTTTCTAGTTGCGGACTTTCTTGCGTTGGAGTTTCTAGTCGTGGAGTTTCTAGTTGTGGAGTTTGTAGTTGTGGAGTTTCAAGATGCGGAATTGATAGGTGTGGAGTTTCTAGTTGTGGAGTTTCTAGTTGTCGGGTTTCTAGTTGCGGAGTTTTTTTTTGTGGAGTCTAATTGTGGAGTCTCTAGTTGTGGAGTTTCTAGTTTTGGAGTTTCTAGTTGTGGAGTTTCTAGTTGTGGAATTTGTAGTTGTGGAGTATCTAGTTGTGGTGTTTCAAGTTGTGGAGTTTCTAGTTGTGAAGTTTCTAGTTGCGGAGTTTTTGTTGTGGAGTCTCTAACTGTGGAGTCTCTAGTTGTGGAGTTTCTAGTTGTGATTTTCTAGTTGTGGAATTTCTAGTTGCGGAGTTTCCTAGTTGCGGAGTCTGTAGTTGTGGAGTTTCTAGTTGTGGAGTTTCTATTTGTGGATTTTCTAGCTGTGGAATTTCTAGTTGTGGAGTTTCTAGTTGCAGAGTTTCTAGTTGCGGAATTTCTAGCTGTGGAGTTTCTAGTTGTGGAGTTTCTAGTTGCAGATTTTCTAGTTGTGGAGTTTCTAGTTGTGGAGTTTGTAGTTGTCGGGTTTCTAGTTGCGGAGTTTTTGATGTGGAGTCCCTGGTTGTGGAGTCTCTAGTTGTGAAGTTTCTAGTTGCAGAGTTTCTAGTTGCGGAGTTTCTAGTTGTGGAGTCTGTAGTTGTGGAGTCTGCAGCTGTGGAGTTTCTAGTTGTGGAGTTTTTAGTTATGGAGTCTCTCGTTGTGGAGTTTCTAGTTGCGAAGTTTCTAGTTGCAAAGTGTAAAGTTGTGGAGTTTCGATCTGTGGAGTTTCTAGTTGTGGAGTTTCTAGTTGCGGAATTTGTAGTTGTGGAGTATCTAGTTGTGGTGTTTCAATTTATGGAGTTTCTAGTTATGGAGTTTCTAGTTGCGGAGTTTCTAGTTGGTGAGTTTCTAGTTGCCGTGTTTCTAAATGCGAAGTCTCAAGTTGTGGTGTTTCTATCTGTGGAGTTTCTAGTTGCAAAGTCTCAAGTTGTGGATTTTCTAGCTGTGGAGTTTCTAGTTGTGGAGTGTCTAGTTGAGGAGTTTCTAGTTGTGGAGTTTGTAGTTGTGAGGTTCGTAGTTGTGGAAATTTTAGTTGTGGAGTTTCTAGTTGTGGAGTTTCTAGTTGCGAAGTCTCAAGTTGTGGAGTTTCTAGTTGTGGAGTTTCTAGTTGGGGGTGCGTAGTTGTGGGGTTCGTAGTTGTGCAGTTTCTAGTTGTGGAGTCTCTAGTTGTGAAGTTTCTAGTTATGGAGTTTCTAGCTGTGGAGTTTCTAGTTGCGGAGTTTCTAGTTGCAGAGTTTCTAGTTGCGGAGTTTTCTAGTTATGGAGTTTCTAGTTGCGGAGTTTCTAGTTGTTAAATTCCTAGTTGTGGAGTTTCTAGTTGTGGAGTTTGTAGCTGCAGAGTTTCAAGATGCGGAATTGATAGGTGTGGAGTTTCTAGTTGTGGAGTTTCTAGTTGTCGGGTTTCTAGTTGCGGAGTTTTTGATGTGGAGTCCCTGGTTGTGGAGTCTCTAGTTGTGGAGTTTCTAGTTGCCGAGTTGCTAGTTGCGGAGTTTCTAGTTGTGGAGTCTGTATTTGTGGAGCCTGCTGTTGTGGAGTTTCTAGTTGTGGAGTTTTTAGTTATGGTGTCTCTCGTTGTGGAGTTTATAGTTGCGAAGTTTCTAGTTGCCCAGGTTCTAGTTGCAAAGTCTAAAGTTGTGGAGTTTCGAGCTGTGGAGTTTCTAGTTGCGGAGGTTCCAGTTGTGGGGTTTCTAGTTGTTGAAATTCTAGCTGTGGAGTTTGTACTTATAGAATCTCTAGTCGTGGAGTTTCTAATTGTGTAGTTTCTATCTGAGGAGTTTCTAGTTGTGGAGTTTCTAGTTGCAAAGTCTCAAGTTGTGTCGTTTCTAGTTGTGGAGTTTCTAGTTGGGGGTTCGTAGTTGTGGGGTTCGTAGTTGTGGAGTTTCTAGTTGTCTAGTCTCTAGTTTTGAAGTTTCTAGTTATGGAGTTACTAGCTGTGGAGTTTCTAGTTGCGGAGTTTTCTAGTTATGGAGTTTCTAGTTGCGGAGTTTCAAGTTGTTAAATTCCTAGTTGTGGAGTTTTTAGTTGTGGAGTTTGTAGCTGCGGAGTTTCTAGTTGTGGAGTTGGTAGCTGTGGAGTATCTGGTTGTGAATTTTGAAGTTGTAGAGTTCCAAGTTGTGGAGTGTCTAGTTGCGGAGTCTGTAGTTGTGGATTTTCTAGTTGCTGAGTTTCTATTTGTTGATTTTCTAGCTGTGGAATTTCTAGTTGCGTAGTTTCTAGTTGCAGAGTTTCTAGTTGCGCACTTTCTAGCGTTGGAGTTTCTAGTCGTGGAGTTTCTAGTTGTGGAGTTTGTAGTTGCGGAGTTTCTAGTTGTGGAGTTTCTAGTTGTGGAGTTTCTAGTTGTAAAGTTTCTAGTTGTGGAGTTTCAAGATGCGGAATTGATAGGTGTGGAGTTTCTAGTTGTGGAGTTTCTAGTTGTCGGGTTTCTAGTTGCGGAGTGTTTGTTGTGCAGTCTCTAATTGTGGAGTCTCTAGTTGTGGAGTTTCTATTTTTGGAGTTTCTAGTTGTGGAGTGTCTAGTTGTGGAATTTGTAGTTGTGGAGTATCTAGTTGTGGTGTTTCAAGTTGTGGAGTTTCTAGTTGTGAAGTTTCTAGTTGCGGAGTTTTTGTTGTGGAGTCTCTAATTGTGGAGTCTCTAGTTGTGGAGTTTCTAGTTGTGGATTTTCTAGTTGTGGAATTTCTAGTTGCGGAGTTTTCTAGTTGCGGAGTCTGTAGTTGTGGAGTTTCTAGTTGTGGAGATTCTATTTGTGGATTTTCTAGCTGTGGAATTTCTAGTTGTGGAGTTTCTAGTTGCAGAGTTTCTAGTTGCGGAATTTCTAGCTGTGGAGTTTCTAGTTGCGGAGTTTCTAGTTGCAGACTTTCTATTTGTGGAGTTTCTAGTTGTGGAGCTTGTAGTTGTCGGGTTTCTAGTTGCGGAGTTTTTGATGTGGAGTCCCTGGTTGTGGAGTCTCTAGTTGTGAAGTTTCTAGTTGCAGAGTTTCTAGTTGCGGAGTTTCTAGTTGTGGAGTCTGTAGTTGTGGAGTCTGCAGTTGTGGAGTTTCTAGTTGTGGAGTTTTTAGTTATGGAGTCTCTCGTTGTGGAGTTTCTAGTTGCGAAGTTTCTAGTTGCAAAGTCTAAAGTTGTGGAGTTTCGATCTGTGGAGTTTCTAGTTGCGGAGTTTCTAGTTGTAGAGTTTCTAGTTGTGGAGTTTCTAGTTGCGGAATTTGTAGTTGTGGAGTATGTAGTTGTGGTGTTTCAATTTATGGAGTTTCTAGTTGCTGAGTTTCTAGTTGGTGAGTTTCTAGTTGCCGTGTTTCTAAATGCGAAGTCTCAAGTTGTGGTGTTTCTATCTGTGGAGTTTCTAGTTGCAAAGTTTCAAGTTGTGGAGTTTCTAGCTGTGGAGTTTCTAGTTGTGGAGTGTCTAGTTGTGGAGTTTCTAGTTGTGGAGTTTGTAGTGGTGAGGTTCGTAGTTGTGGAGTTTTTAGTTGTGGAGTTTCTAGTTGTGGAGTCTCTAGTTTTGGAGTTTCTAGTTGTGGAGTTTCTAGTTGTGGAATTTGTAGTTGTGGAGTATCTAGTTGTGGAGTTTTAAGTTGTTGAGTTTCTAGTTATGGAGTTTCTAGTTGCGGAGTTTCTAGTTGGTGAGTTTCTAGCTGCCGTGTTTCTAAATGCGAAGTCTCAAGTTGTGGTGTTTCTATCTGTGGAGTTTCTAGGTGCAAAAACTCAAGTTGTGGAGTTTCTAGTTGTGGAGTTTCTAGTTGCGAAGTCTCAAGTTGTGGAGTTTCTAGTTGTGGAGTTTCTAGTTGGGGGTTCGTAGTTGTGGGGTTCGTAGTTGTGTAGTTTCTAGTTGTGGAGTCTCTAGTTGTGAAGTTTCTAGTGATGGAGTTTCTAGCTGTGGAGTTTCTAGTTGCGGAGTTTCTAGTTGCAGAGTTTCTAGTTGCGGAGTTTTCTAGTTATGGAGTTTCTAGTTGCGGAGTTTCTAGTTGTTAAATTCCTAGTTGTGGAGTTTCTAGTTGTGGAGTTTGTAGCTGCAGAGTTTCAAGATGCGGAATTGATAGGTGTGGAGTTTCTAGTTGTGGAGTTTCTAGTTGTCGGGTTTCTAGTTGCGGAGTTTTTGATGTGGAGTCCCTGGTTGTGGAGTCTCTAGTTGTGGAGTTTCTAGTTGCCGAGTTGCTAGATGCGGAGTTTCTAGTTGTGGAGTCTGTATTTGTGGAGCCTGCTGTTGTGGAGTTTCTAGTTGTGGAGTTTTTAGTTATGGTGTCTCTCGTTGTGGAGTTTCTAGTTGCGGAGTTTCTAGTTGCCGAGGTTCTAGTTGCAAAGTCTAAAGTTGTGGAGTTTCGAGCTGTGGAGTTTCTAGTTGCGGAGGTTCTAGTTGTGGGGTTTCTAGTTGTTGAAATTCTAGCTGTGGAGTTTGTACTTATAGAATCTCTAGTCGTGGAGTTTCTAATTGTGTAGTTTCTATCTGAAGAGTTTCTAGTTGTGGAGTTTCTAGTTGCAAAGTCTCAAGTTGTGTCGTTTCTAGTTGTGGAGTTTCTAGTTGGGGGTTCGTAGTTGTGGGGTTCGTAGTTGTGGAGTTTCTAGTTGTCTAGTCTCTAGTTTTGAAGTTTCTAGTTATGGAGTTACTAGCTGTGGAGTTTCTAGTTGCGGAGTTTTCTAGTTATGGAGTTTCTAGTTGCGGAGTTTCAAGTTGTTAAATTCCTAGTTGTGGAGTTTTTAGTTGTGGAGTTTGTAGCTGCGGAGTTTCTAGTTGTGGAGTTGGTAGCTGTGGAGTATCTAGTTGTGAATTTTGAAGTTGTAGAGTTCCAAGTTGTGGAGTGTCTAGTTGCGGAGTCTGTAGTTGTGGATTTTCTAGTTGCTGAGTTTCTATTTGTTGATTTTCTAGCTGTGGAATTTCTAGTTGCGTAGTTTCTAGTTGCAGAGTTTCTAGTTGCGGACTTTCTAGCGTTGGAGTTTCTAGTCGTGGAGTTTCTAGTTGTGGAGTTTGTAGTTGCGGAGTTTCTAGTTGTGGAGTTTCTAGTTGTGGAGTTTCTAGTTGTGAAGTTTCTAGTTGTGGAGTTTCAAGATGCGGAATTGATAGGTGTGGAGTTTCTAGTTGTGGAGTTTTTAATTGTCGGGTTTCTAGTTGCGGAGTGTTTGTTGTGCAGTCTCTAATTGTGGAGTCTCTAGTTGTGGAGTTTCTATTTTTGGAGTTTCTAGTTGTGGAGTGTCTAGTTGTGGAATTTGTAGTTGTGGAGTATCTAGTTGTGGTGTTTCAAGTTGTGGAGTTTCTAGTTGTGAAGTTTCTAGTTGCGGAGTTTTTGTTGTGGAGTCTCTAATTGTGGAGTCTCTAGTTGTGGAGTTTCTAGTTGTGGATTTTCTAGTTGTGGAATTTCTAGTTGCGGAGTTTTCTAGTTGCGGAGTCTGTAGTTGTGGAGTTTCTAGTTGTGGAGTTTCTATTTGTGGATTTTCTAGCTGTGGAATTTCTTGTTGTGGAGTTTCTAGTTGCAGAGTTTCTAGTTGCGGAATTTCTAGCTGTGGAGTTTCTAGTTGCGGAGTTTCTAGTTGCAGACTTTCTATTTGTGGAGTTTCTAGTTGTGGAGCTTGTAGTTGTCGGGTTTCTAGTTGCGGAGTTTTTGATGTGGAGTCCCTGGTTGTGGAGTCTCTAGTTGTGAAGTTTCTAGTTGCAGAGTTTCTAGTTGCGGAGTTTCTAGTTGTGGAGTCTGTAGTTGTGGAGTCTGCAGTTGTGGAGTTTCTAGTTGTGGAGTTTTTAGTTATGGAGTCTCTCGTTGTGGAGTTTCTAGTTGCGAAGTTTCTAGTTGCAAAGTCTAAAGTTGTGGAGTTTCGATCTGTGGAGTTTCTAGTTGCGGAGTTTCTAGTTGTAGAGTTTCTAGTTGTGGAGTTTCTAGTTGCGGAATTTGTAGTTGTGGAGTATGTAGTTGTGGTGTTTCAATTTATGGAGTTTCTAGTTATGGAGTTTCTAGTTGCGGAGTTTCTAGTTGGTGAGTTTCTAGTTGCCGTGTTTCTAAATGCGAAGTCTCAAGTTGTGGTGTTTCTATCTGTGGAGTTTCTAGTTGCAAAGTCTCAAGTTGTGGATTTTCTAGCTGTGGAGTTTCTAGTTGTGGAGTGTCTAGTTGTGGAGTTTCTAGTTGTGGAGTTTGTAGTGGTGAGGTTCGTAGTTGTGGAGTTTTTAGTTGTGGAGTTTCTAGTTGTGGAGTCTCTAGTTTTGGAGTTTCTAGTTGTGGAGTTTCTAGTTGTGGAATTTGTAGTTGTGGAGTATCTAGTTGTGGAGTTTTAAGTTGTGGAGTTTCTAGTTATGGAGTTTCTAGTTGCGGAGTTTCTAGTTGGTGAGTTTCTAGTTGCCGTGTTTCTAAATGCGAAGTCTCAAGTTGTGGTGTTTCTATCTGTGGAGTTTCTAGTTGCAAAAACTCAAGTTGTGGATTTTCTAGCTGTGGAGTTTCTAGTTGTGGAGTGTCTAGTTGAGGAGTTTCTAGTTGTGGAGTTTGTCGTTGTGAGGTTCGTAGTTGTGGGGTTCGTAGTTGCGTAGTTTCTAGTTGTGGAGTCTCTAGTGTTGAAGTTTCTAGTTATGGAGTTTCTAGCTGTGGAGTTTCTAGTTGCGGAGTTTCTAGTTGCAGAGTTTCTAGTTGCGGAGTTTTCTAGTTATGGAGTTTCTAGTTGCGGAGTTTCTAGTTGTTAAATTCCTAGTTGTGGAGTTTCTAGTTGTGGAGTTTGTAGCTGCAGAGTTTCAAGATGCGGAATTGATAGGTGTGGAGTTTCTAGTTGTGGAGTTTCTAGTTGTCGGGTTTCTAGTTGCGGAGTTTTTGATGTGGAGTCTCTGGTTGTGGAGTCTCTAGTTGTGGAGTTTCTAGTTGCCGAGTTGCTAGTTGCGGAGTTTCTAGTTGTGGAGTCTGTATTTGTGGAGCCTGCAGTTGTGGAGTTTCTAGTTGTGGAGTTTTTAGTTATGGTGTCTCTCGTTGTGGAGTTTCTAGTTGCGAAGTTTCTAGTTGCCGAGGTTCTAGTTGCAAAGTCTAAAGTTGTGGAGTTTCGAGCTGTGGAGTTTCTAGTTGCGGAGGTTCTAGTTGTGGGGTTTCTAGTTGTTGAAATTCTAGCTGTGGAGTTTGTACTTATAGAATCTCTAGTCGTGGAGTTTCGAATTGTGTAGTTTCTATCTGAGGAGTTTCTAGTTGTGGAGTTTCTAGTTGCAAAGTCTCAAGTTGTGTCTTTCTAGTTGTGGAGTTTCTAGTTGGGGGTTCGTAGTTGTGGGGTTCGTAGTTGTGGAGTTTCTAGTTGTCTAGTCTCTAGTTTTGAAGTTTCTAGTTATGGAGTTACTAGCTGTGGAGTTTCTAGTTGCGGAGTTTTCTAGTTATCGAGTTTCTAGTTGCGGAGTTTCAAGTTGTTAAATTCCTAGTTGTGGAGTTTTTAGTTGTGGAGTTTGTAGCTGCGGAGTTTCTAAATGTGGAGTTGGTAGCTGTGGAGTATCTGGTTGTGAATTTTGAAGTTGTAGAGTTCCAAGTTGTGGAGTGTCTAGTTGTGGAGTTCCTAGTTGCGGAGTCTGTAGTTGTGGATTTTCTAGTTGCTGAGTTTCTATTTGTTGATTTTCTAGCTGTGGAATTTCTAGTTGCGTAGTTTCTAGTTGCAGAGTTTCTAGTTGCGGACTTTCTAGCGTTGGAGTTTCTAGTCGTGGAGTTTCTAGTTGTGGAGTTTGTAGTTGCGGAGTTTCTAGTTGTGGAGTTTCTAGTTGTGGAGTTTCTAGTTGTGAAGTTTCTAGTTGTGGAGTTTCAAGATGCGGAATTGATAGGTGTGGAGTTTCTAGTTGTGGAGTTTCTAGTTGTCGGGTTTCTAGTTGCGGAGTTTTTGTTGTGGAGTCTCTAATTGTGGAGTCTCTAGTTGTGGAGTTTCTAGTTTTGGAGTTTCTAGTTGTGGAGTTTCTAGTTGTGGAATTTGTAGTTGTGGAGTATCTAGTTGTGGTGTTTCAAGTTGTGGAGTTTCTAGTTGTGAAGTTTCTAGTTGCGGAGTTTTTGTTGTGGAGTCTCTAATTGTGGAGTCTCTAGTTGTGGAGTTTATAGTTGTGGATTTTCTAGTTGTGGAGTTTCTAGTTGTGGAATTTGTAATTGTGGAGTATCTAGTTGTGGTGTTTCAAGTTGTGGAGTTTCTAGTCGTGGAGTTTCTAGTTGCGGAGTTTCTAGTTGGTGAGTTTCTAGTTGCCGTGTTTCTAAATGCGAAGTATCAAGTTGTGGTGCTTCTATCTGTGGAGTTTCTAGTTGTGAAGTCTTTAGTTGTGGAGTTCCTAGTTGTGGAGTTTCTAGTTGTGGAGTGTCTAGTTGAGGAGTTCCTAGTTGTGGAGTTTCTAGTTGTGGAGTTTCTAGTTGTCGGGTTTGTAGTTGCGGAATTTTTGTTGTGGAGTCTCAAGTTGGGGAGTCCCTAGTTGTGGAATTTCTAGTTGCAGAGTTTCTAGTTGCGGAGTTTCTAGTTGTGGAGTCTGTAGTTGTGGAGCATCTAGTTGTGGTGTTTCAAGTTGTGGAGTTTCTATTTGTGGATTTTCTAGCTGTGGAGTTTCTAGTTGCGGAGTTTCTAGTTGCAGAGTTTCTAGTTGCGGACTTTGTAGCTGTGGAGTTTCTAGTTGCGGAGTTTCTAGTTGCAGAGCTTCTAGTTGTGGAGTTTCTAGTTGTGGAGTTTGTAGTTGCGGAGTTTCTAGTTGTGGAGTTTCTAGTAGCGGAGTTTCTAGTTGCAGAGTTTCTAGTTGCGGAGTTTTCTAGTTATGGAGTTTCTAGTTGCGGAGTTTCAAGTTGTTGAGTTCCTAGTTGTGGAGTTTCTAGTTGTGGAGTTTGTAGCTGCGAAGTTTCTAGTTGTGGAGTTGGTAGCTGTGGAGTATCTGGTTGTGGATTTTGAAGTTGTAGAGTTTTTAGTTGTGGAGTGGCTAGTTGTGGAGTTTCTAGTTGCGGAGTCTGTAGTTGTGGAGTTTCTAGTTGCTGAGTTTCTATTTGTTGATTTTCTAGCTGTGGAGTTTCTAGTTGTGTAGTTTCTAGTTGCAGAGTTTCTAGTTGCGGACTTTCTAGCGTTGGAGTTTCTAGTTGCGGAGTTTCTAGTTGCAGAGATTCTAGTCGTGGAGTTTCTAGTTGTGGAGTTTGTAGTTGCGGAGTTTCTAATTGTGGAGCTTCTAGTTGTGAAGTTTCTAGTTGTGGAGTTTCAAGATGCAGAATTGATAGGTGTGGAGTTTCTAGTTGTGGAGTTTCTAGTTGTCGGGTTTCTAGTTGCGGAGTTTTTGTTGTGGAGTCTCTTGTTGTGGAGTCTCTAGTTGTGAAGTTTCTAGTTGTAGAGTTTCTAGTTGTGGAGTTTCTAGTTGTGGAATTTGTAGTTGTGGAGTATCTAGTTGTGGTGTTTCAAGTTGTGGAGTTTTTAGTTGTGGAATTTGTAGTTGTGGAGTATCTAGTTGTGGTGTTTCAAGTTGTGGAGTTTCTAGTTAAGGAGTTTCTAGTTGCGAAGTGTCAAGTTGTGGAGTTTCTAGTTGTGGAGTTTCTAGTTGGGAATTCATAGTTGTGGGGTTCGTAGTTGTCGTGTTTCTAGTTGCGGAGTTTCTAGTCGTGGAGTTTCTAGTTATGGAGTTTCTAGCTGTGGAGTTTCTAGTTGCAGAGTTTCTAGTTGCGGAATTTCTAGCTGTGGAGTTTCTAGTTGCGGAGTTTCTAGTTGCAGACTTTCTAGTTGTGGAGTTTCTAGTTGTGGAGTTTGTAGTTGTCGGGTTTCTAGTTGCGGAGTTTTTGATGTGGAGTCCCTGGTTGTGGAGTCTCTAGTTGTGAAGTTTCTAGTTGCAGAGTTTCTAGTTGCGGAGTTTCTAGTTGTGGAGTCTGTAGTTGTGGAGTCTGCAGTTGTGGAGCTTCTAGTTGTGGAGTTTTTAGTTATGGAGTCTCTCGTTGTGGAGTTTCTAGTTGCGAAGTTTCTAGTTGCCAAGTTTCTAGTTGCAAAGTCTAAAGTTGTGCAGTTCCGAGCTGTGGAGTTTCTACTTGTGGAGTTTCTAGTTGTGGGGTTTCTAGTTGTTGAAATTCTAGCTGTGGAGTTTCTAGTTGCGGAGTTTCTAGTTGCAGAGTTTCTAGTTGCGGAGTTTTCTAGTTATGGAGTTTCTAGTTGCGGATTTTCAAGTTGTTGAGTTCCTAGTTGTGGAGTTTCTAATTGTGGAGTTTGTAGCTGCGGAGTTTCTAGTTGTGGAGTTGGTAGCTGTGGAGTATCTGGTTGTGGATTTTGAAGTTGTAGAGTTCCTAGTTTTGGAGTGTCTAGTTGTGGAGTTTCTAGTGGCGGAGTGTGTAGTTGTGGAGTTTCTAGTTGCTGAGTTTCTAATTGTTGATTTTTTAGCTGTGGAGTTTCTAGTTGCGTAGTTTCTAGTTGCGGACTTTCTAGCGTTGGAGTTTCTAGTCGCGGAGTTTCTAGTTGCAGAGTTTCTAGTTGTGGAGTTTCTAGTTGTGGAGTTTGTAGTTGCAGAGTTTCTAGTTGTGGAGTTTCTAGTTGTGGAGTTTCTAGTTGTGAAGTTTCTAGTTGTGGAGTTTCAAGATGCGGAATTGATAAGTGTGGAGTTTCTAGTTGTGGAGTTTCTGGTTGCCGAGTTTCTAGTTGCAAAGTCTCAAGTTGTGGAGTTTTTAGCTGTGGAGTTTTCAGTTGCGGAGTTTCTAGTTGTGGAGTTTGTAGTTGTGTAGTCTATAGTTGTGGAGTTTCTAGTTAAGGAGTTTCTAGTTGCGAAGTGTCAAGTTGTGGAGTTTCTAGTTGTGAAGTTTCTAGTTGGGAACTCGTAGTTGTGGGGTTCGTAGTTGTCGGGTTTCTAGCTGCGGAGTTTCTAGTCGTGGAGTTTCTAGTTGTGAAGTTTCTAGCTGTGGAGTTCCTATTTGCGGAGTTTCTAGTTGCAGAGTTTCTAGTTGTGGAGTTTCTAGTAGTGGAGTTTCTAGTTGCGGAGTTTTCTAGTGGCGGAGTCTGTAGTTGTGGAGTTTCTAGTTGTGGAGTTTCTATTTGTGGATTTTCTAGCTGTGGAGTTTATAGTTGCGGAGTTTCTAGTTGCAGAGTTTCTAGTTGCGGAATTTCTAGCTGTGGAGTTTCTAGTTGCGGAGTTTCTAGTTGCAGACTTTCTAGTTGTGGAGTTTCTAGTTGTGGAGTTTGTAGTTGTCGGGTTTCTAGTTGCGGAGTTTTTGATGTGGAGTCCCTGGTTGTGGAGTCTCTAGTGGTGAAGTTTCTAGTTGCAGAGTTTCTAGTTGCGGAGTTTCTAGTTGTGGAGTCTGTAGTTGTGGAGTCTGCAGTTGTGGAGTTTCTAGTTGTGGAGTTTTTAGTTATGGAGTCTCTCGTTGTGGAGTTTCGAGCTGTGGAGTTTCTAGTTGCGGAGTTTCTAGTTGTAGAGTTTCTAGTTGTGGAGTTTCTAGTTGTGGAATTTGTAGTTGTGGAGTATCTAGTTGTGGTGTTTCAATTTGTGGAGTTTCTAGTTATGGAGTTTCTAGTTGCGGAGTTTCTAGTTGATGAGTTTCTAGTTGCCGTGTTTCTAAATGCGAAGTCTCAAGTTGTGGTGTTTCCATCTGTGGAGTTTCTAGTTGCAAAGTCTCAAGTTGTGGATTTTCTAGCTGTGGAGTTTCTAGTTGTGGAGTGTCTAGTTGTAAAGTTTCTAGTTGTGGAGTTTGTAGTGGTGAGGTTCGTGGTTGTGGAGTTTTTAGTAGTGGAGTTTCTAGTTGTGGAGTCTCTAGTTTTGGAGTTTCTAGTTGTGGAGTTTCTAGTTGCGAAGTCTCAAGTTGTGGAGTTTCTAGTTGTGGAGTCTCTAGTTGTGAAGTTTCTAGTTATGGAGTTTCTAGCTGTGGAGTTTCTAGTTGCGGAGTTTCTAGTTGCAGAGTTTCTAGTTGCGGAGTTTTCTAGTTATGGAGTTTCTAGTTGCGGATTTTCAAGTTGTTGAGTTCCTAGTTGTGGAGTTTCTAATTGTGGAGTTTGTAGTTGTGGAGTGTCTAGTTGTGGAATTTGTAGTTGTGGAGTATCTAGTTGTGGTGTTTCAAGTTGTGGAGTTTCTAGTTGTGAAGTTTCTAGTTGCGGAGTTTTTGTTGTGGAGTCTCTAATTGTGGAGTCTCTAGTTGTGGAGTTTCTAGTTGTGGATTTTCTAGTTGTGGAATTTCTAGTTGCGGAGTTTTCTAGTTGCGGAGTCTGTAGTTGTGGAGTTTCTAGTTGTGGAGTTTCTATTTGTGGATTTTCTAGCTGTGGAATTTCTTGTTGTGGAGTTTCTAGTTGCAGAGTTTCTAGTTGCGGAATTTCTAGCTGTGGAGTTTCTAGTTGCGGAGTTTCTAGTTGCAGACTTTCTATTTGTGGAGTTTCTAGTTGTGGAGCTTGTAGTTGTCGGGTTTCTAGTTGCGGAGTTTTTGATGTGGAGTCCCTGGTTGTGGAGTCTCTAGTTGTGAAGTTTCTAGTTGCAGAGTTTCTAGTTGCGGAGTTTCTAGTTGTGGAGTCTGTAGTTGTGGAGTCTGCAGTTGTGGAGTTTCTAGTTGTGGAGTTTTTAGTTATGGAGTCTCTCGTTGTGGAGTTTCTAGTTGCGAAGTTTCTAGTTGCAAAGTCTAAAGTTGTGGAGTTTCGATCTGTGGAGTTTCTAGTTGCGGAGTTTCTAGTTGTAGAGTTTCTAGTTGTGGAGTTTCTAGTTGCGGAATTTGTAGTTGTGGAGTATGTAGTTGTGGTGTTTCAATTTATGGAGTTTCTAGTTATGGAGTTTCTAGTTGCGGAGTTTCTAGTTGGTGAGTTTCTAGTTGCCGTGTTTCTAAATGCGAAGTCTCAAGTTGTGGTGTTTCTATCTGTGGAGTTTCTAGTTGCAAAGTCTCAAGTTGTGGATTTTCTAGCTGTGGAGTTTCTAGTTGTGGAGTGTCTAGTTGTGGAGTTTCTAGTTGTGGAGTTTGTAGTGGTGAGGTTCGTAGTTGTGGAGTTTTTAGTTGTGGAGTTTCTAGTTGTGGAGTCTCTAGTTTTGGAGTTTCTAGTTGTGGAGTTTCTAGTTGTGGAATTTGTAGTTGTGGAGTATCTAGTTGTGGAGTTTTAAGTTGTGGAGTTTCTAGTTATGGAGTTTCTAGTTGCGGAGTTTCTAGTTGGTGAGTTTCTAGTTGCCGTGTTTCTAAATGCGAAGTCTCAAGTTGTGGTGTTTCTATCTGTGGAGTTTCTAGTTGCAAAAACTCAAGTTGTGGATTTTCTAGCTGTGGAGTTTCTAGTTGTGGAGTGTCTAGTTGAGGAGTTTCTAGTTGTGGAGTTTGTCGTTGTGAGGTTCGTAGTTGTGGGGTTCGTAGTTGCGTAGTTTCTAGTTGTGGAGTCTCTAGTGTTGAAGTTTCTAGTTATGGAGTTTCTAGCTGTGGAGTTTCTAGTTGCGGAGTTTCTAGTTGCAGAGTTTCTAGTTGCGGAGTTTTCTAGTTATGGAGTTTCTAGTTGCGGAGTTTCTAGTTGTTAAATTCCTAGTTGTGGAGTTTCTAGTTGTGGAGTTTGTAGCTGCAGAGTTTCAAGATGCGGAATTGATAGGTGTGGAGTTTCTAGTTGTGGAGTTTCTAGTTGTCGGGTTTCTAGTTGCGGAGTTTTTGATGTGGAGTCTCTGGTTGTGGAGTCTCTAGTTGTGGAGTTTCTAGTTGCCGAGTTGCTAGTTGCGGAGTTTCTAGTTGTGGAGTCTGTATTTGTGGAGCCTGCAGTTGTGGAGTTTCTAGTTGTGGAGTTTTTAGTTATGGTGTCTCTCGTTGTGGAGTTTCTAGTTGCGAAGTTTCTAGTTGCCGAGGTTCTAGTTGCAAAGTCTAAAGTTGTGGAGTTTCGAGCTGTGGAGTTTCTAGTTGCGGAGGTTCTAGTTGTGGGGTTTCTAGTTGTTGAAATTCTAGCTGTGGAGTTTGTACTTATAGAATCTCTAGTCGTGGAGTTTCGAATTGTGTAGTTTCTATCTGAGGAGTTTCTAGTTGTGGAGTTTCTAGTTGTGGAGTTTGTAGTGGTGAGGTTCGTAGTTGTGGAGTTTTTAGTTGTGGAGTTTCTAGTTGTGGAGTCTCTAGTTTTGGAGTTTCTAGTTGTGGAGTTTCTAGTTGTGGAATTTGTAGTTGTGGAGTATCTAGTTGTGGAGTTTTAAGTTGTGGAGTTTCTAGTTATGGAGTTTCTAGTTGCGGAGTTTCTAGTTGGTGAGTTTCTAGTTGCCGTGTTTCTAAATGCGAAGTCTCAAGTTGTGGTGTTTCTATCTGTGGAGTTTCTAGTTGCAAAAACTCAAGTTGTGGATTTTCTAGCTGTGGAGTTTCTAGTTGTGGAGTGTCTAGTTGAGGAGTTTCTAGTTGTGGAGTTTGTCGTTGTGAGGTTCGTAGTTGTGGGGTTCGTAGTTGCGTAGTTTCTAGTTGTGGAGTCTCTAGTGTTGAAGTTTCTAGTTATGGAGTTTCTAGCTGTGGAGTTTCTAGTTGCGGAGTTTCTAGTTGCAGAGTTTCTAGTTGCGGAGTTTTCTAGTTATGGAGTTTCTAGTTGCGGAGTTTCTAGTTGTGGAGTTTCTAGTTGTGGAGTTTCTAGTTGCGGAGTTTTCTAGTGGCGGAGTCTGTAGTTGTGGAGTTTCTAGTTGTGGAGTTTCTATTTGTGGATTTTCTAGCTGTGGAGTTTATAGTTGCGGAGTTTCTAGTTGCAGAGTTTCTAGTTGCGGAATTTCTAGCTGTGGAGTTTCTAGTGGCGGAGTTTCTAGTTGCAGACTTTCTAGTTGTGGAGTGTCTAGTTGTGGAGTTTGTAGTTGTCGGGTTTCTAGTTGCGGAGTTTTTGATGTGGAGTCCCTGGTTGTGGAGTCTCTAGTGGTGAAGTTTCTAGTTGCAGAGTTTCTAGTTGCGGAGTTTCTAGTTGTGGAGTCTGTAGTTGTGGAGTCTGCAGTTGTGGAGTTTCTAGTTGTGGAGTTTTTAGTTATGGAGTCTCTCGTTGTGGAGTTTCGAGCTGTGGAGTTTCTAGTTGCGGAGTTTCTAGTTGTAGAGTTTCTAGTTGTGGAGTTTCTAGTTGTGGAATTTGTAGTTGTGGAGTATCTAGTTGTGGTGTTTCAAGCTGTGGAGTTTCTAGTTATGGAGTTTCAAGTTGCGGAGTTTCTAGTTGGTGAGTTCCTAGTTGCCGTGTTTCTAAATGCGAAGTCTCAAGTTGTGGTGTTTCTATCTGTGGAGTTTCTAGTTGCAAAGTCTCAAGTTGTGAATTTTCTAGCTGTGGAGTTTCTAGTTGTGGAGTGTCTAGTTGTGGAGTTTCTAGTTGTGGAGTTTGTAGTTGTGAGGTTCGTAGTTGTGGAGTTTTTAGTTGTGGAGTTTCTAGTTGTGGAGTTTGTAGTTGTGGAGTTTTTAGTTGTGGAGTTTCTAGTTGTGGAGTCTCTAGTTGTGGAGTCTCTAGTTGTGGAGTTTCTAGTTGTGGAGTTTCTAGTTGCGAAGTCTCAAGTTGTTGAGTTTCTAGTTGTGGAGTTTCTAGTTGGGGGTTCGTAGTTGTGGGGTTCGTAGTTGTGGAGTTTCTAGTTGTGGAGTCTCTAGTTGTGAAGTTTCTAGTTATGGAGTTTCTAGCTGTGGAGTTTCTAGTTGCGGAGTTTCTAGTTGCAGAGTTTCAGGTTGCGAAGTTTTCTAGTTATGGAGTTTCTAGTTGCGGAGTTTCAAGTTGTTAAATTCCTAGTTGTGGAGTTTCTAGTTGTGGAGTTGGCAGCTGTGGAGTATCTGGTTGTGGATTTTGAAGTTGTAGAGTTCCTAGTTGTGGAGTGTCTAGTTGTGGAGTTTCTAGTGGCGGAGTCTGTAGTTGTGGAGTTTCTAGTTGCTGAGTTTCTATTTGTTGATTTTCTAGCTGTGGAGTTTCTAGTTGCGTAGTTTCTAGTTGCAGAGTTTCTAGTTGCGGACTTTCTAGCGTTGGAGTTTCTAGTTGCGGAGTTTCTAGTTACAGAGTTTCTAGTCGTGGAGTTTCTTGTTGTGGAGTTTCTAGTTGCGGAGTTTCTAGTTGTGGAGTTTCTAGTTGTGGAGTTTCTAGTTGTGAAGTTTCTAGTTGTGGAGTTTCAAGATGCGGGATTGATAGGTGTGGAGTTTCTAGTTGTGGAGTTTCTAGTTGTCGGGTTTCTAGTTGCGGAGTTTTTGTTGTGGAGTCTCTAATTTTGGAGTTTCTAGTTGTGGAGTTTCTAGTTGTGGAATTTGTAGTTGTGGAGTATCTAGTTGTGGTGTTTCAAGTTGTGGAGTTTCTAGTTGCGGAGTTATTGTTGGTGAGTTTCTATTTGCCGTGTTTCTAAATGCGAAGTCTCAAGTTGTGGTGCTTCTATCTGTAGAGTTTCTAGTTGTGGAGTCTTTAGTTGTGGAGTTCTTAGTTGTGGAGTTTCTAGTTGTGGAGTGTCTAGTTGAGGAGTTTCTAGTCGTGGAGTTTCTAGTTGTGGAGTTTGTAGTTGCAGAGTTTCTAATTGTGGAGTTTCTCGTTGTGGTGTTTCAAGTTGTGGAGTTTTTAGTTGTGGAATTTGTAGTTGTGGAGTTTTTGTTGTGGAGTCCCAAGTTGTGGAGTCCCTAGTTGTGGAATTTCTAGTTGCAGAGTTTCTAGTTGCGGAGTTTATAGTTGTGTAGTCTGTAGTTGTGGAGCATCTAGTTGTGGTGTTTCAAGTTGTGGAGTTTCTATTTGTGGATTTTCTAGCTGTGGAGTTTGTAGTTGCGGAGTTTCTAGTTGCAGAGTTTCTAGTTGCGGACTTTGTAGCTGTGGAGTTTCTAGTTGCGGAGTTTCTAGTTGCACAGTTTCTAGTTGTGGAGTTTCTAGTTGTGGAGTTTGTAGTTGCGGAGTTTCTAGTTGTGGAGTTTCTAGTTGCGGAGTTTCTATTTGCAGAGTTTCTAGTTGCGGAGTTTTCTAGTTATGGAGTTTCTAGTTGCGGAGTTTCAAGTTGTTGAGTTCCTAGTTGTGGAGTTTCTAATTGTGGAGTTTGTAGCTGCGGAGTTTCTAGTGGAGTTGGTAGCTGTGGAGTATCTGGTTGTGGATTTTGAAGTTGTAGAGTTCCTAGTTGTGGAGTGTCTAGTTGTGGAGTTTCTAGTTGCGGAGTCTGTAGTTGTGGAGTTTCTAGTTGCTGAGTTTCTATTTGTTGATTTTCTAGCTGTGGAGTTTCTAGTTGCGTAGTTTCTAGTTGCAGAGTTTCTAGTTGCGGACTTTCTAGCGTTGGAGTTTCTAGTTGCGGAGTTTCTAGTTGCAGAGATTCTAGTCATGGAGTTTCTAGTTGTGGAGTTTGCAGTTGCGGAGTTTCAAGTTGAGGAGCTTCTAGTTGTGAAGTTTCTAGTTGTGGAGTTTCAAGATGCGGAATTGATAGGTGTGGAGTTTCTAGTTGTGGAGTTTCTAGTTGTCGGGTTTCTAGTTGCGGAGTTTTTGTTGTGGAGTCTCTAATTGTGGAGTCTCTAGTTGTGAAGTTTCTAGTTGTGGAGTTTCTAGTTGTGGAGTTTCTAGTTGTGGAATTTGTAGTTGTGGAGTATCTAGTTGTGGTGTTTCAAACTGTGGAGTTTTTAGTTGTGGAATTTGTAGTTGTGGAGTATCTAGTTGTGGTGTTTCAAGTTGTGGAGTTTCTAGTTAAGGAGTTTCTAGTTGCGAAGTGTCAAGTTGTGGAGTTTCTAGTTGTGGAGTTTCTAGTTGGGAACTCGTAGTTGTGGGGTTCGTAGTTGTCGGGTTTCTGGTTGCGGAGTTTCTAGTCGTGGAGTTTCTAGTTATGGAGTTTCTAGCTGTGGAGTTTCTATTTGCGGAGTTTCTAGTTGCTGAGATTCTAGTTGTGGAGTTTCTAGTTGTGGAGTTTCTAGTTGCGGAGTTTTCTAGTTGCGGAGTCTGTAGTTGTGGAGTTTCTAGTTGTGGAGTTTCTATTTGTGGATTTTCTAGCTGTGGAATTTCTAGTTGCGGAGTTTCTAGTTGCAGAGTTTCTAGTTGCGGAATTTCTAGCTGTGGAGTTTCTAGTTGCGGAGTTTCTAGTTGCAGACTTTCTAGTTGTGGAGTTTCTAGTTGTGGAGTTTGTAGTTGTCGGGTTTCTAGTTGCGGAGTTTTTCATGTGGAGTCCCTGGTTGTGGAGTCTCTAGTTGTGAAGTTTCTAGTTGCAGAGTTTCTAGTTGCGGAGTTTCTAGTTGTGCAGTCTGTAGTTGTGGAGTCTGCAGTTGTGGAGTTTCTAGTTGTGGAGTTTTTAGTTATGGAGTCTCTCGTTGTGGAGTTTCTAGTTGCGAAGTTTCTAGTTGCCGACTTTCTAGTTGCAAAGTCTAAAGTTGTGGAGTTTCGATCTGTGGAGTTTCTAGTTGCGGAGTTTCTAGTTGTAGAGTTTCTAGTTGTGGAGTTTCTAGTTGTGGAATTTGTAGTTGTGGAGTATCTAGTTGTGGTGTTTCAAGCTGTGGAGTTTCTAGTTATGGAGTTTCAAGTTGCGGAGTTTCTAGTTGGTGAGTTCCTAGTTGCCGTGTTTCTTAATGCGAAGTCTCAAGTTGTGGTGTTTCTATCTGTGGAGTTTCTAGTTGCAAAGTCTCAAGTTGTGAATTTTCTAGCTGTGGAGTTTCTAGTTGTGGAGTGTCTAGTTGTGGAGTTTCTAGTTGTGGAGTTTGTAGTTGTGAGGTTCGTAGTTGTGGAGTTTTTAGTTGTGGAGTTTCTAGTTGTGGAGTTTGTAGTTGTGGAGTTTTTAGTTGTGGAGTTTCTAGTTGTGGAGTCTCTAGTTGTGGAGTCTCTAGTTGTGGAGTTTCTAGTTGTGGAGTTTCTAGTTGCGAAGTCTCAAGTTGTTGAGTTTCTAGTTGTGGAGTTTCTAGTTGGGGGTTCGTAGTTGTGGGGTTCGTAGTTGTGGAGTTTCTAGTTGTGGAGTCTCTAGTTGTGAAGTTTCTAGTTATGGAGTTTCTAGCTGTGGAGTTTCTAGTTGCGGAGTTTCTAGTTGCAGAGTTTCAGGTTGCGAAGTTTTCTAGTTATGGAGTTTCTAGTTGCGGAGTTTCAAGTTGTTAAATTCCTAGTTGTGGAGTTTCTAGTTGTGGAGTTGGCAGCTGTGGAGTATCTGGTTGTGGATTTTGAAGTTGTAGAGTTCCTAGTTGTGGAGTGTCTAGTTGTGGAGTTTCTAGTGGCGGAGTCTGTAGTTGTGGAGTTTCTAGTTGCTGAGTTTCTATTTGTTGATTTTCTAGCTGTGGAGTTTCTAGTTGCGTAGTTTCTAGTTGCAGAGTTTCTAGTTGCGGACTTTCTAGCGTTGGAGTTTCTAGTTGCGGAGTTTCTAGTTACAGAGTTTCTAGTCGTGGAGTTTCTTGTTGTGGAGTTTGTAGTTGCGGAGTTTCTAGTTGTGGAGTTTCTAGTTGTGGAGTTTCTAGTTGTGAAGTTTCTAGTTGTGGAGTTTCAAGATGCGGGATTGATAGGTGTGGAGTTTCTAGTTGTGGAGTTTCTAGTTGTCGGGTTTCTAGTTGCGGAGTTTTTGTTGTGGAGTCTCTAATTTTGGAGTTTCTAGTTGTGGAGTTTCTAGTTGTGGAATTTGTAGTTGTGGAGTATCTAGTTGTGGTGTTTCAAGTTGTGGAGTTTCTAGTTGCGGAGTTCTTGTTGGTGAGTTTCTATTTGCCGTGTTTCTAAATGCGAAGTCTCAAGTTGTGGTGCTTCTATCTGTAGAGTTTCTAGTTGTGGAGTCTTTAGTTGTGGAGTTCTTAGTTGTGGAGTTTCTAGTTGTGGAGTGTCTAGTTGAGGAGTTTCTAGTCGTGGAGTTTCTAGTTGTGGAGTTTGTAGTTGCAGAGTTTCTAATTGTGGAGTTTCTCGTTGTGGTGTTTCAAGTTGTTGAGTTTTTAGTTGTGGAATTTGTAGTTGTGGAGTATCTAGTTGTGGTGTTTCAAGTTGTGGAGTTTCTAGTTAAGGAGTTTCTAGTTGCGAAGTGTCAAGTTGTGGAGTTTCTAGTTGTGGAGTTTCTAGTTGGGAATTCGTAGTTGTGGGGTTCGTAGTTGTCGGATTTCTAGTTGCGGAGTTTCTAGTCGTGGAGTTTCTAGTTATGGAGTTTCTAGCTGTGGAGTTTCTATTTGCGGAGTTTCTAGTTGCAGAGATTCTAGTTGTGGAGTTTCTAGTTGTGGAGTTTCGAGTTGCGGAGTTTTCTAGTTGCGGAGTCTGTAGTTGTGGAGTTTCTAGTTGTGGAGTTTCTATTTGTGGATTTTCTAGCTGTGGAATTTCTAGTTGCGGAGTTTCTAGTTGCAGAGTTTCTAGTTGCGGAATTTCTAGCTGTGGAGTTTCTAGTTGCGGAGTTTCTAGTTGCAGACTTTCTAGTTGTGGAGTTTCTAGTTGTGGAGTTTGTAGTTGTCGGGTTTCTAGTTGCGGAGTTTTTCATGTGGAGTCCCTGGTTGTGGAGTCTCTAGTGGTGAAGTTTCTAGTTGCAGAGTTTCTAGTTGCGGAGTTTCTAGTTGTGGAGTCTGTAGTTGTGGAGTCTGCAGTTGTGGAGTTTCTAGTTGTGGAGTTTTTAGTTATGGAGTCTCTCGTTGTGGAGTTTCTAGTTGCGAAGTTTCTAGTTGCCAAGTTTCTAGTTGCAAAGTCTAAAGTTGTGGAGTTCCGAGCTGTGGAGTTTCTACTTGTGGAGTTTCTAGTTGTGGGGTTTCTAGTTGTTGAAATTCTAGCTGTGGAGCTTATACTTATAGAATCTCTAGTCGTGGAGTTTCTAGTTGTGTAGTTTCTATCTGAGGAGTTTCTAGTTGTAGAGTTTCTAGTTGCGAAGTCTCAAGTTGTCGAGTTTCTATTTGTGGAGTTTCTAGTTGGGGGTTCGTAGTTGTGGGGTTCGTAGTTGTGGAGTTTCTAGTTGTCTAGTCTCTAGTTTTGAAGTTTCTAGTTATGGAGTTACTAGCTGTGGAGTTTTTAGTTGCGGAGTTTCTAGTTGCAGAGTTTCTAGTTGCGGAGTTTTCTAGTTATGGAGTTTCTAGTTGCGGAGTTTCAAGTTGTTAAATTCCTAGTTGTGGAGTTTTTAGTTGTGGAGTTTGTAGCTGCGGAGTTTCTAGTTGTGGAGTTGGTAGCTGTGGAGTATCTGGTTGTGAATTTTGAAGTTGTAGAGTTCCTAGTTGTGGAGTGTCTAGTTGTGGAGTTTCTAGTTGTGGAGTTTGTAGTTGTCGGGTTTCTAGTTGCGGAGTTTTTGATGTGGAGTCCCTGGTTGTGGAGTCTCTAGTTGTGAAGTTTCTAGTTGCAGAGTTTCTAGTTGCGGAGTTTCTAGTTGTGGAGTCTGTAGTTGTGGAGTCTGCAGTTGTAGAGTTTCTAGTTGTGGAGTTTTTAGTTATGGAGTCTCTCATTGTGGAGTTTTTAGTTGCGAAGTTTCTAGTTGCTGAGTTTCTAGTTGCAAAGTCTAAAGTTGTGGAGTGTCTAGTTGTGGAGTTTCTAGTTGTGGAGTTCGTAGTTGTGAGGTTCGTAGTTCTGGAGTTTTTTGTTGTGGAGTTTCTAGTTGTGGAGTCTCTAGTTGTGGAGTTTCTAGTTGTGGAGTTTCTAGTTGCGAAGTCTCAAGTTGTGGAGTTTCTAGTTATGGAGTTTCTAGTTGGGGGTTCGTAGTTTTGGGGTTCGTAGTTGTGGAGTTTCTAGTTGTGGAGTCTCTAGTTGTGAAGTTTCTAGTTATGGAGTTTCTAGCTGTGGAGTTTCTAGTTGCGGAGTTTCTAGTTGCAGAGTTTCTAGTTGCGAAGTTTTCTATTTATGGAGTTTCTAGTTGCGGAGTTTCAAGTTGTTAAATTCCTAGTTGTGGAGTTTCTAGTTGTGGAGTTTGTAGCTGCAGAGTTTCTAGTTGTGGAGTTGGCAGCTGTGGAGTATCTGGTTGTGGAGTTCTTAGTTGTGGAGTTTCTAGTTGTGGTGTGTCTAGTTGAGGAGTTTCTAGTCGTGGAGTTTCTAGTTGTGGAGTTTGTAGTTGCAGAGTCTCTAATTGTGGAGTTTCTCGTTGTGGAGTTTCTAGTTGTGAAGTTTCTAGTTGTGGAGTTTCAAGATGCGGAATTGATAGGTGTCGAGTTTCTAGTTATGGAGTTTCCAGTTGTCGGGTTTCTAGTTGCGGAGTTTTTGTTGGGGAGTCTCTAATTGTGGAGTCTCTTGTTGTGGAGTGTCTAGTTGTGGAGTTTCTAGTTGTGGAGTTTCTAGTTGTGGAATTTGTAGTTGTGGAGTATCTAGTTGTGGTGTTTCTAGTTGTGGAGTGTCTAGTTGCAGAGTTTCTAGTTGGTGAGTTTCTAGTTGCCGTGTTTCTAAATGCGAAGTATCAAGTTGTGGTGCTTCTATCTGTGGAGTTTCTAGTTGTGAAGTCTTTAGTTGTGGAGTTCCTAGTTGTGGAGTTTCAAGTTTTGGAGTGTCTAGTTGAGGAGTTCCTAGTTGTGGAGTTTCTAGTTGTGGAGTTTCTAGTTGTCGGGTTTGTAGTTGCAGAGTTTTTGTTGTGGAGTCCCAAGTTGTGGAGTCCCTAGTTGTGGAATTTCTAGTTGCAGAGTTTCTAGTTTCGGAGTTTCTAGTTGTGGAGTCTGTAGTTGTGGAGCCTCTAGTTGTGGTGTTTCAAGTTGTGGAGTTTCTTTTTGTGGATTTTCTAGCTGTGGAGTTTCTAGTTGCGGAGTTTCTAGTTGCAGAGTTTCTAGTTGTGGAGTTTCTAGTGGTGGAGTTTGTAGTTGCGGAGTTTCTAGTCGTGGAGTTTCTAGTTGCGGAATTTCTAGCTGTGGAGTTTCTAGTTGCGAAGTTTCTAGTTGCAGACTTTCTAGTTGTGGAGTTTTTGATGTGGAGTCCCTGGTTGTGGAGTCTCTAGTTGTGAAGTTTCTAGTTGCAGAGTTTCTAGTTGCGGAGTTTCTAGTTGTGGAGTCTGTAGTTGTGGAGCATCTAGTTGAGGTGTTTCAAGTTGTGGAGTTTCTATTTGTGGATTTTCTAGCTGTGGAGTTTCTAGTTGCGGAGTTTCTAGTTGCAGACTTTCTAGTTGCGGAGTTTCTAGTTGTGGAGTTTGTAGTTGTCGTGTTTCTAGTTGCGGAGTTTTTGATGTGGAGTCCCTGGTTGTGGAGTCTCTAGTTGTGAAGTTTCTAGTTGCAGAGTTTCTAGTTGCGGAGTTTCTAGTTGTGGAGTCTGTAGTTGTGGAGTCTGCAGTTGTGGAGTTTCTAGTTGTGAAGTTTTTAGTTATGGAGTCTCTCGTTGTGGAGTTTCTAGTTGCGAAGTTTCTAGTTGCTGAGTTTCTAGTTGCAAAGTCTAAAGTTGTGGAGTTTCGAGCTGTGGAGTTTCTAGTTGCGGAGTTTCTAGTTGTAGAGTTTCTAGTTGTGGAGTTTCTAGTTGTGGAATTTGTAGTTGTGGAGTATCTAGTTGTGGTGTTTCAAGTTGTGGAGTTTCTAGTTGCGGAGTTTCTAGTTGGTGAGTTTCTAGTTGCCGTGTTTCTAAATGCGAAGTCTCAAGTTGTGGTGTTTCTATCTGTGGAGTTACTAGTTGCAAAGTCTCAAGTTGTGGATTTTCTAGCTGTGGAGTTTCTAGTTGTGGAGTGTCTAGTTGTGGAGTTTCTAGTTGTGGAGTTTGTAGTTGTGAGGTTCGTAGTTGTGGAGTTTTTAGTTGTGGAGTTTCTAGTTGTGGAGTTTGTAGTTGTGGAGTTTTTAGTTGTGGAGTTTCTAGTTGTGGAGTCTCTAGTTGTGGAGTCTCTAGTTGTGGAGTTTCTAGTTGTGGAGTTTCTAGTTGCGAAGTCTCAAGTTGTTGAGTTTCCAGTTGTGGAGTTTCTAGTTGGGGGTTCGTAGTTGTGGGGTTCGTAGTTGTGGAGTTTCTAGTTGTGGAGTCTCTAGTTGTGAAGTTTCTAGTTATGGAGTTTCTAGCTGTGGAGTTTCTAGCTGCGGAGTTTCTAGTTGCAGAGTTTCAAGTTGTTAATTTCCTAGTTGTGGAGTTTCTAGTTGTGGAGTTGGCAGCTGTGGAGTATCTGGTTGTGGATTTTGAAGTTGTAGAGTTCCTAGTTGTGGAGTGTCTAGTTGTGGAGTTTCTAGTGGCGGAGTCTGTAGTTGTGGAGTTTCTAGTTGCTGAGTTTCTATTTGTTGATTTTCTAGCTGTGGAGTTTCTAGTTGCGTAGTTTCTAGTTGCAGAGTTTCTAGTTGCGGACTTTCTAGCGTTGGAGTTTCTAGTTGCGGAGTTTCTAGTTACAGAGTTTCTAGTCGTGGGGTTTCTTGTTGTGGAGTTTGTAGTTGCGGAGTTTCTAGTTGTGGGGTTTCTAGTTGTGGAGTTTCTAGTTGTGAAGTTTCTAGTTGTGGAGTTTCAAGATGCGGGATTGATAGGTGTGGAGTTTCTAGTTGTCGGGTTTCTAGTTGCGGAGTTTTTGTTGTGGAGTCTCTAATTTTGGAGTTTCTAGTTGTGGAGTTTCTAGTTGTGGAATTTGTAGTTGTGGAGTATCTAGTTGTGGTGTTTCAAGTTGTGGAGTTTCTAGTTGCGGAGTTTCTTGTTGGTGAGTTTCTATTTGCCGTGTTTCTAAATGCGAAGTCTCAAGTTGTGGTGCTTCTATCTGTAGAGTTTCTAGTTGTGGAGTCTTTAGTTGTGGAGTTCTTAGTTGTGGAGTTTCTAGTTGTGGAGTATCTAGTTGAGGAGTTTCTAGTCGTGGAGTTTCTAGTTGTGGAGTTTGTAGTTGCAGAGTTTCTAATTGTGGAGTTTCTCGTTGTGGTGTTTCAAGTTGTGGAGTTTTTAGTTGTGGAATTTGTAGTTGTGGAGTATCTAGTTGTGGTGTTTCAAGTTGTGGAGTTTCTAGTTAAGGAGTTTCTAGTTGCGAAGTGTCAAGTTGTGGAGTTTCTAGTTGTGGAGCTTCTAGTTGGGAATTCGTAGTTGTGGGGTTCGTAGTTGTCGGATTTCTAGTTGCGGAGTTTCTAGTCGTGGAGTTTCTAGTTATGGAGTTTCTAGCTGTGGAGTTTCTATTTGCGGAGTTTCTAGTTGCAGAGATTCTAGTTGTGGAGTTTCTAGTTGTGGAGTTTCTAGTTGCGGAGTTTTCTAGTTGCGGAGTCTGTAGTTGTGGAGTTTCTAGTTGTGGAGTTTCTATTTGTGGATTTTCTAGCTGTGGAATTTCTAGTTGCGGAGTTTCTAGTTGCAGAGTTTCTAGTTGCGGAATTTCTAGCTGTGGAGTTTCTAGTTGCGGAGTTTCTAGTTGCAGACTTTCTAGTTGTGGAGTTTCTAGTTGTGGAGTTTGTAGTTGTCGGGTTTCTAGTTGCGGAGTTTTTCATGTGGAGTCCCTGGTTGTGGAGTCTCTAGTGGTGAAGTTTCTAGTTGCAGAGTTTCTAGTTGCGGAGTTTCTAGTTGTGGAGTCTGTAGTTGTGGATTCTGCAGTTGTGGAGTTTCTAGTTGTGGAGTTTTTAGTTATGGAGTCTCTCGTTGTGGAGTTTCTAGTTGCGAAGTTTCTAGTTGCCAAGTTTCTAGTTGCAAAGTCTAAAGTTGTGGAGTTCCGAGCTGTGGAGTTTCTACTTGTGGAGATTCTAGTTGTGGGGTTTCTAGTTGTTGAAATTCTAGCTGTGGAGTTTATACTTATATAATCTCTAGTCGTGGAGTTTCTAGTTGTGTAGTTTCTATCTGAGGAGTTTCTAGTTGTAGAGTTTCTAGTTGCGAAGTCTCAAGTTGTCGAGTTTCTAGTTGTGGAGTTTCTAGTTGGGGGTTCGTAGTTGTGGGGTTCGTAGTTGTGGAGTTTCTAGTTGTCTAGTCTCTAGTTTTGAAGTTTCTAGTTATGGAGTTACTAGCTGTGGAGTTTTTAGTTGCGGAGTTTCCAGTTGCAGAGTTTCTAGTTGCGGAGTTTTCTAGTTATGGAGTTTCTAGTTGCGGAGTTTCAAGTTGTTAAATTCCTAGTTGTGGAGTTTTTAGTTGTGGAGTTTGTAGCTGCGGAGTTTCTAGTTGTGGAGTTGGTAGCTGTGGAGTATCTTGTTGTGAATTTTGAAGTTGTAGAGTTCCTAGTTGTGGAGTGTCTAGTTGTGGAGTTTCTAGTTGTGGAGTTTGTAGTTGTCGGGTTTCTAGTTGCGGAGTTTTTGATGTGGAGTCCCTGGTTGTGGAGTCTCTAGTTGTGAAGTTTCTAGTTGGAGAGTTTCTAGTTGCGGAGTTTCTAGTTGTGGAGTCTGTAGTTGTAGAGTCTGCAGTTGTAGAGTTTCTAGTTGTGGAGTTTTTAGTTATGGAGTCTCTCATTGTGGAGTTTTTAGTTGCGAAGTTTCTAGTTGCTGAGTTTCTAGTTGCAAAGTCTAAAGTTGTGGAGTGTCTAGTTGTGGAGTTTCTAGTTGTGGAGTTTGTAGTTGTGAGGTTCGTAGTTGTGGAGTTTTTAGTTGTGGAGTTTCTAGTTGTGGAGTCTCTAGTTGTGGAGTTTCTAGTTCTGGAGTTTCTAGTTGCGAAGTCTCAAGTTGTGGAGT
Organism: Rhipicephalus microplus; assembly: GCF_043290135.1. Taxonomy (NCBI): domain Eukaryota; kingdom Metazoa; phylum Arthropoda; class Arachnida; order Ixodida; family Ixodidae; genus Rhipicephalus; species Rhipicephalus microplus. Next base: position 100,935,941 of record NC_134707.1, on the reverse strand, counting down.
TTCTAGTTATGGAGTTTCTAGTTGGGGGTTCGTAGTTGTGGGGTTCGTAGTTGTAGAGTTTCTAGTTGTGGAGTCTCTAGTTGTGAAGTTTCTAGTTATGGAGTTTCTAGCTGTGGAGTTTCTAGTTGCGGAGTTTCTAGTTGCAGAGTTTCTAGTTGCGAAGTTTTCTAGTTATGGAGTTTCTAGTTGCGGAGTTTCAAGTTGTTAAATTCCTAGTTGTGGAGTTTCTAGTTGTGGAGTTTGTAGCTGCGGAGTTTCAAGTTGTGGAGTTGGCAGCTGTGGAGTATCTGGTTGTGGAGTTCTTAGTTGTGGAGTTTCTAGTTGTGGTGTGTCTAGTTGAGGAGTTTCTAGTCGTGGAGTTTCTAGTTGTGGAGTTTGTAGTTGCAGAGTCTCTAATTGTGGAGTTTCTCGTTGTGGAGTTACTAGTTGTGAAGTTTCTAGTTGTGGAGTTTCAAGATGCGGAATTGATAGGTGTCGAGTTTCTAGTTATGGAGTTTCTAGTTGTCGGGTTTCTAGTTGCGGAGTTTTTGTTGGGCAGTCTCTAATTGTGGAGTCTCTTGTTGTGGAGTGTCTAGTTGTGGAGTTTCTAGTTGTGGAGTTTCTAGTTGTGGAATTTGTAGTTGTGGAGTATCTAGTTGTGGTGTTTCAAGTTGTGGAGTTTCTAGTTGTGGAGTTTCTAGTTGCAGAGTTTCTAGTTGGTGAGTTTCTAGTTGCCGTGTTTCTAAATGCGAAGTATCAAGTTGTGGTGCTTCTATCTGTGGAGTTTCTAGTTGTGAAGTCTTTAGTTGTGGAGTTCCTAGTTGCGGAGTTTCTAGTTGTGGAGTGTCTAGTTGAGGAGTTCCTAGTTGTGGAGTTTCTAGTTGTGGAGTTTCTAGTTGTCGGGTTTGTAGTTGCAGAGTTTTTGTTGTGGAGTCCCAAGTTGTGGAGTCCCTAGTTGTGGAATTTCTAGTTGCAGAGTTTCTAGTTTCGGAGTTTCTAGTTGTGGAGTCTGTAGTTGTGGAGCATCTAGTTGTGGTGTTTCAAGTTGTGGAGTTTCTATTTGTAGATTTTCTAGCTGTGGAGTTTCTAGTTGCGGAGTTTCTAGTTGCAGAGTTTCTAGTTGTGGAGTTTCTAGTGGTGGAGTTTGTAGTTGCGGAGTTTCTAGTCGTGGAGTTTCTAGTTGCGGAATTTCTAGCTGTGGAGTTTCTAGTTGCGGAGTTTCTAGTTGCAGACTTTCTAGTTGTGGAGTTTTTGATGTGGAGTCCCTGGTTGTGGAGTCTCTAGTTGTGAAGTTTCTAGTTGCAGAGTTTCTAGTTGCGGAGTTTCTAGTTGTGGAGTCTGTAGTTGTGGAGCATCTAGTTGTGGTGTTTCAAGTTGTGGAGTTTCTATTTGTGGATTTTCTAGCTGTGGAGTTTCTAGTTGCGGAGTTTCTAGTTGCAGACTTTTAGTTGCGGAGTTTCTAGTTGTGGAGTTTGTAGTTGTCGGGTTTCTAGTTGCGGAGTTTTTGATGTGGAGTCCCTGGTTGTGGAGTCTCTAGTTGTGAAGTTTCTAGTTGCAGAGTTTCTAGTTGCGGAGTTTCTAGTTGTGGAGTCTGTAGTTGTGGAGTCTGCAGTTGTGGAGTTTCTAGTTGTGGAGTTTTTAGTTATGGAGTCTCTCGTTGTGGAGTTTCTAGTTGCGAAGTTTCTAGTTGCTGAGTTTCTAGTTGCAAAGTCTAAAGTTGTGGAGTTTCGAGCTGTGGAGTTTCTAGTTGCGGAGTTTCTAGTTGTAGAGTTTCTAGTTGTGGAGTTTCTAGTTGTGGAATTTGTAGTTGTGGAGTATCTAGTTGTGGTGTTTCAAGTTGTGGAGTTTCTAGTTGCGGAGTTTCTAGTTGGTGAGTTTCTAGTTGCCGTGTTTCTAAATGCGAAGTCTCAAGTTGTGGTGTTTCTATCTGTGGAGTTACTAGTTGCAAAGTCTCAAGTTGTGGATTTTCTAGCTGTGGAGTTTCTAGTTGTGGAGTGTCTAGTTGTGGAGTTTCTAGTTGTGGAGTTTGTAGTTGTGAGGTTCGTAGTTGTGGAGTGTTTAGTTGTGGAGTTTATAGTTGTGGAGTCACTAGTTGTGGAGTTTCTAGTTGTGGAGTTTCTAGTTGCGTAGTCTCAAGTTGTGGAGTTTCTAGTTGTGGAGTTTCTAATTGGGGGTTCGTAGTTGTGGGGTTCGTAGTTGTGGAGTTTCTAGTTGTGGAGTCTCTAGTTGTGAAGTTTCTAGTTATGGAGTTTCTAGCTGTGGAGTTTCTAGTTGCGGAGTTTCTAGTTGCAGAGTTTCTAGTTGCGAAGTTTTCTATTTATGGAGTTTCTAGTTGCGGAGTTTCAAGTTGTTAAATTCCTAGTTGTGGAGTTTCTAGTTGTGGAGTTTATAGCTGCGGAGTTTCTAGTTGTGGAGTTGGCAGCTGTGGAGTATCTGGTTGTGGAGTTCTTAGTTGTGGAGTTTCTAGTTGTGGTGTGTCTAGTTGAGGAGTTTCTAGTCGTGGAGTTTCTAGTTGTGGAGTTTGTAGTTGCAGAGTCTCTAATTGTGGAGTTTCTCGTTGTGGAGTTTCTAGTTGTGAAGTTTCTAGTTGTGGAGTTTCAAGATGCGGAATTGATAGGTGTCGAGTTTTTAGTTATGGAGTTTCTAGTTGTCGGGTTTCTAGTTGCGGAGTTTTTGTTGGGGAGTCTCTAATTGTGGAGTCTCTTGTTGTGGAGTGTCTAGTTGTGGAGTTTCTAGTTGTGGAGTTTCTAGTTGTGGAATTTGTAGTTGTGGAGTATCTAGTTGTGGTGTTTCTAGTTGTGGAGTTTCTAGTTGCAGAGTTTCTAGTTGGTGAGTTTCTAGTTGCCGTGTTTCTAAATGCGAAGTATCAAGTTGTGGTGCTTCTATCTGTGGAGTTTCTAGTTGTGAAGTCTTTAGTTGTGGAGTTCCTAGTTGTGGAGTTTCAAGTTGTGGAGTGTCTAGTTGAGGAGTTCCTAGTTGTGGAGTTTCTAGTTGTGGAGTTTCTAGTTGTCGGGTTTGTAGTTGCAGAGTTTTTGTTGTGGAGTCCCAAGTTGTGGAGTCCCTAGTTGTGGAATTTCTAGTTGCAGAGTTTCTAGTTTCGGAGTTTCTAGTTGTGGAGTCTGTAGTTGTGGAGCATCTAGTTGTGGTGTTTCAAGTTGTGGAGTTTCTATTTGTGGATTTTCTAGCTGTGGAGTTTCTAGTTGCGGAGTTTCTAGTTGCAGAGTTTCTAGTTGTGGAGTTTCTAGTGGTGGAGTTTGTAGTTGCGGAGTTTCTAGTCGTGGAGTTTCTAGTTGCGGAATTTCTAGCTGTGGAGTTTCTAGTTGCGGAGTTTCTAGTTGCAGACTTTCTAGTTGTGGAGTTTTTGATGTGGAGTACCTGGTTGTGGAGTCTCTAGTTGTGAAGTTTCTAGTTGCAGAGTTTCTAGTTGCGGAGTTTCTAGTTGTGGAGTCTGTAGTTGTGGAGCATCTAGTTGTGGTGTTTCAAGTTGTGGAGTTTCTATTTGTGGATTTTCTAGCTGTGGAGTTTCTAGTTGCGGAGTTTCTAGTTGCAGACTTTCTAGTTGTGGAGTTTCTAGTTGTGGAGTTTGTAGTTGTCGGGTTTCTAGTTGCGGAGTTTTTGATGTGGAGTCCCTGGTTGTGGAGTCTCTAGTTGTGAAGTTTCTAGTTGCAGAGTTTCTAGTTGCGGAGTTTCTAGTTGTGGAGTCTGTAGTTGTGGAGTCTGCAGTTGTGGAGTTTCTAGTTGTGAAGTTTTTAGTTATGGAGTCTCTCGTTGTGGAGTTTCTAGTTGCGAAGTTTCTAGTTGCTGAGTTTCTAGTTGCAAAGTCTAAAGTTGTGGAGTTTCGAGCTGTGGAGTTTCTAGTTGCGGAGTTTCTAGTTGTAGAGTTTCTAGTTGTGGAGTTTCTAGTTGTGGAATTTGTAGTTGTGGAGTATCTAGTTGTGGTGTTTCAAGTTGTGGAGTTTCTAGTTGCGGAGTTTCTAGTTGGTGAGTTTCTAGTTGCCGTGTTTCTAAATGCGAAGTCTCAAGTTGTGGTGTTTCTATCTGTGGAGTTACTAGTTGCAAAGTCTCAAGTTGTGGATTTTCTAGCTGTGGAGTTTCTAGTTGTGGAGTGTCTAGTTGTGGAGTTTCTAGTTGTGGAGTTTGTAGTTGTGAGGTTCGTAGTTGTGGAGTTTTTAGTTGTGGAGTTTCTAGTTGTGGAGTTTGTAGTTGTGGAGTTTTTAGTTGTGGAGTTTCTAGTTGTGGAGTCTCTAGTTGTGGAGTCTCTAGTTGTGGAGTTTCTAGTTGTGGAGTTTCTAGTTGCGAAGTCTCAAGTTGTTGAGTTTCCAGTTGTGGAGTTTCTAGTTGGGGGTTCGTAGTTGTGGGGTTCGTAGTTGTGGAGTTTCTAGTTGTAGAGTCTCTAGTTGTGAAGTTTCTAGTTATGGAGTTTCTAGCTGTGGAGTTTCTAGCTGCGGAGTTTCTAGTTGCAGAGTTTCAAGTTGTTAAATTCCTAGTTGTGGAGTTTCTAGTTGTGGAGTTGGCAGCTGTGGAGTATCTGGTTGTGGATTTTGAAGTTGTAGAGTTCCTAGTTGTGGAGTGTCTAGTTGTGGAGTTTCTAGTGGCGGAGTCTGTAGTTGTGGAGTTTCTAGTTGCTGAGTTTCTATTTGTTGATTTTCTAGCTGTGGAGTTTCTAGTTGCGTAGTTTCTAGTTGCAGAGTTTCTAGTTGCGGACTTTCTAGCGTTGGAGTTTCTAGTTGCGGAGTTTCTAGTTACAGAGTTTCTAGTCGTGGGGTTTCTTGTTGTGGAGTTTGTAGTTGCGGAGTTTCTAGTTGTGGGGTTTCTAGTTGTGGAGTTTCTAGTTGTGAAGTTTCTAGTTGTGGAGTTTCAAGATGCGGGATTGATAGGTGTGGAGTTTCTAGTTGTGGAGTTTCTAGTTGTCGGGTTTCTAGTTGCGGAGTTTTTGTTGTGGAGTCTCTAATTTTGGAGTTTCTAGTTGTGGAGTTTCTAGTTGTGGAATTTGTAGTTGTGGAGTATCTAGTTGTGGTGTTTCAAGTTGTGGAGTTTCTAGTTGCGGAGTTTCTTGTTGGTGAGTTTCTATTTGCCGTGTTTCTAAATGCGAAGTCTCAAGTTGTGGTGCTTCTATCTGTAGAGTTTCTAGTTGTGGAGTCTTTAGTTGTGGAGTTCTTAGTTGTGGAGTTTCTAGTTGTGGAGTGTCTAGTTGAGGAGTTTCTAGTCGTGGAGTTTCTAGTTGTGGAGTTTGTAGTTGAAGAGTTTCTAATTGTGGAGTTTCTCGTTGTGGTGTTTCAAATTGTGGAGTTTTTAGTTGTGGAATTTGTAGTTGTGGAGTATCTAGTTGTGGTGTTTCAAGTTGTGGAGTTTCTAGTTAAGGAGTTTCTATTTGCGAAGTGTCAAGTTGTGGAGTTTCTAGTTGTGGAGCTTCTAGTTGGGAATTCGTAGTTGTGGGGTTCGTAGTGTTCGGATTTCTAGTTGCGGAGTTTCTAGTCGTGGAGTTTCTAGTTATGGAGTTTCTAGCTGTGGAGTTTCTATTTGCGGAGTTTCTAGTTGCAGAGATTCTAGTTGTGGAGTTTCTAGTTGTGGAGTTTCTAGTTGCGGAGTTTTCTAGTTGCGGAGTCTGTAGTTGTGGAGTTTCTAGTTGTGGAGTTTCTATTTGTGGATTTTCTAGCTGTGGAATTTCTAGTTGCGGAGTTTCTAGTTGCAGAGTTTGTAGTTGTCGGGTTTCTAGTTGCGGAGTTTTTCATGTGGAGTCCCTGGTTGTGGAGTCTCTAGTGGTGAAGTTTCTAGTTGCAGAGTTTCTAGTTGCGGAGTTTCTAGTTGTGGAGTCTGTAGTTGTGGAGTCTGCAGTTGTGGAGTTTCTAGTTGTGGAGTTTTTAGTTATGGAGTCTCTCGTTGTGGAGTTTCTAGTTGCGAAGTTTCTAGTTGCCAAGTTTCTAGTTGCAAAGTCTAAAGTTGTGGAGTTCCAAGCTGTGGAGTTTCTACTTGTGGAGTTTCTAGTTGTGGGGTTTCTAGTTGTTGAAATTCTAGCTGTGGAGTTTATACTTATAGAATCTCTAGTCGTGGAGTTTCTAGTTGTGTAGTTTCTATCTGAGGAGTTTCTAGTTGTAGAGTTTCTAGTTGCGAAGTCTCAAGTTGTCGAGTTTCTAGTTGTGGAGTTTCTAGTTGGGGGTTCGTAGTTGTGGGGTTCGTAGTTGTGGAGTTTCTAGTTGTCTAGTCTCTAGTTTTGAAGTTTCTAGTTATGGAGTTTCTAGTTGCGGAGTTTTCTAGTTATGGAGTTTCTAGTTGCGGAGTTTCAAGTTGTTAAATTCCTAGTTGTGGAGTTTTTAGTTGTGGAGTTTGTAGCTGCGGAGTTTCTAGTTGTGGAGTTGGTAGCTGTGGAGTATCTGGTTGTGAATTTTGAAGTTGTAGAGTTCCTAGTTGTGGAGTGTCTAGTTGTGGAGTTTCTAGTTGTGGAGTTTGTAGTTGTCGGGTTTCTAGTTGCGGAGTTTTTGATGTGGAGTCCCTGGTTGTGGAGTCTCTAGTTGTGAAGTTTCTAGTTGCAGAGTTTCTAGTTGCGGAGTTTCTAGTTGTGGAGTCTGTAGTTGTGGAGTCTGCAGTTGTAGAGTTTCTAGTTGTGGAGTTTTTAGTTATGGAGTCTCTCATTGTGGAGTTTTTAGTTGCGAAGTTTCTAGTTGCTGAGTTTCTAGTTGCAAAGTCTAAAGTTGTGGAGTGTCTAGTTGTGGAGTTTCTAGTTGTGGAGTTTGTAGTTGTGAGGTTCGTAGTTGTGGAGTTTTTAGTTGTGGAGTTTCTAGTTGTGGAGTCTCTAGTTGTGGAGTTTCTAGTTGTGGAGTTTCTAGTTGCGAAGTCTCAAGTTGTGGAGTTTCTAGTTATGGAGTTTCTAGTTGGGGGTTCGTAGTTGTGGGGTTCGTAGTTGTGGAGTTTCTAGTTGTGGAGTCTCTAGTTGTGAAGTTTCTAGTTATGGAGTTTCTAGCTGTGGAGTTTCTAGTTGCGGAGTTTCTAGTTGCAGAGTTTCTAGTTGCGAAGTTTTCTAGTTATGGAGTTTCTAGTTGCGGAGTTTCAAGTTGTTAAATTCCTAGTTGTGGAGTTTCTAGTTGTGGAGTTTGTAGCTGCGGAGTTTCTAGTTGTGGAGTTGGCAGCTGTGGAGTATCTGGTTGTGGAGTTCTTAGTTGTGGAGTTTCTAGTTGTGGTGTGTCTAGTTGAGGAGTTTCTAGTCGTGGAGTTTCTAGTTGTGGAGTTTGTAGTTGCAGAGTCTCTAATTGTGGAGTTTCTCGTTGTGGAGTTTCTAGTTGTGAAGTTTCTAGTTGTGGAGTTTCAAGATGCGGAATTGATAGGTGTCGAGTTTCTAGTTATGGAGTTTCTAGTTGTCGGGTTTCTAGTTGCGGAGTTTTTGTTGGGCAGTCTCTAATTGTGGAGTCTCTTGTTGTGGAGTGTCTAGTTGTGGAGTTTCTAGTTGTGGAGTTTCTAGTTGTGGAATTTGTAGTTGTGGAGTATCTAGTTGTGGTGTTTCAAGTTGTGGAGTTTCTAGTTGTGGAGTTTCTAGTTGCAGAGTTTCTAGTTGGTGAGTTTCTAGTTGCCGTGTTTCTAAATGCGAAGTATCAAGTTGTGGTGCTTCTATCTGTAGAGTTTCTAGTTGTGAAGTCTTTAGTTGTGGAGTTCCTAGTTGTGGAGTTTCTAGTTGTGGAGTGTCTAGTTGAGGAGTTCCTAGTTGTGGAGTTTCTAGTTGTGGAGTTTCTAGTTGTCGAGTTTGTAGTTGCAGAGTTTTTGTTGTGGAGTCCCAAGTTGTGGAGTCCCTAGTTGTGGAATTTCTAGTTGCAGAGTTTCTAGTTTCGGAGTTTCTAGTTGTGGAGTCTGTAGTTGTGGAGCATCTAGTTGTGGTGTTTCAAGTTGTGGAGTTTCTATTTGTGGATTTTCTAGCTGTGGAGTTTCTAGTTGCGGAGTTTCTAGTTGCAGAGTTTCTAGTTGTGGAGTTTCTAGTGGTGGAGTTTGTAGTTGCGGAGTTTCTAGTCGTGGAGTTTCTAGTTGCGGAATTTCTAGCTGTGGAGTTTCTAGTTGCAGACTTTCTAGTTGTGGAGTTTTTGATGTGGAGTCCCTGGTTGTGGAGTCTCTAGTTGTGAAGTTTCTAGTTGCAGAGTTTCTAGTTGCGGAGTTTCTAGTTGTGGAGTCTGTAGTTGTGGAGCATCTAGTTGTGGTGTTTCAAGTTGTGGAGTTTCTATTTGTGGATTTTCTAGCTGTGGAGTTTCTAGTTGCGGAGTTTCTAGTTGCAGACTTTTAGTTGCGGAGTTTCTAGTTGTGGAGTTTGTAGTTGTCGGGTTTCTAGTTGCGGAGTTTTTGATGTGGAGTCCCTGGTTGTGGAGTCTCTAGTTGTGAAGTTTCTAGTTGCAGAGTTTCTAGTTGCGGAGTTTCTAGTTGTGGAGTCTGTAGTTGTGGAGTCTGCAGTTGTGGAGTTTCTAGTTGTGGAGTTTTTAGTTATGGAGTCTCTCGTTGTGGAGTTTCTAGTTGCGAAGTTTCTAGTTGCTGAGTTTCTAGTTGCAAAGTCTAAAGTTGTGGAGTTTCGAGCTGTGGAGTTTCTAGTTGCGGAGTTTCTAGTTGTAGAGTTTCTAGTTGTGGAGTTTCTAGTTGTGGAATTTGTAGTTGTGGAGTATCTAGTTGTGGTGTTTCAAGTTGTGGAGTTTCTAGTTGCGGAGTTTCTAGTTGGTGAGTTTCTAGTTGCCGTGTTTCTAAATGCGAAGTCTCAAGTTGTGGTGTTTCTATCTGTGGAGTTACTAGTTGCAAAGTCTCAAGTTGTGGATTTTCTAGCTGTGGAGTTTCTAGTTGTGGAGTGTCTAGTTGTGGAGTTTCTAGTTGTGGAGTTTGTAGTTGTGAGGTTCGTAGTTGTGGAGTTTTTAGTTGTGGAGTTTATAGTTGTGGAGTCACTAGTTGTGGAGTTTCTAGTTGTGGAGTTTCTAGTTGCGTAGTCTCAAGTTGTGGAGTTTCTAGTTGTGGAGTTTCTAATTGGGGGTTCGTAGTTGTGGGGTTCGTAGTTGTGGAGTTTCTAGTTGTGGAGTCTCTAGTTGTGAAGTTTCTAGTTATGGAGTTTCTAGCTGTGGAGTTTCTAGTTGTGGAGTTTCTAGTTGCAGAGTTTCTAGTTGCAGAGTTTTCTAGATATGGAGTTTCTAGTTGCGGAGTTTCAAGTTGCTAAATTCCTAGTTGTAGAGTTTCTAGTTGTGGAGTTTGTAGCTGCGGAGTGTCTAGTTGTGGAGTTGGTAGCTGTGGAGTATCTGGTTGTGGTCTTTGAAGTTGTAGAGTTCCTAGTTGTGGAGTGTCTAGTTGTGGAGTTTCTATTGGCGGAGTCTATAGTTGTGGAGTCTCTAGTTGCTGAGTTTCTATTTCTTGATTTTCTAGCTGTGGAGTTTCTAGTTGCGTAGTTTCTAGTTGCAGAGTTTCTAGTTGCGGACTTTCTAGCGTTGGAGTTTCTAGTTGCGGAGTTTCTAGTTGCAGGGTTTCTAGTCGTGGAGTTTCTAGTTGTGGAGTTTGTAGTTGCGGAGTTTCTAGTTGTGAAGTTTCTAGTTGTGGAGTTTCTAGTTGTGATGTTTCTAGTTGTGGAGTTTCAAGATGCGGAATTGATAGGTGTGGAGTTTCTAGTTGTGGAGTTTCTAGTTGTCGTGTTTCTAGTTGCGGAGTTTTTGTTGTGGAGTCTCTAATTGTGGAGTCTCAAGTTGTGGAGTTTCTAGTTTTGGAGTTTCTAGTTTTGGAGTTTCTAGTTGTGGAGTTTCTAGTTGTGGAATTTGTAGTTGTGGAGTATCTAGTTCTGGTGTTTCAAGTTGTGGAGTTTCTAGTTGTGGAGTTTCTAGTTGCGGAGTTTCTAGTTGGTGAGTTTCTAGTTGCCGTGTTTCTAAATGCGGAGTCTCAAGTTGTGGTGCTTCTATCTGTGGAGTTTCTAGTTGTGGAGTCTTTAGTTGTGGAGTTCCTAGTTGTGGAGTTTCTAGTTGTGGAGTGTCTAGTTGAGGAGTTTCTAGTCGTGGAGTTTCTAGTTGCGGAGTTTCTAGTTGCAGACTTTCTAGTTGTGGAGTTTCTAGTTGTGGAGTTTGTAGTTGTCGGGTTTCTAGTTGCGGAGTTTTTGATGTGGAGTCCCTGGTTGTGGAGTCTCTAGTTGTGAAGTTTCTAGTTGCAGAGTTTCTAGTTGCGGAGTTTCTAGTTGTGGAGTCTGTAGTTGTGGAGTCTGCAGTTGTAGAGTTTCTAGTTGTGGAGTTTTTAGTTATGGAGTCTCTCATTGTGGAGTTTTTAGTTGCGAAGTTTCTAGTTGCTGAGTTTCTAGTTGCAAAGTCTAAAGTTGTGGAGTGTCTAGTTGTGGAGTTTCTAGTTGTGGAGTTTGTAGTTGTGAGGTTCGTAGTTGTGGAGTTTTTAGTTGTGGAGTTTCTAGTTGTGGAGTATCTAGTTGGGGGTTCGTAGTTGTGGGGTTCGTAGTTGTGGAGTTTCTAGTTGTGGAGTCTCTAGTTGTGAAGTTTCTAGTTATGGAGTTTCTAGCTGTGGAGTTTCTAGTTGCGGAGTTTCTAGTTGCAGAGTTTCTAGTTGCGAAGTTTTCTAGTTATGGAGTTTCTAGTTGCGGAGTTTCAAGTTGTTAAATTCCTAGTTGTGGAGTTTCTAGTTGTGCAGTTTGTAGCTGCGGAGTTTCTAGTTGTGGAGTTGGCAGCTGTGGAGTATCTGGTTGTGGAGTTCTTAGTCATGGAGTTTCTAGTTGTGGTGTGTCTAGTTGAGGAGTTTCTAGTCGTGGAGTTTCTAGTTGTGGAGTTTGTAGTTGCAGAGTTTCTTATTGCGGAGTTTCTCGTTGTGGAGTTTCTAGTTGTGAAGTTTCTAGTTGTGGAGTTTCAAGATGCGGAATTGATAGGTGTCGAGTTTCTAGTTATGGAGTTTCTAGTTGTCGGGTTTCTAGTTGCGGAGTTTTTGTTGGGGAGTCTCTAATTGTGGAGTCTCTTGTTGTGGAGTTTCTAGTTGTGGAGTTTCTAGTTGTGGAGTTTCTAGTTGTGGAATTTGTAGTTGTGGAGTATCTAGTTGTGGTGTTTCAAGTTGTGGAGTTTCTAGTTGTGGAGTTTCTAGTTGCAGAGTTTCTAGTTGGTGAGTTTCTAGTTGCCGTGTTTCTAAATGCGAAGTATCAAGTTGTGGTGCTTCTATCTGTGGAGTTTCTAGTTCTGAAGTCTTTAGTTGTGGAGTTCGTAGTTGTGGAGTTTCTAGTTGTGGAGTGTCTAGTTGAGGAGTTCCTAGTTGTGGAGTTTCTAGTTGTGGAGTTTCTAGTTGTCGGGTTTGTAGTTGCAGAGTTTTTGTTGTGGAGTCCCAAGTTGTGGAGTCCCTAGTTGTGGAATTTCTAGTTGCAGAGTTTCTAGTTTCGGAGTTTCTAGTTGTGGAGTCTGTAGTTGTGGAGCATCTAGTTGTGGTGTTTCAAGTTGTGGAGTTTCTATTTGTGGATTTTCTAGCTGTGGAGTTTCTAGTTGCGGAGTTTCTAGTTGCAGAGTTTCTAGTTGCGGACTTTGTAGCTGTGGAGTTTCTAGTTGCGGAGTTTCTAGTTGCAGAGTTTCTAGTTGTGGAGTTTCTAGTGGTGGAGTTTGTAGTTGCGGAGTTTCTAGTCGTGGAGTTCCTAGTTGCGGAATTTCTAGCTGTGGAGTTTCTAGTTGCGGAGTTTCTAGTTGCAGACTTTCTAGTTGTGGAGTTTTTGATGTGGAGTCTGGTTGTGGAGTCTCTAGTTGTGAAGTTTCTAGTTGCAGAGTTTTTAGTTGCGGAGTTTCTAGTTGTGGAGTCTGTAGTTGTGGAGCATCTAGTTGTGGTGTTTCAAGTTGTGGAGTTTCTATTTGTGGATTTTCTAGCTGTGGAGTTTCTAGTTGCGGAGTTTCTAGTTGCAGACTTTCTAGTTGCGGAGTTTCTAGTTGTGGAGTTTGTAGTTGTCGGGTTTCTAGTTGCGGAGTTTTTGATGTGGAGTCCCTGGTTGTGGAGTCTCTAGTTGTGAAGTTTCTAGTTGCAGAGTTTCTAGTTGCGGAGTTTCTAGTTGTGGAGTCTGTAGTTGTGGAGTCTGCAGTTGTGGAGTTTCTAGTTGTGGAGTTTTTAGTTATGGAGTCTCTCGTTGTGGAGTTTCTAGTTGCGAAGTTTCTAGTTGCTGAGTTTCTAGTGCAAAGTCTAAAGTTGTGGAGTTTCGAGCTGTGGAGTTTCTAGTTGCGGAGTTTCTAGTTGTAGAGTTTCTAGTTGTGGAGTTTCTAGTTGTGGAATTTGTAGTTGTGGAGTATCTAGTTGTGGTGTTTCAAGTTGTGGAGTTTCTAGTTATGGAGTTTCTAGTTGCGGAGTTTCTAGTTGGTGAGTTTCTAGTTGTTGTGTTTCTAAATGCGAAGTCTCAAGTTGTGGTGTTTCTATCTGTGGAGTTTCTAGTTGCAAAGTCTCAAGTTGTGGATTTTCTAGCTGTGGAGTTTCTAGTTGTGGAGTGTCTAGTTGTGGAGTTTCTAGTTGTGGAGTTTGTAGTTGTGAGGTTCGTAGTTGTGGAGTTTTTAGTTGTGGAGTTTTTAGTTGTGGAGTCACTAGTTGTGGAGTTTCTAGTTGTGGAGTTTCTAGTTGCGTAGTCTCAAGTTGTGGAGTTTCTAGTTGTGGAGTTTCTAATTGGGGGTTCGTAGTTGTGGGGTTCGTAGTTGTGGAGTTTCTAGTTGTGGAGTCTCTAGTTGTGAAGTTTCTAGTTATGGAGTTTCTAGCTGTGGAGTTTCTAGTTGCGGAGTTTCTAGTTGCAGAGTTTCTAGTTGCGAAGTTTTCTAGATATGAAGTTTCTAGTTGCGGAGTTTCAAGTTGCTAGATTCCTAGTTGTAGAGTTTCTAGTTGTGGAGTTTGTAGCTGCGGAGTTTCTGGTTGTGGAGTTGGTAGCTGTGGAGTATCTGGTTGTGGTGTTTGAAGTTGTAGAGTTCCTAGTTGTGGAGTGTCTAGTTGTGGAGTTTCTAGTGGCGGAGTCTGTAGTTCTGGAGTCTCTAGTTGCTGAGTTTCTATTTCTTGATTTTCTAGCTGTGGAGTTTCTAGTTGCGTAGTTTCTAGTTGCAGAGTTTCTAGTTGCGGACTTTCTAGCGTTGGAGTTTCTAGTTGCGGAGTTTCTAGTTGCAGAGTTTCTAGTCGTGGAGTTTCTAGTTGTGGAGTTTGTAGTTGCGGAGTTTCTAGTTGTGGAGTTTCTAGTTGTGGAGTTTCTAGTTGTGAAGTTTCTAGTTGTGGAGTTTCAAGATGCGGAAATGATAGGTGTGGAGCTTCTAGTTGTGGAGTTTCTAGTTGTCGGGTTTCTAGTTGCGGAGTTTTTGTTGTGGAGTCTCTAATTGTGGAGTCTCAAGTTGTGGAGTTTCTAGTTTTGGAGTTTCTAGTTGTGGAGTTTCTAGTTGTGGAATTTGTAGTTGTGGAGTATCTAGTTGTGGTGTTTCAAGTTGTGGAGTTTCTAGTTGTGGAGTTTCTAGTTGCGGAGTTTCTAGTTGGTGAGTTTCTAGTTGCCGTCTTTCTAAATGCGAAGTCTCAAGTTGTGGTGCTTCTATCTGTGGAGTTTCTAGTTGTGGAGTCTTTAGTTGTGGAGTTCCTAGTTGTGGAGTTTCTAGTTGTGGAGTGTCTAGTTGAGGAGTTTCTAGTCGTGGAGTTTCTAGTTGTGGAGTTTGTAGTTTCGGAGTTTCTAGTTGTGGAGTTTCTAGTTGTGGATTTTCTAGCTGTGGAGTTTCTAGTTGTGGAGTGTCTAGTTGTGGAGTTTCTAGTTGTGGAGTTTGTAGTTGTGAGGTTCGTAGTTGTGGAGTTTTTAGTTGTGAAGTTTCTAGTTGCGAAGTCTCAAGTTGTGGAGTTTCTAGTTGTGGAGTTTCTAGTTGGGGGTTCGTAGTTGTGGGGTTCGGAGTTGTGGAGTTTCTGGTTGTGGAGTCTCTAGTTGTGAAGTTTCTAGTTATGGAGTTTCTAGCTGTGGAGTTTCTAGTTGCGGAGTTTCTAGTTGCAGAGTGTCTAGTTGCGGAGTTTTCTAGTTATGGAGTTTCTAGTTGTGGAGTCTGTAGTTGTGGAGCATCTAGTTGTGGTGTTTCAAGTTGTGGAGATTCTATATGTGGATTTTCTAGCTGTGGAGTTTCTAGTTGCGGAGTTTCTAGTTGCAAACTTTCTAGTTGCGGAGTTTCTAGTTGTGGAGTTTCTAGTTGCAGAGTTTCTAGTTGCAAAGTCTAAAGTTGTGGAGTTTCGAGCTGTGGAGTTTCTAGTTGCGGAGTTTCTAGTTGTAGAGTTTCTAGTTGTGGAGTTTCTAGTTGTGGAATTTGTAGTTGTGGAGTATCTAGTTGTGGTGTTTCAAGTTGTGGAGTTTCTAGTTGCGGAGTTTCTAGTTGGTGAGTTTCTAGTTGCCGTGTTTCTAAATGCGAAGTCTCAAGTTGTGGTGTTTCTATCTGTGGAGTTACTAGTTGCAAAGTCTCAAGTTGTGGATTTTCTAGCTGTGGAGTTTCTAGTTGTGGAGTGTCTAGTTGTGGAGTTTCTAGTTGTGGAGTTTGTAGTTGTGAGGTTCGTAGTTGTGGAGTTTTTAGTTGTGGAGTTTTTAGTTGTGGAGTCACTAGTTGTGGAGTTTCTAGTTGTGGAGTTTCTAGTTGCGTAGTCTCAAGTTGTGGAGTTTCTAGTTGTGGAGTTTCTAATTGGGGGTTCGTAGTTGTGGGGTTCGTAGTTGTGGAGTTTCTAGTTGTGGAGTCTCTAGTTGTGAAGTTTCTAGTTATGGAGTTTCTAGCTGTGGAGTTTCTAGTTGCGGAGTTTCTAGTTGCAGAGTTTCTAGTTGCGGAGTTTTCTAGATATGAAGTTTCTAGTTGCGGAGTTTCAAGTTGCTAGATTCCTAGTTGTAGAGTTTCTAGTTGTGGAGTTTGTAGCTGCGGAGTTTCTGGTTGTGGAGTTGGTAGCTGTGTAGTATCTGGTTGTGGTGTTTGAAGTTGTAGAGTTCCTAGTTGTGGAGTGTCTAGTTGTGGAGTTTCTAGTGGCGGAGTCTGTAGTTGTGGAGTCTCTAGTTGCTGAGTTTCTATTTCTTGATTTTCTAGCTGTGGAGTTTCTAGTTGCGTAGTTTCTAGTTGCAGAGTTTCTAGTTGCGGACTTTCTAGCGTTGGAGTTTCTAGTTGCGGAGTTTCTAGTTGCAGAGTTTCTAGTCATGGAGTTTCTAGTTGTGGAGTTTGTAGTTGCGGAGTTTCTAGTTGTGGAGTTTCTAGTTGTGGAGTTTCTAGTTGTGAAGTTTCTAGTTGTGGAGTTTCAAGATGCGGAAATGATAGGTGTGGAGCTTCTAGTTGTGGAGTTTCTAGTTGTCGGGTTTCTAGTTGCGGAGTTTTTGTTGTGGAGTCTCTAATTGTGGAGTCTCAAGTTGTGGAGTTTCTAGTTTTGGAGTTTCTAGTTGTGGAGTTTCTAGTTGTGGAATTTGTAGTTGTGGAGTATCTAGTTGTGGTGTTTCAAGTTGTGGAGTTTCTAGTTGTGGAGTTTCTAGTTGCGGAGTTTCTAGTTGGTGAGTTTCTAGTTGCCGTCTTTCTAAATGCGAAGTCTCAAGTTGTGGTGCTTCTATCTGTGGAGTTTCTAGTTGTGGAGTCTTTAGTTGTGGAGTTCCTAGTTGTGGAGTTTCTAGTTGTGGAGTGTCTAGTTGAGGAGTTTCTAGTCGTGGAGTTTCTAGTTGTGGAGTTTGTAGTTGCGGAGTTTCTAGTTGTGGAGTTTCTAGTTGTGGATTTTCTAGCTGTGGAGTTTCTAGTTGTGGAGTGTCTAGTTGTGGAGTTTCTAGTTGTGGAGTTTGTAGTTGTGAGGTTCGTAGTTGTGGAGTTTTTAGTTGTGAAGTTTCTAGTTGCGAAGTCTCAAGTTGTGGAGTTTCTAGTTGTGGAGTTTCTAGTTGGGGGTTCGTAGTTGTGGGGTTCGGAGTTGTGGAGTTTCTGGTTGTGGAGTCTCTAGTTGTGAAGTTTCTAGTTATGGAGTTTCTAGCTGTGGAGTTTCTAGTTGCGGAGTTTCTAGTTGCAGAGTGTCTAGTTGCGGAGTTTTCTAGTTATGGAGTTTCTAGTTGTGGAGTCTGTAGTTGTGGAGCATCTAGTTGTGGTGTTTCAAGTTGTGGAGTTTCTATTTGTGGATTTTCTAGCTGTGGAGTTTCTAGTTGCGGAGTTTCTAGTTGCAAACTTTCTAGTTGCGGAGTTTCTAGTTGTGGAGTTTCTAGTTGCAGAGTTTCTAGTTGCAAAGTCTAAAGTTGTGGAGTTTCGAGCTGTGGAGTTTCTAGTTGCGGAGTTTCTAGTTGTAGAGTTTCTAGTTGTGGAGTTTCTAGTTGTGGAATTTGTAGTTGTGGAGTATCTAGTTGTGGTGTTTCAAGTTGTGGAGTTTCTAGTTGCGGAGTTTCTAGTTGGTGAGTTTCTAGTTGCCGTGTTTCTAAATGCGAAGTCTCAAGTTGTGGTGTTTCTATCTGTGGAGTTTCTAGTTGTGGAGTCTTTAGTTGTGGAGTTCCTAGTTGTGGAGTTTCTAGTTGTGGAGTGTCTAGTTGAGGAGTTTCTAGTCGTGGAGTTTCTAGTTGCGGAGTTTCTAGTTGCAGACTTTCTAGTTGTGGAGTTTCTAGTTGTGGAGTTTGTAGTTGTCGGGTTTCTAGTTGCGGAGTTTTTGATGTGGAGTCCCTGGTTGTGGAGTCTCTAGTTGTGAAGTTTCTAGTTGCAGAGTTTCTAGTTGCGGAGTTTCTAGTTGTAGAGTCTGTAGTTGTGGAGTCTGCAGTTGTAGAGTTTCTAGTTGTGGAGTTTTTAGTTATGGAGTCTCTCATTGTGGAGTTTTTAGTTGCGAAGTTTCTAGTTGCTGAGTTTCTAGTTGCAAAGTCTAAAGTTGTGGAGTGTCTAGTTGTGGAGTTTCTAGTTGTGGAGTTTGTAGTTGTGAGGTTCGTAGTTGTGGAGTTTTTAGTTGTGGAGTTTCTAGTTGTGGAGTTTCTAGTTGGGGGTTCGTAGTTGTGGGGTTCGTAGTTGTGGAGTTTCTAGTTGTGGAGTCTCTAGTTGTGAAGTTTCTAGTTATGGAGTTTCTAGCTGTGGAGTTTCTAGTTGCGGAGTTTCTAGTTGCAGAGTTTCTAGTTGCGAAGTTTTCTAGTTATGGAGTTTCTAGTTGCGGAGTTTCAAGTTGTTAAATTCCTAGTTGTGGAGTTTCTAGTTGTGCAGTTTGTAGCTGCGGAGTTTCTAGTTGTGGAGTTGGCAGCTGTGGAGTATCTGGTTGTGGAGTTCTTAGTTATGGAGTTTCTAGTTGTGGTGTGTCTAGTTGAGGAGTTTCTAGTCGTGGAGTTTCTAGTTGTGGAGTTTGTAGTTGCAGAGTTTCTAATTGCGGAGTTTCTCGTTGTGGAGTTTCTAGTTGTGAAGTTTCTAGTTGTGGAGTTTCAAGATGCGGAATTGATAGGTGTCGAGTTTCTAGTTATGGAGTTTCTAGTTGTCGGGTTTCTAGTTGCGGAGTTTTTGTTGGGGAGTCTCTAATTGTGGAGTCTCTTGTTGTGGAGTTTCTAGTTGTGGAGTTTCTAGTTGTGGAGTTTCTAGTTGTGGAATTTGTAGTTGTGGAGTATCTAGTTGTGGTGTTTCAAGTTGTGGAGTTTCTAGTTGTGGAGTTTCTAGTTGCAGAGTTTCTAGTTGGTGAGTTTCTAGTTGCCGTGTTTCTAAATGCGAAGTATCAAGTTGTGGTGCTTCTATCTGTGGAGTTTCTAGTTCTGAAGTCTTTAGTTGTGGAGTTCCTAGTTGTGGAGTTTCTAGTTGTGGAGTGTCTAGTTGAGGAGTTCCTAGTTGTGGAGTTTCTAGTTGTGGAGTTTCTAGTTGTCGGGTTTGTAGTTGCAGAGTTTTTGTTGTGGAGTCCCAAGTTGTGGAGTCCCTAGTTGTGGAATTTCTAGTTGCAGAGTTTCTAGTTTCGGAGTTTCTAGTTGTGGAGTCTGTAGTTGTGGAGCATCTAGTTGTGGTGTTTCAAGTTGTGGAGTTTCTATTTGTGGATTTTCTAGCTGTGGAGTTTCTAGTTGCGGAGTTTCTAGTTGCAGAGTTTCTAGTTGCGGACTTTGTAGCTGTGGAGTTTCTAGTTGCGGAGTTTCTAGTTGCAGAGTTTCTAGTTGTGGAGTTTCTAGTGGTGGAGTTTGTAGTTGCGGAGTTTCTAGTCGTGGAGTTCCTAGTTGCGGAATTTCTAGCTGTGGAGTTTCTAGTTGCGGAGTTTCTAGTTGCAGACTTTCTAGTTGTGGAGTTTTGATGTGGAGTCTGGTTGTGGAGTCTCTAGTTGTGAAGTTTCTAGTTGCAGAGTTTCTAGTTGCGGAGTTTCTAGTTGTGGAGTCTGTAGTTGTGGAGCATCTAGTTGTGGTGTTTCAAGTTGTGGAGTTTCTATTTGTGGATTTTCTAGCTGTGGAGTTTCTAGTTGCGGAGTTTCTAGTTGCAGACTTTCTAGTTGCGGAGTTTCTAGTTGTGGAGTTTGTAGTTGTCGGGTTTCTAGTTGCGGAGTTTTTGATGTGGAGTCCCTGGTTGTGGAGTCTCTAGTTGTGAAGTTTCTAGTTGCAGAGTTTCTAGTTGCGGAGTTTCTAGTTGTGGAGTCTGTAGTTGTGGAGTCTGCAGTTGTGGAGTTTCTAGTTGTGGAGTTTTTAGTTATGGAGTCTCTCGTTGTGGAGTTTCTAGTTGCGAAGTTTCTAGTTGCTGAGTTTCTAGTGCAAAGTCTAAAGTTGTGGAGTTTCGAGCTGTGGAGTTTCTAGTTGCGGAGTTTCTAGTTGTAGAGTTTCTAGTTGTGGAGTTTCTAGTTGTGGAATTTGTAGTTGTGGAGTATCTCGTTGTGGAGTTTGTAGTTGCGGAGTTTCTAGTTGTGGAGTTTCTAGTTGTGGAGTTTCTAGTTGTGAAGTTTCTAGTTGTGGAGTTTCAAGATGCGGAAATGATAGGTGTGGAGCTTCTAGTTGTGGAGTTTCTAGTTGTCGGGTTTCTAGTTGCGGAGTTTTTGTTGTGGAGTCTCTAATTGTGGAGTCTCAAGTTGTGGAGTTTCTAGTTTTGGAGTTTCTAGTTGTGGAGTTTCTAGTTGTGGAATTTGTAGTTGTGGAGTATCTAGTTGTGGTGTTTCAAGTTGTGGAGTTTCTAGTTGTGGAGTTTCTAGTTGCGGAGTTTCTAGTTGGTGAGTTTCTAGTTGCCGTCTTTCTAAATGCGAAGTCTCAAGTTGTGGTGCTTCCATCTGTGGAGTTTCTAGTTGTGGAGTCTTTAGTTGTGGAGTTCCTAGTTGTGGAGTTTCTAGTTGTGGAGTTTCTAGTTGTGGATTTTCTAGCTGTGGAGTTTCTAGTTGTGGACTGTCTAGTTGTGGAGTTTCTAGTTGTGGAGTTTGTAGTTGTGAGGTTCGTAGTTGTGGAGTTTTTAGTTGTGAAGTTTCTAGTTGCGAAGTCTCAAGTTGTGGAGTTTCTAGTTGTGGAGTTTCTAGTTGGGGGTTCGTAGTTGTGGGGTTCGGAGTTGTGGAGTTTCTGGTTGTGGAGTCTCTAGTTGTGAAGTTTCTAGTTATGGAGTTTCTAGCTGTGGAGTTTCTAGTTGCGGAGTTTCTAGTTGCAGAGTGTCTAGTTGCGGAGTTTTCTAGTTATGGAGTTTCTAGTTGTGGAGTCTGTAGTTGTGGAGCATCTAGTTGTGGTGTTTCAAGTTGTGGAGTTTCTATTTGTGGATTTTCTAGCTGTGGAGTTTCTAGTTGCGGAGTTTCTAGTTGCAAACTTTCTAGTTGCGGAGTTTCTAGTTGTGGAGTTTCTAGTTGCAGAGTTTCTAGTTGCAAAGTCTAAAGTTGTGGAGTTTCGAGCTGTGGAGTTTCTAGTTGCGGAGTTTCTAGTTGTAGAGTTTCTAGTTGTGGAGTTTCTAGTTGTGGAATTTGTAGTTGTGGAGTATCTAGTTGTGGTGTTTCAAGTTGTGGAGTTTCTAGTTGCGGAGTTTCTAGTTGGTGAGTTTCTAGTTGCCGTGTTTCTAAATGCGAAGTCTCAAGTTGTGGTGTTTCTATCTGTGGAGTTTCTAGTTGTGGAGTCTTTAGTTGTGGAGTTCCTAGTTGTGGAGTTTCTAGTTGTGGAGTGTCTAGTTGAGGAGTTTCTAGTCGTGGAGTTTCTAGTTGTGGAGTTTCTAGTTGCAGACTTTCTAGTTGTGGAGTTTCTAGTTGTGGAGTTTGTAGTTGTCGGGTTTCTAGTTGCGGAGTTTTTGATGTGGAGTCCCTGGTTGTGGAGTCTCTAGTTGTGAAGTTTCTAGTTGCAGAGTTTCTAGTTGCGGAGTTTCTAGTTGTAGAGTCTGTAGTTGTGGAGTCTGCAGTTGTAGAGTTTCTAGTTGTGGAGTTTTTAGTTATGGAGTCTCTCATTGTGGAGTTTTTAGTTGCGAAGTTTCTAGTTGCTGAGTTTCTAGTTGCAAAGTCTAAAGTTGTGGAGTGTCTAGTTGTGGAGTTTCTAGTTGTGGAGTTTGTAGTTGTGAGGTTCGTAGTTGTGGAGTTTTTAGTTGTGGAGTTTCTAGTTGTGGAGTTTCTAGTTGGGGGTTCGTAGTTGTGGGGTTCGTAGTTGTGGAGTTTCTAGTTGTGGAGTCTCTAGTTGTGAAGTTTCTAGTTATGGAGTTTCTAGCTGTGGAGTTTCTAGTTGCGGAGTTTCTAGTTGCAGAGTTTCTAGTTGCGAAGTTTTCTAGTTATGGAGTTTCTAGTTGCGGAGTTTCAAGTTGTTAAATTCCCAGTTGTGGAGTTTCTAGTTGTGCAGTTTGTAGCTGCGGAGTTTCTAGTTGTGGAGTTGGCAGCTGTGGAGTATCTGGTTGTGGAGTTCTTAGTTATGGAGTTTCTAGTTGTGGTGTGTCTAGTTGAGGAGTTTCTAGTCGTGGAGTTTCTAGTTGTGGAGTTTGTAGTTGCAGAGTTTCTAATTGCGGAGTTTCTCGTTGTGGAGTTTCTAGTTGTGAAGTTTCTAGTTGTGGAGTTTCAAGATGCGGAATTGATAGGTGTCGAGTTTCTAGTTATGGAGTTTCTAGTTGTCGGGTTTCTAGTTGCGGAGTTTTTGTTGGGGAGTCTCTAATTGTGGAGTCTCTTGTTGTGGAGTTTCTAGTTGTGGAGTTTCTAGTTGTGGAGTTTCTAGTTGTGGAATTTGTAGTTGTGGAGTATCTAGTTGTGGTGTTTCAAGTTGTGGAGTTTCTAGTTGTGGAGTTTCTAGTTGCAGAGTTTCTAGTTGGTGAGTTTCTAGTTGCCGTGTTTCTAAATGCGAAGTATCAAGTTGTGGTGCTTCTATCTGTGGAGTTTCTAGTTCTGAAGTCTTTAGTTGTGGAGTTCCTAGTTGTGGAGTTTCTAGTTGTGGAGTGTCTAGTTGAGGAGTTCCTAGTTGTGGAGTTTCTAGTTGTGGAGTTTCTAGTTGTCGGGTTTGTAGTTGCAGAGTTTTTGTTGTGGAGTCCCAAGTTGTGGAGTCCCTAGTTGTGGAATTTCTAGTTGCAGAGTTTCTAGTTTCGGAGTTTCTAGTTGTGGAGTCTGTTGTTGTGGAGCATCTAGTTGTGGTGTTTCAAGTTGTGGAGTTTCTATTTGTGGATTTTCTAGCTGTGGAGTTTCTAGTTGCGGAGTTTCTAGTTGCAGAGTTTCTAGTTGCGGACTTTGTAGCTGTGGAGTTTCTAGTTGCGGAGTTTCTAGTTGCAGAGTTTCTAGTTGTGGAGTTTCTAGTGGTGGAGTTTGTAGTTGCGGAGTTTCTAGTCGTGGAGTTCCTAGTTGCGGAATTTCTAGCTGTGGAGTTTCTAGTTGCGGAGTTTCTAGTTGCAGACTTTCTAGTTGTGGAGTTTTTGATGTGGAGTCTGGTTGTGGAGTCTCTAGTTGTGAAGTTTCTAGTTGCAGAGTTTCTAGTTGCGGAGTTTCTAGTTGTGGAGTCTGTAGTTGTGGAGCATCTAGTTGTGGTGTTTTAAGTTGTGGAGTTTCTATTTGTGGATTTTCTAGCTGTGGAGTTTCTAGTTGCGGAGTTTCTAGTTGCAGACTTTCTAGTTGCGGAGTTTCTAGTTGTGGAGTTTGTAGTTGTCGGGTTTCTAGTTGCGGAGTTTTTGATGTGGAGTCCCTGGTTGTGGAGTCTCTAGTTGTGAAGTTTCTAGTTGCAGAGTTTCTAGTTGCGGAGTTTCTAGTTGTGGAGTCTGTAGTTGTGGAGTCTGCAGTTGTGGAGTTTCTAGTTGTGGAGTTTTTAGTTATGGAGTCTCTCGTTGTGGAGTTTCTAGTTGCGAAGTTTCTAGTTGCTGAGTTTCTAGTGCAAAGTCTAAAGTTGTGGAGTTTCGAGCTGTGGAGTTTCTAGTTGCGGAGTTTCTAGTTGTAGAGTTTCTAGTTGTGGAGTTTCTAGTTGTGGAATTTGTAGTTGTGGAGTATCTCGTTGTGGTGTTTCAAGTTGTGGAGTTTCTAGTTATGGAGTTTCTAGTTGCGGAGTTTCTAGTTGGTGAGTTTCTAGTTGCCGTGTTTCTAAATGCGAAGTCTCAAGTTGTGGTGTTTCTATCTGTGGAGTTTCTAGTTGCAAAGTCTCAAGTTGTGGATTTTCTAGCTGTGGAGTTTCTAGTTGTGGAGTGTCTAGTTGTGGAGTTTCTAGTTGTGGAGTTTGTAGTTGTGAGGTTCGTAGTTGTGGAGTTTTTAGTTGTGGAGTTTTTAGTTGTGGAGTCACTAGTTGTGGAGTTTCTAGTTGTGGAGTTTCTAGTTGCGTAGTCTCAAGTTGTGGAGTTTCTAGTTGTGGAGTTTCTAATTGGGGGTTCGTAGTTGTGGGGTTCGTAGTTGTGGAGTTTCTAGTTGTGGAGTCTCTAGTTGTGAAGTTTCTAGTTATGGAGTTTCTAGCTGTGGAGTTTCTAGTTGCGAAGTTTCTAGTTGCAGAGTTTCTAGTTGCGGAGTTTTCTAGATATGAAGTTTCTAGTTGCAGAGTTTCAAGTTGCTAGATTCCTAGTTGTAGAGTTTCTAGTTGTGGAGTTTGTAGCTGCGGAGTTTCTGGTTGTGGAGTTGGTAGCTGTGGAGTATCTGGTTGTGGTGTTTGAAGTTGTAGAGTTCCTAGTTGTGGAGTGTCTAGTTGTGGAGTTTCTAGTGGCGGAGTCTGTAGTTCTGGAGTCTCTAGTTGCTGAGTTTCTATTTCTTGATTTTCTAGCTGTGGAGTTTCTAGTTGCGTAGTTTCTAGTTGCAGAGTTTCTAGTTGCGGACTTTCTAGCGTTGGAGTTTCTAGTTGCGGAGTTTCTAGTTGCAGAGTTTCTAGTCGTGGAGTTTCTAGTTGTGGAGTTTGTAGTTGCGGAGTTTCTAGTTGTGGAGTTTCTAGTTGTGGAGTTTCTAGTTGTGAAGTTTCTAGTTGTGGAGTTTCAAGATGCGGAAATGATAGGTGTGGAGCTTCTAGTTGTGGAGTTTCTAGTTGTCGGGTTTCTAGTTGCGGAGTTTTTGTTGTGGAGTCTCTAATTGTGGAGTCTCAAGTTGTGGAGTTTCTAGTTTTGGAGTTTCTAGTTGTGGAGTTTCTAGTTGTGGAATTTGTAGTTGTGGAGTATCTAGTTGTGGTGTTTCAAGTTGTGGAGTTTCTAGTTGTGGAGTTTCTAGTTGCGGAGTTTCTAGTTGGTGAGTTTCTAGTTGCCGTCTTTCTAAATGCGAAGTCTCAAGTTGTGGTGCTTCTATCTGTGGAGTTTCTAGTTGTGGAGTCTTTAGTTGTGGAGTTCCTAGTTGTGGAGTTTCTAGTTGTGGAGTGTCTAGTTGAGGAGTTTCTAGTCGTGGAGTTTCTAGTTGTGGAGTTTGTAGTTGCGGAGTTTCTAGTTGTGGAGTTTCTAGTTGTGGATTTTCTAGCTGTGGAGTTTCTAGTTGTGGAGTGTCTAGTTGTGGAGTTTCTAGTTGTGGAGTTTGTAGTTGTGAGGTTCGTAGTTGTGGAGTTTTTAGTTGTGAAGTTTCTAGTTGCGAAGTCTCAAGTTGTGGAGTTTCTAGTTGTGGAGTTTCTAGTTGGGGGTTCGTAGTTGTGGGGTTCGGAGTTGTGGAGTTTCTGGTTGTGGAGTCTCTAGTTGTGAAGTTTCTAGTTATGGAGTTTCTAGCTGTGGAGTTTCTAGTTGCGGAGTTTCTAGTTGCAGAGTGTCTAGTTGCGGAGTTTTCTAGTTATGGAGTTTCTAGTTGTGGAGTCTGTAGTTGTGGAGCATCTAGTTGTGGTGTTTCAAGTTGTGGAGTTTCTATTTGTGGATTTTCTAGCTGTGGAGTTTCTAGTTGCGGATTTTCTAGTTGCAAACTTTCTAGTTGCGGAGTTTCTAGTTGTGGAGTTTCTAGTTGCAGAGTTTCTAGTTGCAAAGTCTAAAGTTGTGGAGTTTCGAGCTGTGGAGTTTCTAGTTGCGGAGTTTCTAGTTGTAGAGTTTCTAGTTGTGGAGTTTCTAGTTGTGGAATTTGTAGTTGTGGAGTATCTAGTTGTGGTGTTTCAAGTTGTGGAGTTTCTAGTTGCGGAGTTTCTAGTTGGTGAGTTTCTAGTTGCCGTGTTTCTAAATGCGAAGTCTCAAGTTGTGGTGTTTCTATCTGTGGAGTTACTAGTTGCAAAGTCTCAAGTTGTGGATTTTCTAGCTGTGGAGTTTCTAGTTGTGGAGTGTCTAGTTGTGGAGTTTCTAGTTGTGGAGTTTGTAGTTGTGAGGTTCGTAGTTGTGGAGTTTTTAGTTGTGGAGTTTTTAGTTGTGGAGTCACTAGTTGTGGAGTTTCTAGTTGTGGAGTTTCTAGTTGCGTAGTCTCAAGTTGTGGAGTTTCTAGTTGTGGAGTTTCTAATTGGGGGTTCGTAGTTGTGGGGTTCGTAGTTGTGGAGTTTCTAGTTGTGGAGTCTCTAGTTGTGAAGTTTCTAGTTATGGAGTTTCTAGCTGTGGAGTTTCTAGTTGCGGAGTTTCTAGTTGCAGAGTTTCTAGTTGCGGAGTTTTCTAGATATGAAGTTTCTAGTTGCGGAGTTTCAAGTTGCTAGATTCCTAGTTGTAGAGTTTCTAGTTGTGGAGTTTGTAGCTGCGGAGTTTCTGGTTGTGGAGTTGGTAGCTGTGTAGTATCTGGTTGTGGTGTTTGAAGTTGTAGAGTTCCTAGTTGTGGAGTGTCTAGTTGTGGAGTTTCTAGTGGTGGAGTCTGTAGTTGTGGAGTCTCTAGTTGCTGAGTTTCTATTTCTTGATTTTCTAGCTGTGGAGTTTCTAGTTGCGTAGTTTCTAGTTGCAGAGTTTCTAGTTGCGGACTTTCTAGCGTTGGAGTTTCTAGTTGCGGAGTTTCTAGTTGCAGAGTTTCTAGTCGTGGAGTTTCTAGTTGTGGAGTTTGTAGTTGCGGAGTTTCTAGTTGTGGAGTTTCTAGTTGTGGAGTTTCTAGTTGTGAAGTTTCTAGTTGTGGAGTTTCAAGATGCGGAAATGATAGGTGTGGAGCTTCTAGTTGTGGAGTTTCTAGTTGTCGGGTTTCTAGTTGCGGAGTTTTTGTTGTGGAGTCTCTAATTGTGGAGTCTCAAGTTGTGGAGTTTCTAGTTTTGGAGTTTCTAGTTGTGGAGTTTCTAGTTGTGGAATTTGTAGTTGTGGAGTATCTAGTTGTGGTGTTTCAAGTTGTGGAGTTTCTAGTTGTGGAGTTTCTAGTTGCGGAGTTTCTAGTTGGTGAGTTTCTAGTTGCCGTCTTTCTAAATGCGAAGTCTCAAGTTGTGGTGCTTCTATCTGTGGAGTTTCTAGTTGTGGAGTCTTTAGTTGTGGAGTTCCTAGTTGTGGAGTTTCTAGTTGTGGAGTGTCTAGTTGAGGAGTTTCTAGTCGTGGAGTTTCTAGTTGTGGAGTTTGTAGTTGCGGAGTTTCTAGTTGTGGAGTTTCTAGTTGTGGATTTTCTAGCTGTGGAGTTTCTAGTTGTGGAGTGTCTAGTTGTGGAGTTTCTAGTTGTGGAGTTTGTAGTTGTGAGGTTCGTAGTTGTGGAGTTTTTAGTTGTGAAGTTTCTAGTTGCGAAGTCTCAAGTTGTGGAGTTTCTAGTTGTGGAGTTTCTAGTTGGGGGTTCGTAGTTGTGGGGTTCGGAGTTGTGGAGTTTCTGGTTGTGGAGTCTCTAGTTGTGAAGTTTCTAGTTATGGAGTTTCTAGCTGTGGAGTTTCTAGTTGCGGAGTTTCTAGTTGCAGAGTGTCTAGTTGCGGAGTTTTCTAGTTATGGAGTTTCTAGTTGTGGAGTCTGTAGTTGTGGAGCATCTAGTTGTGGTGTTTCAAGTTTTGGAGTTTCTATTTGTGGATTTTCTAGCTGTGGAGTTTCTAGTTGCGGAGTTTCTAGTTGCAAACTTTCTAGTTGCGGAGTTTCTAGTTGTGGAGTTTCTAGTTGCAGAGTTTCTAGTTGCAAAGTCTAAAGTTGTGGAGTTTCGAGCTGTGGAGTTTCTAGTTGCGGAGTTTCTAGTTGTAGAGTTTCTAGTTGTGGAGTTTCTAGTTGTGGAATTTGTAGTTGTGGAGTATCTAGTTGTGGTGTTTCAAGTTGTGGAGTTTCTAGTTGCGGAGTTTCTAGTTGGTGAGTTTCTAGTTGCCGTGTTTCTAAATGCGAAGTCTCAAGTTGTGGTGTTTCTATCTGTGGAGTTACTAGTTGCAAAGTCTCAAGTTGTGGATTTTCTAGCTGTGGAGTTTCTAGTTGTGGAGTGTCTAGTTGTGGAGTTTCTAGTTGTGGAGTTTGTAGTTGTGAGGTTCGTAGTTGTGGAGTTTTTAGTTGTGGAGTTTCTAGTTGTGGAGTTTGTAGTTGTGGAGTTTTTAGTTGTGGAGTTTCTAGTTGTGGAGTCTCTAGTTGTGGAGTCTCTAGTTGTGGAGTTTCTAGTTGTGGAGTTTCTAGTTGCGAAGTCTCAAGTTGTTGAGTTTCCAGTTGTGGAGTTTCTAGTTGGGGGTTCGTAGTTGTGGGGTTCGTAGTTGTGGAGTTTCTAGTTGTAGAGTCTCTAGTTGTGAAGTTTCTAGTTATGGAGTTTCTAGCTGTGGAGTTTCTAGCTGCGGAGTTTCTAGTTGCAGAGTTTCAAGTTGTTAAATTCCTAGTTGTGGAGTTTCTAGTTGTGGAGTTGGCAGCTGTGGAGTATCTGGTTGTGGATTTTGAAGTTGTAGAGTTCCTAGTTGTGGAGTGTCTAGTTGTGGAGTTTCTAGTGGCGGAGTCTGTAGTTGTGGAGTTTCTAGTTGCTGAGTTTCTATTTGTTGATTTTCTAGCTGTGGAGTTTCTAGTTGCGTAGTTTCTAGTTGCAGAGTTTCTAGTTGCGGACTTTCTAGCGTTGGAGTTTCTAGTTGCGGAGTTTCTAGTTACAGAGTTTCTAGTCGTGGGGTTTCTTGTTGTGGAGTTTGTAGTTGCGGAGTTTCTAGTTGTGGGGTTTCTAGTTGTGGAGTTTCTAGTTGTGAAGTTTCTAGTTGTGGAGTTTTAAGATGCGGGATTGATAGGTGTGGAGTTTCTAGTTGTGGAGTTTCTAGTTGTCGGGTTTCTAGTTGCGGAGTTCTTGTTGTGGAGTCTCTAATTTTGGAGTTTCTAGTTGTGGAGTTTCTAGTTGTGGAATTTGTAGTTGTGGAGTATCTAGTTGTGGTGTTTCAAGTTGTGGAGTTTCTAGTTGCGGAGTTTCTTGTTGGTGAGTTTCTATTTGCCGTGTTTCTAAATGCGAAGTCTCAAGTTGTGGTGCTTCTATCTGTAGAGTTTCTAGTTGTGGAGTCTTTAGTTGTGGAGTTCTTAGTTGTGGAGTTTCTAGTTGTGGAGTGTCTAGTTGAGGAGTTTCTAGTCGTGGAGTTTCTAGTTGTAGAGTTTGTAGTTGAAGAGTTTCTAATTGTGGAGTTTCTCGTTGTGGTGTTTCAAGTTGTGGAGTTTTTAGTTGTGGAATTTGTAGTTGTGGAGTATCTAGTTGTGGTGTTTCAAGTTGTGGAGTTTCTAGTTAAGGAGTTTCTAGTTGCGAAGTGTCAAGTTGTGGAGTTTCTAGTTGTGGAGCTTCTAGTTGGGAATTCGTAGTTGTGGGGTTCGTAGTGTTCGGATTTCTAGTTGCGGAGTTTCTAGTCGTGGAGTTTCTAGTTATGGAGTTTCTGGCTGTGGAGTTTCTATTTGCGGAGTTTCTAGTTGCAGAGATTCTAGTTGTGGAGTTTCTAGTTGTGGAGTTTCTAGTTGCGGAGTTTTCTAGTTGCGGAGTCTGTAGTTGTGGAGTTTCTAGTTGTGGAGTTTCTATTTGTGGATTTTCTAGCTGTGGAATTTCTAGTTGCGGAGTTTCTAGTTGCAGAGTTTCTAGTTGCGGAATTTCTAGCTGTAGAGTTTCTAGTTGCGGAGTTTCTAATTGCAGACTTTCTAGTTGTGGAGTTTCTAGTTGTGGAGTTTGTAGTTGTCGGGTTTCTAGTTGCGGAGTTTTTCATGTGGAGTCCCTGGTTGTGGAGTCTCTAGTGGTGAAGTTTCTAGTTGCAGAGTTTCTAGTTGCGGAGTTTCTAGTTGTGGAGTCTGTAGTTGTGGAGTCTGCAGTTGTGGAGTTTCTAGTTGTGGAGTTTTTAGTTATGGAGTCTCTCGTTGTGGAGTTTCTAGTTGCGAAGTTTCTAGTTGCCAAGTTTCTAGTTGCAAAGTCTAAAGTTGTGGAGTTCCGAGCTGTGGAGTTTCTACTTGTGGAGTTTCTAGTTGTGGGGTTTCTAGTTGTTGAAATTCTAGCTGTGGAGTTTATACTTATAGAATCTCTAGTCGTGGAGTTTCTAGTTGTGTAGTTTCTATCTGAGGAGTTTCTAGTTGTAGAGTTTCTAGTTGCGAAGTCTCAAGTTGTCGAGTTTCTAGTTGTGGAGTTTCTAGTTGGGGGTTCGTAGTTGTGGGGTTCGTAGTTGTGGAGTTTCTAGTTGTCTAGTCTCTAGTTTTGAAGTTTCTAGTTATGGAGTTACTAGCTGTGGAGTTTTTAGTTGCGGAGTTTCTAGTTGCAGAGTTTCTAGTTGCGGAGTTTTCTAGTTATGGAGTTTCTAGTTGCGGAGTTTCAAGTTGTTAAATTCCTAGTTGTGGAGTTTTTAGTTGTGGAGTTTGTAGCTGCGGAGTTTCTAGTTGTGGAGTTGGTAGCTGTGGAGTATCTGGTTGTGAATTTTGAAGTTGTAGAGTTCCTAGTTGTGGAGTGTCTAGTTGTGGAGTTTCTAGTTGTGGAGTTTGTAGTTGTCGGGTTTCTAGTTGCGGAGTTTTTGATGTGGAGTCCCTGGTTGTGGAGTCTCTAGTTGTGAAGTTTCTAGTTGCAGAGTTTCTAGTTGCGGAGTTTCTAGTTGTGGAGTCTGTAGTTGTGGAGTCTGCAGTTGTAGAGTTTCTAGTTGTGGAGTTTTTAGTTATGGAGTCTCTCATTGTGGAGTTTTTAGTTGCGAAGTTTCTAGTTGCTGAGTTTCTAGTTGCAAAGTCTAAAGTTGTGGAGTGTCTAGTTGTGGAGTTTCTAGTTGTGGAGTTTGTAGTTGTGAGGTTCGTAGTTGTGGAGTTTTTAGTTGTGGAGTTTCTAGTTGTGGAGTCTCTAGTTGTGGAGTTTCTAGTTGTGGAGTTTCTAGTTGCGAAGTCTCAAGTTGTGGAGTTTCTAGTTATGGAGTTTCTAGTTGGGGGTTCGTAGTTGTGGGGTTCGTAGTTGTGGAGTTTCTAGTTGTGGAGTCTCTAGTTGTGAAGTTTCTAGTTATGGAGTTTCTAGCTGTGGAGTTTCTAGTTGCGGAGTTTCTAGTTGCAGAGTTTCTAGTTGCGAAGTTTTCTAGTTATGGAGTTTCTAGTTGCGGAGTTTCAAGTTGTTAAATTCCTAGTTGTGGAGTTTCTAGTTGTGGAGTTTGTAGCTGCGGAGTTTCTAGTTGTGGAGTTGGCAGCTGTGGAGTATCTGGTTGTGGAGTTCTTAGTTGTGGAGTTTCTAGTTGTGGTGTGTCTAGTTGAGGAGTTTCTAGTCGTGGAGTTTCTAGTTGTGGAGTTTGTAGTTGCAGAGTCTCTAATTGTGGAGTTTCTCGTTGTGGAGTTTCTAGTTGTGAAGTTTCTAGTTGTGGAGTTTCAAGATGCGGAATTGATAGGTGTCGAGTTTCTAGTTATGGAGTTTCTAGTTGTCGGGTTTCTAGTTGCGGAGTTTTTGTTGGGCAGTCTCTAATTGTGGAGTCTCTTGTTGTGGAGTGTCTAGTTGTGGAGTTTCTAGTTGTGGAATTTGTAGTTGTGGAGTATCTAGTTGTGGTGTTTCAAGTTGTGGAGTTTCTAGTTGTGGAGTTTCTAGTTGCAGAGTTTCTAGTTGGTGAGTTTCTAGTTGCCGTGTTTCTAAATGCGAAGTATCAAGTTGTGGTGCTTCTATCTGTGGAGTTTCTAGTTGTGAAGTCTTTAGTTGTGGAGTTCCTAGTTGTGGAGTTTCTAGTTGTGGAGTGTCTAGTTGAGGAGTTCCTAGTTGTGGAGTTTCTAGTTGTGGAGTTTCTAGTTGTCGGGTTTGTAGTTGCAGAGTTTTTGTTTTGGAGTCCCAAGTTGTGGAGTCCCTAGTTGTGGAATTTCTAGTTGCAGAGTTTCTAGTTTCGGAGTTTCTAGTTGTGGAGTCTGTAGTTGTGGAGCATCTAGTTGTGGTGTTTCAAGTTGTGGAGTTTCTATTTGTGGATTTTCTAGCTGTGGAGTTTCTAGTTGCGGAGTTTCTAGTTGCAGAGTTTCTAGTTGTGGAGTTTCTAGTGGTGGAGTTTGTAGTTGCGGAGTTTCTAGTCGTGGAGTTTCTAGTTGCGGAATTTCTAGCTGTGGAGTTTCTAGTTGCGGAGTTTCTAGTTGCAGACTTTCTAGTTGTGGAGTTTTTGATGTGGAGTCCCTGGTTGTGGAGTCTCTAGTTGTGAAGTTTCTAGTTGCAGAGTTTCTAGTTGCGGAGTTTCTAGTTGTGGAGTCTGTAGTTGTGGAGCATCTAGTTGTGGTGTTTCAAGT
Source organism: Rhipicephalus microplus (assembly GCF_043290135.1). Classification (NCBI taxonomy): domain Eukaryota; kingdom Metazoa; phylum Arthropoda; class Arachnida; order Ixodida; family Ixodidae; genus Rhipicephalus; species Rhipicephalus microplus. The sequence goes on along the minus strand of NC_134707.1, from coordinate 100,905,285 downwards.
TGTGGAGTTTCTATTTGTGGATTTTCTAGCTGTGGAGTTTCTAGTTGCGGAGTTTCTAGTTGCAGACTTTTAGTTGCGGAGTTTCTAGTTGTGGAGTTTGTAGTTGTCGGGTTTCTAGTTGCGGAGTTTTTGATGTGGAGTCCCTGGTTGTGGAGTCTCTAGTTGTGAAGTTTCTAGTTGCAGAGTTTCTAGTTGCGGAGTTTCTAGTTGTGGAGTCTGTAGTTCTGGAGTCTGCAGTTGTGGAGTTTCTAGTTGTGGAGTTTTTAGTTATGGAGTCTCTCGTTGTGGAGTTTCTAGTTGCGAAGTTTCTAGTTGCTGAGTTTCTAGTTGCAAAGTCTAAAGTTGTGGAGTTTCGAGCTGTGGAGTTTCTAGTTGCGGAGTTTCTAGTTGTAGAGTTTCTAGTTGTGGAGTTTCTAGTTGTGGAATTTGTAGTTGTGGAGTATCTAGTTGTGGTGTTTCAAGTTGTGGAGTTTCTAGTTATGGAGTTTCTAGTTGCGGAGTTTCTAGTTGGTGAGTTTCTAGTTGCCGTGTTTCTAAATGCGAAGTCTCAAGTTGTGGTGTTTCTATCTGTGGAGTTTCTAGTTGCAAAGTCTCAAGTTGTGGATTTTCTAGCTGTGGAGTTTCTAGTTGTGGAGTGTCTAGTTGTGGAGTTTCTAGTTGTGGAGTTTGTAGTTGTGAGGTTCGTAGTTGTGGAGTTTTTAGTTGTGGAGTTTTTAGTTGTGGAGTCACTAGTTGTGGAGTTTCTAGTTGTGGAGTTTCTAGTTGCGTAGTCTCAAGTTGTGGAGTTTCTAGTTGTGGAGTTTCTAATTGGGGGTTCGTAGTTTTGGGGTTCGTAGTTGTGGAGTTTCTAGTTGTGGAGTCTCTAGTTGTGAAGTTTCTAGTTATGGAGTTTCTAGCTGTGGAGTTTCTAGTTGCGGAGTTTCTAGTTGCAGAGTTTCTAGTTGCGGAGTTTTCTAGATATGAAGTTTCTAGTTGCGGAGTTTCAAGTTGCTAGATTCCTAGTTGTAGAGTTTCTAGTTGTGGAGTTTGTAGCTGCGGAGTTTCTGGTTGTGGAGTTGGTAGCTGTGGAGTATCTGGTTGTGGTGTTTGAAGTTGTAGAGTTCCTAGTTGTGGAGTGTCTAGTTGTGGAGTTTCTAGTGGCGGAGTCTGTAGTTGTGGAGTCTCTAGTTGCTGAGTTTCTATTTCTTGATTTTCTAGCTGTGGAGTTTCTAGTTGCGTAGTTTCTAGTTGCAGAGTTTCTAGTTGCGGACTTTCTAGCGTTGGAGTTTCTAGTTGCGGAGTTTCTAGTTGCAGAGTTTCTAGTCGTGGAGTTTCTAGTTGCGGAGTTTCTAGTTGTGGAGTTTCTAGTTGTGGAGTTTCTAGTTGTGAAGTTTCTAGTTGTGGAGTTTCAAGATGCGGAAATGATAGGTGTGGAGCTTCTAGTTGTGGAGTTTCTAGTTGTCGGGTTTCTAGTTGCGGAGTTTTTGTTGTGGAGTCTCTAATTGTGGAGTCTCAAGTTGTGGAGTTTCTAGTTTTGGAGTTTCTAGTTGTGGAGTTTCTAGTTGTGGAATTTGTAGTTGTGGAGTATCTAGTTGTGGTGTTTCAAGTTGTGGAGTTTCTAGTTGTGGAGTTTCTAGTTGCGGAGTTTCTAGTTGGTGAGTTTCTAGTTGCCGTCTTTCTAAATGCGAAGTCTCAAGTTGTGGTGCTTCTATCTGTGGAGTTTCTAGTTGTGGAGTCTTTAGTTGTGGAGTTCCTAGTTGTGGAGTTTCTAGTTGTGGAGTGTCTAGTTGAGGAGTTTCTAGTCGTGGAGTTTCTAGTTGTGGAGTTTGTAGTTGCGGAGTTTCTAGTTGTGGAGTTTCTAGTTTTGGATTTTCTAGCTGTGGAGTTTCTAGTTGTGGAGTGTCTAGTTGTGGAGTTTCTAGTTGTGGAGTTTGTAGTTGTGAGGTTCGTAGTTGTGGAGCTTTTAGTTGTGAAGTTTCTAGTTGCGAAGTCTCAAGTTGTGGAGTTTCTAGTTGTGGAGTTTCTAGTTGGGGGTTCGTAGTTGTGGGGTTCGGAGTTGTGGAGTTTCTGGTTGTGGAGTCTCTAGTTGTGAAGTTTCTAGTTATGGAGTTTCTAGCTGTGGAGTTTCTAGTTGCGGAGTTTCTAGTTGCAGAGTGTCTAGTTGCGGAGTTTTCTAGTTATGGAGTTTCTAGTTGTGGAGTCTGTAGTTGTGGAGCATCTAGTTGTGGTGTTTCAAGTTGTGGAGTTTCTATTTGTGGATTTTCTAGCTGTGGAGTTTCTAGTTGCGGAGTTTCTAGTTGCAAACTTTCTAGTTGCGGAGTTTCTAGTTGTGGAGTTTCTAGTTGCAGAGTTTCTAGTTGCGAAGTTTTCTAGTTATGGAGTTTTTAGTTGCGGAGTTTCAAGTTGTTAAATTCCTAGTTGTGGAGTTTCTAGTTGTGGAGTTTGTAGTTGCGGAGTTTCTAGTTGTGAAGTTTCTAGTTGTGGAGTTTCTAGTTGTGAAGTTTCTAGTTGTGGAGTTTCAAGATGCGGAATTGATAGGTGTGGAGTTTCTAGTTGTGGAGTTTCTAGTTGTCGTGTTTCTAGTTGCGGAGTTTTTGTTGTGGAGTCTCTAATTGTGGAGTCTCAAGTTGTGGAGTTTCTAGTTTTGGAGTTTCTAGTTTTGGAGTTTCTAGTTGTGGAGTTTCTAGTTGTGGATTTTGTAGTTGTGGAGTATCTAGTTCTGGTCTTCAAGTTGTGGAGTTTCTAGTTGTGGAGTTTCTAGTTGCGGAGTTTCTAGTTGGTGAGTTTCTTGTTGCCGTGTTTCTAAATGCGGAGTCTCAAGTTGTGGTGCTTCTATCTGTGGAGTTTCTAGTTGTGGAGTCTTTAGTTGTGGAGTTCCTAGTTGTGGAGTTTCTAGTTGTGGAGTGTCTAGTTGAGGAGTTTCTAGTCGTGGAGTTTCTAGTTGCGGAGTTTCTAGTTGCAGACTTTCTAGTTGTGGAGTTTCTAGTTGTGGAGTTTGTAGTTGTCGGGTTTCTAGTTGCGGAGTTTTTGATGTGGAGTCCCTGGTTGTGGAGTCTCTAGTTGTGAAGTTTCTAGTTGCAGAGTTTCTAGTTGCGAAGTTTCTAGTTGCTGAGTTTCTAGTTGCAAAGTCTAAAGTTGTGGAGTGTCTAGTTGTGGAGTTTCTAGTTGTGGAGTCTCTAGTTGTGAAGTTTCTAGTTATGGAGTTTCTAGCTGTGGAGTTTCTAGTTGCGGAGTTTCTAGTTGCAGAGTTTCTAGTTGCGAAGTTTTCTAGTTATGGAGTTTCTAGTTGCGGAGTTTCAAGTTGTTAAATTCCTAGTTGTGGAGTTTCTAGTTGTGCAGTTTGTAGCTGCGGAGTTTCTAGTTGTGGAGTTGGCAGCTGTGGAGTATCTGGTTGTGGAGTTCTTAGTTGTGGAGTTTCTAGTTGTGGTGTGTCTAGTTGAGGAGTTTCTAGTCGTGGAGTTTCTAGTTGTGGAGTTTGTAGTTGCAGAGTTTCTAATTGCGGAGTTTCTCGTTGTGGAGTTTCTAGTTGTGAAGTTTCTAGTTGTGGAGTTTCAAGATGCGGAATTGATAGGTGTCGAGTTTCTAGTTATAGAGTTTCTAGTTGTCAGGTTTCTAGTTGCGGAGTTTTTGTTGGGGAGTCTGTAATTGTGGAGTCTCTTGTTGTGGAGTTTCTAGTTGTGGAGTTTCTAGTTGTGGAGTTTCTAGTTGTGGAATTTGTAGTTGTGGAGTATCTAGTTGTGGTGTTTCAAGTTGTGGAGTTTCTAGTTGTGGAGTTTCTAGTTGCAGAGTTTCTAGTTGGTGAGTTTCTAGTTGCCGTGTTTCTAAATGCGAAGTATCAAGTTGTGGTGCTTCTATCTGTGGAGTTTCTAGTTCTGAAGTCTTTAGTTGTGGAGTTCCTAGTTGTGGAGTTTCTAGTTGTGGAGTGTCTAGTTGAGGAGTTCCTAGTTGTGGAGTTTCTAGTTGTGGAGTTTCTAGTTGGGAATTCGTAGTTGTGGGGTTCGTAGTTGTCGGGTTTCTAGTTGCGGAGTTTCTAGTCGCGGAGTTTCTAGTTATGGAGTTTCTAGCTGTGGAGTTTCTATTTGCGGAGTTTATAGTTGCAGAGATTCTAGTTGTGGAGTTTCTAGTTGTGGAGTTTCTTGTTGCAGAGTTTTCTAGTTGCGGAGTCTGTAGTTGTGGAGTTTCTAGTTGTGGAGTTTCTATTTGTGGATTTTCTAGCTGTCGAATTTCTAGTTGCGGAGTTTCTAGTTGCAGAGTTTCTAGTTGCGGAATTTCTAGCTGTGGAGTTTCTAGTTGCGGAGTTTCTAGTTGCAGACTTTCTAGTTGTGGAGTTTCTAGTTGTGGAGTTTGTAGTTGTCGGGTTTCTAGTTGCGGAGTTTTTCATGTGGAGTCCCTGGTTGTGGAGTCTCTAGTGGTGAAGTTTCTAGTTGCAGAGTTTCTAGTTGCGGAGTTTCTAGTTGTGGAGTCTGTAGTTGTGGAGTCTGCAGTTGTGTAGTTTCTAGTTGTGGAGTTTTTAGTTATGGAGTCTCTCGTTGTGGAGTTTCTAGTTGCGAAGTTTCTAGTTGCCAAGTTTCTAGTTGCAAAGTCTAAAGTTGTGGAGTTCCGAGCTGTGGAGTTTCTACTTGTGGAGTTTCTAATTGTGGGGTTTCTAGTTGTTGAAATTCTAGCTGTGGAGTTTATACTTATAGAATCTCTAGTCGTGGAGTTTCTAGTTGTGTAGTTTCTATCTGAGGAGTTTCTAGTTGTGGAGTTTCTAGTTGCGAAGTCTCAAGTTGTCGAGTTTCTAGTTGTGAAGTTTCTAGTTGGGGGTTCGTAGTTGTGGGGTTCGTAGTTGTGGAGTTTCTAGTTGTCTAGTCTCTAGTTTTGAAGTTTCTAGTTATGGAGTTACTAGCTGTGGAGTTTTTAGTTGCGGAGTTTCTAGTTGCAGAGTTTCTAGTTGCGGAGTTTTCTAGTTATGGAGTTTCTAGTTGCGGAGTTTCAAGTTGTTAAATTCCTAGTTGTGGAGTTTTTAGTTGTGGAGTTTGTAGCTGCGGAGTTTCTAGTTGTGGAGTTGGTAGCTGTGGAGTATCTGGTTGTGAATTTTGAAGTTGTAGAGTTCCTAGTTTTGGAGTGTCTAGAAGTGGAGTTTCTAGTTGTGGAGTTTGTAGTTGTCGGGTTTCTAGTTGCGGAGTTTTTGATGTGGAGTCCCTGGTTGTGGAGTCTCTAGTTGTGAAGTTTCTAGTTGCAGAGTTTCTAGTTGCTGAGTTTCTAGTTGTGGAGTCTGTAGTTGTGGAGTCTGCAGTTGTAGAGTTTCTAGTTGTGGAGTTTTTAGTTATGGAGTCTCTCATTGTGGAGTTTTTAGTTGCGAAGTTTCTAGTTGCTGAGTTTCTAGTTGCAAAGTCTAAAGTTGTGGAGTGTCTAGTTGTGGAGTTTCTAGTTGTGGAGTTTGTAGTTGTGAGGTTCGTAGTTGTGGAGTTTTTAGTTGTGGAGTTTCTAGTTGTGGAGTCTCTAGTTGTGGAGTTTCTAGTTGTGGAGTTTCTAGTTGCGAAGTCTCAAGTTGCGGAGTTTCAAGTTGTTAAATTCCTAGTTGTGGAGTTTCTAGTTGTGCAGTTTGTAGCTGCGGAGTTTCTAGTTGTGGAGTTGGCAGCTGTGGAGTATCTGGTTGTGGAGTTCTTAGTTGTGGAGTTTCTAGTTGTGGTGTGTCTAGTTGAGGAGTTTCTAGTCGTGGAGTTTGTAGTTGTGGAGTTTGTAGTTGCAGAGTTTCTAATTGTGGAGTTTCTCGTTGTGGAGTTTCTAGTTGTGAAGTTTCTAGTTGTGGAGTTTCACGATGCGGAATTGATAGGTGTCGAGTTTCTAGTTATGGAGTTTCTAGTTGTCGGGTTTCTAGTTGCGGAGTTTTTGTTGGGGAGTCTCTAATTGTGGAGTCTCTTGTTGTGAAGTTTCTAGTTGTGGAGTTTCTAGTTGTGGAGTTTCTAGTTGTGGAATTTGTAGTTGTGGAGTATCTAGTTGTGGTGTTTCAAGTTGTGGAGTTTCTAGTTGTGGAGTTTCTAGTTGCAGAGTTTCTAGTTGGTGAGTTTCTAGTTGCCGTGTTTCTAAATGCGAAGTATCAAGTTGTGGTGCTTCTATCTGTGGAGTTTCTAGTTCTGAAGTCTTTAGTTGTCGAGTTCCTAGTTGTGGAGTTTCTAGTTGTGGAGTGTCTAGTTGAGGAGTTCCTAGTTGTGGAGTTTCTAGTTGTGGAGTTTCTAGTTGTCGGGTTTCTAGTTGCAGAGTTTTTGTTGTGGAGTCCCAAGTTGTGGAGTCCCTAGTTGTGGAATTTCTAGTTGCAGAGTTTCTAGTTTCGGAGTTTCTAGTTGTGGAGTCTGTAGTTGTGGAGCATCTAGTTGTGGTGTTTCAAGTTGTGGAGTTTCTATTTGTGGATTTTCTAGCTGTGGAGTTTCTAGTTGCGGAGTTTCTAGTTGCAGAGTTTCTAGTTGCGGACTTTGTAGCTGTGGAGTTTCTAGTTGCGGAGTTTCTAGTTGCAGAGTTTCTAGTTTTGGAGTTTCTAGTGGTGGAGTTTGTAGTTGCGGAGTTTCTAGTCGTGGAGTTCCTAGTTGCGGATTTTCTAGCTGTGGAGTTTCTAGTTGCGGAGTTTCTAGTTGCAGACTTTCTAGTTGTGGAGTTTTTGATGTGGAGTCCCTGGTTGTGGAGTCTCTAGTTGTGAAGTTTCTAGTTGCAGAGTTTCTAGTTGCGGAGTTTCTAGTTGTGGAGTCTGTAGTTGTGGAGCATCTAGTTGTGGTGTTTCAAGTTGTGGAGTTTCTATTTGTGGATTTTCTAGCTGTGGAGTTTCTAGTTGCGGAGTTTCTAGTTGCCAACTTTCTAGTTGCGGAGTTTCTAGTTGTGGAGTTTGTAGTTGTCGGGTTTCTAGTTGCGGAGTTTTTGATGTGGAGTCCCTGGTTGTGGAGTCTCTAGTTGTGAAGTTTCTAGTTGCAGAGTTTCTAGTTGCGGAGTTTCAAGTTGTGGAGTCTGTAGTTGTGGAGTCTGCAGTTGTGGAGTTTCTAGTTGTGGAGTTTTTAGTTATGGAGTCTCTCGTTGTGGAGTTTCTAGTTGCGAAGTTTCTAGTTGCTGAGTTTCTAGTGCAAAGTCTAAAGTTGTGGAGTTTCGAGCTGTGGAGTTTCTAGTTGCGGAGTTTCTAGTTGTAGAGTTTCTAGTTGTGGAGTTTCTAGTTGTGGAATTTGTAGTTGTGGAGTATCTAGTAATGGAGTTTCTAGTTGCAGAGTTTCTAGTTGGTGAGTTTCTAGTTGCCGTGTTTCTAAATGCGAAGTCTCAAGTTGTGGTGTTTCTATCTGTGGAGTTTCTAGTTGCAAAGTCTCAAGTTGTGGATTTTGTAGCTGTGGAGTTTCTAGTTGTGGAGTGTCTAGTTGTGGAGTTTCTAGTTGTGGAGTTTGTAGTTGTGAGGTTCGTAGTTGTGGAGTTTTTAGTTGTGGAGTTTCTAGTTGTGGAGTCTCTAGTTGTGGAGTTTCTAGTTGTGGCGTTTCTAGTTGCGAAGTCTCAAGTTGTGGAGTTTCTAGTTGTGGAGTTTCTAGTTGGGGGTTCGTAGTTGTGGAGTTCGTAGTTGTGGAGTTTCTAGTTGTGGAGTCTCTAGTTGTGAAGTTTCTAGTTATGGAGTTTCTAGCTGTGGAGTTTCTAGTTGCGCAGTTTCTAGTTGCAGAGTTTCTAGTTGCGAAGTTTTCTAGTTATGGAGTTTTTAGTTGCGGAGTTTCAAGTTGTTAAATTCCTAGTTGTGGAGTTTCTAGTTGTGGAGTTTGTAGCTGCGGAGTTTCTAGTTGTGGAGTTGGCAGCTGTGGAGTATCTGGTTGTGGATTTTGAAGTTGTAGACTTCCTAGTTGTGGAGTGTCTAGTTGTGGAGTTTCTAGTAGCGGAGTCTGTAGTTGTGGAGTTTCTAGTTGCTGAGTTTCTATTTGTTGATTTTCTAGCTGTGGAGTTTCTAGTTGCGGAATTTCTAGCGTTGGAGTTTCTAGTTGCGGAGTTTCTAGTTACAGAGTTTCTAGTCGTTGAGTTTCTTGTTGTGGAGTTTGTAGTTGCGGAGTTTCTAGTTGTGGAGTTTCTAGTTGTGGAGTTTCTAGTTGTGAAGTTTCTAGTTGTGGAGTTTCAAGATGCGGAAATGATAGGTGTGGAGTTTCTAGTTGTGGAGTTTCTAGTTGTCGGGTTTCTAGTTGCGGAGTTTTTGTTGTGGAGTCTCTAATTGTGGAGTCTCTAGTTGTGGAGTTTCCAGTTTTGGAGTTTCTAGTTGTGGAGTTTCTAGTTGTGGAATTTGTAGTTGTGGAGTATCTAGCTGTGGTGTTTCAAGTGGTGGAGTTTCTAGTTGCGGAGTTTCTAGTTGGTGAGTTTCTATTTGCCGTGTTTCTAAATGCGAAGTCTCAAGTTGTGGTGCTTCTATCTGTTGAGTTTCTAGTTGTGGAGTCTTTAGTTGTGGAGTTCTTAGTTGCGGAGTTTCTAGTTGTGGAGTTTCTAGTTGTGGAGTTTCTAGTTGTGAAGTTTCTAGTTGTGGAGTTTCAAGATGCGGAATTGATAGGTGTGGAGTTTCTAGTTGTGGAGTTTCTGTTGTCGGGTTTCTAGTTGCGGAGTTTTTGTTGTGGAGTCTCTAATTGTGGAGTCTCTTGTTGTGGAGTTTCTAGTTTTGGAGTTTCTAGTTGCGGAGTTTCTAGTTGTGGAATATGTAGTTGTGGAGTATCTAGTTGTGGTGTTTCAAGTTGTGGAGTTTCTAGTTGTGGAGTTTCTAGTTGCGGAGTTCCTAGTTGGTGAGTTTCTATTTGCCGTGTTTCTAAATGCGAAGTCTCAAGTTGTGGTGCTTCTATCTGTGGAGTTTCTAGTTGTGAAGTCTTTAGTTGTGGAGTTCCTAGTTGTGGAGTTTCTAGTTGTGGAGTGTCTAGGTGAGGAGTTCCTAGTTGTGGAGTTTCTAGTTGTGGAGTTTCTAGTTGTCGGGTTTGTAGTTGCGGAGTTTTTGTTGTGGAGTCCCAAGTTGTGGAATTTCTAGTTGCAGAGTTTCTAGTTGCGGAGTTTCTAGTTGTGGAGTCTGTAGTTGTGGAGCATCTAGTTGTGGTGTTTCAAGTTGTGGAGTTTCTATTTGTGGATTTTCTAGCTGTGGAGTTTCTAGTTGCGGAGTTTCTAGTTGCAGACTTTCTAGTTGCGGAGTTTTTAGTTGTGGAGTTTGTAGTTGTCGGGTTTCTAGTTGCGGAGTTTTTGATGTGGAGTCCCTGGTTGTGGAGTCTCTAGTTGTGAAGTTTCTAGTTGCAGAGTTTCTAGTTGCGGAGTTTCTAGTTGTGGAGTCTGTAGTTGTGGAGGCTGCAGTTGTGGAGTTTCTAGTTGTGGAGTTTTTAGTTATGGAGTCTCTCGTTCTGGAGTTTCTAGTTGCGAAGTTTCTAGTTGCTGAGTTTCTAGTTGCAAAGTCTAAAGTTGTGGAGTTTCGAGCTGTGGAGTTTCTAGTTGCGGAGTTTCTAGTTGTAGAGTTTCTAGTTGTGGAGTTTCTAGTTGTGGAATTTGTAGCTGTGGAGTATCTAGTTGTGGTGTATCAAGTTGTGGAGTTTCTAGTTATTGAGTTTCTAGTTGCGGAGTTTCTAGTTGGTGAGTTTCTAGTTGCCGTGTTTCTAAATGCGAAGTCTCAAGTTGTGGTGTTTCTAACTGTGGAGTTTCCAGTTGCAAAGTCTCAAGTTGTAGATTTTCTAGCTGTGGAGTTTCTAGTTGTGGAGTGTCTAGTTGTGGAGTTTCTAGTTGTGGAGTTTGTAGTTGTGAGGTTCGTAGTTGTGGAGTTTTTAGTTGTGGAGTTTATAGTTGTGGAGTCACTAGTTGTGGAGTTTCTAGTTGTGGAGTTTCTAGTTGCGTAGTCTCAAGTTGTGGAGTTTCTAGTTGTGGAGTTTCTAATTGGGGGTTCGTAGTTGTGGGGTTCGTAATTGTGGAGTTTCTAGTTGTGGAGTCTTTAGTTGTGAATTTTCTAGTTATGGAGTTTCTAGCTGTGGAGTTTCTAGTTGCGGAGTTTCTAGTTGCAGAGTTTCTAGTTGCGGAGTTTTCTAGATATGGAGTTTCTAGTTGCGGAGTTTCAAGTTGCTAAATTCCTAGTTGTAGAGTTTCTGGTTGTGGAGTTTGTAGCTGCGGAGTTTCTAGTTGTGGAGTTGGTAGCTGTGGAGTATCTGGTTGTGGTGTTTGAAGAGTTAGAGTTCCTAGTTGTGGAGTGTCTAGTTGTGGAGTTTCTAGTGGCAGAGTCTGTAGTTGTGGAGTCTCTAGTTGCTGAGTTTCTATTTCTTGATTTTCTAGCTTTGGAGTTTCTAGTTGCGTAGTTTCTAGTTGCAGAGTTTCTAGTTGCGGACTTTCAAGCGTTGGAGTTTCTAGTTGCGGAGTTTCTAGTTGCAGAGTTTCTAGTCGTGGAGTTTCTAGTTGTGGAGTTTCTAGTTGTGGAGTTTCAAGATGCGGAATTGATAGGTGTGGAGTTTCTAGTTGTGGAGTTTCTAGTTGTCGGGTTTCTAGTTGCGGAGTTTTTGTTGTGGATTCTGTAATTGTGGAGTCTCAAGTTGTGGAGTTTCTAGTTTTCGAGTTTCTAGTTGTGGAGTTTCTAGTTGTGGAATTTGTAGTTGTGGAGTATCTAGTTGTGGTGTTTCAAGTTGTGGAGTTTCTAGTTGTGGAGTTTGTAGTTGCGGAATTTCTATTTGGTGAGTTTCTAGTTGACGTGTTTCTAAATGCGAAGTCTCAAGTTGTGGTGCTTCTATCTGTGGAGTTTCTAGTTGTGGAGTCTTTAGTTGTGGAGTTCCTAGTTGTGGAGTTTCTAGTTGTGGAGTGTCTAGTTGAGGAGTTTCTAGTCGTGGAGTTTCTAGTTGTGGAGTATCTAGTTCTGGTGTTTCAAGTTGTGGAGTTTCTAGTTGTGGAGTTTCTAGTTGCGGAGTTTCTAGTTGGTGAGTTTCTAGTTGCCGTGTTTCTAAATACGGAGTCTCAAGTTGTGGTGCTTCTATCTGTGGAGTTTCTAGTTGTGGAGTCTTTAGTTGTGGAGTTCCTAGTTGTGGAGTTTCTAGTTGTGGAGTGTCTAGTTGAGGAGTTTCTAGTCGTGGAGTTTCTAGTTGCGGAGTTTCTAGTTGCAGACTTTCTAGTTGTGGAGTTTCTAGTTGTGGAGTTTGTAGTTGTCGGGTTTCTAGTTGCGGAGTTTTTGATGTGGAGTCCCTGGTTGTGGAGTCTCTAGTTGTGAAGTTTCTAGTTGCAGAGTTTCTAGTTGCGGAGTTTCTAGTTGTGGAGTCTGTAGTTGTGGAGTCTGCAGTTGTAGAGTTTCTAGTTGTGGAGTTTTTAGTTATGGAGTCTCTCATTGTGGAGTTTTTAGTTGCGAAGTTTCTAGTTGCTGAGTTTCTAGTTGCAAAGTCTAAAGTTGTGGAGTGTCTAGTTGTGGAGTTTCTAGTTGTGGAGTTTGTAGTTGTGAGGTTCGTAGTTGTGGAGTTTTTAGTTGTGGAGTTTCTAGTTGTGGAGTTTCTAGTTGGGGGTTCGTAGTTGTGGGGTTCGTAGTTGTGGAGTTTCTAGTTGTGGAGTCTCTAGTTGTGAAGTTTCTAGTTATGGAGTTTCTAGCTGTGGAGTTTCTAGTTGCGGAGTTTCTAGTTGCAGAGTTTCTAGTTGCGAAGTTTTCTAGTTATGGAGTTTCTAGTTGCGGAGTTTCAAGTTGTTAAATTCCTAGTTGTGGAGTTTCTAGTTGTGCAGTTTGTAGCTGCGGAGTTTCTAGTTGTGGAGTTGGCAGCTGTGGAGTATCTGGTTGTGGAGTTCTTAGTTATGGAGTTTCTAGTTGTGGTGTGTCTAGTTGAGGAGTTTCTAGTCGTGGAGTTTCTAGTTGTGGAGTTTGTAGTTGCAGAGTTTCTAATTGCGGAGTTTCTCGTTGTGGAGTTTCTAGTTGTGAAGTTTCTAGTTGTGGAGTTTCAAGATGCGGAATTGATAGGTGTCGAGTTTCTAGTTATGGAGTTTCTAGTTGTCGGGTTTCTAGTTGCGGAGTTTTTGTTGGGGAGTCTCTAATTGTGGAGTCTCTTGTTTTGGAGTTTCTAGTTGTGGAGTTTCTAGTTGTGGAGTTTCTAGTTGTGGAATTTGTAGTTGTGGAGTATCTAGTTGTGGTGTTTCAAGTTGTGGAGTTTCTAGTTGTGGAGTTTCTAGTTGCAGAGTTTCTAGTTGGTGAGTTTCTAGTTGCCGTGTTTCTAAATGCGAAGTATCAAGTTGTGGTGCTTCTATCTGTGGAGTTTCTAGTTCTGAAGTCTTTAGTTGTGGAGTTCCTAGTTGTGGAGTTTCTCGTTGTGGAGTGTCTAGTTGAGGAGTTCCTAGTTGTGGAGTTTCTAGTTGTGGAGTTTCTAGTTGTCGGGTTTGTAGTTGCAGAGTTTTTGTTGTGGAGTCCCAAGTTGTGGAGTCCCTAGTTGTGGAACTTCTAGTTGCAGAGTTTCTAGTTTCGGAGTTTCTAGTTGTGGAGTCTGTAGTTGTGGAGCATCTAGTTGTGGTGTTTCAAGTTGTGGAGTTTCTATTTGTGGATTTTCTAGCTGTGGAGTTTCTAGTTGCGGAGTTTCTAGTTGCAGAGTTTCTAGTTGCGGACTTTGTAGCTGTGGAGTTTCTAGTTGCGGAGTTTCTAGTTGCAGAGTTTCTAGTTGTGGAGTTTCTAGTGGTGGAGTTTGTAGTTGCGGAGTTTCTAGTCGTGGAGTTCCTAGTTGCGGAATTTCTAGCTGTGGAGTTTCTAGTTGCGGAGTTTCTAGTTGCAGACTTTCTAGTTGTGGAGTTTTTGATGTGGAGTCTGGTTGTGGAGTCTCTAGTTGTGAAGTTTCTAGTTGCAGAGTTTCTAGTTGCGGAGTTTCTAGTTGTGGAGTCTGTAGTTGTGGAGCATCTAGTTGTGGTGTTTCAAGTTGTGGAGTTTCTATTTGTGGATTTTCTAGCTGTGGAGTTTCTAGTTGCGGAGTTTCTAGTTGCAGACTTTCTAGTTGCGGAGTTTCTAGTTGTGGAGTTTGTAGTTGTCGGGTTTCTAGTTGCGGAGTTTTTGATGTGGAGTCCCTGGTTGTGGAGTCTCTAGTTGTGAAGTTTCTAGTTGCAGAGTTTCTAGTTGCGGAGTTTCTAGTTGTGGAGTCTGTTGTTGTGGAGTCTGCAGTTGTGGAGTTTCTAGTTGTGGAGTTTTTAGTTATGGAGTCTCTCGTTGTGGAGTTTCTAGTTGCGAAGTTTCTAGTTGCTGAGTTTCTAGTGCAAAGTCTAAAGTTGTGGAGTTTCGAGCTGTGGAGTTTCTAGTTGCGGAGTTTCTAGTTGTAGAGTTTCTAGTTGTGGAGTTTCTAGTTGTGGAATTTGTAGTTGTGGAGTATCTAGTTGTGGTGTTTCAAGTTGTGGAGTTTCTAGTTATGGAGTTTCTAGTTGCGGAGTTTCTAGTTGGTGAGTTTCTAGTTGCCGTGTTTCTAAATGCGAAGTCTCAAGTTGTGGTGTTTCTATCTGTGGAGATTCTAGTTGCAAAGTCTCAAGTTGTGGATTTTCTAGCTGTGGAGTTTCTAGTTGTGGAGTGTCTAGTTGTGGAGTTTCTAGTTGTGGAGTTTGTAGTTGTGGGGTTCGTAGTTGTGGAGTTTTTAGTTGTGGAGTTTCTAGTTGTGGAGTCTCTAGTTGTGAAGTTTCTAGTTATGGAGTTTCTAGTTGTGGAGTTTCTAGTTGCGGAGTTTCTAGTTGCAGAGTTTCTAGTTGCGGAGTTTTCTAGATATGAAGTTTCTAGTTGCGGAGTTTCAAGTTGCTAGATTCCTAGTTGTAGAGTTTCTAGTTGTGGAGTTTGTAGCTGCGGAGTTTCTGGTTGTGGAGTTGGTAGCTGTGGAGTATCTGGTTGTGGTGTTTGAAGTTGTAGAGTTCCTAGTTGTGGAGTGTCTAGTTGTGGAGTTTCTAGTGGCGGAGTCTGTAGTTGTGGAGTCTCTAGTTGCTGAGTTTCTATTTCTTGATTTTCTAGCTGTGGAGTTTCTAGTTGCGTAGTTTCTAGTTGCAGAGTTTCTAGTTGCGGACTTTCTAGCGTTGGAGTTTCTAGTTGCGGAGTTTCTAGTTGCAGAGTTTCTAGTCGTGGAGTTTCTAGTTGTGGAGTTTTTAGTTGCGGAGTTTCTAGTTGTGGAGTTTCTAGTTGTGGAGTTTCTAGTTGTGAAGTTTCTAGTTGTGGAGTTTCAAGATGCGGAATTGATAGGTGTGGAGCTTCTAGTTGTGGAGTTTCTAGTTGTCGGGTTTCTAGTTGCGGAGTTTTTGTTGTGGAGTCTCTAATTGTGGAGTCTCAAGTTGTGGAGTTTCTAGTTTTGGAGTTTCTAGTTGTGGAGTTTCTAGTTGTGGAATTTGTAGTTGTGGAGTATCTAGTTGTGGTGTTTCAAGTTGTGGAGTTTCTAGTTGTGGAGTTTCTAGTTGCGGAGTTTCTAGTTGGTGAGTTTCTAGTTGCCGTCTTTCTAAATGCGAAGTCTCAAGTTGTGGTGCTTCTATCTGTGGAGTTTCTAGTTGTGGAGTCTTTAGTTGTGGAGTTCCTAGTTGTGGAGTTTCTAGTTGTGGAGTGTCTAGTTGAGGAGTTTCTAGTCGTGGAGTTTCTAGTTGTGGAGTTTGTAGTTGCGGAGTTTCTAGTTGTGGAGTTTCTAGTTGTGGATTTTCTAGCTGTGGAGTTTCTAGTTGTGGAGTGTCTAGTTGTGGAGTTTCTAGTTGTGGAGTTTGTAGTTGTGAGGTTCGTAGTTGTGGAGTTTTTAGTTGTGAAGTTTCTAGTTGCGAAGTCTCAAGTTGTGGAGTTTCTAGTTGTGGAGTTTCTAGTTGGGGGTTCGTAGTTGTGGGGTTCGGAGTTGTGGAGTTTCTGGTTGTGGAGTCTCTAGTTGTGAAGTTTCTAGTTATGGAGTTTCTAGCTGTGGAGTTTCTAGTTGCGGAGTTTCTAGTTGCAGAGTGTCTAGTTGCGGAGTTTTCTAGTTATGGAGTTTCTAGTTGTGGAGTCTGTAGTTGTGGAGCATCTAGTTGTGGTGTTTCAAGTTGTGGAGTTTCTATTTGTGGATTTTCTAGCTGTGGAGTTTCTAGTTGCGGAGTTTCTAGTTGCAAACTTTCTAGTTGCGGAGTTTCTAGTTGTGGAGTTTGTAGTTGTCGGGTTTCTAGTTGCGGAGTTTTATGTGGAGTCCCTGGTTGTGGAGTCTCTAGTTGTGAAGTTTCTAGTTGCAGAGTTTCTAGTTGCGGAGTTTCTAGTTGTGGAGTCTGTAGTTGTGGAGTCTGCAGTTGTGGAGTTTCTAGTTGTGGAGTTTTTAGTTATGGAGTCTCTCGTTGTGGAGTTTCTAGTTGCGAAGTTTCTAGTTGCTGAGTTTCTAGTGCAAAGTCTAAAGTTGTGGAGTTTCGAGCTGTGGAGTTTCTAGTTGCGGAGTTTCTAGTTGTGGAGTTTCTAGCTGTGGAGTTTCTATTTGCGGAGTTTCTAGTTGCAGAGTTTCTAGTTGTGGAGTTTCTAGTTGTGGAGTTTCTAGTTGCGGAGTTTTCTAGTTGCGGAGTCTGTAGTTGTGGAGTTTCTATTTGTGGAGTTTCTATTTGTGGATTTTCTAGCTGTGGAGTTTCTAGTTGCGGAGTTTCTAGTTGCAGAGTTCTAGTTGCGGAATTTCTAGCTGTGGAGTTTCTAGTTGCGGAGTTTCTAGTTGCAGACTTTCTAGTTGTGGAGTTTCTAGTCGCGGAGTTTGTAGTTGTCGGGTTTCTAGTTGCGGAGTTTTTGATGTGGAGTCCCTGGTAGTGGAGTCTCTAGTTGTGAAGTTTCTAGTTGCAGAGTTTCTAGTTGCGGAGTTTCTAGTTGTGGAGTCTGTAGTTGTGGAGTCTGCAGTTGTAGAGTTTCTAGTTGTGGAGTTTTTATTTATGGAGTCTCTCGTTGTGGAGTTCTTAGTTGCGAAGTTTCTAGTTGCTGAGTGTCTAGTTGGAAAGTCTAAAGTTGTGGAGTTTCGAGCTGTGGAGTTTCTAGTTGCGGAGTTTCTAGTTGTGGAGTTTCTAGTTGTGGAGTTTCTAGTTGTGGAATTTGTAGTGGTGGAGTATCTAGTTGTGGTGTTCAAGTTGTGGAGTTTCTAGTAATGGAGTTTCTAGTTGCGGAGTTTCTAGTTGGTGAGTTTCTAGTTGCCGTGTTTCTAAATGCGAAGTCTCAAGTTGTGGTGTTTCTATCTGTGGAGTTTCTAGTTGCAAAGTCTCAAGTTGTGGATTTTCTAGCTGTGGAGTTTCTAGTTGTGGAGTGTCTAGTTGTGGAGTTTCTAGTTGTGGAGTTTGTAGTTGTGAGGTTCGTAGTTGTGGAGTTTTTAGTTGTGGAGTTTCTAGTTGTGGAGTCTCTAGTTGTGGAGTTTCTAGTTGTGGCGTTTCTAGTTGCGAAGTCTCAAGTTGTGGAGTTTCTAGTTGTGGAGTTTCTAGTTGGGGGTTCGTAGTTGTGGGGTTCGTAGTTGTGGAGTTTCTAGTTGTGGAGTCTCTAGTTGTGAAGTTTCTAGCTATGGAGTTTCTAGCTGTGGAGTTTCTAGTTGTGGAGTTCTAGTTGCAGAGTTTCTAGTTGCGAAGTTTTCTAGTTATGGAGTTTTTAGTTGCGGAGTTTCAAGTTGTTAAATTCCTAGTTGTGGAGTTTCTAGTTGTGGAGTTTGTAGTTGCGGAGTTTCTAGTTGTGAAGTTTCTAGTTGTGGAGTTTCTAGTTGTGAAGTTTCTAGTTGTGGAGTTTCAAGATGCGGAATTGATAGGTGTGGAGTTTCTAGTTGTGGAGTTTCTAGTTGTCGTGTTTCTAGTTGCGGAGTTTTTGTTGTGGAGTCTCTAATTGTGGAGTCTCAAGTTGTGGAGTTTCTAGTTTTGGAGTTTCTAGTTTTGGAGTTTCTAGTTGTGGAGTTTCTAGTTGTGGAATTTGTAGTTGTGGAGTATCTAGTTCTGGTGTTTCAAGTTGTGGAGTTTCTAGTTGTGGAGTTTCTAGTTGCGGAGTTTCTAGTTGGTGAGTTTCTAGTTGCCGTGTTTCTAAATGCGGAGTCTCAAGTTGTGGTGCTTCTATCTGTGGAGTTTCTAGTTGTGGAGTCTTTAGTTGTGGAGTTCCTAGTTGTGGAGTTTCTAGTTGTGGAGTGTCTAGTTGAGGAGTTTCTAGTCGTGGAGTTTCTAGTTGCGGAGTTTCTAGTTGCAGACTTTCTAGTTGTGGAGTTTCTAGTTGTGGAGTTTGTAGTTGTCGGGTTTCTAGTTGCGGAGTTTTTGATGTGGAGTCCCTGGTTGTGGAGTCTCTAGTTGTGAAGTTTCTAGTTGCAGAGTTTCTAGTTGCGAAGTTTCTAGTTGCTGAGTTTCTAGTTGCAAAGTCTAAAGTTGTGGAGTGTCTAGTTGTGGAGTTTCTAGTTGTGGAGTTTGTAGTTGTGAGGTTCGTAGTTGTGGAGTTTTTAGTTGTGGAGTTTCTAGTTGTGGAGTTTCTAGTTGGGGGTTCGTAGTTGTGGGGTTCGTAGTTGTGGAGTTTCTAGTTGTGGAGTCTCTAGTTGTGAAGTTTCTAGTTATGGAGTTTCTAGCTGTGGAGTTTCTAGTTGCGGAGTTTCTAGTTGCAGAGCTTCTAGTTGCGAAGTTTTCTAGTTATGGAGTTTCTAGTTGCGGAGTTTCAAGTTGTTAAATTCCTAGTTGTGGAGTTTCTAGTTGTGCAGTTTGTAGCTGCGGAGTTTCTAGTTGTGGAGTTGGCAGCTGTGGAGTATCTGGTTGTGGAGTTCTTAGTTGTGGAGTTTCTAGTTGTGGTGTGTCTAGTTGAGGAGTTTCTAGTCGTGGAGTTTCTAGTTGTGGAGTTTGTAGTTGCAGAGTTTCTAATTGCGGAGTTTCTCGTTGTGGAGTTTCTAGTTGTGAAGTTTCTAGTTGTGGAGTTTCAAGATGCGGAATTGATAGGTGTCGAGTTTCTAGTTATAGAGTTTCTAGTTGTCGGGTTTCTAGTTGCGGAGTTTTTGTTGGGGAGTCTCTAATTGTGGAGTCTCTTGTTGTGGAGTTTCTAGTTGTGGAGTTTCTAGTTGTGGAGTTTCTAGTTGTGGAATTTGTAGTTGTGGAGTATCTAGTTGTGGTGTTTCAAGTTGTGGAGTTTCTAGTTGTGGAGTTTCTAGTTGCAGAGTTTCTAGTTGGTGAGTTTCTAGTTGCCGTGTTTCTAAATGCGAAGTATCAAGTTGTGGTGCTTCTATCTGTTGAGTTTCTAGTTCTGAAGTCTTTAGTTGTGGAGTTCCTAGTTGTGGAGTTTCTAGTTGTGGAGTGTCTAGTTGAGGAGTTCCTAGTTGTGGAGTTTCTAGTTGTGGAGTTTCTAGTTGGGAATTCGTAGTTGTGGGGTTCGTAGTTGTCGGGTTTCTAGTTGCGGAGTTTCTAGTCGTGGAGTTTCTAGTTATCGAGTTTCTAGCTGTGGAGTTTCTATTTGCGGAGTTTATAGTTGCAGAGATTCTAGTTGTGGAGTTTCTAGTTGTGGAGTTTCTTGTTGCGGAGTTTTCTAGTTGCGGAGTCTGTAGTTGTGGAGTTTCTAGTTGTGGAGTTTCTATTTGTGGATTTTCTAGCTGTGGAATTTCTAGTTGCGGAGTTTCTAGTTGCAGAGTTTCTAGTTGCGGAATTTCTAGCTGTGGAGTTTCTAGTTGCGGAGTTTCTAGTTGCAGACTTTCTAGTTGTGGAGTTTCTAGTTGTGGAGTTTGTAGTTGTCGGGTTTCTAGTTGCGGAGTTTTTCATGTGGAGTCCCTGGTTGTGGAGTCTCTAGTGGTGAAGTTTCTAGTTGCAGAGTTTCTAGTTGCGGAGTTTCTAGTTGTGGAGTCTGTAGTTGTGGAGTCTGCAGTTGTGTAGTTTCTAGTTGTGGAGTTTTTAGTTATGGAGTCTCTCGTTGTGGAGTTTCTAGTTGCGAAGTTTCTAGTTGCCAAGTTTCTAGTTGCAAAGTCTAAAGTTGTGGAGTTCCGAGCTGTGGAGTTTCTACTTGTGGAGTTTCTAGTTGTGGGGTTTCTAGTTGTTGAAATTCTAGCTGTGGAGTTTATACTTATAGAATCTCTAGTCGTGGAGTTTCTAGTTGTGTAGTTTCTATCTGAGGAGTTTCTAGTTGTGGAGTTTCTAGTTGCGAAGTCTCAAGTTGTCGAGTTTCTAGTTGTGGAGTTTCTAGTTGGGGGTTCGTAGTTGTGGGGTTCGTAGTTGTGGAGTTTCTAGTTGTCTAGTCTCTAGTTTTGAAGTTTCTAGTTATGGAGTTACTAGCTGTGGAGTTTTTAGTTGCGGAGTTTCTAGTTGCAGAGTTTCTAGTTGCGGAGTTTTCTAGTTATGGAGTTTCTAGTTGCGGAGTTTCAAGTTGTTAAATTCCTAGTTGTGGAGTTTTTAGTTGTGGAGTTTGTAACTGCGGAGTTTCTAGTTGTGGAGTTGGTAGCTGTGGAGTATCTGGTTGTGAATTTTGAAGTTGTAGAGTTCCTAGTTGTGGAGTGTCTAGTTGTGGAGTTTCTAGTTGTGGAGTTTGTAGTTGTCGGGTTTCTAGTTGCGGAGTTTTTGATGTGGAGTCCCTGGTTGTGGAGTCTCTAGTTGTGAAGTTTCTAGTTGCAGAGTTTCTAGTTGCGGAGTTTCTAGTTGTGGAGTCTGTAGTTGTGGAGTCTGCAGTTGTGGAGTTTCTAGTTGTGGAGTTTTTAGTTATGGAGTCTCTCGTTGTGGAGTTTCTAGTTGCGAAGTTTCTAGTTGCTGAGTTTCTAGTGCAAAGTCTAAAGTTGTGGAGTTTCGAGCTGTGGAGTTTCTAGTTGCGGAGTTTCTAGTTGTGGAGTTTCTAGCTGTGGAGTTTCTATTTGCGGAGTTTCTAGTTGCAGAGTTTCTAGTTGTGGAGTTTCTAGTTGTGGAGTTTCTAGTTGCGGAGTTTTCTAGTTGCGGAGTCTGTAGTTGTGGAGTTTCTATTTGTGGAGTTTCTATTTGTGGATTTTCTAGCTGTGGAGTTTCTAGTTGCGGAGTTTCTAGTTGCAGAGTTCTAGTTGCGGAATTTCTAGCTGTGGAGTTTCTAGTTGCGGAGTTTCTAGTTGCAGACTTTCTAGTTGTGGAGTTTCTAGTCGCGGAGTTTGTAGTTGTCGGGTTTCTAGTTGCGGAGTTTTTGATGTGGAGTCCCTGGTAGTGGAGTCTCTAGTTGTGAAGTTTCTAGTTGCAGAGTTTCTAGTTGCGGAGTTTCTAGTTGTGGAGTCTGTAGTTGTGGAGTCTGCAGTTGTAGAGTTTCTAGTTGTGGAGTTTTTATTTATGGAGTCTCTCGTTGTGGAGTTCTTAGTTGCGAAGTTTCTAGTTGCTGAGTGTCTAGTTGGAAAGTCTAAAGTTGTGGAGTTTCGAGCTGTGGAGTTTCTAGTTGCGGAGTTTCTAGTTGTGGAGTTTCTAGTTGTGGAGTTTCTAGTTGTGGAATTTGTAGTGGTGGAGTATCTAGTTGTGGTGTTCAAGTTGTGGAGTTTCTAGTAATGGAGTTTCTAGTTGCGGAGTTTCTAGTTGGTGAGTTTCTAGTTGCCGTGTTTCTAAATGCGAAGTCTCAAGTTGTGGTGTTTCTATCTGTGGAGTTTCTAGTTGCAAAGTCTCAAGTTGTGGATTTTCTAGCTGTGGAGTTTCTAGTTGTGGAGTGTCTAGTTGTGGAGTTTCTAGTTGTGGAGTTTGTAGTTGTGAGGTTCGTAGTTGTGGAGTTTTTAGTTGTGGAGTTTCTAGTTGTGGAGTCTCTAGTTGTGGAGTTTCTAGTTGTGGCGTTTCTAGTTGCGAAGTCTCAAGTTGTGGAGTTTCTAGTTGTGGAGTTTCTAGTTGGGGGTTCGTAGTTGTGGGGTTCGTAGTTGTGGAGTTTCTAGTTGTGGAGTCTCTAGTTGTGAAGTTTCTAGCTATGGAGTTTCTAGCTGTGGAGTTTCTAGTTGTGGAGTTCTAGTTGCAGAGTTTCTAGTTGCGAAGTTTTCTAGTTATGGAGTTTTTAGTTGCGGAGTTTCAAGTTGTTAAATTCCTAGTTGTGGAGTTTCTAGTTGTGGAGTTTGTAGTTGCGGAGTTTCTAGTTGTGAAGTTTCTAGTTGTGGAGTTTCTAGTTGTGAAGTTTCTAGTTGTGGAGTTTCAAGATGCGGAATTGATAGGTGTGGAGTTTCTAGTTGTGGAGTTTCTAGTTGTCGTGTTTCTAGTTGCGGAGTTTTTGTTGTGGAGTCTCTAATTGTGGAGTCTCAAGTTGTGGAGTTTCTAGTTTTGGAGTTTCTAGTTTTGGAGTTTCTAGTTGTGGAGTTTCTAGTTGTGGAATTTGTAGTTGTGGAGTATCTAGTTCTGGTGTTTCAAGTTGTGGAGTTTCTAGTTGTGGAGTTTCTAGTTGCGGAGTTTCTAGTTGGTGAGTTTCTAGTTGCCGTGTTTCTAAATGCGGAGTCTCAAGTTGTGGTGCTTCTATCTGTGGAGTTTCTAGTTGTGGAGTCTTTAGTTGTGGAGTTCCTAGTTGTGGAGTTTCTAGTTGTGGAGTGTCTAGTTGAGGAGTTTCTAGTCGTGGAGTTTCTAGTTGCGGAGTTTCTAGTTGCAGACTTTCTAGTTGTGGAGTTTCTAGTTGTGGAGTTTGTAGTTGTCGGGTTTCTAGTTGCGGAGTTTTTGATGTGGAGTCCCTGGTTGTGGAGTCTCTAGTTGTGAAGTTTCTAGTTGCAGAGTTTCTAGTTGCGAAGTTTCTAGTTGCTGAGTTTCTAGTTGCAAAGTCTAAAGTTGTGGAGTGTCTAGTTGTGGAGTTTCTAGTTGTGGAGTTTGTAGTTGTGAGGTTCGTAGTTGTGGAGTTTTTAGTTGTGGAGTTTCTAGTTGTGGAGTTTCTAGTTGGGGGTTCGTAGTTGTGGGGTTCGTAGTTGTGGAGTTTCTAGTTGTGGAGTCTCTAGTTGTGAAGTTTCTAGTTATGGAGTTTCTAGCTGTGGAGTTTCTAGTTGCGGAGTTTCTAGTTGCAGAGCTTCTAGTTGCGAAGTTTTCTAGTTATGGAGTTTCTAGTTGCGGAGTTTCAAGTTGTTAAATTCCTAGTTGTGGAGTTTCTAGTTGTGCAGTTTGTAGCTGCGGAGTTTCTAGTTGTGGAGTTGGCAGCTGTGGAGTATCTGGTTGTGGAGTTCTTAGTTGTGGAGTTTCTAGTTGTGGTGTGTCTAGTTGAGGAGTTTCTAGTCGTGGAGTTTCTAGTTGTGGAGTTTGTAGTTGCAGAGTTTCTAATTGCGGAGTTTCTCGTTGTGGAGTTTCTAGTTGTGAAGTTTCTAGTTGTGGAGTTTCAAGATGCGGAATTGATAGGTGTCGAGTTTCTAGTTATAGAGTTTCTAGTTGTCGGGTTTCTAGTTGCGGAGTTTTTGTTGGGGAGTCTCTAATTGTGGAGTCTCTTGTTGTGGAGTTTCTAGTTGTGGAGTTTCTAGTTGTGGAGTTTCTAGTTGTGGAATTTGTAGTTGTGGAGTATCTAGTTGTGGTGTTTCAAGTTGTGGAGTTTCTAGTTGTGGAGTTTCTAGTTGCAGAGTTTCTAGTTGGTGAGTTTCTAGTTGCCGTGTTTCTAAATGCGAAGTATCAAGTTGTGGTGCTTCTATCTGTTGAGTTTCTAGTTCTGAAGTCTTTAGTTGTGGAGTTCCTAGTTGTGGAGTTTCTAGTTGTGGAGTGTCTAGTTGAGGAGTTCCTAGTTGTGGAGTTTCTAGTTGTGGAGTTTCTAGTTGGGAATTCGTAGTTGTGGGGTTCGTAGTTGTCGGGTTTCTAGTTGCGGAGTTTCTAGTCGTGGAGTTTCTAGTTATCGAGTTTCTAGCTGTGGAGTTTCTATTTGCGGAGTTTATAGTTGCAGAGATTCTAGTTGTGGAGTTTCTAGTTGTGGAGTTTCTTGTTGCGGAGTTTTCTAGTTGCGGAGTCTGTAGTTGTGGAGTTTCTAGTTGTGGAGTTTCTATTTGTGGATTTTCTAGCTGTGGAATTTCTAGTTGCGGAGTTTCTAGTTGCAGAGTTTCTAGTTGCGGAATTTCTAGCTGTGGAGTTTCTAGTTGCGGAGTTTCTAGTTGCAGACTTTCTAGTTGTGGAGTTTCTAGTTGTGGAGTTTGTAGTTGTCGGGTTTCTAGTTGCGGAGTTTTTCATGTGGAGTCCCTGGTTGTGGAGTCTCTAGTGGTGAAGTTTCTAGTTGCAGAGTTTCTAGTTGCGGAGTTTCTAGTTGTGGAGTCTGTAGTTGTGGAGTCTGCAGTTGTGTAGTTTCTAGTTGTGGAGTTTTTAGTTATGGAGTCTCTCGTTGTGGAGTTTCTAGTTGCGAAGTTTCTAGTTGCCAAGTTTCTAGTTGCAAAGTCTAAAGTTGTGGAGTTCCGAGCTGTGGAGTTTCTACTTGTGGAGTTTCTAGTTGTGGGGTTTCTAGTTGTTGAAATTCTAGCTGTGGAGTTTATACTTATAGAATCTCTAGTCGTGGAGTTTCTAGTTGTGTAGTTTCTATCTGAGGAGTTTCTAGTTGTGGAGTTTCTAGTTGCGAAGTCTCAAGTTGTCGAGTTTCTAGTTGTGGAGTTTCTAGTTGGGGGTTCGTAGTTGTGGGGTTCGTAGTTGTGGAGTTTCTAGTTGTCTAGTCTCTAGTTTTGAAGTTTCTAGTTATGGAGTTACTAGCTGTGGAGTTTTTAGTTGCGGAGTTTCTAGTTGCAGAGTTTCTAGTTGCGGAGTTTTCTAGTTATGGAGTTTCTAGTTGCGGAGTTTCAAGTTGTTAAATTCCTAGTTGTGGAGTTTTTAGTTGTGGAGTTTGTAACTGCGGAGTTTCTAGTTGTGGAGTTGGTAGCTGTGGAGTATCTGGTTGTGAATTTTGAAGTTGTAGAGTTCCTAGTTGTGGAGTGTCTAGTTGTGGAGTTTCTAGTTGTGGAGTTTGTAGTTGTCGGGTTTCTAGTTGCGGAGTTTTTGATGTGGAGTCCCTGGTTGTGGAGTCTCTAGTTGTGAAGTTTCTAGTTGCAGAGTTTCTAGTTGCTGAGTTTCTAGTTGTGGAGTCTGTAGTTGTGGAGTCTGCAGTTGTAGAGTTTCTAGTTGTGGAGTTTTTAGTTATGGAGTCTCTCATTGTGGAGTTTATAGTTGCGAAGTTTCTAGTTGCTGAGTTTCTAGTTGCAAAGTCTAAAGTTGTGGAGTGTCTAGTTGTGGAGTTTCTAGTTGTGGAGTTTGTAGTTGTGAGGTTCGTAGTTTTGGAGTTTTTAGTTGTGGAGTTTCTAGTTGTGGAGTCTCTAGTTGTGGAGTTTCTAGTTGTGGAGTTTCTAGTTGCGAAGTCTCAAGTTGTGGAGTTTCTAGTTGTGGAGTTTCTAGTTGGGGGTTCGTAGTTGTGGGGTTCGTAGTTGTGGAGTTTCTAGTTGTGGAGTCTCTAGTTGTGAAGTTTCTAGTTATGGAGTTTCTAGCTGTGGAGTTTCTAGTTGCGGAGATTCTAGTTGCAGAGTTTCTAGTTGCGAAGTTTTCTAGTTATGGAGTTTCTAGTTGCGGAGTTTCAAGTTGTTAAATTCCTAGTTGTGGAGTTTCTAGTTGTGCAGTTTGTAGCTGCGGAGTTTCTAGTTGTGGAGTTGGCAGCTGTGGAGTATCTGGTTGTGGAGTTCTTAGTTGTGGAGTTTCTAGTTGTGGTGTGTCTAGTTGAGGAGTTTCTAGTCGTGGAGTTTCTAGTTGTGGAGTTTGTAGTTGCAGAGTTTCTAATTGTGGAGTTTCTCGTTGTGGAGTTTCTAGTTGTGAAGTTTCTAGTTGTGGAGTTTCACGATGCGGAATTGATAGGTGTCGAGTTTCTAGTTATGGAGTTTCTAGTTGTCGGGTTTCTAGTTGCAGAGTTTTTGTTGGGGAGTCTCTAATTGTGGAGTCTCTTGTTGTGGAGTTTCTAGTTGTGGAGTTTCTAGTTGTGGAGTTTCTAGTTGTGGAATTTGTAGTTGTGGAGTACTAGTTGTGGTGTTTCAAGTTGTGGAGTTTCTAGTTGTGGAGTTTCTAGTTGCAGAGTTTCTAGTTGGTGAGTTTCTAGTTGCTGTGTTTCTAAATGCGAAGTATCAAGTTGTGGTGCTTCTATCTGTGGAGTTTCTAGTTCTGAAGTCTTTAGTTGTCGAGTTCCTAGTTGTGGAGTTTCTAGTTGTGGAGTGTCTAGTTGAGGAGTTCCTAGTTGTGGAGTTTCTAGTTGTGGAGTTTCTAGTTGTCGGGTTTGTAGTTGCAGAGTTTTTGTTGTGGAGTCACAAGTTGTGGAGTCCCTAGTTGTGGAATTTCTAGTTGCAGAGTTTCTAGTTTCGGAGTTTCTAGTTGTGGAGTCTGTAGTTGTGGAGCATCTAGTTGTGGTGTTTCAAGTTGTGGAGTTTCTATTTGTGGATTTTCTAGCTGTGGAGTTTCTAGTTGCGGAGTTTCTAGTTGCAGAGTTCCTAGTTGCGGAATTTCTAGCTGTGGAGTTTCTAGTTGCGGAGTTTCTAGTTGCAGACTTTCTAGTTGTGGAGTTTTTGATGTGGAGTCCCTGGTTGTGGAGTCTCTAGTTGTGAAGTTTCTAGTTGCAGAGTTTCTAGTTGCGGAGTTTCTAGTTGTGGAGTCTGTAGTTGTGGAGCATCTAGTTGTGGTGTTTCAAGTTGTGGAGTTTCTATTTGTGGATTTTCTAGCTGTGGAGTTTCTAGTTGCGGAGTTTCTAGTTGCCGACTTTCTAGTTGCGGAGTTTCTAGTTGTGGAGTTTGTAGTTGTCGGGTTTCTAGTTGCGGAGTTTTTGATGTGGAGTCCCTGGTTGTGGAGTCTCTAGTTGTGAAGTTTCTAGTTGCAGAGTTTCTAGTTGCGGAGTTTCAAGTTGTGGAGTCTGTAGTTGTGGAGTCTGCAGTTGTGGAGTTTCTAGTTGTGGAGTTTTTAGTTATGGAGTCTCTCGTTGTGGAGTTTCTAGTTGCGAAGTTTCTAGTTGCTGAGTTTCTAGTGCAAAGTCTAAAGTTGTGGAGTTTCGAGCTGTGGAGTTTCTAGTTGCGGAGTTTCTAGTTGTAGAGTTTCTAGTTGTGGAGTTTCTAGTTGTGGAATTTGTAGTTGTGGAGTATCTAGTAATGGAGTTTCTAGTTGCGGAGTTTCTAGTTGGTGAGTTTCTAGTTGCTGTGTTTCTAAATGCGAAGTCTCAAGTTGTGGTGTTTCTATCTGTGGAGTTTCTAGTTGCAAAGTCTCAAGTTGTGGATTTTCTAGCTGTGGAGTTTCTAGTTGTGGAGTGTCTAGTTGTGGAGTTTCTACTTGTGGAGTTTGTAGTTGTGAGGTTCGTAGTTGTGGAGTTTTTAGTTGTGGAGTTTCTAGTTGTGGAGTCTCTAGTTGTGGAGTTTCTAGTTGTGGCGTTTCTAGTTGCGAAGTCTCAAGTTGTGGAGTTTCTAGTTGTGGAGTTTCTAGTTGGGGGTTCGTAGTTGTGGAGTTTCTAGTTGTGGAGTCTCTAGTTGTGAAGTTTCTAGTTATGGAGTTTCTAGCTGTGGAGTTTCTAGTTGCGCAGTTTCTAGTTGCAGAGTTTCTAGTTGCGAAGTTTTCTAGTTATGGAGTTTTTAGTTGCGGAGTTTCAAGTTGTTAAATTCCTAGTCTTGGAGTTTCTAGTTGTGGAGTTTGTAGCTGCGGAGTTTCTAGTTGTGGAGTTGGCAGCTGTGGAGTATCTTGTTGTGGATTTTGAAGTTGTAGAGTTCCTAGTTGTGGAGTGTCT
Source organism: Rhipicephalus microplus (assembly GCF_043290135.1). Taxonomy (NCBI): domain Eukaryota; kingdom Metazoa; phylum Arthropoda; class Arachnida; order Ixodida; family Ixodidae; genus Rhipicephalus; species Rhipicephalus microplus. The sequence goes on along the minus strand of NC_134707.1, from coordinate 100,878,836 downwards.
AGTTGTGGAGTTTCTAGTAGCGGAGTCTGTAGTTGTGGAGTTTCTAGTTGCTGAGTTTCTATTTGTTGATTTTCTAGCTGTGGAGTTTCTAGTTGCGTAGTTTCTAGTTGCAGAGTTTCTAGTTGCGGAATTTCTAGCGTTGGAGTTTCTAGTTGCGGAGTTTCTAGTTACAGAGTTTCTAGTCGTTGAGTTTCTTGTTGTGGAGTTTGTAGTTGCGGAGTTTCTAGTTGTGGAGTTTCTAGTTGTGGAGTTTCTAGTTGTGAAGTTTCTAGTTGTGGAGTTTCAAGATGCGGAATTGATAGGTGTGGAGTTTCTAGTTGTGGAGTTTCTAGTTGTCGGGTTTCTAGTTGCGGAGTTTTTGTTGTGGAGTCTCTAATTGTGGAGTCTCTAGTTGTGGAGTTTCCAGTTTTGGAGTTTCTAGTTGTGGAGTTTCTAGTTGTGGAATTTGTAGTTGTGGAGTATCTAGCTGTGGTGTTTCAAGTTGTGGAGTTTCTAGTTGTGGAGTTTCTAGTTGCGGAGTTTCTAGTTGGTGAGTTTCTATTTGCCGTGTTTCTAAATGCGAAGTCTCAAGTTGTGGTGCTTCTATCTGTGGAGTTTCTAGTTGTGGAGTCTTTAGTTGTGGAGTTCTTAGTTGCGGAGTTTCTAGTTGTGGAGTTTCTAGTTGTGGAGTTTCTAGTTGTGAAGTTTCTAGTTGTGGAGTTTCAAGATGCGGAATTGATAGGTGTGGAGTTTCTAGTTGTGGAGTTTCTGTTGTCGGGTTTCTAGTTGCGGAGTTTTTGTTGTGGAGTCTCTAATTGTGGAGTCTGTAGTTGTGGAGTTTCTAGTTTTGGAGTTTCTAGTTGTGGAGTTTCTAGTTGTGGAATATGTAGTTGTGGAGTATCTAGTTGTGGTGTTTCAAGTTGTGGAGTTTCTAGTTGTGGAGTTTCTAGTTGCGGAGTTCCTAGTTGGTGAGTTTCTATTTGCCGTGTTTCTAAATGCGAAGTCTCAAGTTGTGGTGCTTCTATCTGTGGAGTTTCTAGTTGTGAAGTCTTTAGTTGTGGAGTTCCTAGTTGTGGAGTTTCTAGTTGTGGAGTGTCTAGGTGAGGAGTTCCTAGTCGTGGAGTTTCTAGTTGTGGAGTTTCTAGTTGTCGGGTTTGTAGTTGCGGAGTTTTTGTTGTGGAGTCCCAAGTTGTGGAGTCCCTAGTTGTGGAATTTCTAGTTGCAGAGTTTCTAGTTGCGGAGTTTCTAGTTGTGGAGTCTGTAGTTGTGGAGCATCTAGTTGTGGTGTTTCAAGTTGTGGAGTTTCTATTTGTGGATTTTCTAGCTGTGGAGTTTCTAGTTGCGGAGTTTCTAGTTGCAGACTTTCTAGTTGCGGAGTTTCTAGTTGTGGAGTTTGTAGTTGTCGGGTTTCTAGTTGCGGAGTTTTTGATGTGGAGTCCCTGGTTGTGGAGTCTCTAGTTGTGAAGTTTCTAGTTGCAGAGTTTCTAGTTGCGGAGTTTCTAGTTGTGGAGTCTGTAGTTGTGGAGTCTGCAGTTGTGGAGTTTCTAGTTGTGGAGTTTTTAGTTATGGAGTCTCTCGTTCTGGAGTTTCTAGTTGCGAAGTTTCTAGTTGCTGAGTTTCTAGTTGCAAAGTCTAAAGTTGTGGAGTTTCGAGCTGTGGAGTTTCTAGTTGCGGAGTTTCTAGTTGTAGAGTTTCTAGTTGCGGAGTTTCTAGTTGTGGAATTTGTAGCTGTGGAGTATCTAGTTGTGGTGTATCAAGTTGTGGAGTTTCTAGTTATTGAGTTTCTAGTTGCGGAGTTTCTAGTTGGTGAGTTTCTAGTTGCCGTGTTTCTAAATGCGAAGTCTCAAGTTGTGGTGTTTCTATCTGTGGAGTTTCTAGTTGCAAAGTCTCAAGTTGTAGATTTTCTAGCTGTGGAGTTTCTAGTTGTGGAGTGTCTAGTTGTGGAGTTTCTAGTTGTGGAGTTTGTAGTTGTGAGGTTCGTAGTTGTGGAGTTTTTAGTTGTGGAGTTTATAGTTGTGGAGTCACTAGTTGTGGAGTTTCTAGTTGTGGAGTTTCTAGTTGCGTAGTCTCAAGTTGTGGAGTTTCTAGTTGTGGAGTTTCTAATTGGGGGTTCGTAGTTGTGGGGTTCGTAATTGTGGAGTTTCTAGTTGTGGAGTCTTTAGTTGTGAAGTTTCTAGTTATGGAGTTTCTAGCTGTGGAGTTTCTAGTTGCGGAGTTTCTAGTTGCAGAGTTTCTAGTTGCGGAGTTTTCTAGATATGGAGTTTCTAGTTGCGGAGTTTCAAGTTGCTAAATTCCTAGTTGTAGAGTTTCTGGTTGTGGAGTTTGTAGCTGCGGAGTTTCTAGTTGTGGAGTTGGTAGCTGTGGAGTATCTGGTTGTGGTGTTTGAAGAGTTAGAGTTCCTAGTTGTGGAGTGTCTAGTTGTGGAGTTTCTAGTGGCGGAGTCTGTAGTTGTGGAGTCTCTAGTTGCTGAGTTTCTTTTTCTTGATTTTCTAGCTTTGGAGTTTCTAGTTGCGTAGTTTCTAGTTGCAGAGTTTCTAGTTGCGGACTTTCTAGCGTTGGAGTTTCTAGTTGCGGAGTTTCTAGTTGCAGAGTTTCTAGTCGTGGAGTTTCTAGTTGTGGAGTTTCTAGTTGTGGAGTTTCAAGATGCGGAATTGATAGGTGTGGAGTTTCTAGTTGTGGAGTTTCTAGTTGTCGGGTTTCTAGTTGCGGAGTTTTTGTTGTGGAGTCTGTAATTGTGGAGTCTCAAGTTGTGGAGTTTCTAGTTTTCGAGTTTCTAGTTGTGGAGTTTCTAGTTGTGGAATTTGTAGTTGTGGAGTATCTAGTTGTGGTGTTTCAAGTTGTGGAGTTTCTAGTTGTGGAGTTTGTAGTTGCGGAATTTCAATTTGGTGAGTTTCTAGTTGCCGTGTTTCTAAATGCGAAGTCTCAAGTTGTGGTGCTTCTATCTGTGGAGTTTCTAGTTGTGGAGTCTTTAGTTGTGGAGTTCCTAGTTGTGGAGTTTCTAGTTGTGGAGTGTCTAGTTGAGGAGTTTCTAGTCGTGGAGTTTCTAGTTGTGGAGTTTTTAGTTGTGGAGTTTTTAGTTGTGGAGTTTCTTGTTGTGCAGTTTCTAGTTGTGACGTTTCTGGTTGTGGATTTTCTAGTTGCAGAGTTTCCAGTTGCAGAGTTTCAAGTTGTGGAGTTTCTAATTGCGGAGTCTCTAGTTGTGGAGTCTCTAGTTGTGGAGTTTCTGGTTATGGAGTTTCTAGTTGCGGAGATTGTAGTTGCGGTGTGTCTAAATATGGAGTTTCTAGTTGTGGAATGTGTAGTTGTGGAGCATCTAGTTGTGGTGTTTCAAGTTGTGGAGTTTCTAGTTGTGGAGTTTCTGGTTGTGGCGTTTCTAGTTGTTGAGTTTCTGGTTGCCGAGTTTCTAGTTGTTGAGTTTCTGGTTGCCGAGTTTCTAGTTGCAAAGTCTCGATTTGTGGAGTTTCTAGCTGGGGAGTTTCTAGTTGTGGAGTTCCTAGTTGTGGAGTTTCTGGTTGCCGAGTTTTTAGGTGCAAAGTCTCAAGTTGTGGAGTTTTTAGCTGTGGAGTTTCCAGTTGCGGAGTTTCTAGTTGTGGAGTTTCTAGTTGTGGAATTTGTAGTTGGGAATCCGTAGTTGTGGGGTTCGTAGTTGTCGGGTTTCTAGTTGCGGAGTTTCTAGTCGTGGAGTTTCTAGTTGTGGAGTTTCTAGCTGGGGAGTTTCTATTTGCGGAGTTTCTAGTTGCAGAGTTTCTAGTTGTGGAGTTTCTAGTTGTGGAGTTTCTAGTTGCGGAGTTTTCTAGTTTCGGAGTCTGTAGCTGTGGAGTTTATATTTGTGGAGTTTCTATTTGTGGAGTTTCTATTTGTGGATTTTCTAGCTGTGGAGTTTCTAGTTGCGGAGTTTCTAGTTGCAGGATTTCTAGTTGCGGAATTTCTAGTTGCAGACTTTCTAGTTGTGGAGTTTCTAGTTGTGCAGTTTGTAGTTCTCGGGTTTCTAGTTGCGGAGTTTTTGATGTGGAGTCCCTGGTTGTGGAGTCTCTAGTTGTGAAGTTTCTAGTTGCAGAGTTTCTAGTTGCGGAGTTTCTAGTTGTGGAGTCTGTAGTTGTGGAGTCTGCAGTTGTGGAGTTTCTAGTTGTGGAGTTTTAAGTTATAGAGTCTGTCATTGTGGAGTTTCTAGTTGCGAAGTTTCTAGTTGCGGAGTTTCTAGTTGTAGAGTTTCTAGTTGTGGAGTTTCTAGTTGTGGAATTTGTAGTTGTGGAGTATCTAGTTGTGGTGTTTCAAGTTGTGGAGTTTCTAGTTATGGAGTTTCTAGTTGCGGAGTTTCTAGTTGGTGAGTTTCTAGTTGCCGTGGTTCTAAATGCGAAGTCTCAAGTTGTGGTGTTTCTATGTGTGGAGTTTCTAGTTGCAAAGTCTCAAGTTGTGGATTTTCTAGCTGTGGAGTTTCTAGTTGTGCAGTGTCTAGTTGTGGAGTTTCTAGTTGTGGAGTTTGTAGTTGTGAGGTTCGTAGTTGTGGAGTTTTTAGTTGTGGAGTTTCTAGTTGTGGAGTCTCTAGTTGTGGAGTTTCTAGTTGTGGAGTTTCTAGTTGCGAAGTCTCAAGTTGTGGAGTTTCTAGTTGTGGAGTTTCTAGTTGGGGGTTCGTAGTTGTGGGGTTCGTAGTTGTGGAGTTTCTAGTTGTGGAGTCTCTAGTTGTAAAGTTTCTAGTTATGGAGTTTCTAGCTGTGGAGTTTGTAGTTGCGGAGTTTCTAGTTGTGGAGTTTCTAGTTGTGGAGTTTCTAGTTGTGAAGTTTCTAGTTATGGAGTTTCAAGATGCGGAATTGATAGGTGTCGAGTTTCTAGTTATGGAGTTTCTAGTTGTCGGGTTTCTAATTGCGGAGTTTTTGTTGGGGAGTCTCTAATTGTGGAGTCTCTAATTGTGGAGTTTCTAGTTGTGGAGTTTCTAGTTGTGGAGTTTCTAGTTGTGGAATTTGTAGTTGCGGAGTATCTAGTTGTGGTGTTTCAAGTTGTGGTGCTTCTATCTTTGGAGTTTCTAGTTGTGAAGTCTTTAGTTGTGGAGTTTCTAGTTGTGGAGTTTCTAGTTGTGGAGTGTCTATTTGAGGAGTTCCTTGTTGTGGAGTTTCTAGTTGTGGAGTTTCTAGTTGTCGGGTTTGTAGTTGCGGAGTTTTTGTTGTGGAGTCCCAAGTTGTGGAGTTCCTAGTTGTGGAATTTCTAGGTGCAGAGTTTCTAGTTGCGGAGTTTCTAGTTTTGGAGTCTGTAGTTGTAGAGCATCTAGTTGTGGTGTTTCAAGTTGTGGAGTTTCTATTTGTGGATTTTCTAGCTGTGGAGTTTCTAGTTGCGGAGTTTCTAGTTGCAGAGTTTCTAGTTGCGGACTTTGTAGCTGTGGAGTTTCTAGTTGCGGAGTTTCTAGTTGCAGAGTTTCTAGTTGTGGAGTTTCTAGTTGTGGAGTTTGTAGTTGCGGAGTTTCAAGTCGTGAAGTTTCTAGTTGCGGAGTTTCTAGTTGCAGAGTTTCTAGTTGCGGAGTTTTCTAGTTATGGAGTTTCTAGTTGCTCCTAGTTGTGGAGTTTCTAGTTGTGGAGTTTGTAGCTGCAGAGTTTCTAGTTGTGGAGTTGGTAGCTGTGGAGTATCTGGTTGTAGATTTTGAAGTTGTAGAGTTCCTAGTTGTGGAGTGTCTAGTTGTGGAGTTCTAGTTGGTGAGTTTCTAGTTGCCGTGTTTCTAAATGTGAAGTCTCAAATTGTGGTGCTTCTATCTGTGGAGTTTCTAGTTGTGGAGTCTTTAGTTGTGGAGTTTCTAGTTATGGAGTTTCTAGTTGTGGAGTGTCTGGTTGAGGAGTTTCTAGTTGGTGAGTTTCTAGTTGTGGAGTGTCTAGTTGAGGAGTTCCTAGTTGCAGAGTTTCTAGTTGTGGAGTTTCTAGTTGTTGAGTTTGTAGTTGCAGAGTTTCTAGTTGTGGAGTTTCTAGTTGTGGAGTTTCTAGTTGTGGACTTTCTAGTATTGGAGTTTCTAGTTCCCGAGTTTCTAGTTGGTGAGTTTCTAGTTGCCGTGTTTCTAAATGCGAAGTCTCAAGTTGTGGTGTTTCTATCTGTGGAATTTCTACTTGTGGAGTCTTTACTTGTGGAGTCTTTAGTTGTGGAGCCTTTAGTTGTGGAGTCTTTAGTGTTGGAGTTTCTAGTGTTGGAGTTTCTAGTTGTGGAGTGTCTAGTTGAGGAGTTTCTAGTTGTGGAGTTTATAGGTGTGGAGTTTCTAGTTGGAGTTTTTTTCCGAGTTTCTAGCTGTAGATTTTCTAGTTGCAGATTTCCTACTTGTGGAGTTTCTAGTTGTGGGGTTTCTAGTTGTTGAAATTCTAGCTGTGGAGTTTATACTTATAGAATCTCTAGTCCTGGAGTTTCTAGTTGTGTAGTTTCTATCTCAGGAGTTTCTAAATGTGAAGTCCCTAGTTGTGCAGTCTCTAGTTGTGGAGTTTTTAGTTGTGGAGTTTCTTGTTGTGCAGTTTCTAGTTGTGACGCTTGTGGTTGTGGATTTTCTAGTTGCAGGGTTTCCAGTTGCAGAGTTTCAAGTTGTGGAGTTTCTAGTTGCGGAGTCTCTAGTTGTGGAGTCTCTAGTTGTGGAGTTTCTGGATGTGGAGTTTCTAGTTGCGGAGATTGTAGTTGCGGTGTGTCTAAATATGGAGTTTCTAGTTGTGGAATGTGTAGTTGTGAAGCATCTAGTCGTGGTGTTTCAAGTTGTGGAGTTTCTAGTTGTGGAGTTTCTAGTTGTGGTGTTTCTAGTTGTTGAGTTTCTGGTTGCCAAGTTTCTAGTTGCAAAGTCTCAATTTGTGGAGTTTCTAGCTGTGGAGTTTCTAGTTGTGGAGTTTCTAGTTGTGGAGTTTCTGGTTGCCGAGTTTCTAGTTGCAAAGTCTCAAGTTGTGGAGTTTTTAGCTGTGGAGTTTCCAGTTGCGGAGTTTCTAGTTCTGGAGTTTCTAGTTGTGGAGTTTGTAGTTGTGGAGTCTCTAGTTGTGGAGTTTCTAGTTAAGGAGTTTCTAGTTGCGAAGTGTCAAGTTGTGGAGTTTCTAGTTGGGAATCCGTAGTTGTGGGGTTCGTAGTTGTCGGGTTTCTAGTTGCGGAGTTTCTAGTCGTGGAGTTTCTAGTTGTGGAGTTTCTAGCTGTGGAGTTTCTATTTGCGGAGTTTCTAGTTGCAGAGTTTCTAGTTGTGCAGTTTCTAGTTGCGGAGTTTTCTAGTTGCGGAGTCTGTAGTTGTGGAGTTTCTATTTGTGGAGTTTCTATTTGTGGATTTTCTAGCTGTGGAGTTTCAAGTTGCGGAGTTTCTAGTTGCAGAATTTCTAGTTGCGGAATTTCTAGCTGTGGAGTTTCGAGTTGCGGAGTTTCTAGTTGCAGACTTTCTAGTTGTGGAGTTTCTAGTTGTAGAGTTTGTAGTTCTCGGGTTTCTAGTTGCGGAGTTTTTGATGTGGAGTCCCTGGTTGTGGAGTCTCTAGTTGTGAAGTTTCTAGTTGCAGAGTTTCTAGTTGCGGAGTTTCTAGTTGTGTAGTCTGTAGTTGTGGAGTCTGCTGTTGTGGAGTTTCTAGTTGTGGAGTTTTTACTTATGGAGTCTCTCGTTGTGGAGTTTCTAGTTGCGAAGTTTCTAGTTGCTGAGTTTCTAGTTGCAAAGTCTAAAGTTTTGGAGTTTCGAGCTGTGGAGTTTCTAGGTGCGGAGTTTCTAGTTGTAGAGTTTCTAGTTGTGGAGTTTCTAGTTGTGGAATTTGTAGTTGTGGAGTATCTAGTTGTGGTGTTTCAAGTTGTGGAGTTTCTAGTTATGGAGTTTCTAGTTGCGGAGTTTCTAGTTGGTGAGTTTCTAGTTGCCGTGGTTCTAAATGCGAAGTCTCAAGTTGTGGTGTTTCTATCTGTGGAGTTTCTAGTCGCAAATTCTCAAGCTGTGGATTTTCTAGCTGTGGAGTTTCTAGTTGTGGAGTGTCTAGTTGTGGAGTTTCTAGTTGTGGCGTTTGTAGTTGTGAGGTTCGTAGTTGTGGAGTTTTCAGTTGTGGAGTTTCTAGTTGTGGAGTCTCTAGTTGTGGAGTTTCTAGTTTTGGAGTTTCTAGTTGCGAAGTCTCAAGTTGTGGAGTTTATAGTTGTGGAGTTTCTAGTTGGGGGTTCGTAGTTGTGGGGTTCGTAGTTTTGGAGTTTCTAGTTGTGCAGTCTCTAGTTGTGAAGTTTCTAGTTATGGAGTTTCTAGCTGTGGAGTTTCTAGTTGCAGAGTTTCTAGTTGCAGAGTTTCTAGTTGCGGAGTTTTCAAGTTATGGAGTTTCTAGTTGTGGAGTTTCAAGTTGTTAAATTCCTTGTTGTGGAGTTTCTAGTTGTGGAGTTTGAAGCTGCGGAGCTTCTTGTTGTGGAGTTGGTAGCTGTGGAGTATCTGGTTGTGGATTTTGAAGTTGTAGAGTTCCTAGTTGTGGAGTGTCTAGTTGTGGAGTTTCTAGTGGCGGAGTCTGTAGTCTTGGAGTTTCTAGTTGCTGAGTTTCTATTTGTTGATTTTCTAGCTGTGGAGTTTCTAGTTGCGTAGTTTTCTGTTGCAGAGTTTCTAGTTGCGGACTTTCTAGCGTTGAAGTTTCTAGTTGCGGAGTTTCTAGTTGCAGAGTTTCTAGTCGTGGAGTTTCTAGTTGTGGAGTTTGTAGTTGCGGATTTTCTAGTTGTGGAGTTTCTAGTTGTGGAGTTTCTAGTTGTGAAGTTTCTAGTTGTGGAGTTTCAAAATGCGGAATTGATAGGTGTGGAGTTTCTAGTTGTGGAGTTTCTAGTTGTCGGGTTTCTAGTTGCGGAGTTTTTGTTGTGGAGTCTCTAATTGTGGAGTCTCTAGTTGTGGAGTTTCTAGTTTTGGAGTTTCTATTTGTGGAGTTTCTTGTTGTGGAATTTGTAGTTGTGGAGTACCTAGTTGTGGTGTTTCAAGTTGTGGAGTTTCTATTGTGGAGTTTCTAGTTGCGGAGTTTCTAGTTGGTGAGTTTGTAGTTGCCGTGTTTCTAAATGCGAAGTATCAAGTTGTGGTGCTTCTATCTGTGGAGTTTCTAGTTGTGAAGTCTTTAGTTGTGGAGTTCATAGTTGTGGAGTTTCTAATTGTGGAGTGTCTAGTTGAGGAGTTCCTAGTTGTGGAGTTTCTAGTTGTGGAGTTTCTAGTTGTCGGGTTTGTAGTAGCGGAGTTTTTGTTGTGGAGTCCCAAGTTTTGGAGTTCCTAGTTGTGGAATTTCTAGTTGCAGAATTTCTAGTTGCGGAGTTTCTAGTTGTGGAGTCTGTAGTTGTGGAGCATCTAGTTGTGGTGTTTCAAGTTGTGGAGTTTCTATTTGTGGATTTTCTAGCTGTGGAGTTTCTAGTTGCGGAGTTTCTAGTTGCAGAGTTTCTAGTTGTGGAGTTTCTAGTTGTGGAGTTTGTAGTTGCGGAGTTTCTAGTCGTGGAGTTTCTAGTTGCGGAGTTTCTAGTTGCAGAGTTTCTAGTTGCGGAGTTTTCTAGTTATGGAGTTTCTAGTTGCGGAGTTTCAAGTTTTTGAGTTCCTAGTTGTGGAGTTTCTAGTTGTGGAGTTTGTAGCTGCAGAGTTTCTAGTTGTGGAGTTGGTAGCTGTGGAGTATCTGGTTGTAGATTTTGAAGTTTTAGAGTTCCTAGTTGTGGAGTGTCTAGTTGTGGAGTTTCTAGTTGGTGAGTTTCTAGTTGCCGTGTTTCTAAATGTGAAGTCTCAAGTTGTGGTGCTTCTATCTGTGGAGTTTCTAGTTGTGGAGTCTTTAGTTGTGGAGTTCCTAGTTATGGAGTTTCTAGTTGTGGAGTGTCTGGTTGAGGAGTTTCTAGTTGGTGAGTTTCTAGTTGTGGAGTGTCTAGTTGAGGAGTTCCTAGTTGTGGAGTTTCTAGTTGTGGAGTTTCTAGTTGTCGGGTTTGTAGTCGGAGTTTTTGTTGTGGAGTCCCAAGTTGTGGAGTCCCTAGTTGTGGAATTTCTAGTTGCAGAGTTTCTATTTTCGGAGTTCCTAGTTGTGGAGTCCGTAGTTGTGGAGCATCTAGTTGTGGTGTTTCAAGTTGTGGAGTTTCTATTTGTGGAGTTTCTATTTGTGGATTTTCTAGCTGTGGAGTTTCTAGTTGCGGAGTTTCTAGTTCCAGAGTTTCTAGTAGCGGACTTTGTAGCTATGGAGTTTCTATTTGCGGAGTATCTAGTTGCAGAGTTTCTAGTTGTGGAGTTTCTAGTTGTTGAGTTTGTAGTTGCGGAGTTTCTAGTTGTGGAGTTTCTAGTTGTGGAGTTTCTAGTTGTGGACTTTCTAGTTGTGGAGTTTCTAGTTCCCGAGTTTCTAGTTGATGAGTTTCTAGTTGCCGTGTTTCTAAATGCGAAGCCTCAAGTTGTGGTGTTTCTATCTGTGAAATTTCTACTTGTGGAGTCTTTAGTTGTGGAGCTTTTAGTTGTGGAGTCTTTAGTGTTGGAGTTCCTAGTGTTGGAGTTTCTAGTTGTGGAGTGTCTAGTTGAGGAGTTTCTAGTTGTGGAGTTTATAGGTGTGGAGTTTCTAGTTGTGGGGTTTCTAGTTGTTGAAATTCTAGCTGTGGAGTTTATACTTATAGAATCTCTAGTCTTGGAGTTTCTAGTTGTGTAGTTTCTATCTCAGGAGTTTCTAAATGTGAAGTCCCTAGTTGTGCAGTCTCTAGTTGTGGAGTTTCTAGTTGTGTAGTTTTTAGTTGTGGAGTTTTTAGTTGTGGAGTTTCTTGTTGTGCAGTTTCTAGTTGTGACGTTTCTGGTTGTGGATTTTCTAGTTGCAGAGTTTCCAGTTGCAGAGTTTCAAGTTGTGGAGTTTCTAGTTGCGGAGTCTCTAGTTGTGGAGTCTCTAGTTGTGGAGTTTCTGGTTGTGGAGTTTGTTGTTGCGGAGATTGTAGTTGCGGTGTGTCTAAATATGGAATTTTTTAGTTGTGGAATGTGTAGTTGTGGAGCATCTAGTTGTGGTGTTTCAAGTTGTGGAGTTTCTTGTTGTGGAGTTTCTAGTTGTGGCGTTTCTAGTTGTTGAGTTTCTGGTTGCCGAGTTTCTAGTTGCAAAGTCTCAATTTGTGGAGTTTCTAGCTGTGGAGTTTCTAGTTGTGGAGTTTCTAGTTGTGGAGTTTCTGGTTGCCGAGTTTCTAGTTGCAAAGTCTCAAGTTGTAGAGTTTTTAGCTGTGGAGTTTCTAGTTGCGGAGTTTCTAGTTGTGGAGTTTCTAGTTGTGGAGTTTGTAGTTGTGGAGTCTCTAGTTGTGGAGTTTCTAGTTAAGGAGTTTCTAGTTGCGAAGTGTCAAGTTGTGGAGTTTCTAGTTATGGAGTTTCTAGTTGGGAATCTGTAGTTGTGGGGTTCGTAGTTGTCGTTGTTTCTAGTTGCGGAGTTTCTAGTCATGGAGTTTCTAGTTGTGGAGTTTCTAGCTGTGGAGTTTCTATTTGCGGAGTTTCTAGTTGCAGAGTTTCTAGTTGTGGAGTTTCTAGTTGTGGAGTATCTAGTTGCGGAGTTTTCTAGTTGCGGAGTCTGTAGTTGTGGAGTTTCTATTTGTGGAGTTTCTATTTGTGGATTTTCCAGCTGTGGAGTTTCTAGTTGCGGAGTTTCTAGTTGCAGAATTTCTAGTTGCGGAATTTCGAGCTGTGGAGTTTCTAGTTGCGGAGTTTCTAGTTGCAGACTTTCTAGTTGTGGAGTTTCTAGTTGTGGAGTTTGTAGTTTTCGGGTTTCTAGTTGCGGAGTTTTTGATGTGGAGTCCCTGGTTGTGGAGTCTCTAGTTGTGAAGCTTCTAGTTGCAGAGTTTCTAGTTGCGGAGTTTCTAGTTGTGGAGTCTGTAGTTGTGGAGTCTGCAGTTGTGGGGTTTCTAGTTGTGGAGTTTTTAGTTATGGAGTCTCTCGTTGTGGAGTTTCTAGTTGCGAAGTTTCTAGTTGCTGAGTTTCTATTTGCAAAGTCTAAAGTTGTGGAGTTTCGAGCTGTGGAGTTTCTAGTTGCGGAGTTTCTAGTTGTAGAGTTTCTAGTTGTGGAGTTTCTAGTTGTGGAATTTGTAGTTGTGGAGTATCTAGTTGTGGTGTTTCAAGTTGTGGAGTTTCTAGTTATGGAGTTTCTAGTTGCGGAGTTTCTAGTTGGTGAGTTTTTAGTGGCCGTGGTTCTAAATGCGAAGTCTCAAGTTGTGGTGTTTCTATCTGTGGAGTTTCTAGTTGCAAAGTCTCAAGTTGTGGATTTTCTAGCTGTGGAGTTTCTAGTTGTGGAGTGTCTAGTTGTGGAGTTTCAAGTTGTGGAGTTTGTAGTTGTGAGGTTCGTAGTTGTGGAGTTTTTAGTTGTGGAGTTTCTAGTTGTGGAGTCTCTAGTTGTGGAGTTTCTAGTTGTGGAGTTTATAGGTGTGGAGTTTCTAGTTGGAGTTTTTTTCCGAGTTTCTAGTTGTAGATTTTCTAGTTGCAGAGTTCCTACTTGTGGAGTTTCTAGTTGTGGGTTTTCTAGTTGTTGAAATTCTAGCTGTGGAGTTTATACTTATAGAATCTCTAGTCCTGGAGTTTCTAGTTGTGTAGTTTCTATCTCAGGAGTTTCTAAATGTGAAGTCCCTAGTTGTGCAGTCTGTAGTTGTGGAGTTTCTAGTTTTGACGTTTCTGGTTGTGGATTTTCTAGTTGCAGAGTTTCCAGTTGCAGAGTTTCAAGTTGTGGAGTTTCTAGTTGCGGAGTCTCTAGTTGTGGAGTCTCTAGTTGTGGAGTTTCTGGTTGTGGAGTTTCTTGTTGCGGAGATTGTAGTTGCGGTGTGTCTAAATATGGAATTTTTTAGTTGTGGAATGTGTAGTTGTGGAGCATCTAGTTGTGGTGTTTCAAGTTGTGGAGTTTCTAGTTGAGGAGTTTCTAGTTGTGGCGTTTCTAGTTGTTGAGTTTCTGGTTGCCGAGTTTCTAGTTGCAAAAATACGGAAAGACGGGCTAGTTGGTACTGCTGCATAATTGAAGTTTTTGCGCACACACACAAGGACACAGAAGAAGGGAACACAAGGACCAGCGCAGACTAACAACTGATTTTTATTCAGTAAGAAAACAGAATATATACGCTTACTTGCACCCCAACTTTTATGTCGGTCAGACTGGCCGATGCTTAAATGTGAGATTGAAGGAGCACATGACCAACTTGAAAGGGAGGCCGGAAACACATTTAGCACTGCACTGTGCGCGTTGTTCTTTTAGTGCATGTAAGCCGTTGTTTGATCAAACTGAGGTGGTGTATGTACACCCAAATCAGACAACAAGAGAAATAGTAGAAGCGTGGCACATCTCTAGACTTAAAGATATGTGCGTCAGCCATCCGTCGATATCGCTTAGTGAAAAAGAAATTGAATTGCTGAACAACATGTGATATTTGGTTTTTAAGATTGTACGATGCCGTTTTTGCTCATGCGCGGTGATCATGGAGTGCAAGTAAGCGTATATATTCTGTTTTCTTACTGAATAAAAATCAGTTGTTAGTCTGCGCTGGTCCTTGTGTTCCCTTCTTCTGTGTCCTTGTGTGTGTGCGCAAAAACTTCAATTATGTATCTAGTTGCAAAGTCTCAATTTGTGGAGTTTGTAGCTGTGGAGTTTCTAGTTGTGGAGTTTCTGGTTGCCGAGTTTCTTGTTGCAAAGTCTCAAGTTGTGGAGTTTTTAGCTGTGGAGTTTCCAGTTGCGGAGTTTCTAGTTGTGAAGTTTCTAGTTGTGGAGTTTGTAGTTGTGGAGTCTCTAGTTGTGGAGTTTCTAGTTAAGGAGTTTCTAGTTGCGAAGTGTCAAGTTGTGGAGTTTCTAGTTATGGAGTTTCTAGTTGGGAATCCGTAGTTGTGGGGTTCGCAGTTGTCGTTGTTTCTAGTTGCGGAGTTTCTAGTCGTGGAGTTTCTAGTTGTTGAGTTTCTAGTTGGGGGTTCGTAGTTGTGGGGTTCGTAGTTGTGGAGTTTCTAGTTGTGGAGTCTCTAGTTGTGAAGTTTCTAGTTATGGAGTTTCTAGCTGTGGAGTTTCTAGTTGCGGAGTTTCTAGTTGCAGAGTTTCTAGTTGTGGAGTTTTCTAGTTCTGGAGTTTCTAGTTGCGGAGTTTCAAGTTGTTAAATTTCTAGTTGTGGAGTTTCTAGTTGTGGAGTTTGTAGCTGCGGAGTTTCTAGTTGTGGAGTTGGTAGCTGTGGAGTATCTGGTTGTGGATTTTGAAGTTGTAGAGTTCCTAGTTGTGGAGGGTCTAGTTGTGGAGTTTCTAGTGGCGGAGTCTGTAGTTGTGGAGTTTCTAGTTGCTGAGTTTCTATTTGTTGATTTTCTAGCTGTGGAGTTTCTAGAGCCGTAGTTTCTAGTTGCAGAGTTTCTAGTTGCGGATTTTATAGCGTTGTAGTTTCTAGTTGCGGAGTTTCTAGTTGCAGAGTTTCTAGTCGTGGAGTTTCTAGTTGTGGAGTTTGTAGTTGCGGAGTTTCTAGTTGTGGAGTTTCTAGTTAAGGAGTTTCTAGTTGTGAAGTTTCTAGTTGTGGAGTTTCAAGATGCGGAATTGATAGGTGTGAGTTTCTAGTTGTGGAGTTTCTAGTTGTCGGGTTTCTAGTTGCGGAGTTTTTGTTGTGGAGTCTCTAATTGTGGAGTCTCTAGTTGTGGAGTTTCTAGTTTTGGAGTTTCTATTTGTGGAGTTTCTTGTTGTGGAATTTGTAGTTGTGGAGTACCTAGTTGTGGTGTTTCAAGTTGTGGAGTTTCTATTGTGGAGTTTCTAGTTGCGGAGTTTCTAGTTGGTGAGTTTCTGGTTGCCGAGTTTCTAGTTGCAAAGTCTCAATTTGTGGAGTTTCTAGCTGTGGAGTTTCTAGTTGTCAAGTCTTTAGTTGTGCAGTTCATAGTTGTGGAGTTTCTAATTGTGGAGTGTCTAGTTGAGGAGTTCCTAGTTGTGGAGTTTCTAGTTGTGAAGTTTCTAGTTGTCGGGTTTGTAGTTGCGGAGTTTTTGTTGTGGAGTCCCAAGTTTTGGAGTTCCTAGTTGTGGAATTTCTAGTTGCAGAGTTTCTAGTTGCGGAGTTTCTAGTTGTGGAGTCTGTAGTTGTGGAGCATCTAGTTGTGGTGTTTCAAGTTGTGGAGTTTCTATTTGTGGACTTTCTAGCTGTGGAGTTTCTAGTTGCGGAGTTTCTAGTTGCGGACTTTGTAGCTGTGGAGTTTCTAGTTGCGGAGTTTCTAGTTGCAGAGTTTCTAGTTGTGGAGTTTCTAGTTGTGGAGTTTGTAGTTGCGGAGTTTCTAGTCGTGGAGTTTCTAGTTGCGGAGTTTCTAGTTGCAGAGTTTTTAGTTGCGGAGTTTTCTAGTTATGGAGTTTCTAGTTGCGGAGTTTCAAGTTTTTGAGTTCCTAGTTGTGGAGTTTCTAGTTGTGGAGTTTGTAGCTGCAGAGTTTCTAGTTGTGGAGTTGGTAGCTGTGGAGTATCTGGTTGTAGATTTTGAAGTTTTAGAGTTCCTAGTTGTGGAGTGTCTAGTTGTGGAGTTTCTAGTTGGTGAGTTTCTAGTTGCCGTGTTTCTAAATGTGAAGTCTCAAGTTGTGGTGCTTCTATCTGTGGAGTTTCTAGTTGTGGAGTCTTTAGTTGTGTAGTTCCTAGTTATGGAGTTTCTAGTTGTGGAGTGTCTGGTTGAGGAGTTTCTAGTTGGTGAGTTTCTAGTTGTGGAGTGTCTAGTTGAGGAGTTCCTAGTTGTGGAGTTTCTAGTTGTGGAGTTTCTAGTTGTCGGGTTTGTAGTCGGAGTTTTTGTTGTGGAGTCCCAAGTTGTGGAGTCCCTAGTTGTGGAATTTCTAGTTGCAGAGTTTCTATTTTCGGAGTTCCTAGTTGTGGAGTCCGTAGTTGTGGAGCATCTAGTTGTGGTGTTTCAAGTTGTGGAGTTTCTATTTGTGGAGTTTCTATTTGTGGATTTTCTAGCTGTGGAGTTTCTAGTTGCGGAGTTTCTAGTTCCAGAGTTTCTAGTAGCGGACTTTGTAGCTATGGAGTTTCTATTTGCGGAGTATCTAGTTGCAGAGTTTCTAGTTGTGGAGTTTCTAGTTGTTGAGTTTGTAGTTGCGGAGTTTCTAGTTGTGGAGTTTCTAGTTGTGGAGTTTCTAGTTGTGGACTTTCTAGTTGTGGAGTTTCTAGTTCCCGAGTTTCTAGTTGGTGAGTTTCTAGTTGCCGTGTTTCTTAATGCGAAGCCTCAAGTTGTGGTGTTTCTATCTGTGAAATTTCTACTTGTGGAGTCTTTAGTTGTGGAGCTTTTAGTTGTGGAGTCTTTAGTGTTGGAGTTCCTAGTGTTGGAGTTTCTAGTTGTGGAGTGTCTAGTTGAGGAGTTTCTAGTTGTGGAGTTTATAGGTGTGGAGTTTCTAGTTGTGGGGTTTCTAGTTGTTGAAATTCTAGCTGTGGAGTTTATACTTATAGAATCTCTTGTCCTGGAGTTTCTAGTTGTGTAGTTTCTATCTCAGGAGTTTCTAAATGTGAAGTCCCTAGTTGTGCAGTCTCTAGTTGTGGAGTTTCTAGTTGTGGAGTTTTTAGTTGTGGAGTTTTTAGTTGTGGAGTTTCTTGTTATGCAGTTTCTAGTTGTGACGTTTCTGGTTGTGGATTTTCTAGTTGCAGAGTTTCCAGTTGCAGAGTTTCAAGTTGTGGAGTTTCTAGTTGCGGAGTCTCTAGTTGTGGAGTCTCTAGTTGTGGAGTTTCTGGTTGTGGAGTTTGTTGTTGCGGAGATTGTAGTTGCGGTGTGTCTAAATATGGAATTTTTTAGTTGTGGAATGTGTAGTTGTGGAGCATCTAGTTGTGGTGTTTCAAGTTGTGGAGTTTCTTGTTGTGGAGTTTCTAGTTGTGGCGTTTCTAGTTGTTGAGTTTCTGGTTGCCGAGTTTCTAGTTGCAAAGTCTCAATTTGTGGAGTTTCTAGCTGTGGAGTTTCTAGTTGTGGAGTTTCTAGTTGTGGAGTTTCTGGTTGCCGAGTTTCTAGTTGCAAAGTCTCAAGTTGTGGAGTTTTTAGCTGTGGAGTTTCTAGTTGCGGAGTTTCTAGTTGTGGAGTTTCTAGTTGTGGAGTTTGTAGTTGTGGAGTCTCTAGTTGTGGAGTTTCTAGTTAAGGAGTTTCTAGTTGCGAAGTGTCAAGTTGTGGAGTTTCTAGTTATGGAGTTTCTAGTTGGGAATCTGTAGTTGTGGGGTTCGTAGTTGTCGTTGTTTCTAGTTGCGGAGTTTCTAGTCATGGAGTTTCTAGTTGTGGAGTTTCTAGCTGTGGAGTTTCTATTTGCGGAGTTTCTAGTTGCAGAGTTTCTAGTTGTGGAGTTTCTAGTTGTGGAGTATCTAGTTGCGGAGTTTTCTAGTTGCGGAGTCTGTAGTTGTGGAGTTTCTATTTGTGGAGTTTCTTTTTGTGGATTTTCCAGCTGTGGAGTTTCTAGTTGCGGAGTTTCTAGTTGCAGAATTTCTAGTTGCGGAATTTCGAGCTGTGGAGTTTCTAGTTGCGGAGTTTCTAGTTGCAGACTTTCTAGTTGTGGAGTTTCTAGTTGTGGAGTTTGTAGTTTTCGGGTTTCTAGTTGCGGAGTTTTTGATGTGGAGTCCCTGGTTGTGGAGTCTCTAGTTGTGAAGTTTCTAGTTGCAGAGTTTCTAGTTGCGGAGTTTCTAGTTGTGGAGTCTGTAGTTGTGGAGTCTGCAGTTGTGGGGTTTCTAGTTGTGGAGTTTTTAGTTATGGAGTCTCTCGTTGTGGAGTTTCTAGTTGCGAAGTTTCTAGTTGCTGAGTTTCTATTTGCAAAGTCTAAAGTTGTGGAGTTTCGAGCTGTGGAGTTTCTAGTTGCGGAGTTTCTAGTTGTAGAGTTTCTAGTTGTGGAGTTTCTAGTTGTGGAATTTGTAGTTGTGGAGTATCTAGTTGTGGTGTTTCAAGTTGTGGAGTTTCTAGTTATGGAGTTTCTAGTTGCGGAGTTTCTAGTTGGTGAGTTTTTAGTGGCCGTGGTTCTAAATGCGAAGTCTCAAGTTGTGGTGTTTCTATCTGTGGAGTTTCTAGTTGCAAAGTCTCAAGTTGTGGATTTTCTAGCTGTGGAGTTTCTAGTTGTGGAGTGTCTAGTTGTGGAGTTTCTAGTTGTGGAGTTTGTAGTTGTGAGGTTCGTAGTTGTGGAGTTTTTAGTTGTGGAGTTTCTAGTTGTGGAGTCTCTAGTTGTGGAGTTTCTAGTTGTGGAGTTTATAGGTGTGGAGTTTCTAGTTGGAGTTTTTTTCCGAGTTTCTAGTTGTAGATTTTCTAGTTGCAGAGTTCCTACTTGTGGAGTTTCTAGTTGTGGGGTTTCTAGTTGTTGAAATTCTAGCTGTGGAGTTTATACTTATAGAATCTCTAGTCCTGGAGTTTCTAGTTGTGTAGTTTCTATCTCAGGAGTTTCTAAATGTGAAGTCCCTAGTTGTGCAGTCTCTAGTTGTGGAGTTTCTAGTTTTGACGTTTCTGGTTGTGGATTTTCTAGTTGCAGAGTTTCCAGTTGCAGAGTTTCAAGTTGTGGAGTTTCTAGTTGCGGAGTCTCTAGTTGTGGAGTCTCTAGTTGTGAAATTTCTGGTTGTGGAGTTTCTTGTTGCGGAGATTGTAGTTGCGGTGTGTCTAAATATGGAATTTTTTAGTTGTGGAATGTGTAGTTGTGGAGCATCTAGTTGTGGTGTTTGAAGTTGTGGAGTTTCTAGTTGAGGAGTTTCTAGTTGTGGCGTTTCTAGTTGTTGAGTTTCTGGTTGCCGAGTTTCTAGTTGCAAAGTCTCAATTTGTGAAGTTTGTAGCTGTGGAGTTTCTAGTTGTGGAGTTTCTGGTTGCCGAGTTTCTTGTTGCAAAGTCTCAAGTTGTGGAGTTTTTAGCTGTGGAGTTTCCAGTTGCGGAGTTTCTAGTTGTGAAATTTCTAGTTGTGGAGTTTGTAGTTGTGGAGTCTCTAGTTGTGGAGTTTCTAGTTAAGGAGTTTCTAGTTGCGAAGTGTCAAGTTGTGGAGTTTCTAGTTATGGAGTTTCTAGTTGGGAATCCGTAGTTGTGGGGTTCGCAGTTGTCGTTGTTTCTAGTTGCGGAGTTTCTAGTCGTGGAGTTTCTAGTTGTGGAGTTTCTAGCTGTGGAGTTTCTATTTGCGGAGTTTCTAGTTGCAGAGTTTCTAGTTGTGGAGTTTCTGGTTGTGGAGTTTCTAGTTGCGGAGTTTTCTAGTTGCGGAGTCTGTAGTTGTGGAGTTTCTATTTGTGGAGTTTCTATTTGTGGATTTTCTAGCTGTGGAGTTTCTAGTTGCGGAGTTTCTAGTTGCAGAATTTCTAGTTGCGGAATTTCTAGCTGTGGAGTTTCAAGTTGCGGAGTTTCTAGTTGCAGACTTTCTAGTTGTGGAGTTTCTAGTTGTGGAGTTTGTAGTTTTCGGGTTTCTAGTTGCGGAGTTTTTGATGTGGAGTCCCTGGTTGTGGAGTCTCTAGTTGTGAAGTTTCTAGTTGCAGAGTTTCTAGTTGCGGAGTTTCTAGTTGTGGAGTCTGTAGTTGTGGTGTCTGCAGTTGTGGAGTTTCTAGTTGTGGAGTTTTTAGTTATGGAGTCTCTCGTTGTGGAGTTTCTAGTTGCGAAGTTTCTAGTTGCTGAGTTTCTATTTGCAAAGTCTAAAGTTGTGGAGTTTCGAGCTGTGGAGTTTCTAGTTGCGGAGTTTCTAGTTGTAGAGTTTCTAGTTGTGGAGTTTCTAGTTGTGGAATTTGTAGTTGTGGAGTATCTAGTTGTGGTGTTTCAAGTTGTGGAGTTTCTAGTTGCGGAGTTTCTAGTTGGTGAGTTTCTAGTGGCCGTGGTTCTAAATGCGAAGTCTCAAGTTGTGGTGTTTCTATCTGTGGAGGTTCTAGTTGCAAAGTCTCAAGTTGTGGATTTTCTAGCTGTGGAGTTTCTAGTTGTGGAGTGTCTAGTTGTGGAGTTTCTAGTTGTGGAGTTTATAGTTGTGAGGTTCGTAGTTGTGAAGTTTTAGTTGTGGAGTTTCTAGTTGTGGAGTCTCTAGTTGTGGAGTTTCTAGTTGCGAAGTCTCAAGTTGTGGAGTTTCTAGTTGTGGAGTTTCTAGTTGGGGGTTCGTAGTTGTGGGGTTCGTAGTTGTGGAGTTTCTAGTTGTGGAGTCTCTAGTTGTGAAGTTTCTAGTTATGGAGTTTCTAGCTGTGGAGTTTCTAGTTGCGGAGTTTCTAGTTGCAGAGTTTCTAGTTGTGGAGTTTTCTAGTTATGGAGTTTCTAGTTGCGGAGTTTCAAGTTGTTAAATTTCTAGTTGTGGAGTTTCTAGTTGTGGAGTTTGTAGCTGCGGAGTTTCTAGTTGTGGAGTTGGTAGCTGTGGAGTATCTGGTTGTGGATTTTGAAGTTGTAGAGTTCCTAGTTGTGGAGGGTCTAGTTGTGGAGTTTCTAGTGGCGGAGTCTGTAGTTGTGGAGTTTCTAGTTGCTGAGTTTCTATTTGTTGATTTTCTAGCTGTGGAGTTTCTAGAGCCGTAGTTTCTAGTTGCAGAGTTTCTAGTTGCGGATTTTATAGCGTTGAAGTTTCTAGTTGCGGAGTTTCTAGTTGCAGAGTTTCTAGTCGTGGAGTTTCTAGTTGTGGAGTTTGTAGTTGCGGAGTTTCTAGTTGTGGAGTTTCTAGTTAAGGAGTTTCTAGTTGTGAAGTTTCTAGTTGTGGAGTTTCAAGATGCGGAATTGATAGGTGTGAGTTTCTAGTTGTGGAGTTTCTAGTTGTCGGGTTTCTAGTTGCGGAGTTTTTGTTGTGGAGTCTCTAATTGTGGAGTCTCTAGTTGTGGAGTTTCTAGTTTTGGAGTTTCTATTTGTGGAGTTTCTTGTTGTGGAATTTGTAGTTGTGGAGTACCTAGTTGTGGTGTTTCAAGTTGTGGAGTTTCTATTGTGGAGTTTCTAGTTGCGGAGTTTCTAGTTGGTGAGTTTGTAGTTGCAGAGTTTCTAGTTGCGGACTTTGTAGCTGTGGAGTTTCTAGTTGCGGAGTTTCTAGTTGCAGAGTTTCTAGTTGTGAAGTTTCTAGTTGTGGAGTTTGTAGTTGCGGAGTTTCAAGTCGTGAAGTTTCTAGTTGCGGAGTTTCTAGTTGCAGAGTTTCTAGTTGCGGAGTTTTCTAGTTATGGAGTTTCTAGTTGCAGAGTTTCAAGTTGTTGAGTTCCTAGTTGTGGAGTTTCTAGTTGTGGAGTTTGTAGCTGCAGAGTTTCTAGTTGTGGAGTTGGTAGCTGTGGAGTATCTGGTTGTAGATTTTGAAATTGTAGAGTTCCTAGTTGTGGAGTGTCTAGTTGTGGAGTTCTAGTTGGTGAGTTTCTAGTTGCCGTGTTTCTAAATGTGAAGTCTCAAATTGTGGTGCTTCTATCTGTGGAGTTTCTAGTTGTGGAGTCTTTAGTTGTGGAGTTCCTAGTTATGGAGTTTCTAGTTGTGGAGTGTCTGGTTGAGGAGTTTCTAGTTGGTGAGTTTCTAGTTGTGGAGTGTCTAGTTGAGGAGTTCCTAGTTGTGGAGTTTCTAGTTGTGGAGTTTCTAGTTGTCGGGTTTGTAGTCGGAGTGTTTGTTGTGGAGTCCCAAGTTGTGGAGTTCCTAGTTGTGGAATTTCTAGTTGCAGAGTTTCTATTTGCGGAGTTTCTAGTTGTGGAGTCCGTAGTTGTGGAGCATCTAGTTGTGGTGTTTCAAGTTGTGGAGTTTCTATTTGTGGAGTTTCTATTTGTGGATTTTCTAGCTGTGGAGTTTCTAGTTGCGGAGTTTCTAGTTCCAGAGTTTGTAGTTGTTGACTTTGTAGCTATGGAGTTTCTATTTGCGGAGTATCTAGTTGCAGAGTTTCTAGTTGTGGAGTTTCTAGTTGTTGAGTTTGTAGTTGCAGAGTTTCTAGTTGTGGAGTTTCTAGTTGTGGAGTTTCTAGTTGTGGACTTTCTAGTATTGGAGTTTCTAGTTCCCGAGTTTCTAGTTGGTGAGTTTCTAGTTGCCGTGTTTCTAAATGCGAAGTCTCAAGTTGTGGTGTTTCTATCTGTGGAATTTCTACTTGTGGAGTCTTTACTTGTGGAGTCTTTAGTTGTGGAGCCTTTAGTTGTGGAGTCTTTAGTGTTGGAGTTTCTAGTGTTGGAGTTTCTAGTTGTGGAGTGTCTAGTTGAGGAGTTTCTAGTTGTGGAGTTTATAGGTGTGGAGTTTCTAGTTGGAGTTTTTTTCCGAGTTTCTAGCTGTAGATTTTCTAGTTGCAGATTTCCTACTTGTGGAGTTTCTAGTTGTGGGGTTTCTAGTTGTTGAAATTCTAGCTGTGGAGTTTATACTTATAGAATCTCTAGTCCTGGAGTTTCTAGTTGTGTAGTTTCTATCTCAGGAGTTTCTAAATGTGAAGTCCCTAGTTGTGCAGTCTCCAGTTGTGGAGTTTTTAGTTGTGGAGTTTCTTGTTGTGCAGTTTCTAGTTGTGACGTTTGTGGTTGTGGATTTTCTAGTTGCAGGGTTTCCAGTTGCAGAGTTTCAAGTTGTGGAGTTTCTAGTTGCGGAGTCTCTAGTTGTGGAGTCTCTAGTTGTGGAGTTTCTGGATGTGGAGTTTCTAGTTGCGGAGATTGTAGTTGCGGTGTGTCTAAATATGGAGTTTCTAGTTGTGGAATGTGTAGTTGTGGAGCATCTAGTTGTGGTGTTTCAAGTTGTGGAGTTTCTAGTTGTGGAGTTTCTAGTTGTGGTGTTTCTAGTTGTTGAGTTTCTGGTTGCCAAGTTTCTAGTTGCAAAGTATCAATTTGTGGAGTTTCTAGCTGTGGAGTTTCTAGTTGTGGAGTTTCTAGTTGTGGAGTTTCTGGTTGCCGAGTTTCTAGTTGCAAAGTCTCAAGTTGTGGAGTTTTTAGCTGTGGAGTTTCCAGTTGCGGAGTTTCTAGTTCTGGAGTTTCTAGTTGTGGAGTTTGTAGTTGTGGAGTCTCTAGTTGTGGAGTTTCTAGTTAAGGAGTTTCTAGTTGCGAAGTGTCAAGTTGTGGAGTTTCTAGTTGGGAATCCGTAGTTGTGGGGTTCGTAGTTGTCGGGTTTCTAGTTGCGGAGTTTCTAGTCGTGGAGTTTCTAGTTGTGGAGTTTCTAGCTGTGGAGTTTCTATTTGCGGAGTTTCTAGTTGCAGAGTTTCTAGTTGTGCAGTTTCTAGTTGCGGAGTTTTCTAGTTGCGGAGTCTGTAGTTGTGGAGTTTCTATTTGTGGAGTTTCTATTTGTGGATTTTCTAGCTGTGGAGTTTCAAGTTGCGGAGTTTCTAGTTGCAGAAATTCTAGTTGCGGAATTTCTAGCTGTGGAGTTTCGAGTTGCGGAGTTTCTAGTTGCAGACTTTCTAGTTGTGGAGTTTCTAGTTGTAGAGTTTGTAGTTCTCGGGTTTCTAGTTGCGGAGTTTTTGATGTGGAGTCCCTGGTTGTGGAGTCTCTAGTTGTGAAGTTTCTAGTTGCAGAGTGTCTAGTTGCGGAGTTTCTAGTTGTGTAGTCAGTAGTTGTGGAGTCTGCTGTTGTGGAGTTTCTAGTTGTGGAGTTTTTACTTATGGAGTCTCTCGTTGTGGAGTTTCTAGTTGCGAAGTTTCTAGTTGCTGAGTTTCTAGTTGCAAAGTCTAAAGTTTTGGAGTTTCGAGCTGTGGAGTTTCTAGTTGCGGAGTTTCTAGTTGTAGAGTTTCTAGTTGTGGAGTTTCTAGTTGTGGAATTTGTAGTTGTGGAGTATCTAGTTGTGGTGTTTCAAGTTGTGGAGTTTCTAGTTATGGAGTTTCTAGTTGCGGAGTTTCTAGTTGGTGAGTTTCTAGTTGCCGTGGTTCTAAATGCGAAGTCTCAAGTTGTGGTGTTTCTATCTGTGGAGTTTCTAGTCGCAAAGTCTCAAGCTGTGGATTTTCTAGCTGTGGAGTTTCTAGTTGTGGAGTGTCTAGTTGTGGAGTTTCTAGTTGTGGAGTTTGTTGTTGTGAGGTTCGTAGTTGTGGAGTTTTCAGTTGTGGAGTTTCTAGTTGTGGAGTCTCTAGTTGTGGAGTTTCTAGTTTTGGAGTTTCTAGTTGCGAAGTCTCAAGTTGTGGAGTTTATAGTTGTGGAGTTTCTAGTTGGGGGTTCGTAGTTGTGGGGTTCGTAGTTTTGGAGTTTCTAGTTGTGCAGTCTCTAGTTGTGAAGTTTCTAGTTATGGAGTTTCTAGCTGTGGAGTTTCTAGTTGCAGAGTTTCTAGTTGCAGAGTTTCTAGTTGCGGAGTTTTCAAGTTATGGAGTTTCTAGTTGCGGAGTTTCAAGTTGTTAAATTCCTTGTTGTGGAGTTTCTAGTTGTGGAGTTTGAAGCTGCGGAGTTTCTTGTTGTGGAGTTGGTAGCTGTGGAGTATCTGGTTGTGGATTTTGAAGTTGTAGAGTTCCTAGTTGTGGAGTGTCTAGTTGTGGAGTTTCTAGTGGCGGAGTCTGTAGTCTTGGAGTTTCTAGTTGCTGAGTTTCTATTTGTTGATTTTCTAGCTGTGGAGTTTCTAGTTGCGTAGTTTCCTGTTGCAGAGTTTCTAGTTGCGGACTTTCTAGCGTTGAAGTTTCTAGTTGCGGAGTTTCTAGTTGCAGAGTTTCTAGTCGTGGAGTTTCTAGTTGTGGAGTTTGTAGTTGCGGAGTTTCTAGTTGTGGAGTTTCTAGTTATGGAGTTTCTAGTTGTGAAGTTTCTAGTTGTGGAGTTTCAAAATGCGGAATTGATAGGTGTGGAGTTTCTAGTTGTGGAGTTTCTAGTTGTTGGGTTTCTAGTTGCGGAGTTTTTGTTGTGGAGTCTCTAATTGTGGAGTCTCTAGTTGTGGAGTTTCTAGTTTTGGAGTTTCTATTTGTGGAGTTTCTTGTTGTGGAATTTGTAGTTGTGGAGTACCTAGTTGTGGTGTTTCAAGTTGTGGAGTTTCTATTGTGGAGTTTCTAGTTGCGGAGTTTCTAGTTGGTGAGTTTGTAGTTGCCGTGTTTCTAAATGCGAAGTATCAAGTTGTGGTGCTTCTATCTGTGGAGTTTCTAGTTGTGAAGTCTTTAGTTGTGGAGTTCATAGTTGTGGAGTTTCTAATTGTGGAGTGTCTAGTTGAGGAGTTCCTTGTTGTGGAGTTTCTAGTTGTGGAGTTTCTAGTTGTCGGGTTTGTAGTTGCGGAGTTTTTGTTGTGGAGTCCCAAGTTTTGGAGTTCCTAGTTGTGGAATTTCTAGTTGCAGAGTTTCTAGTTGCGGAGTTTCTAGTTGTGGAGTCTGTAGTTGTGGAGCATCTAGTTGTGGTGTTTCAAGTTGTGGAGTTTCTATTTGTGGACTTTCTAGCTGTGGAGTTTCTAGTTGCGGAGTTTCTAGTTGCGGACTTTGTAGCTGTGGAGTTTCTAGTTGCGGAGTTTCTAGTTGCAGAGTTTCTAGTTGTGGAGTTTCTAGTTGTGGAGTTTGTAGTTGCGGAGTTTCTAGTCGTGGAGTTTCTAGTTGCGGAGTTTCTAGTTGCAGAGTTTTTAGTTGCGGAGTTTTCTAGTTATGGAGTTTCTAGTTGCGGAGTTTCAAGTTTTTGAGTTCCTAGTTGTGGAGTTTCTAGTTGTGGAGTTTGAAGCTGCAGAGTTTCTAGTTGTGGAGTTGGTAGCTGTGGAGTATCTGGTTGTAGATTTTGAAGTTTTAGAGTTCCTAGTTGTGGAGTGTCTAGTTGTGGAGTTTCTAGTTGGTGAGTTTCTAGTTGCCGTGTTTCTAAATGTGAAGTCTCAAGTTGTGGTGCTTCTATCTGTGGAGTTTCTAGTTGTGGAGTCTTTAGTTGTGGAGTTCCTAGTTATGGAGTTTCTAGTTGTGGAGTGTCTGGTTGAGGAGTTTCTAGTTGGTGAGTTTCTAGTTGTGGAGTGTCTAGTTGAGGAGTTCCTAGTTGTGGAGTTTCTAGTTGTGGAGTTTCTAGTTGTCGGGTTTGTAGTCGGAGTTTTTGTTGTGGAGTCCCAAGTTGTGGAGTCCCTAGTTGTGGAATTTCTAGTTGCAGAGTTTCTATTTTCGGAGTTCCTAGTTGTGGAGTCCGTAGTTGTGGAGCATCTAGTTGTGGTGTTTCAAGTTGTGGAGTTTCTATTTGTGGAGTTTCTATTTGTGGATTTTCTAGCTGTGGAGTTTCTAGTTGCGGAGTTTCTAGTTCCAGAGTTTCTAATAGAGGACTTTGTAGCTATGGAGTTTCTATTTGCGGAGTATCTAGTTGCAGAGTTTCTAGTTGTGGAGTTTCTAGTTGTTGAGTTTGTAGTTGCGGAGTTTCTAGTTGTGGAGTTTCTAGTTGTGGAGTTTCTAGTTGTGGACTTTCTAGTTGTGGAGTTTCTAGTTCCCGAGTTTCTAGTTGGTGAGTTTCTAGTTGCCGTGTTTCTAAATGCGAAGCCTCAAGTTGTGGTGTTTCTATCTGTGAAATTTCTACTTGTGGAGTCTTTAGTTGTGGAGCTTTTAGTTGTGGAGTCTTTAGTGTTGGAGTTCCTAGTGTTGGAGTTTCTAGTTGTGGAGTGTCTAGTTGAGGAGTTTCTAGTTGTGGAGTTTATAGGTGTGGAGTTTCTAGTTGTTGAAATTCTAGCTGTGGAGTTTATACTTATAGAATCTTTTGTCCTGGAGTTTCTAGTTGTGTAGTTTCTATCTCAGGAGTTTCTAAATGTGAAGTCCCTAGTTGTGCAGTCTCTAGTTGTGGAGTTTCTAGTTGTGGAGTTTTTAGTTGTGGAGTTTTTAGTTGTGGAGTTTCTTGTTATGCAGTTTCTAGTTGTGACGTTTCTGGTTGTGGATTTTCTAGTTGCAGAGTTTCCAGTTGCAGAGTTTCAAGTTGTGGAGTTTCTAGTTGCGGAGTCTCTAGTTGTGGAGTCTCTAGTTGTGGAGTTTCTGGTTGTGGAGTTTGTTGTTGCGGAGATTGTAGTTGCGGTGTGTCTAAATATGGAATTTTTTAGTTGTGGAATGTGTAGTTGTGGAGCATCTAGTTGTGGTGTTTCAAGTTGTGGAGTTTCTTGTTGTGGAGTTTCTAGTTGTGGCGTTTCTAGTTGTTGAGTTTCTGGTTGCCGAGTTTCTAGTTGCAAAGTCTCAATTTGTGGAGTTTCTAGCTGTGGAGTTTCTAGTTCTGGAGTTTCTAGTTGTGGAGTTTCTGGTTGCCGAGTTTCTAGTTGCAAAGTCTCAAGTTGTGGAGTTTTTAGCTGTGGAGTTTCTAGTTGCGGAGTTTCTAGTTGTGGAGTTTCTAGTTGTGGAGTTTGTAGTTGTGGAGTCTCTAGTTGTGGAGTTTCTAGTTAAGGAGTTTCTAGTTGCGAAGTGTCAAGTTGTGGAGTTTCTAGTTATGGAGTTTCTAGTTGGGAATCTGTAGTTGTGGGGTTCGTAGTTGTCGTTGTTTCTAGTTGCGGAGTTTCTAGTCATGGAGTTTCTAGTTGTGGAGTTTCTAGCTGTGGAGTTTCTATTTGCGGAGTTTCTAGTTGCAGAGTTTCTAGTTGTGGAGTTTCTAGTTGTGGAGTATCTAGTTGCGGAGTTTTCTAGTTGCGGAGTCTGTAGTTGTGGAGTTTCTATTTGTGGAGTTTCTATTTGTGGATTTTCCAGCTGTGGCGTTTCTAGTTGCGGAGTTTCTAGTTGCAGAATTTCTAGTTGCGGAATTTCGAGCTGTGGAGTTTCTAGTTGCGGAGTTTCTAGTTGCAGACTTTCTAGTTGTGGAGTTTCTAGTTGTGGAGTTTGTAGTTTTCGGGTTTCTAGTTGCGGAGTTTTTGATGTGGAGTCCCTGGTTGTGGAGTCTCTAGTTGTGAAGTTTCTAGTTGCAGAGTTTCTAGTTGCGGAGTTTCTAGTTGTGGAGTCTGTAGTTGTGGAGTCTGCAGTTGTGGGGTTTCTAGTTGTGGAGTTTTTAGTTATGGAGTCTCTCGTTGTGGAGTTTCTAGTTGCGAAGTTTCTAGTTGCTGAGTTTCTATTTGCAAAGTCTAAAGTTGTGGAGTTTCGAGCTGTGGAGTTTCTAGTTGCGTAGTTTCTAGTTGTAGAGTTTCTAGTTGTGGAGTTTCTAGTTGTGGAATTTGTAGTTGTGGAGTATCTAGTTGTGGTGTTTCAAGTTGTGGAGTTTCTAGTTATGGAGTTTCTAGTTGCGGAGTTTCTAGTTGGTGAGTTTTTAGTGGCCGTGGTTCTAAATGCGAAGTCTCAAGTTGTGGTGTTTCTATCTGTGGAGTTTCTAGTTGCAAAGTCTCAAGTTGTGGATTTTCTAGCTGTGGAGTTTCTAGTTGTGGAGTGTCTAGTTGTGGAGTTTCTAGTTGTGGAGTTTGTAGTTGTGAGGTTCGTAGTTGTGGAGTTTTTAGTTGTGGAGTTTCTAGTTGTGGAGTCTCTAGTTGTGGAGTTTCTAGTTGTGGAGTTTATAGGTGTGGAGTTTCTAGTTGGAGTTTTTTTCCGAGTTTCTAGTTGTAGATTTTCTAGTTGCAGAGTTCCTACTTGTGGAGTTTCTAGTTGTGGGGTTTCTAGTTGTTGAAATTCTAGCTGTGGAGTTTATACTTATAGAATCTCTAGTCCTGGAGTTTCTAGTTGTGTAGTTTCTATCTCAGGAGTTTCTAAATGTGAAGTCCCTAGTTGTGCAGTCTCTAGTTGTGGAGTTTCTAGTTTTGACGTTTCTGGTTGTGGATTTTCTAGTTGCAGAGTTTCCAGTTGCAGAGTTTCAAGTTGTGGAGTTTCTAGTTGCGGAGTCTCTAGTTGTGGAGTCTCTAGTTGTGGAGTTTCTGGTTGTGGAGTTTCTTGTTGCGGAGATTGTAGTTGAGGTGTGTCTAAATATGGAATTTTTTAGTTGTGGAATGTGTAGTTGTGGAGCATCTAGTTGTGGTGTTTCAAGTTGTGGAGTTTCTAGTTGAGGAGTTTCTAGTTGTGGCGTTTCTAGTTGTTGAGTTTCTGGTTGCCGAGTTTCTAGTTGCAAAGTCTCAATTTGTGGAGTTTGTAGCTGTGGAGTTTCTAGTTGTGGAGTTTCTGGTTGCCGAGTTTCTTGTTGCAAAGTCTCAAGTTGTGGAGTTTTTAGCTGTGGAGTTTCCAGTTGCGGAGTTTCTAGTTGTGAAGTTTCTAGTTGTGGAGTTTGTAGTTGTGGAGTCTCTAGTTGTGGAGTTTCTAGTTAAGGAGTTTCTAGTTGCGAAGTGTCAAGTTGTGGAGTTTCTAGTTATGGAGTTTCTAGTTGGGAATCCGTAGTTGTGGGGTTCGCAGTTGTCGTTGTTTCTAGTTGCGGAGTTTCTAGTCGTGGAGTTTCTAGTTGTGGAGTTTCTAGCTGTGGAGTTTCTATTTGCGGAGTTTCTAGTTGCAGAGTTTCTAGTTGTGGAGTTTCTGGTTGTGGAGTTTCTAGTTGCGGAGTTTTCTAGTTGCGGAGTCTGTAGTTGTGGAGTTTCTATTTGTGGAGTTTCTATTTGTGGATTTTCTAGCTGTGGAGTTTCTAGTTGCGGAGTTTCTAGTTGCAGAATTTCTAGTTGCGGAATTTCTAGCTGTGGAGTTTCAAGTTGCGGAGTTTCTAGTTGCAGACTTTCTAGTTGTGGAGTTTCTAGTTGTGGAGTTTGTAGTTTTCGGGTTTCTAGTTGCGGAGTTTTTGATGTGGAGTCCCTGGTTGTGGAGTCTCTAGTTGTGAAGTTTCTAGTTGCAGAGTTTCTAGTTGCGGAGTTTCTAGTTTTGGAGTCTGTAGTTGTGGTGTCTGCAGTTGTGGAGTTTCTAGTTGTGGAGTTTTTAGTTATGGAGTCTCTCGTTGTGGAGTTTCTAGTTGCGAAGTTTCTAGTTGCTGAGTTTCTATTTGCAAAGTCTAAAGTTGTGGAGTTTCGAGCTGTGGAGTTTCTAGTTGCGGAGTTTCTAGTTGTAGAGTTTCTAGTTGTGGAGTTTCTAGTTGTGGAATTTGTAGTTGTGGAGTATCTAGTTGTGGAGTTTCTGGTTGTGGAGTTTGTTGTTGCGGAGATTGTAGTTGCGGTGTGTCTAAATATGGAATTTTTTAGTTGTGGAATGTGTAGTTGTTGAGCATCTAGTTGTGGTGTTTCAAGTTGTGGAGTTTCTTGTTGTGGAGTTTCTAGTTGTGGCGTTTCTAGTTGTTGAGTTTCTGGTTGCCGAGTTTCTAGTTGCAAAGTCTCAATTTGTGGAGTTTCTAGCTGTGGAGTTTCTAGTTGTGGAGTTTCTAGTTGTGGAGTTTCTGGTTGCCGAGTTTCTAGTTGCAAAGTCTCAAGTTGTGGAGTTTTTAGCTGTGGAGTTTCTAGTTGCGGAGTTTCTAGTTGTGGAGTTTCTAGTTGTGGAGTTTGTAGTTGTGGAGTCTCTAGTTGTGGAGTTTCTAGTTAAGGAGTTTCTAGTTGCGAAGTGTCAAGTTGTGGAGTTTCTAGTTATGGAGTTTCTAGTTGGGAATCTGTAGTTGTGGGGTTCGTAGTTGTCGTTGTTTCTAGTTGCGGAGTTTCTAGTCCTGGAGTTTCTAGTTGTGGAGTTTCTAGCTGTGGAGTTTCTATTTGCGGAGTTTCTAGTTGCAGAGTTTCTAGTTGTGGAGTTTCTAGTTGTGGAGTATCTAGTTGCGGAGTTTTCTAGTTGCGGAGTCTGTAGTTGTGGAGTTTCCATTTGTGGAGTTTCTATTTGTGGATTTTCCAGCTGTGGAGTTTCTAGTTGCGGAGTTTCTGGTTGCAGAATTTCTAGTTGCGGAATTTCGAGCTGTGGAGTTTCTAGTTGCGGAGTTTCTAGTTGCAGACTTTCTAGTTGTGGAGTTTCTAGTTGTGGAGTTTGTAGTTTTCGGGTTTCTAGTTGCGGAGTTTTTGATGTGGAGTCCCTGGTTGTGGAGTCTCTAGTTGTGAAGTTTCTAGTTGCAGAGTTTCTAGTTGCGGAGTTTCTAGTTGTGGAGTCTGTAGTTGTGGAGTCTGCAGTTGTGGGGTTTCTAGTTGTGGAGTTTTTAGTTATGGAGTCTCTCGTTGTGGAGTTTCTAGTTGCGAAGTTTCTAGTTGCTGAGTTTCTATTTGCAAAGTCTAAAGTTGTGGAGTTTCGAGCTGTGGAGTTTCTAGTTGCGGAGTTTCTAGTTGTAGAGTTTCTAGTTGTGGAGTTTCTAGTTGTGGAATTTGTAGTTGTGGAGTATCTAGTTGTGGTGTTTCAAGTTGTGGAGTTTCTTGTTATGGAGTTTCTAGTTGCGGAGTTTCTAGTTGGTGAGTTTTTAGTGGCCGTGGTTCTAAATGCGAAGTCTCAAGTTGTGGTGTTTCTATCTGTGGAGTTTCTAGTTGCAAAGTCTCAAGTTGTGGATTTTCTAGCTGTGGATTTTCTAGTTGTGGAGTGTCTAGTTGTGGAGTTTGTAGTTGTGGAGTTTGTAGTTGTGAGGTTCGTAGTTGGGGAGTTTTTAGTTGTGGAGTTTCTAGTTGTGGAGTCTCTAGTTGTGGAGTTTCTAGTTGTGGAGTTTATAGGTGTGGAGTTTCTAGTTGG
This sequence comes from Rhipicephalus microplus, assembly GCF_043290135.1. Classification (NCBI taxonomy): domain Eukaryota; kingdom Metazoa; phylum Arthropoda; class Arachnida; order Ixodida; family Ixodidae; genus Rhipicephalus; species Rhipicephalus microplus. Next base: position 100,847,760 of record NC_134707.1, on the reverse strand, counting down.
AGTTTTTTTCCGAGTTTCTAGTTGTAGATTTTCTAGTTGCAGAGTTCCTACTTGTGGAGTTTCTAGTTGTGGGGTTTCTAGTTGTTGAAATTCTAGCTGTGGAGTTTATACTTATAGAATCTCTAGTCCTGGAGTTTCTAGTTGTGTAGTTTCTATCTCAGGAGTTTCTAAATGTGAAGTCCCTAGTTGTGCAGTCTCTAGTTGTGGAGTTTCTAGTTTTGACGTTTCTGGTTGTGGATTTTCTAGTTGCAGAGTTTCCAGTTGCAGAGTTTCAAGTTGTGGAGTTTCTAGTTGCGGAGTCTCTAGTTGTGGAGTCTCTAGTTGTGGAGTTTCTGGTTGTGGAGTTTCTTGTTGCGGAGATTGTAGTTGCGGTGTGTCTAAATATGGAATTTTTTAGTTGTGGAATGTGTAGTTGTGGAGCATCTAGTTGTGGTGTTTCAAGTTGTGGAGTTTCTAGTTGAGGAGTTTCTAGTTGTGGCGTTTCTAGTTGTTGAGTTTCTGGTTGCCGAGTTTCTAGTTGCAAAGTCTCAATTTGTGGAGTTTGTAGCTGTGGAGTTTCTAGTTGTGGAGTTTCTGGTTGCCGAGTTTCTTGTTGCAAAGTCTCAAGTTGTGGAGTTTTTAGCTGTGGAGTTTCCAGTTGCGGAGTTTCTAGTTGTGAAGTTTCTAGTTGTGGAGTTTGTAGTTGTGGAGTCTCTAGTTGTGGAGTTTCTAGTTAAGGAGTTTCTAGTTGCGAAGTGTCAAGTTGTGGAGTTTCTAGTTATGGAGTTTCTAGTTGGGAATCCGTAGTTGTGGGGTTCGCAGTTGTCGTTGTTTCTAGTTGCGGAGTTTCTAGTCGTGGAGTTTCTAGTTGTGGAGTTTCTAGCTGTGGAGTTTCTATTTGCGGAGTTTCTAGTTGCAGAGTTTCTAGTTGTGGAGTTTCTGGTTGTGGAGTTTCTAGTTGCGGAGTTTTCTAGTTGCGGAGTCTGTAGTTGTGGAGTTTCTATTTGTGGAGTTTCTATTTGTGGATTTTCTAGCTGTGGAGTTTCTAGTTGCGGAGTTTCTAGTTGCAGAATTTCTAGTTGCGGAATTTCTAGCTGTGGAGTTTCAAGTTGCGGAGTTTCTAGTTGCAGACTTTCTAGTTGTGGAGTTTCTAGTTGTGGAGTTTGTAGTTTTCGGGTTTCTAGTTGCGGAGTTTTTGATGTGGAGTCCCTGGTTGTGGAGTCTCTAGTTGTGAAGTTTCTAGTTGCAGAGTTTCTAGTTGCGGAGTTTCTAGTTGTGGAGTTTTTAGTTATGGAGTCTCTCGTTGTGGAGTTTCTAGTTGCGAAGTTTCTAGTTGCTGAGTTTCTATTTGCAAAGTCTAAAGTTGTGGAGTTTCGAGCTGTGGAGTTTCTAGTTGCGAAGTTTCTAGTTGTAGAGTTTCTAGTTGTGGAGTTTCTAGTTGTGGAATTTGTAGTTGTGGAGTATCTAGTTGTGGTGTTTCAAGTTGTGGAGTTTCTAGTTGCGGAGTTTCTAGTTGGTGAGTTTCTAGTGGCCGTGGTTCTAAATGCGAAGTCTCAAGTTGTGGTGTTTCTATCTGTGGAGTTTCTAGTTGCAAAGTCTCAAGTTGTGGATTTTCTAGCTGTGGAGTTTCTAGTTGTGGAGTGTCTAGTTGTGGAGTTTCTAGTTGTGGAGTTTGTAGTTGTGAGGTTCGTAGTTGTGAAGTTTTAGTTGTGGAGTTTCTAGTTGTGGAGTCTCTAGTTGTGGAGTTTCTAGTTGCGAAGTCTCAAGTTGTGGAGTTTCTAGTTGTGGAGTTTCTAGTTGGGGGTTCGTAGTTGTGGGGTTCGTAGTTGTGGAGTTTCTAATAGCGAAGTCTCAAGTTGTGGAGTTTCTAGTTGTGGAGTTTCTAGTTGGGGGTTCGTAGTTGCGGAGTTTCTAGTTGCAGAGTTTCTAGTTGCGGAGTTTTCTAGTTATGGAGTTTCTAGTTGCGGAGTTTCAAGTTGTTAAATTCCTAGTTGTAGAGTTTCTAGTTGTGGAGTTTGTAGCTGCGGAGTTTCTAGTTGTGGAGTTGGTAGCTGTGGAGTATCTGGTTGTGGAGTTTGAAGTTGTAGAGTTCCTAGTTGTGGAGTGTCTAGTTGTGGAGTTTCTAGTGGCGGAGTCTGTAGTTGTGGAGTTCCTAGTTGCTGAGTTTCTATTCGTTGATTTTCTAGCTGTGGAGCTTCTAGTTGCGTAGTTTCTACTTGCAGAGTTTCTAGTTGCGGACTTTATAGCGTAGGAGTCTCTAGTTGCGGAGTTTCTAGTTGCAGAGTTTCTAGTCGTGGAGTTTCTAGTTGTGGAGTTTGTAGTTGCGGAGTTTCTAGTTGTGGAGTTTCTAGTTGTGGAGTTTCTAGTTGTGAAGTTTCTAGTTGTGGAGTTTCAAGATGCGGAATTGATAGGTGTGGAGTTTCTAGTTGTGGAGTTTCTAGTTGTCGGGTTTCTAGTTGCAGAGTTTTTGTTGTGGAGTCTCTAACTGTGGAGTCTCAAGTTGTGGAGTTTCTAGTTTTGGAGTTTCTAGTTGTGGAGTTTCTAGATGTGGAATTTGTAGTTGTGGAGTATCTAGTTGTGGTGTTTCAAGTTGTGGAGTTTCTAGTTGTGGAGTTTCTAGTTGCGGAGTTTCTAGTTGGTGAGTTTCTAGTTGCCGTGTTTCTAAATGCGAAGTCTCAAGTTTTGGTGCTTCTATCTGTGGAGTTTCTAGTTGTGGAGTCTTTAGTTGTGGAGTTCCTAGTTGTGGAGTTTCTAGTTGTGGAGTGTCTAGTTGAGGCGTTTCTAGTCGTGGAGTTTCTAGTTGTGGAGTTTGTAGTTGCGGAGTTTCTAGTTGTGGAGTTTCTAGTTGTGGAGTTTCTAGTTGTGAAGTTTCTAGTTATGGAGTTTCAAGATGCGGAATTGATAGGTGTCGAGTTTCTAGTTATGGAGTTTCTAGTTGTCGGGTTTCTAATTGCGGAGTTTTTGTTGGGGAGTCTCTAATTGTGGAGTCTCTAATTGTGGAGTTTCTAGTTGTGGAGTTTCTAGTTGTGGAGTTTCTAGTTGTGGAATTTGTAGTTGTGGAGTATCTAGTTGTGGTGTTTCAAGTTGTGGTGCTTCTATCTGTGGAGTTTCTAGTTGTGGAGTCTTTAGTTGTGGAGTTCCTAGTTATGGAGTTTCTAGTTGTGGAGTGTCTAGTTGAGGAGTTCCTTGTTGTGGAGTTTCTAGTTGTGGAGTTTCTAGTTGTCGGGTTTGTAGTTGCGGAGTTTTTGTTGTGGAGTCCCAAGTTGTGGAGTTCCTAGTTGTGGAATTTCTATTTGCAGAGTTTCTAGTTGCGGAGTTTCTAGTTGTGGAGTCTGTAGTTGTGGAGCATCTAGTTGTGGTGTTTCAAGTTGTGGAGTTTCTATTTGTGGATTTTCTAGCTGTGGAGTTTCTAGTTGCGGAGTTTCTAGTTGCAGAGTTTCTAGTTGCGGACTTTGTAGCTGTGGAGTTTCTAGTTGCGGAGTTTCTAGTTGCAGAGTTTCTAGTTGTGGAGTTTCTAGTTGTGGAGTTTGTAGTTGCGGAGTTTCTAGTCGTGGAGTTTCTAGTTGCGGAGTTTCTAGTTGCAGAGTTTCTAGTTGCGGAGTTTTCTAGTTATGGAGTTTCTAGTTGCAGAGTTTCAAGTTGTTGAGTTCCTAGTTGTGGAATTTCTAGTTGTGGAGTTTGTAGCTGCAGAGTTTCTAGTTGTGGAGTTGGTAGCTGAGGAGTATCTGGTTGTAGATTTTGAAGTTGTAGAGTTCCTAGTTGTGGAGTGTCTAGTTTTGGAGTTCTAGTTGGTGAGTTTCTAGTTGCCGTGTTTCTAAATGTGAAGTCTCAAGTTGTGGTGCTTCTATCTGTGGAGTTTCTAGTTGTGGAGTCTTTAGTTCTGGAGTTCCTAGTTATGGAGTTTCTAGTTGTGGAGTGTCTGGTTGAGGAGTTTCTAGTTGGTGAGTGTCTAGTTGTGGAGTTTCTAGTGGCGGAGTCTGTAGTTGTGGAGTTCCTAGTTGCTGAGTTTCTAGTTGTGGAATTTGTATTTGTGGAGTATCTAGTTGTGGTGTTTCAAGTTGTGGAGTTTCTAGTTGTGGAGTTTCTAGTTGCGGAGTTTCTAGTTGGTGAGTTTCTAGTTGCCGTGTTTCTAATTGCGAAGTATCAAGTGGTGGTGCTTCTATCTGTGGAGTTTCTAGTTGTGAAGTCTTTAGTTGTGGACTTTCTAGTTGTGGAGTTTCTAGTTGTGGAGTGTGTAGTTGAGGAGTTCCTTGTTGTGGAGTTTCTAGTTGTGGAGTTTCTAGTTGTCGGGTTTCTAGTTGCGGAGTTTTTGTTGAGGAGTCTCTAATTGTGGAGTCTCAAGTTGTGGAGTTTCTAGTTTTGGAGTTTCTAGTTGTGGAGTTTCTAGTTGCGGAGTTTCTAGTTCCAGAGTTTCTAGTTGTTGACTTTGTAGCTATGGAGTTTCTATTTGCGGAGTATCTAGTTGCAGAGTTTCTAGTTGTGGAGTTTCTAGTTGTTGAGTTTGTAGTTGCGGAGTTTCTAGTTGTGGAGTTTCTAGTTGTGGAGTTTCTAGTTGTGGACTTTCTAGTTGTGGAGTTTCTAGTTCCCGAGTTTCTAGTTGGTGAGTTTCTAGTTGCCGTGTTTCTAAATGCGAAGTCTCAAGTTGTGGTGTTTCTATCTGTGGAATTTCTACTTGTGGAGTCTTTAGATGTGGAGCCTTTAGTTGTGGAGTCTTTAGTGTTGGAGTTCCTAGTGTTGGAGTTTCTAGTTGCGGAGTGTCTAGTTGAGGAGTTTCTAGTTGTGGAGTTTGTAGTTGCGGAGTTTCTAGTTGTGGAGTTTCTAGTTGTGGAGTTTCTAGTTGTGAAGTTTCTAGTTGTGGAGTTTCAAGATGCGGAATTGATAGGTGTGGAGTTTCTAGTTGTGGAGTTTCTAGTTGTCGGGTTTCTAGTTGCGGAGTTTTTGTTGTGGAGTCTCTAATTGTGGAGTCTCAAGTTGTGGAGTTTCTAGTTTTGGAGTTTCTAGTTGTGGAATTCTAGTTGTGGAATTTGTAGTTGTGGAGTATCTAGTTGTGGTGTTTCAAGTTGTGGAGTTTCTAGTTGTGGAGTTTCTAGTTGCGGAGTTTCTAGTTGGTGAGTTTCTAGTTGCCGTGTTTTTAAATGCGAAGTCTCAAGTTGTGGTGCTTCTATCTGTGGAGTTTCTAGTTGTGGAGTCTTTAGTTCTGGAGTTCCTAGTTGTGGAGTTTCTAGTTGTGGAGTGTCTAGTTGAGGCGTTTCTAGTCGTGGAGTTTCTAGTTGTGGAGTTTGTAGTTGCGGAGTTTCTAGTCGTGGAGTTTCTAGTTGCGGAGTTTCTAGTTGCAGAGTTTCTAGTTGCGGAGTTTTCTAGTTATGGAGTTTCTAGTTGCGGAGTTTCAAGTTGTAGAGTTCCTAGTTGTGGAGTGTCTAGTTGTGGAGTTCTAGTTGGTGAGTTTCTAGTTGCCGTGTTTCTAAATGTGAAGTCTCAAGTTGTGGTGCTTCTATCTGTGGAGTTTCTAGTTGTGGAGTCTTTAGTTGTGGAGTTCCTAGTTATGGAGTTTCTGGTTGTGGAGTTTCTTGTTGCGGAGATTGTAGTTACGGTGTGTCTAAATATGGAATTTTTTAGTTGTGGAATGTGTAGTTGTGGAGCATCTAGTTGTGGTGTTTCAAGTTGTGGAGTTTCTAGTTGAGGAGTTTCTAGTTGTGGCGTTTCTAGTTGTTGAGTTTCTGGTTGCCGAGTTTCTAGTTGCAAAGTCTCAATTTGTGGAGTTTGTAGCTGTGGAGTTTCTAGTTGTGGAGTTTCTGGTTGCCGAGTTTCTTGTTGCAAAGTCTCAAGTTGTGGAGTTTTTAGCTGTGGAGTTTCCAGTTGCGGAGTTTCTAGTTGTGAAGATTCTAGTTGTGGAGTTTGTAGTTGTGGAGTCTCTAGTTGTGGAGTTTCTAGTTAAGGAGTTTCTAGTTGCGAAGTGTCAAGTTGTGGAGTTTCTAGTTATGGAGTTTCTAGTTGGGAATCCGTAGTTGTGGGGTTCGCAGTTGTCGTTGTTTCTAGTTGCGGAGTTTCTAGTCGTGGAGTTTCTAGTTGTGGAGTTTCTAGCTGTGGAGTTTCTATTTGCGGAGTTTCTAGTTGCAGAGTTTCTAGTTGTGGAGTTTCTGGTTGTGGAGTTTCTAGTTGCGGAGTTTTCTAGTTGCGGAGTCTGTAGTTGTGGAGTTTCTATTTGTGGAGTTTCTATTTGTGGATTTTCTAGCTGTGGAGTTTCTAGTTGCGGAGTTTCTAGTTGCAGAATTTCTAGTTGCGGAATTTCTAGCTGTGGAGCTTCAAGTTGCGGAGTTTCTAGTTGCAGACTTTCTAGTTGTGGAGTTTCTAGTTGTGGAGTTTGTAGTTTTCGGGTTTCTAGTTGCGGAGTTTTTGATGTGGAGTCCCTGGTTGTGGAGTCTCTAGTTGTGAAGTTTCTAGTTGCAGAGTTTCTAGTTGCGGAGTTTCTAGTTGTGGAGTCTGTAGTTGTGGAGCATCTAGTTGTGGTGTTTCAAGTTGTGGAGTTTCTATTTGTGGATTTTCTAGCTGTGGAGTTTCTAGTTGCGGAGTATCTAGTTGCAGAGTTTCTAGTTGCGGACTTTGTAGCTGTGGAGTTTCTAGTTGCGGAGTTTCTAGTTGCAGAGTTTCTAGTTGTGGAGTTTCTAGTTGTGGAGTTTGTAGTTGCGGAGTTTCTAGTCGTGGAGTTTCTAGTTGCGGAGTTTCTAGTTGCAGAGTTTCTAGTTGCGGAGTTTTCTAGTTATGGAGTTTCTAGTTGCAGAGTTTCAAGTTGTTGAGTTCCTAGTTGTGGAGTTTCTAGTTGTGGAGTTTGTAGCTGCAGAGTTTCTAGTTGTGGAGTTGGTAGCTGAGGAGTATCTGGTTGTAGATTTTGAAGTTGTAGAGTTCCTAGTTGTGGAGTGTCTAGTTTTGGAGTTCTAGTTGGTGAGTTTCTAGTTGCCGTGTTTCTAAATGTGAAGTCTCAAGTTGTGGTGCTTCTATCTGTGGAGTTTCTAGTTGTGGAGTCTTTAGTTCTGGAGTTCCTAGTTATGGAGTTTCTAGTTGTGGAGTGTCTGGTTGAGGAGTTTCTAGTTGGTGAGTGTCTAGTTGTGGAGTTTCTAGTGGCGGAGTCTGTAGTTGTGGAGTTCCTAGTTGCTGAGTTTCTAGTTGTGGAATTTGTATTTGTGGAGTATCTAGTTGTGGTGTTTCAAGTTGTGGAGTTTCTAGTTGTGGAGTTTCTAGTTGCGGAGTTTCTAGTTGGTGAGTTTCTAGTTGCCGTGTTTCTAATTGCGAAGTATCAAGTGGTGGTGCTTCTATCTGTGGAGTTTCTAGTTGTGAAGTCTTTAGTTGTGGACTTTCTAGTTGTGGAGTTTCTAGTTGTGGAGTGTGTAGTTGAGGAGTTCCTTGTTGTGGAGTTTCTAGTTGTGGAGTTTCTAGTTGTCGGGTTTCTAGTTGCGGAGTTTTTGTTGAGGAGTCTCTAATTGTGGAGTCTCAAGTTGTGGAGTTTCTAGTTTTGGAGTTTCTAGTTGTGGAGTTTCTAGTTGCGGAGTTTCTAGTTGTGGAGTCTCTAGTTGTGGAGTTTCTAGTTGTGGAGTTTATAGGTGTGGAGTTTCTAGTTGGAGTTTTTTTCCGAGTTTCTAGTTGTAGATTTTCTAGTTGCAGAGTTCCTACTTGTGGAGTTTCTAGTTGTGGGGTTTCTAGTTGTTGAAATTCTAGCTGTGGAGTTTATACTTATAGAATCTCTAGTCCTGGAGTTTCTAGTTGTGTAGTTTCTATCTCAGGAGTTTCTAAATGTGAAGTCCCTAGTTGTGCAGTCTCTAGTTGTGGAGTTTCTAGTTTTGACGTTTCTGGTTGTGGATTTTCTAGTTGCAGAGTTTCCAGTTGCAGAGTTTCAAGTTGTGGAGTTTCTAGTTGCGGAGTCTCTAGTTGTGGAGTCTCTAGTTGTGGAGTTTCTGGTTGTGGAGTTTCTTGTTGCGGAGATTGTAGTTGCGGTGTGTCTAAATATGGAATTTTTTAGTTGTGGAATGTGTAGTTGTGGAGCATCTAGTTGTGGTGTTTCAAGTTGTGGAGTTTCTAGTTGAGGAGTTTCTAGTTGTGGCGTTTCTAGTTGTTGAGTTTCTGGTTGCCGAGTTTCTAGTTGCAAAGTCTCAATTTGTGGAGTTTGTAGCTGTGGAGTTTCTAGTTGTGGAGTTTCTGGTTGCCGAGTTTCTTGTTGCAAAGTCTCAAGTTGTGGAGTTTTTAGCTGTGGAGTTTCCAGTTGCGGAGTTTCTAGTTGTGAAGTTTCTAGTTGTGGAGTTTGTAGTTGTGGAGTCTCTAGTTGTGGAGTTTCTAGTTAAGGAGTTTCTAGTTGCGAAGTGTCAAGTTGTGGAGTTTCTAGTTATGGAGTTTCTAGTTGGGAATCCGTAGTTGTGGGGTTCGCAGTTGTCGTTGTTTCTAGTTGCGGAGTTTCTAGTCGTGGAGTTTCTAGTTGTGGAGTTTCTAGCTGTGGAGTTTCTATTTGCGGAGTTTCTAGTTGCAGAGTTTCTAGTTGTGGAGTTTCTGGTTGTGGAGTTTCTAGTTGCGGAGTTTTCTAGTTGCGGAGTCTGTAGTTGTGGAGTTTCTATTTGTGGAGTTTCTATTTGTGGATTTTCTAGCTGTGGAGTTTCTAGTTGCGGAGTTTCTAGTTGCAGAATTTCTAGTTGCGGAATTTCTAGCTGTGGAGTTTCAAGTTGCGGAGTTTCTAGTTGCAGACTTTCTAGTTGTGGAGTTTCTAGTTGTGGAGTTTGTAGTTTTCGGGTTTCTAGTTGCGGAGTTTTTGATGTGGAGTCCCTGGTTGTGGAGTCTCTAGTTGTGAAGTTTCTAGTTGCAGAGTTTCTAGTTGCGGAGTTTCTAGTTGTGGAGTTTTTAGTTATGGAGTCTCTCGTTGTGGAGTTTCTAGTTGCGAAGTTTCTAGTTGCTGAGTTTCTATTTGCAAAGTCTAAAGTTGTGGAGTTTCGAGCTGTGGAGTTTCTAGTTGCGAAGTTTCTAGTTGTAGAGTTTCTAGTTGTGGAGTTTCTAGTTGTGGAATTTGTAGTTGTGGAGTATCTAGTTGTGGTGTTTCAAGTTGTGGAGTTTCTAGTTGCGGAGTTTCTAGTTGGTGAGTTTCTAGTGGCCGTGGTTCTAAATGCGAAGTCTCAAGTTGTGGTGTTTCTATCTGTGGAGTTTCTAGTTGCAAAGTCTCAAGTTGTGGATTTTCTAGCTGTGGAGTTTCTAGTTGTGGAGTGTCTAGTTGTGGAGTTTCTAGTTGTGGAGTTTGTAGTTGTGAGGTTCGTAGTTGTGAAGTTTTAGTTGTGGAGTTTCTAGTTGTGGAGTCTCTAGTTGTGGAGTTTCTAGTTGCGAAGTCTCAAGTTGTGGAGTTTCTAGTTGTGGAGTTTCTAGTTGGGGGTTCGTAGTTGTGGGGTTCGTAGTTGTGGAGTTTCTAATTGCGAAGTCTCAAGTTGTGGAGTTTCTAGTTGTGGAGTTTCTAGTTGGGGGTTCGTAGTTGCGGAGTTTCTAGTTGCAGAGTTTCTAGTTGCGGAGTTTTCTAGTTATGGAGTTTCTAGTTGCGGAGTTTCAAGTTGTTAAATTCCTAGTTGTAGAGTTTCTAGTTGTGGAGTTTGTAGCTGCGGAGTTTCTAGTTGTGGAGTTGGTAGCTGTGGAGTATCTGGTTGTGGAGTTTGAAGTTGTAGAGTTCCTAGTTGTGGAGTGTCTAGTTGTGGAGTTTCTAGTGGCGGAGTCTGTAGTTGTGGAGTTCCTAGTTGCTGAGTTTCTATTCGTTGATTTTCTAGCTGTGGAGCTTCTAGTTGCGTAGTTTCTACTTGCAGAGTTTCTAGTTGCGGACTTTATAGCGTAGGAGTCTCTAGTTGCGGAGTTTCTAGTTGCAGAGTTTCTAGTCGTGGAGTTTCTAGTTGTGGAGTTTGTAGTTGCGGAGTTTCTAGTTGTGGAGTTTCTAGTTGTGGAGTTTCTAGTTGTGAAGTTTCTAGTTGTGGAGTTTCAAGATGCGGAATTGATAGGTGTGGAGTTTCTAGTTGTGGAGTTTCTAGTTGTCGGGTTTCTAGTTGCGGAGTTTTTGTTGTGGAGTCTCTAACTGTGGAGTCTCAAGTTGTGGAGTTTCTAGTTTTGGAGTTTCTAGTTGTGGAGTTTCTAGATGTTGAATTTGTAGTTGTGGAGTATCTAGTTGTGGTGTTTCAAGTTGTGGAGTTTCTAGTTGTGGAGTTTCTAGTTGCGGAGTTTCTAGTTGGTGAGTTTCTAGTTGCCGTGTTTCTAAATGCGAAGTCTCAAGTTTTGGTGCTTCTATCTGTGGAGTTTCTAGTTGTGGAGTCTTTAGTTGTGGAGTTCCTAGTTGTGGAGTTTCTAGTTGTGGAGTGTCTAGTTGAGGCGTTTCTAGTCGTGGAGTTTCTAGTTGTGGAGTTTGTAGTTGCGGAGTTTCTAGTTGTGGAGTTTCTAGTTGTGGAGTTTCTAGTTGTGAAGTTTCTAGTTATGGAGTTTCAAGATGCGGAATTGATAGGTGTCGAGTTTCTAGTTATGGAGTTTCTAGTTGTCGGGTTTCTAATTGCGGAGTTTTTGTTGGGGAGTCTCTAATTGTGGAGTCTCTAATTGTGGAGTTTCTAGTTGTGGAGTTTCTAGTTGTGGAGTTTCTAGTTGTGGAATTTGTAGTTGTGGAGTATCTAGTTGTGGTGTTTCAAGTTGTGGTGCTTCTATCTGTGGAGTTTCTAGTTGTGGAGTCTTTAGTTGTGGAGTTCCTAGTTATGGAGTTTCTAGTTGTGGAGTGTCTAGTTGAGGAGTTCCTTGTTGTGGAGTTTCTAGTTGTGGAGTTTCTAGTTGTCGGGTTTGTAGTTGCGGAGTTTTTGTTGTGGAGTCCCAAGTTGTGGAGTTCCTAGTTGTGGAATTTCTATTTGCAGAGTTTCTAGTTGCGGAGTTTCTAGTTGTGGAGTCTGTAGTTGTGGAGCATCTAGTTGTGGTGTTTCAAGTTGTGGAGTTTCTATTTGTGGATTTTCTAGCTGTGGAGTTTCTAGTTGCGGAGTTTCTAGTTGCAGAGTTTCTAGTTGCGGACTTTGTAGCTGTGGAGTTTCTAGTTGCGGAGTTTCTAGTTGCAGAGTTTCTAGTTGTGGAGTTTCTAGTTGTGGAGTTTGTAGTTGCGGAGTTTCTAGTCGTGGAGTTTCTAGTTGCGGAGTTTCTAGTTGCAGAGTTTCTAGTTGCGGAGTTTTCTAGTTATGGAGTTTCTAGTTGCAGAGTTTCAAGTTGTTGAGTTCCTAGTTGTGGAATTTCTAGTTGTGGAGTTTGTAGCTGCAGAGTTTCTAGTTGTGGAGTTGGTAGCTGAGGAGTATCTGGTTGTAGATTTTGAAGTTGTAGAGTTCCTAGTTGTGGAGTGTCTAGTTTTGGAGTTCTAGTTGGTGAGTTTCTAGTTGCCGTGTTTCTAAATGTGAAGTCTCAAGTTGTGGTGCTTCTATCTGTGGAGTTTCTAGTTGTGGAGTCTTTAGTTCTGGAGTTCCTAGTTATGGAGTTTCTAGTTGTGGAGTGTCTGGTTGAGGAGTTTCTAGTTGGTGAGTGTCTAGTTGTGGAGTTTCTAGTGGCGGAGTCTGTAGTTGTGGAGTTCCTAGTTGCTGAGTTTCTAGTTGTGGAATTTGTATTTGTGGAGTATCTAGTTGTGGTGTTTCAAGTTGTGGAGTTTCTAGTTGTGGAGTTTCTAGTTGCGGAGTTTCTAGTTGGTGAGTTTCTAGTTGCCGTGTTTCTAATTGCGAAGTATCAAGTGGTGGTGCTTCTATCTGTGGAGTTTCTAGTTGTGAAGTCTTTAGTTGTGGACTTTCTAGTTGTGGAGTTTCTAGTTGTGGAGTGTGTAGTTGAGGAGTTCCTTGTTGTGGAGTTTCTAGTTGTGGAGTTTCTAGTTGTCGGGTTTCTAGTTGCGGAGTTTTTGTTGAGGAGTCTCTAATTGTGGAGTCTCAAGTTGTGGAGTTTCTAGTTTTGGAGTTTCTAGTTGTGGAGTTTCTAGTTGCGGAGTTTCTAGTTCCAGAGTTTCTAGTTGTTGACTTTGTAGCTATGGAGTTTCTATTTGCGGAGTATCTAGTTGCAGAGTTTCTAGTTGTGGAGTTTCTAGTTGTTGAGTTTGTAGTTGCGGAGTTTCTAGTTGTGGAGTTTCTAGTTGTGGAGTTTCTAGTTGTGGACTTTCTAGTTGTGGAGTTTCTAGTTCCCGAGTTTCTAGTTGGTGAGTTTCTAGTTGCCGTGTTTCTAAATGCGAAGTCTCAAGTTGTGGTGTTTCTATCTGTGGAATTTCTACTTGTGGAGTCTTTAGATGTGGAGCCTTTAGTTGTGGAGTCTTTAGTGTTGGAGTTCCTAGTGTTGGAGTTTCTAGTTGTGGAGTGTCTAGTTGAGGAGTTTCTAGTTGTGGAGTTTGTAGTTGCGGAGTTTCTAGTTGTGGAGTTTCTAGTTGTGGAGTTTCTAGTTGTGAAGTTTCTAGTTGTGGAGTTTCAAGATGCGGAATTGATAGGTGTGGAGTTTCTAGTTGTGGAGTTTCTAGTTGTCGGGTTTCTAGTTGCGGAGTTTTTGTTGTGGAGTCTCTAATTGTGGAGTCTCAAGTTGTGGAGTTTCTAGTTTTGGAGTTTCTAGTTGTGGAATTCTAGTTGTGGAATTTGTAGTTGTGGAGTATCTAGTTGTGGTGTTTCAAGTTGTGGAGTTTCTAGTTGTGGAGTTTCTAGTTGCGGAGTTTCTAGTTGGTGAGTTTCTAGTTGCCGTGTTTTTAAATGCGAAGTCTCAAGTTGTGGTGCTTCTATCTGTGGAGTTTCTAGTTGTGGAGTCTTTAGTTCTGGAGTTCCTAGTTGTGGAGTTTCTAGTTGTGGAGTGTCTAGTTGAGGCGTTTCTAGTCGTGGAGTTTCTAGTTGTGGAGTTTGTAGTTGCGGAGTTTCTAGTCGTGGAGTTTCTAGTTGCGGAGTTTCTAGTTGCAGAGTTTCTAGTTGCGGAGTTTTCTAGTTATGGAGTTTCTAGTTGCGGAGTTTCAAGTTGTAGAGTTCCTAGTTGTGGAGTGTCTAGTTGTGGAGTTCTAGTTGGTGAGTTTCTAGTTGCCGTGTTTCTAAATGTGAAGTCTCAAGTTGTGGTGCTTCTATCTGTGGAGTTTCTAGTTGTGGAGTCTTTAGTTGTGGAGTTCCTAGTTATGGAGTTTCTGGTTGTGGAGTTTCTTGTTGCGGAGATTGTAGTTACGGTGTGTCTAAATATGGAATTTTTTAGTTGTGGAATGTGTAGTTGTGGAGCATCTAGTTGTGGTGTTTCAAGTTGTGGAGTTTCTAGTTGAGGAGTTTCTAGTTGTGGCGTTTCTAGTTGTTGAGTTTCTGGTTGCCGAGTTTCTAGTTTCAAAGTCTCAATTTGTGGAGTTTGTAGCTGTGGAGTTTCTAGTTGTGGAGTTTCTGGTTGCCGAGTTTCTTGTTGCAAAGTCTCAAGTTGTGGAGTTTTTAGCTGTGGAGTTTCCAGTTGCGGAGTTTCTAGTTGTGAAGATTCTAGTTGTGGAGTTTGTAGTTGTGGAGTCTCTAGTTGTGGAGTTTCTAGTTAAGGAGTTTCTAGTTGCGAAGTGTCAAGTTGTGGAGTTTCTAGTTATGGAGTTTCTAGTTGGGAATCCGTAGTTGTGGGGTTCGCAGTTGTCGTTGTTTCTAGTTGCGGAGTTTCTAGTCGTGGAGTTTCTAGTTGTGGAGTTTCTAGCTGTGGAGTTTCTATTTGCGGAGTTTCTAGTTGCAGAGTTTCTAGTTGTGGAGTTTCTGGTTGTGGAGTTTCTAGTTGCGGAGTTTTCTAGTTGCGGAGTCTGTAGTTGTGGAGTTTCTATTTGTGGAGTTTCTATTTGTGGATTTTCTAGCTGTGGAGTTTCTAGTTGCGGAGTTTCTAGTTGCAGAATTTCTAGTTGCGGAATTTCTAGCTGTGGAGCTTCAAGTTGCGGAGTTTCTAGTTGCAGACTTTCTAGTTGTGGAGTTTCTAGTTGTGGAGTTTGTAGTTTTCGGGTTTCTAGTTGCGGAGTTTTTGATGTGGAGTCCCTGGTTGTGGAGTCTCTAGTTGTGAAGTTTCTAGTTGCAGAGTTTCTAGTTGCGGAGTTTCTAGTTGTGGAGTCTGTAGTTGTGGAGCATCTAGTTGTGGTGTTTCAAGTTGTGGAGTTTCTATTTGTGGATTTTCTAGCTGTGGAGTTTCTAGTTGCGGAGTATCTAGTTGCAGAGTTTCTAGTTGCGGACTTTGTAGCTGTGGAGTTTCTAGTTGCGGAGTTTCTAGTTGCAGAGTTTCTAGTTGTGGAGTTTCTAGTTGTGGAGTTTGTAGTTGCGGAGTTTCTAGTCGTGGAGTTTCTAGTTGCGGAGTTTCTAGTTGCAGAGTTTCTAGTTGCGGAGTTTTCTAGTTATGGAGTTTCTAGTTGCAGAGTTTCAAGTTGTTGAGTTCCTAGTTGTGGAGTTTCTAGTTGTGGAGTTTGTAGCTGCAGAGTTTCTAGTTGTGGAGTTGGTAGCTGAGGAGTATCTGGTTGTAGATTTTGAAGTTGTAGAGTTCCTAGTTGTGGAGTGTCTAGTTTTGGAGTTCTAGTTGGTGAGTTTCTAGTTGCCGTGTTTCTAAATGTGAAGTCTCAAGTTGTGGTGCTTCTATCTGTGGAGTTTCTAGTTGTGGAGTCTTTAGTTCTGGAGTTCCTAGTTATGGAGTTTCTAGTTGTGGAGTGTCTGGTTGAGGAGTTTCTAGTTGGTGAGTGTCTAGTTGTGGAGTTTCTAGTGGCGGAGTCTGTAGTTGTGGAGTTCCTAGTTGCTGAGTTTCTAGTTGTGGAATTTGTATTTGTGGAGTATCTAGTTGTGGTGTTTCAAGTTGTGGAGTTTCTAGTTGTGGAGTTTCTAGTTGCGGAGTTTCTAGTTGGTGAGTTTCTAGTTGCCGTGTTTCTAATTGCGAAGTATCAAGTGGTGGTGCTTCTATCTGTGGAGTTTCTAGTTGTGAAGTCTTTAGTTGTGGACTTTCTAGTTGTGGAGTTTCTAGTTGTGGAGTGTGTAGTTGAGGAGTTCCTTGTTGTGGAGTTTCTAGTTGTGGAGTTTCTAGTTGTCGGGTTTCTAGTTGCGGAGTTTTTGTTGAGGAGTCTCTAATTGTGGAGTCTCAAGTTGTGGAGTTTCTAGTTTTGGAGTTTCTAGTTGTGGAGTTTCTAGTTGCGGAGTTTCTAGTTCCAGAGTTTCTAGTTGTTGACTTTGTAGCTATGGAGTTTCTATTTGCGGAGTATCTAGTTGCAGAGTTTCTAGTTGTGGAGTTTCTAGTTGTTGAGTTTGTAGTTGCGGAGTTTCTAGTTGTGGAGTTTCTAGTTGTGGAGTTTCTAGTTGTGGACTTTCTAGTTGTGGAGTTTCTAGTTCCCGAGTTTCTAGTTGGTGAGTTTCTAGTTGCCGTGTTTCTAAATGCGAAGTCTCAAGTTGTGGTGTTTCTATCTGTGGAATTTCTACTTGTGGAGTCTTTAGATGTGGAGCCTTTAGTTGTGGAGTCTTTAGTGTTGGAGTTCCTAGTGTTGGAGTTTCTAGTTGTGGAGTGTCTAGTTGAGGAGTTTCTAGTTGTGGAGTTTGTAGTTGCGGAGTTTCTAGTTGTGGAGTTTCTAGTTGTGGAGTTTCTAGTTGTGAAGTTTCTAGTTGTGGAGTTTCAAGATGCGGAATTGATAGGTGTGGAGTTTCTAGTTGTGGAGTTTCTAGTTGTCGGGTTTCTAGTTGCGGAGTTTTTGTTGTGGAGTCTCTAATTGTGGAGTCTCAAGTTGTGGAGTTTCTAGTTTTGGAGTTTCTAGTTGTGGAATTCTAGTTGTGGAATTTGTAGTTGTGGAGTATCTAGTTGTGGTGTTTCAAGTTGTGGAGTTTCTAGTTGTGGAGTTTCTAGTTGCGGAGTTTCTAGTTGGTGAGTTTCTAGTTGCCGTGTTTTTAAATGCGAAGTCTCAAGTTGTGGTGCTTCTATCTGTGGAGTTTCTAGTTGTGGAGTCTTTAGTTCTGGAGTTCCTAGTTGTGGAGTTTCTAGTTGTGGAGTGTCTAGTTGAGGCGTTTCTAGTCGTGGAGTTTCTAGTTGTGGAGTTTGTAGTTGCGGAGTTTCTAGTCGTGGAGTTTCTAGTTGCGGAGTTTCTAGTTGCAGAGTTTCTAGTTGCGGAGTTTTCTAGTTATGGAGTTTCTAGTTGCGGAGTTTCAAGTTGTAGAGTTCCTAGTTGTGGAGTGTCTAGTTGTGGAGTTCTAGTTGGTGAGTTTCTAGTTGCCGTGTTTCTAAATGTGAAGTCTCAAGTTGTGGTGCTTCTATCTGTGGAGTTTCTAGTTGTGGAGTCTTTAGTTGTGGAGTTCCTAGTTATGGAGTTTCTGGTTGTGGAGTTTCTTGTTGCGGAGATTGTAGTTACGGTGTGTCTAAATATGGAATTTTTTAGTTGTGGAATGTGTAGTTGTGGAGCATCTAGTTGTGGTGTTTCAAGTTGTGGAGTTTCTAGTTGAGGAGTTTCTAGTTGTGGCGTTTCTAGTTGTTGAGTTTCTGGTTGCCGAGTTTCTAGTTGCAAAGTCTCAATTTGTGGAGTTTGTAGCTGTGGAGTTTCTAGTTGTGGAGTTTCTGGTTGCCGAGTTTCTTGTTGCAAAGTCTCAAGTTGTGGAGTTTTTAGCTGTGGAGTTTCCAGTTGCGGAGTTTCTAGTTGTGAAGATTCTAGTTGTGGAGTTTGTAGTTGTGGAGTCTCTAGTTGTGGAGTTTCTAGTTAAGGAGTTTCTAGTTGCGAAGTGTCAAGTTGTGGAGTTTCTAGTTATGGAGTTTCTAGTTGGGAATCCGTAGTTGTGGGGTTCGCAGTTGTCGTTGTTTCTAGTTGCGGAGTTTCTAGTCGTGGAGTTTCTAGTTGTGGAGTTTCTAGCTGTGGAGTTTCTATTTGCGGAGTTTCTAGTTGCAGAGTTTCTAGTTGTGGAGTTTCTGGTTGTGGAGTTTCTAGTTGCGGAGTTTTCTAGTTGCGGAGTCTGTAGTTGTGGAGTTTCTATTTGTGGAGTTTCTATTTGTGGATTTTCTAGCTGTGGAGTTTCTAGTTGCGGAGTTTCTAGTTGCAGAATTTCTAGTTGCGGAATTTCTAGCTGTGGAGTTTCAAGTTGCGGAGTTTCTAGTTGCAGACTTTCTAGTTGTGGAGTTTCTAGTTGTGGAGTTTGTAGTTTTCGGGTTTCTAGTTGCGGAGTTTTTGATGTGGAGTCCCTGGTTGTGGAGTCTCTAGTTGTGAAGTTTCTAGTTGCAGAGTTTCTAGTTGCGGAGTTTCTAGTTTTGGAGTCTGTAGTTGTGGTGTCTGCAGTTGTAGAGTTTCTAGTTGTGGAGTTTTTAGTTATGGAGTCTCTCGTTGTGGAGTTTCTAGTTGCGAAGTTTCTAGTTGCTGAGTTTCTATTTGCAAAGTCTAAAGTTGTGGAGTTTCGAGCTGTGGAGTTTCTAGTTGCGGAGTTTCTAGTTGTAGAGTTTCTAGTTGTGGAGTTTCTAGTTGTGGAATTTGTAGTTGTGGAGTATCTAGTTGTGGAGTTTCTGGTTGTGGAGTTTGTTGTTGCGGAGATTGTAGTTGCGGTGTGTCTAAATATGGAATTTTTTAGTTGTGGAATGTGTAGTTGTTGAGCATCTAGTTGTGGTGTTTCAAGTTGTGGAGTTTCTTGTTGTGGAGTTTCTAGTTGTGGCGTTTCTAGTTGTTGAGTTTCTGGTTGCCGAGTTTCTAGTTGCAAAGTCTCAATTTGTGGAGTTTCTAGCTGTGGAGTTTCTAGTTGTGGAGTTTCTAGTTGTGGAGTTTCTGGTTGCCGAGTTTCTAGTTGCAAAGTCTCAAGTTGTGGAGTTTTTAGCTGTGGAGTTTCTAGTTGCGGAGTTTCTAGTTGTGGAGTTTCTAGTTGTGGAGTTTGTAGTTGTGGAGTCTCTAGTTGTGGAGTTTCTAGTTAAGGAGTTTCTAGTTGCGAAGTGTCAAGTTGTGGAGTTTCTAGTTATGGAGTTTCTAGTTGGGAATCTGTAGTTGTGGGGTTCGTAGTTGTCGTTGTTTCTAGTTGCGGAGTTTCTAGTCATGGAGTTTCTAGTTGTGGAGTTTCTAGCTGTGGAGTTTCTATTTGCGGAGTTTCTAGTTGCAGAGTTTCTAGTTGTGGAGTTTCTAGTTGTGGAGTATCTAGTTGCGGAGTTTTCTAGTTGCGGAGTCTGTAGTTGTGGAGTTTCTATTTGTGGAGTTTCTATTTGTGGATTTTCCAGCTGTGGAGTTTCTAGTTGCGGAGTTTCTGGTTGCAGAATTTCTAGTTGCGGAATTTCGAGCTGTGGAGTTTCTAGTTGCGGAGTTTCTAGTTGCAGACTTTCTAGTTGTGGAGTTTCTAGTTGTGGAGTTTGTAGTTTTCGGGTTTCTAGTTGCGGAGTTTTTGATGTGGAGTCCCTGGTTGTGGAGTCTCTAGTTGTGAAGTTTCTAGTTGCAGAGTTTCTAGTTGCGGAGTTTCTAGTTGTGGAGTCTGTAGTTGTGGAGTCTGCAGTTGTGGGGTTTCTAGTTGTGGAGTTTTTAGTTATGGAGTCTCTCGTTGTGGAGTTTCTAGTTGCGAAGTTTCTAGTTGCTGAGTTTCTATTTACAAAGTCTAAAGTTGTGGAGTTTCGAGCTGTGGAGTTTCTAGTTGCGGAGTTTCTAGTTGTAGAGTTTCTAGTTGTGGAGTTTCTAGTTGTGGAATTTGTAGTTGTGGAGTATCTAGTTGTGGTGTTTCAAGTTGTGGAGTTTCTAGTTATGGAGTTTCTAGTTGCGGAGTTTCTAGTTGGTGAGTTTTTAGTGGCCGTGGTTCTAAATGCGAAGTCTCAAGTTGTGGTGTTTCTATCTGTGGAGTTTCTAGTTGCAAAGTCTCAAGTTGTGGATTTTCTAGCTGTGGATTTTCTAGTTGTGGAGTGTCTAGTTGTGGAGTTTGTAGTTGTGGAGTTTGTAGTTGTGAGGTTCGTAGTTGGGGAGTTTTTAGTTGTGGAGTTTCTAGTTGTGGAGTCTCTAGTTGTGGAGTTTCTAGTTGTGGAGTTTATAGGTGTGGAGTTTCTAGTTGGAGTTTTTTCCGAGTTTCTAGTTGTAGATTTTCTAGTTGCAGAGTTCCTACTTGTGGAGTTTCTAGTTGTGGGGTTTCTAGTTGTTGAAATTCTAGCTGTGGAGTTTATACTTATAGAATCTCTAGTCCTGGAGTTTCTAGTTGTGTAGTTTCTATCTCAGGAGTTTCTAAATGTGAAGTCCCTAGTTGTGCAGTCTCTAGTTGTGGAGTTTCTAGTTTTGACGTTTCTGGTTGTGGATTTTCTAGTTGCAGAGTTTCCAGTTGCAGAGTTTCAAGTTGTGGAGTTTCTAGTTGCGGAGTCTCTAGTTGTGGAGTCTCTAGTTGTGGAGTTTCTGGTTGTGGAGTTTCTTGTTGCGGAGATTGTAGTTGCGGTGTGTCTAAATATGGAATTTTTTAGTTGTGGAATGTGTAGTTGTGGAGCATCTAGTTGTGGTGTTTCAAGTTGTGGAGTTTCTAGTTGAGGAGTTTCTAGTTGTGGCGTTTCTAGTTGTTGAGTTTCTGGTTGCCGAGTTTCTAGTTGCAAAGTCTCAATTTGTGGAGTTTGTAGCTGTGGAGTTTCTAGTTGTGGAGTTTCTGGTTGCCGAGTTTCTTGTTGCAAAGTCTCAAGTTGTGGAGTTTTTAGCTGTGGAGTTTCCAGTTTCGGAGTTTCTAGTTGTGAAGTTTCTAGTTGTGGAGTTTGTTGTTGTGGAGTCTCTAGTTGTGGAGTTTCTAGTTAAGGAGTTTCTAGTTGCGAAGTGTCAAGTTGTGGAGTTTCTAGTTATGGAGTTTCTAGTTGGGAATCCGTAGTTGTGGGGTTCGCAGTTGTCGTTGTTTCTAGTTGCGGAGTTTCTAGTCGTGGAGTTTCTAGTTGTGGAGTTTCTAGCTGTGGAGTTTCTATTTGCGGAGTTTCTAGTTGCAGAGTTTCTAGTTGTGGAGTTTCTGGTTGTGGAGTTTCTAGTTGCGGAGTTTTCTAGTTGCGGAGTCTGTAGTTGTGGAGTTTCTATTTGTGGAGTTTCTATTTGTGGATTTTCTAGCTGTGGAGTTTCTAGTTGCGGAGTTTCTAGTTGCAGAATTTCTAGTTGCGGAATTTCTAGCTGTGGAGTTTCAAGTTGCGGAGTTTCTAGTTGCAGACTTTCTAGTTGTGGAGTTTCTAGTTGTGGAGTTTGTAGTTTTCGGGTTTCTAGTTGCGGAGTTTTTGATGTGGAGTCCCTGGTTGTGGAGTCTCTAGTTGTGAAGTTTCTAGTTGCAGAGTTTCTAGTTGCGGAGTTTCTAGTTGTGGAGTTTTTAGTTATGGAGTCTCTCGTTGTGGAGTTTCTAGTTGCGAAGTTTCTAGTTGCTGAGTTTCTATTTGCAAAGTCTAAAGTTGTGGAGTTTCGAGCTGTGGAGTTTCTAGTTGCGAAGTTTCTAGTTGTAGAGTTTCTAGTTGTGGAGTTTCTAGTTGTGGAATTTGTTGTTGTGGAGTATCTAGTTGTGGTGTTTCAAGTTGTGGAGTTTCTAGTTGCGGAGCTTCTAGTTGGTGAGTTTCTAGTGGCCGTGGTTCTAAATGCGAAGTCTCAAGTTGTGGTGTTTCTATCTGTGGAGTTTCTAGTTGCAAAGTCTCAAGTTGTGGATTTTCTAGCTGTGGAGTTTCTAGTTGTGGAGTGTCTAGTTGTGGAGTTTCTAGTTGTGGAGTTTGTAGTTGTGAGGTTCGTAGTTGTGAAGTTTTAGTTGTGGAGTTTCTAGTTGTGGAGTCTCTAGTTGTGGAGTTTCTAGTTGCGAAGTCTCAAGTTGTGGAGTTTCTAGTTGTGGAGTTTCTAGTTGGGGGTTCGTAGTTGTGGGGTTCGTAGTTGTGGAGTTTCTAATTGCGAAGTCTCAAGTTGTGGAGTTTCTAGTTGTGGAGTTTCTAGTTGGGGGTTCGTAGTTGCGGAGTTTCTAGTTGCAGAGTTTCTAGTTGCGGAGTTTTCTAGTTATGGAGTTTCTAGTTGCGGAGTTTCAAGTTGTTAAATTCCTAGTTGTAGAGTTTCTAGTTGTGGAGTTTGTAGCTGCGGAGTTTCTAGTTGTGGAGTTGGTAGCTGTGGAGTATCTGGTTGTGGAGTTTGAAGTTGTAGAGTTCCTAGTTGTGGAGTGTCTAGTTGTGGAGTTTCTAGTGGCGGAGTCTGTAGTTGTGGAGTTCCTAGTTGCTGAGTTTCTATTCGTTGATTTTCTAGCTGTGGAGCTTCTAGTTGCGTAGTTTCTAGTTGCAGAGTTTCTAGTTGCGGACTTTATAGCGTAGGAGTCTCTAGTTGCGGAGTTTCTAGTTGCAGAGTTTCTAGTCGTGGAGTTTCTAGTTGTGGAGTTTGTAGTTGCGGAGTTTCTAGTTGTGGAGTTTCTAGTTGTGGAGTTTCTAGTTGTGAAGTTTCTAGTTGTGGAGTTTCAAGATGCGGAATTGATAGGTGTGGAGTTTCTAGTTGTGGAGTTTCTAGTTGTCGGGTTTCTAGTTGCGGAGTTTTTGTTGTGGAGTCTCTAACTGTGGAGTCTCAAGTTGTGGAGTTTCTAGTTTTGGAGTTTCTAGTTGTGGAGTTTCTAGATGTGGAATTTGTAGTTGTGGAGTATCTAGTTGTGGTGTTTCAAGTTGTGGAGTTTCTAGTTGTGGAGTTTCTAGTTGCGGAGTTTCTAGTTGGTGAGTTTCTAGTTGCCGTGTTTCTAAATGCGAAGTCTCAAGTTTTGGTGCTTCTATCTGTGGAGTTTCTAGTTGTGGAGTCTTTAGTTGTGGAGTTCCTAGTTGTGGAGTTTCTAGTTGTGGAGTGTCTAGTTGAGGCGTTTCTAGTCGTGGAGTTTCTAGTTGTGGAGTTTGTAGTTGCGGAGTTTCTAGTTGTGGAGTTTCTAGTTGTGGAGTTTCTAGTTGTGAAGTTTCTAGTTATGGAGTTTCAAGATGCGGAATTGATAGGTGTCGAGTTTCTAGTTATGGAGTTTCTAGTTGTCGGGTTTCTAATTGCGGAGTTTTTGTTGGGGAGTCTCTAATTGTGGAGTCTCTAATTGTGGAGTTTCTAGTTGTGGAGTTTCTAGTTGTGGAGTTTCTAGTTGTGGAATTTGTAGTTGTGGAGTATCTAGTTGTGGTGTTTCAAGTTGTGGTGCTTCTATCTGTGGAGTTTCTAGTTGTGGAGTCTTTAGTTGTGGAGTTCCTAGTTATGGAGTTTCTAGTTGTGGAGTGTCTAGTTGAGGAGTTCCTTGTTGTGGAGTTTCTAGTTGTGGAGTTTCTAGTTGTCGGGTTTGTAGTTGCGGAGTTTTTGTTGTGGAGTCCCAAGTTGTGGAGTTCCTAGTTGTGGAATTTCTATTTGCAGAGTTTCTAGTTGCGGAGTTTCTAGTTGTGGAGTCTGTAGTTGTGGAGCATCTAGTTGTGGTGTTTCAAGTTGTGGAGTTTCTATTTGTGGATTTTCTAGCTGTGGAGTTTCTAGTTGCGGAGTTTCTAGTTGCAGAGTTTCTAGTTGCGGACTTTGTAGCTGTGGAGTTTCTAGTTCCGGAGTTTCTAGTTGCAGAGTTTCTAGTTGTGGAGTTTCTAGTTGTGGAGTTTGTAGTTGCGGAGTTTCTAGTCGTGGAGTTTCTAGTTGCGGAGTTTCTAGTTGCAGAGTTTCTAGTTGCGGAGTTTTCTAGTTATGGAGTTTCTAGTTGCAGAGTTTCAAGTTGTTGAGTTCCTAGTTGTGGAGTTTCTAGTTGTGGAGTTTGTAGCTGCAGAGTTTCTAGTTGTGGAGTTGGTAGCTGAGGAGTATCTGGTTGTAGATTTTGAAGTTGTAGAGTTCCTAGTTGTGGAGTGTCTAGTTTTGGAGTTCTAGTTGGTGAGTTTCTAGTTGCCGTGTTTCTAAATGTGAAGTCTCAAGTTGTGGTGCTTCTATCTGTGGAGTTTCTAGTTGTGGAGTCTTTAGTTCTGGAGTTCCTAGTTATGGAGTTTCTAGTTGTGGAGTGTCTGGTTGAGGAGTTTCTAGTTGGTGAGTGTCTAGTTGTGGAGTTTCTAGTGGCGGAGTCTGTAGTTGTGGAGTTCCTAGTTGCTGAGTTTCTAGTTGTGTAATTTGTATTTGTGGAGTATCTAGTTGTGGTGTTTCAAGTTGTGGAGTTTCTAGTTGTGGAGTTTCTAGTTGCGGAGTTTCTAGTTGGTGAGTTTCTAGTTGCCGTGTTTCTAATTGCGAAGTATCAAGTGGTGGTGCTTCTATCTGTGGAGTTTCTAGTTGTGAAGTCTTTAGTTGTGGACTTTCTAGTTGTGGAGTTTCTAGTTGTGGAGTGTGTAGTTGAGGAGTTCCTTGTTGTGGAGTTTCTAGTTGTGGAGTTTCTAGTTGTCGGGTTTCTAGTTGCGGAGTTTTTGTTGAGGAGTCTCTAATTGTGGAGTCTCAAGTTGTGGAGTTTCTAGTTTTGGAGTTTCTAGTTGTGGAGTTTCTAGTTGCGGAGTTTCTAGTTCCAGAGTTTCTAGTTGTTGACTTTGTAGCTATGGAGTTTCTATTTGCGGAGTATCTAGTTGCAGAGTTTCTAGTTGTGGAGTTTCTAGTTGTTGAGTTTGTAGTTGCGGAGTTTCTAGTTGTGGAGTTTCTAGTTGTGGAGTTTCTAGTTGTGGACTTTCTAGTTGTGGAGTTTCTAGTTCCCGAGTTTCTAGTTGGTGAGTTTCTAGTTGCCGTGTTTCTAAATGCGAAGTCTCAAGTTGTGGTGTTTCTATCTGTGGAATTTCTACTTGTGGAGTCTTTAGATGTGGAGCCTTTAGTTGTGGAGTCTTTAGTGTTGGAGTTCCTAGTGTTGGAGTTTCTAGTTGTGGAGTGTCTAGTTGAGGAGTTTCTAGTTGTGGAGTTTGTAGTTGCGGAGTTTCTAGTTGTGGAGTTTCTAGTTGTGGAGTTTCTAGTTGTGAAGTTTCTAGTTGTGGAGTTTCAAGATGCGGAATTGATAGGTGTGGAGTTTCTAGTTGTGGAGTTTCTAGTTGTCGGGTTTCTAGTTGCGGAGTTTTTGTTGTGGAGTCTCTAATTGTGGAGTCTCAAGTTGTGGAGTTTCTAGTTTTGGAGTTTCTAGTTGTGGAATTCTAGTTGTGGAATTTGTAGTTGTGGAGTATCTAGTTGTGGTGTTTCAAGTTGTGGAGTTTCTAGTTGTGGAGTTTCTAGTTGCGGAGTTTCTAGTTGGTGAGTTTCTAGTTGCCGTGTTTTTAAATGCGAAGTCTCAAGTTGTGGTGCTTCTATCTGTGGAGTTTCTAGTTGTGGAGTCTTTAGTTCTGGAGTTCCTAGTTGTGGAGTTTCTAGTTGTGGAGTGTCTAGTTGAGGCGTTTCTAGTCGTGGAGTTTCTAGTTGTGGAGTTTGTAGTTGCGGAGTTTCTAGTCGTGGAGTTTCTAGTTGCGGAGTTTCTAGTTGCAGAGTTTCTAGTTGCGGAGTTTTCTAGTTATGGAGTTTCTAGTTGCGGAGTTTCAAGTTGTAGAGTTCCTAGTTGTGGAGTGTCTAGTTGTGGAGTTCTAGTTGGTGAGTTTCTAGTTGCCGTGTTTCTAAATGTGAAGTCTCAAGTTGTGGTGCTTCTATCTATGGAGTTTCTAGTTGTGGAGTCTTTAGTTGTGGAGTTCCTAGTTATGGAGTTTCTAGTTGTGGAGTGTCTGGTTGAGGAGTTTCTAGTTGGTGAGTGTCTAGTTGTGGAGTTTCTAGTGGTGGAGTCTGTAGTTGTGGAGTTCCTAGTTGCTGAGTTTCTATTTGTTGATTTTCTAGCTGTGGAGCTTCTGGTTGCGTACTTTCTAGTTGCAGAGTTTCTAGTTGCGGACTTTCTAGCGTAGGAGTTTCTAGTTGCGGAGTTTCTAGTTGCAGAGTTTCTAGTCGTGGAGTTTCTAGTTGTGGAGTTTGTAGTTGCGGAGTTTCTAGTTTTGGAGTTTCTAGTTGTGGAGTTTCTAGTTGTGGAGTTTCTAGTTGTCGGGTTTCTAGTTGTGGAGTTTTTGTTGTGGAGTCTCTAATTGTGGAGTCTCAAGTTGTGGAGTTTCTAGTTTTGGAGTTTCTAGTTGTGGAGTTTCTAGTTGTGGAATTTGTAGTTGTGGAGTATCTAGTTGTGGTGTTTCAAGTTGTGGAGTTCCTAGTTGTGGAGTTTCTAGTTGCGGAGTTTCTAGTTGGTGAGTTTCTAGTTGCCGTGTTTCTAAATGCGAAGTCTCAAGTTGTGGTGCTTCTATCTGTGGAGTTTCTAGTTGTGGAGTCTTTAGTTGTGGAGTTCCTAGTTGTGGAGTTTCTAGTTGTGGAGTGTCTAGTTGAGGCGTTTCTAGTCGTGGAGTTTCTAGTTGTGGAGTTTGTAGTTGCGGAATTTCTAGTCATGGAGTTTCTAGTTGCGGAGTTTCTATTTGCAGAGTTTCTAGTTGCGGAGATTTCTAGTTATGGAGTTTCTAGTTGCGGAGTTTCAAGTTGTTGAGTTCCTAGTTGTGGAGTTTCTAGTTGTGGAGTTTCTAGTTGTGGAGTTTCTAGTTGTGGAATTTGTAGTTGTGGAGTATCTAGTTGTGGTGTTTCAAGTTGTGGAGTTTCTAGTTGTGGAGTTTCTAGTTGCGGAGTTTCTAGTTGGTGAGTTTCTAGTTGCCGTGTTTCTAAATGCGAAGTATCAAGTTGTGGTGCTTCTGTCTGTGGAGTTTCTAGTTGTGAAGTCTTAAGTTGTGGACTTTCTATTTGTGGAGTTTCTAGTTGTGGAGTGTCTAGTTGAGGAGTTCCTTGTTGTGGAGTTTCTAGTTGTGGAGTTTCTAGTTGTCGGGTTTGTAGTTGCGGAGTTTTTGTTGTGGAGTCCCAAGTTGTGGAGTTCCTAGTTGTGGAATTTCTAGTTGCAGAGTTTCTAGTTGCGGAGTTTCTAGTTGTGGAGTCTGTAGTTGTGGAGCATCTAGTTGTGGTAATTCAAGTTGTGGAGTTTCTATTTGTGGATTTTCTAGCTGTGGAGTTTCTAGTTGCGGAGTTTCTAGTTGCAGAGTTTCTAGTTGCGGACTTTGTAGCTGTGGAGTTTCTAGTTGCGGAGTTTCTAGTTGCAGAGTTTCTAGTTGTGGAGTTTCTAGTTGTGGAGTTTGTAGTTGCGGAGTTTCTAGTCGTGGAGTTTCTAGTTGCGGAGTTTCTAGTTGCAGAGTTTCTAGTTGCGGAGTTTTCTAGTTATGGAGTTTCTAGTTGCAGAGTTTCAAGTTGTTGAGTTCCTAGTTGTGGAGTTTCTAGTTGTGGAGTTTGTAGCTGCAGAGTTTCTAGTTGTGGAGTTGGTAGCTGTGGAGTAACTGGTTGTAGATTTTGAAGTTGTAGAGTTCCTAGTTGTGGAGTGTCTAGTTGTGGAGTTATAGTTGGTGAGTTTCTAGTTGCCGTGTTTCTAAATGTGAAGTCTCAAGTTGTGGTGCTTCTATCTGTGGAGTTTCTAGTTGTGGAGTCTTTAGATGTGGAGTTCCTAGTTATGGAGTTTCTAGTTGTGGAATGTCTGGTTGAGGAGTTTCTAGTTGGTGAGTTTCTAGTTGTGGAGTGTCTAGTTGAGGAGTTCTTAGTTGTGGAGTTTCTAGTTGTGGAGTTTCTAGTTGTCGGGTTTGTAGTCGGAGTTTTTGTTGTGGAGTCCCAAGTTGTGGAGTCCCTAGTTGCGGAATTTCTAGTTGCAGAGTTTCTATTTGAGGAGTTTCTAGTTGTGGAGTCCGTAGTTGTGGAGCATCTAGTTGTGGTCTTTCAAGTTGTGGAGTTTCTATTTGTGGAGTTTCTATTTGTGGATTTTCTAGCTGTGGAGTTTCTAGTTGCGGAGTTTCTAGTTCCAGAGTTTCTAGTTGTTGACTTTGTAGCTATGGAGTTTCTATTTGCGGAGTATTTAGTTGCAGAGTTTCTAGTTGTGGAGTTTCTAGTTGTTGAGTTTGTAGTTGCGGAGTTTCTAGTTGTGGAGTTTCTAGTTGTGGAGTTTCTAGTTGTGGACTTTCTAGTTGTGGAGTTTCTAGTTCCCGAGTTTCTAGTTGGTGAGTTTCTAGTTGCCGTGTTTCTAAATGCGAAGTCTCAAGTTGTGGTGTTTCTATCTGTGGAATTTCTACTTGTGGAGTCTTTAGTTGTGGAGCCTTTAGTTGTGGAGTCTTTAGTGTTGGAGTTCCTAGTGTTGGAGTTTCTAGTTGTGGAGTGTCTAGTTGAGGAGTTTCTAGTTGTGGAGTTTATAGGTGTGGAGTTTCTAGTTGGAGTTTTTTTCCGAGTTTCTAGTTGTAGATTTTCTAGTCGTAGAGTTCCTACTTGTGGAGTTTCTAGTTGTGGGGTTTCTAGTTGTTGAAAATCTAGCTGTGGAGTTTATACTTATAGAATCTCTAGTCCAGGAGTTTCTAGTTGTGTAGTTTCTATCTCAGGAGTTTCTAAATGTGAAGTCCCTAGTTGTGCGGTTTCTAGTTGTGACGTTTCTGGTTGTGGATTTTCTAGTTGCAGAGTTTCCAGTTGCAGAGTTTTAAGTTGTGGAGTTTCTAGTTGCGGAGTCTCTAGTTCTGGAGTCTCTAGTTGTGGAGTTTCTGGTTGTGGAGTTTCTAGTTGCGGAGATTGTAGTTGCGGTGTGTCAAAATATGGAGTTTCTAGTTGTGGAATGTGTAGTTGTGGAGCATCTAGTTGTGGTGTTTCAAGTTGTGGAGTTTCTAGTTGTGGAGTTTCTAGTTGTGGTGTTTCTAGTTGTTGAGTTTCTGGTTGCCGAGTTTCTAGTTGCAAAGTCTCAATTTGTGGAGTTTCTAGCTGTGGAGTTTCTAGTTGTGGAGTTTCTAGTTGTGGAGTTTCTGGTTGCCGAGTTTCTAGTTGCAAAGTCTCAAGTTGTGGAGTTTTTAGCTGTGGAGTTTCCAGTTGCGGAGTTTCTAGTTGTGGAGTTTCTAGTTGTGGAGTTTGTAGTTGTGGAGTCTCTGGTTGTGGAGTTTCTAGTTAAGGAGTTTCTAGTTGCGAAGTGTCAAGTTGTGGAGTTTCTAGTTGGGAATCCGTAGTTGTGGGGTTCGTAGTTGTCGGGTTTCTAGTTGCGGAGTTTCTAGTCGTGGAGTTTCCAGTTGTGGAGTTTCTAGCTGTGGAGTTTCTATTTGCGAAGTTTCTAGTTGCAGAGTTTCTAGTTGTGGAGTTTCTAGTTGTGGAGTTTCTAGTTGCGGAGTTTTCTAGTTGCGGAGTCTGTACTTGTGGAGTTTCTATTTGTGGAGTTTCTATTTGTGGATTTTCTAGCTGTGGAGTTTCTAGTTGCGGAGTTTCTAGTTGCAGAATTTCTAGTTGTGGAATTTCTAGCTGTGGAGTTTCGAGTTGCGGAGTTTCTAGTTCCAGACTTTCTAGTTGTGGAGTTTCTAGTTGTGAAGTTTGTAGTTCTCGGGTTTTTAGTTGCGGAGTTTTTGATGTGGAGTCCCTGGTTGTGGAGTCTCTAGTTGTGAAGTTTCTAGTTGCAGAGTTTCTAGCTGCGGAGTTTCTAGTTGTGGAGTCTGTAGTTGTGGAGTCTGCAGTTGTGGAGTTTCTAGTTGTGCAGTTTTTAGTTATGGAGTCTCTCGTTGTGGAGTTTCTAGTTGCGAAGTTTCTAGTTGCCGAGTTTCTAGTGGCAAAGTCTAAAGTTGTGGAGTTTCGAGCTGTGGAGTTTCTAAATGCGGAGTTTCTAGTTGTAGAGTTTCTAGTTGTGGAGTTTCTAGTTGTGGAATTTGTAGTTGTGGAGTATCTAGTTGTGGTGTTTCAAGTTGTGGAGTTTCTAGTTATGGAGTTTCTAGTTGCGGAGTTTCTAGTTGGTGAGTTTCTAGTTGCCGTGGTTCTAAATGCGAAGTCTCAAGTTGTGGTGTTTCTATCTGTGGAGTTTCTAGTTGCAAAGTCTCAAGTTGTGGATTTTCTAGCTGTGGAGTTTCTAGTTGTGGAGTGTCTAGTTGTGGAGTTTCTAGTTGTGGAGTTTGTAGTTGTGAGGTTCGTAGTTGTGGAGTTTTCAGTTGTGGAGTTTCTAGTTGTGGAGTCTCTAGTTGTGGAGTTTCTAGTTGTGGAGTTTCTAGTTGCGAAGTCTCAAGTTGTGGAGTTTCTAGTTGTGGAGTTTCTAGTTGGGGGTTCGTAGTTGTGGGGTTCGTATTTTTGGAGTTTCTAGTTGTGGAGTCTCTAGTTGTGAAGTTTCTATTTTTTGATTTTCTAGCTGTGGAGTTTCTAGTTGCGTAGTTTCCTGTTGCAGAGTTTCTAGTTGCGGACTTTCTAGCATTGAAGTTTCTAGTTGCGGAGTTTCTAGTTGCAGAGTTTCTAGTCGTGTAGTTTCTAGTTGTGGAGTTTGTAGTTGCGGAGTTTGTGGTTGTAGAGTTTCTAGTTGTGGAGTTTCTAGTTGTGAAGTTTCTAGTTGTGGAGTTTAAAGATGCGGAATTGATAGGTGTGGAGTTTCTAGTTGTGGAGTTTCTAGTTGTCGGGTTTCTAGTTGCGGAGTTTTTGTTGTGGAGTCTCTAATTGTGGAGTCTCTAGTTGTGGAGTTTCTAGTTTTGGAGTTTCTAGTTGTGGAGTTTCTAGTTGTGGAATTTGTAGTTGTGGAGTATCTAGTTGTGGTGTTTCCAGTTGTGGAGTTTCTAGTTGTGGAGTTTCTAGTTGCGGAGTTTCTAGTTGGTGAGTTTCTATTTGTCGTGTTTCTAAATGCGAAGTCTCAAGTTGTGGTGCTTCTATCTGTGGAGTTTCTAGTTGTGGAGTCTTTAGTTGTGGAGTTCCTAGTTGTGGAGTTTCTAGTTGTGGAGTGTCTAGTTGGGGAGTTCCTAGTTGTGGAGTTTCTAGTTGTGGAGTTTCTAGTTGTCGGTTTGTAGTTGTGGAGTTTTGTTATGGAGTCCCAAGTTGTGGAGTTCCTAGTTGTGGAATTTCTTGTTGCAGAGTTTCTAGTTGCGGAGTTTCTAGTTGTGGAGTCTGTAGTTGTGGAGCATCTAGTTGTGGTGTTTCAAGTTGTGGAGTTTCTATTTGTGGATTTTCTAGCTGTGGAGTTTCTAGTTGCGGAGTTTCTAGTTGCAGAGTTTCTAGTTGCAGACTTTGTAGCTGTGGAGTTTCTAGTTGCGGAGTTTCTAGTTGCAGAGTTTCTAGTTGCGGAGTTTTCTAGTTATGGAGTTTCTAGTTGCGGAGTTTCAAGTTGTTGAGTTCCTAGTTGTGGAGTTTCTAGTTGTGGAGTTTGTAGCTGCAGAGTTTCTAGTTGTGGAGTTGGTAGCTGTGGAGTATCTGGTTGTAGATTTTGAAGTTGTAGAGTTCCTAGTTGTGGAGTGTCTAGTTGTGGAGTTTCTAGTTGGTGAGTTTCTAGTTGCCGTGTTTCTAAATGTGAAGTCTCAAGTTGTGGTGCTTCTATCTGTAGAGTTTCTAGTTGTGGAGTCTTTAGTTGTGGATTTCCTAGTTATGGAGTTTCTAGTTGTGGAGTGTCTGGTTGAGGAGTTTCTAGTTGGTGAGTTTCTAGGTTGGAGTGTCTAGTTGAGGAATTCCTAGTTGTGGAGTTTCTAGTTGTGGAGTTTCTAGTTGTCGGGTTTGTAGTCGGAGTTTTTGTTGTGGAGTCCCAAGTTGTGGAGTCCCTAGTTGTGGAATTTCTAGTTGCAGAGTTTCTATTTGCGGAGTTTCTAGTTGTGGAGTCCGTAGTTGTGGAGCATCTAGTTGTGGTGTTTCAAGTTGTGGAGTTTCTATTTGTGGAGTTTCTATTTGTGGATTTTCTAGCTGTGGAGTTTCTAGTTGCGGAGTTTCTAGTTCCACAGTTTCTAGTTGTTGACTTTGTAGCTATGGAGTTTCTATTTGCGGAGTATCTAGTTGCAGAGTTTCTAGTTGTGGAGTTTCTAGTTGTGGAGTTTCTAGTTCCCGAGTTTCTAGTTGGTGAGTTTCTAGTTGCCGTGTTTCTAAATGCGAAGTCTCAAGTTGTGGTGTTTCTATCTGTGGAATTTCTACTTGTGGAGTCTTTAGTTGTGGAGCCTTTAGTTGTGGAGTCTTTAGTGTTGGAGTTCCTAGTGTTGGAGTTTCTCGTTGTGGAGTGTCTAGTTGAGGAGTTTCTAGTTGTGGAGTTTAGAGGTGTGGAGTTTCTAGTTGGAGTTTTTTTCCGAGTTTCTAGTTGTAGATTTTCTAGTTGCAGAGTTCGTACTTGTGGAGTTTCTAGTTGTGGGATTTCTTGTTGTTGAAATTCTAGCTGTGGAGTTTATACTTATAGAATCTCTTGTCCTGGAGTTTCTAGTTGTGTAGTTTCTATCTCAGGAGTTTCTAAATGTGAAGTCCCTAGTTGTGCAGTCTCTAGTTGTGGAGTTTCTAGTTGTGGAGTTTTTAGTTGTGGAGTTTTTAGTTGTGGAGTTTCTTGTTATGCAGTTTCTAGTTGTGACGTTTCTGGTTGTGGATTTTCTAGTTGCAGAGTTTCCAGTTGCAGAGTTTCAAGTTGTGGAGTTTCTAGTTGCGGAGTCTCTAGTTGTGGAGTCTCTAGTTGTGGAGTTTCTGGTTGTGGAGTTTCTAGTTGCGGAGATTGTAGTT
This sequence comes from Rhipicephalus microplus, assembly GCF_043290135.1. Classification (NCBI taxonomy): domain Eukaryota; kingdom Metazoa; phylum Arthropoda; class Arachnida; order Ixodida; family Ixodidae; genus Rhipicephalus; species Rhipicephalus microplus. The sequence continues at coordinate 100,816,487 of NC_134707.1, read as the reverse complement.
GCGGTGTGTCTAAATATGGAGTTTCTAGTTGTGGAATGTGTAGTTGTGGAGCATCTAGTTGTGGTGTTTCAAGTTGTGGAGTTTCTAGTTGTGGAGTTTCTAGTTGTGGCGTTTCTAGTTGTTGAGTTTCTGGTTGCCGAGTTTCTAGTTGCAAAGTCTCAAGTTGTGGAGTTTTTAGCTGTGGATTTTCCAGTTGTGGAGTTTCTAGTTGTGGAGTTTCTAGTTGTGGAGTTTGTAGTAGTGGAGTCTCTAGTTGTGGAGTTTCTAGTTAAGGAGTTTCTAGTTGCGAAGTGTCAAGTTGTGGAGCTTCTAGTTGTGGAGTTTCTAGTGTGGAATCCGTAGTTGTGGGGTTCGTATATGTCGGGTTTCTAGTTGCGGAGTTTCTAGTCGTGGAGTTTCTAGTTGTGGAGTTTCTAGCTGTGGAGTTTCTATTTGCGGAGTTTATAGTTGCAGAGTTTCTAGTTGTGGAGTTTCTAGTTGTGGAGTTTCTAGTTGCGGAGTTTTCTAGTTGCGGAGTCTGTAGTTGTGGAGTTTCTATTTGTGGAGTTTCTATTTGTGGATTTTCTAGCAGTGGAGTTTCTAGTTGCGGAGTTTCTAGTTGCAGAATTTCTAGTTGCGGAATTTCTAGCTGTGGAGTTTCTAGTTGCGGAGTTTCTAGTTGCAGACTTTCTAGTTGTGGATTTTCTAGTTGTGGAGTTTGTAGTTTTCGGGTTTCTAGTTGCGGAGTTTTTGATGTGGAGTCCCTGGTTGTGGAGTCTCTAGTTGTGAAGTTTCTAGTTGCAGAGTTTCTAGTTGCGGAGTTTCTAGTTGTGGAGTCTGTAGTTGTGGAGTCTGCAGTTGTGGAGTTTCTAGTTGTGGAGTTTTTAGTTATGAAGTCTCTCGTTGTGGAGTTTCTAGTTGCGAAGTTTCTAGTTGCTGAGTTTCTAGTTGCAAAGTCTAAAGTTGTGGAGTTTCGAGCTGTGGAGTTTCTAGTTGCGGAGTTTCTAGTTGTAGAGTTTCTAGTTGTGGAGTTTCTAGTTGTGGAATTTGTAGTTGTGGAGTATCTAGTTGTGGTGTTTCAAGTTGTGGAGTTTCTAGTTATGGAGTTTCTAGTTGCGGAGTTTCTAGTTGGTGAGTTTCTAGTTGCCGTGGTTCTAAATGCGAAGTCTCAAGTTGTGGTGTTTCTATCTGTGGAGTTTCTAGTTGCAAAGTTTCAAGTTGTGGATTTTCTAGCTGTGGAGTTTCTAGTTGTGGAGTGTCTAGTTGTGGAGTTTCTAGTTGTGGAGTTTGTAGTTGTGAGGTTCGTAGTTGTGGAGTTTTTAGTTGTGGAGTTTCTAGTTGTGGAGTCTCTAGTTGTGGAGTTTCTAGTTGTGGAGTTTCTAGTTGCGAAGTCTCAAGTTGTGGAGTTTCTAGTTGTGGAGTTTCTAGTTGGGGGTTCGTAGTTGTGGGGTTCGTAGTTGTGGAGTTTCTAGTTGCGGAGTTTCTAGTTGTAGAGTTTCTAGTTGCGGAGTTTTCTCGTTATGGAGTTTCTAGTTGCGGAGTTTCAAGTTGTTAAATTCCTAGTTGTGGAGTTTCTAGTTGTGGAGTTTGTAGCTGCAGAGTTTCTAGTTGTGGAGTTTCTAGCTGTGGAGTTTCTATTTGCGGAGTTTCTAGTTGCAGAGTTTCTAGTTGTGGAGTTTCTAGTTGCGGAGTTTTCTAATTGCGGAGTCTGTAGTTGTGGAGTTTCTATTTGTGGAGTTTCTATTTGTGGATTTTCTAGCAGTGGAGTTTCTAGTTGCGGAGTTTCTAGTTGCAGAATTTCTAGTTGCGGAATTTCTAGCTGTGGAGTTTCTAGTTGCGGAGTTTCTAGTTTCAGACTTTCAAGTTTGGAGTTTCTAGTTGTGGAGTTTGTAGTTTTCGGGTTTCTAGTTGCGGAGTTTTTGATGTGGATTCCCTGGTTGTGGAGTCTCTAGTTGTGAAGTTTCTAGTTGCAGAGTTTCTAGTTGCGGAGTTTCTAGTTGTGGAGTCTGTAGTTGTGGAGTCTGCAGTTGTGGAGTTTCTAGTTGTGGAGTTTTTAGTTATGGAGTCTCTCGTTGTGGAGTTTCTAGTTGCGAAGTTTCTAGTTGCTGAGTTTCTAGTTGCAAAGTCTAAAGTTGTGGAGTTTCGAGCTGTGGAGTTTCTAGTTGCGGAGTTTCTAGTTGTGGAATTTGTAGTTGTGGAGTATCTAGTTGTGGTGTTTCAAGTTGTGGAGTTTCTAGTTATGGAGTTTCTAGTTGCGGAGTTTCTAGTTGGTGAGTTTCTAGTTGCCGTGGTTCTAAATGCGAAGTCTCAAGTTGTGGTGTTTCTATCTGTGGAGTTTCTAGTTGCAAAGTCTCAAGTTGTGGATTTTCTAGCTGTGAAGTTTCTAGTTGTGGAGTGTCTAGTTGTGGAGTTTCTAGTTGTGGAGTTTGTAGTTGTGAGGTTCGTAGTTGTGGAGTTTTTAGTTGTGGAGTTTCTAGTTGTGGAGTCTCTAGTTGTGGAGTTTCTAGTTGTGGAGTTTCTAGTTGCGAAGTCTCAAGTTGTGGAGTTTGTAGTTGTGGAGTTTCTAGTTGGGGGTTCGTAGTTGTGGGGTTCGTAGTTGTGGAGTTTCTAGTTGCGGAGTTTCTAGTTGTAGAGTTTCTAGTTGCGGAGTTTTCTAGTTATGGAGTTTCTAGTTGCGGAGTTTCAAGTTGTTAAAATCCTAGTTGTGGAGTTTCTAGTTGTGGAGTTTGTAGCTGCGGAGTTTCTAGTTGTGGAGTTGGTAGCTGTGGAGTATCTGGTTGTGGATTTTGAAGTTGTAGAGTTCCTAGTTGTGGAGTGTCTAGTTGTGGAGTTTCTAGTGGCGGAGTCTGTAGTTGTGGAGTTCCTAGTTGTCGAGTTTCTAGTTGTGGAGTGTCTAGTTGAGGAGTTTCTAGTCGTGGAGTTTCTAGTTGTGGAGTTTGTAGTTGCGGAGTTTATAATTGTGGAGTTTCTCGTTGTGGAGTTTCTAGTTGTGAAGTTTCTAGTTGTGGAGTTTCAAGATGCGGAATTGATAGGTGTCGAGTTTCTAGTTATGGAGTTTCTAGTTGTCGGGTTTCTAGTTGCGGAGTTTTTGTTGGGGAGTCTCTAATTGTGGAGTCTCTAGTTGTGGAGTTTCTAGTTGTGGAGTTTCTATTTGTGGAGTTTCTAGTTGTGGAATTTGTAGTTGTGGAGTATCTAGTTGTGGTGTTTCAAGTTGTGGAGTTTCTAGTTGTGGAGTTTCTAGTTGCGAAGTTTCTAGTTGGTGAGTTTCTAGTTGCCGTGTTTCTAAATGCGAAATATCAAGTTGTGGTGCTTCTATCTGTGGAGTTTCTAGTTGTGAAGTCTTTAGTTGTGGAGTTCCTAGTTGTGGAGTTTCTAGTTGTGGAGTGTCTAGTTGAGGAGTTCCTAGTTGTGGAGTTTCTAGTTGTGGAGTTTCTAGTTGTCGGGTTTGTAGTTGTGGAGTTTTGTTATGGAGTCCCAAGTTGTGGAGTTCCTAGTTGTGGAATTTCTAGTTGCAGAGTTTCTAGTTGCGGAGTTTCTAGTTGTGGAGTCTGTAGTTGTGGAGCATCTAGTTGTGGTGTTTCAAGTTGTGGAGTTTCTAATTGTGGATTTTCTAGCTGTGGAGTTTCTTGTTGCGGAGTTTCTAGTTGCAGAGTTTCTAGTTGCAGACTTTGTAGCTGTGGAGTTTCTAGTTGCGGAGTTTCTAGTTGCAGAGTTTCTAGTTGTGGAGTTTCTAGTTGTGGAGTTTGTAGTTGCAGAGTTTCTAGTCGTGGAGTTTCTAGTTGCGGAGTTTCTAGTTGCAGAGTTTCTAGTTGCGGAGTTTTCTAGTTATGGAGTTTCTAGTTGCGGAGTTTCAAGTTGTTGAGTTCCTAGTTGTGGAGTTTCTAGTTGTGGAGTTTGTAGCTGCAGAGTTTCTAGTTGTGGAGTTGGTAGCTGTGGAGTATCTGGTTGTAGATTTTGAAGTTGTAGAGTTCCTAGTTGTGGAGTGTCTAGTTGTGGAGTTTCTAGTTGGTGAGTTTCTAGTTGCTGTGTTTCTAAATGTGAAGTCTCAAGTTGTGGTGCTTCTATCTGTAGAGTTTCTAGTGGTGGAGTCATTAGTTGTGGAGTTCCTAGTTATGGAGTTTCTAGTTGTGGAGTGTCTGGTTGAGGAGTTTCTAGTTGGTGAGTTTCTAGGTTGGAGTGTCTAGTTGAGGAATTCCTAGTTGTGGAGTTTCTAGTTGTGGAGTTTCTAGTTGTCGGGTTTGTAGTCGGAGTTTTTGTTGTGGAGTCCCAAGTTGTTGAGTCCCTAGTTGTGGAATTTCTAGTTGCAGAGTTTCTCTTTGCGGAGTTTCTAGTTGTGGAGTCCGTAGTTGTGGAGCATCTAGTTGTGGTGTTTCAAGTTGTGGAGTTTCTATTTGTGGAGCTTCTATTTGTAGATTTTCTAGCTGTGGAGTTTCTAGTTGCGGAGTTTCTAGTTCCACAGTTTCTAGTTGTTGACTTTGTAGCTATGGAGTTTCTATTTGCGGAGTATCTAGTTGCAGAGTTTCTAGTTGTGGAGTTTCTAGTTGTGGAGTTTCTAGTTGTGGAGTTTCTAGTTGTGGACTTTCTAGTTGTGGAGTTTCTAGTTCCCGAGTTTCTAGTTGGTGAGTTTCTAGTTGCCGTGTTTCTAAATGCGAAGTCTCAAGTTGTGGTGTTTCTATCTGTGGAATTTCTACTTGTGGAGTCTTTAGTTGTGGAGCCTTTAGTTGTGGAGTCTTTAGTGTTGGAGTTCCTAGTGTTGGAGTTTCTCGTTGTGGAGTGTCTAGTTGAGGAGTTTCTAGTTGTGGAGTTTATAGGTGTGGAGTTTCTAGTTGGAGTTTTTTTCCGAGTTTCTAGTTGTATATTTTCTAGTTGCAGAGTTCCTACTTGTGGAGTTTCTAGTTGTGGGATTTCTAGTTGTTGAAATTCTAGCTGTGGAGTTTATACTTATAGAATCTCTTGTCCTGGAGTAACTAGTTGTGTAGTTTCTATCTCAGGAGTTTCTAAATGTGAAGTCCCTAGTTGTGCAGTCTCTAGTTGTGGAGTTTCTAGTTGTGGAGTTTTTAGTTGTGGAGTTTTTAGTTGTGGAGTTTCTTGTTATGCAGTTTCTAGTTGTGACGTTTCTGGTTGTGGATTTTCTAGTTGCAGAGTTTCCAGTTGCAGAGTTTCAAGTTGTGGAGTTTCTAGTTGCGGAGTCTCTAGTTGTGGAGTCTCCAGTTGTGGAGTTTCTGGTTGTGGAGTTTCTAGTTGCGGAGATTGTAGTTGCGGTGTGTCTAAATATGGAGTTTCTAGTTGTGGAATGTGTAGTTGTGGAGCATCTAGTTGTGGTGTTTCAAGTTGTGGAGTTTCTAGTTGTGGAGTTTCTAGTTGTGGCGTTTCTAGTTGTTGAGTTTCTGGTTGCCGAGTTTCTAGTTGCAAAGTCTCAATTTGTGGAGTTTCTAGCTGTGGAGTTTCTAGTTGTGGAGTTTCTGGTTGCCGAGTTTCTAGTTGCAAAGTCTCAAGTTGTGGAGTTTTTAGCTGTGGATTTTCAAGTTGTGGAGTTTCTAGTTGTGGAGTTTCTAGTTGTGGAGTTTGTAGTTGTGGAGTCTCTAGTTGTGGAGTTTCTAGTTAAGGAGTTTCTAGTTGCGAAGTGTCAAGTTGTGGAGTTTCTAGTTGTGGAGTTTCTAGTTGGGAATCCGTAGTTGTGGGGTTCGTATATGTCGGGTTTCTAGTTGCGGAGTTTCTAGTCGTGGAGTTTCTAGTTGTGGAGTTTCTAGCTGTGGAGTTTCTATTTGCGGAGTTTATAGTTGCAGAGTTTCTAGTTGTGGAGTTTCTAGTTGTGGAGTTTCTAGTTGCGGAGTTTTCTAGTTGCGGAGTCTGTAGTTGTGGAGTTTCTATTTGTGGAGTTTCTCTTTGTGGATTTTCTAGCAGTGGTGTTTCTAGTTGCGGAGTTTCTAGTTGCAGAATTTCTAGTTGCGGAATTTCTAGCTGTGGAGTTTCTAGTTGCGGAGTTTCTAGTTGCAGACTTTCTAGTTGTGGAGTTTCTAGTTGTGGAGTTTGTAGTTTTCAGGTTTCTAGTTGCGGAGTTTTTGATGTGGAGTCCCTGGTTGTGGAGTCTCTAGTTGTGAAGTTTCTAGTTGCAGAGTTTCTAGTTGAGGAGTTTCTAGTTGTGGAGTCTGTAGTTGTGGAGTCTGCAGTTGTGGAGTTTCTAGTTGTGGAGTTTTTAGTTATGAAGTCTCTCGTTGTGGAGTTTCTAGTTGCGAAGTTTCTAGTTGCTGAGTTTCTAGTTGCAAAGTCTAAAGTTGTGGAGTTTCGAGCTGTGGAGTTTCTAGTTGCGGAGTTTCTAGTTGTAGAGTTTCTAGTTGTGGAGTTTCTAGTTGTGGAAATTGTAGTTGTGGAGTATCTAGTTGTGGTGTTTCAAGTTGTGGAGTTTCTAGTTATGGAGTTTCTAGTTGCGGAGTTTCTAGTTGGTGAGTTTCTAGTTGCCGTGGTTCTAAATGCGAAGTCTCAAGTTGTGGTGTTTCTATCTGTGGAGTTTCTAGTTGCAAAGTTTCAAGTTGTGGATTTTCTAGCTGTGGAGTTTCTAGTTGTGGAGTGTCTAGTTGTGGAGTTTCTAGTTGTGGAGTTTGTAGTTGTGAGGTTCGTAGTTGTGGAGTTTTTAGTTGTGGAGTTTCTAGTTGTGGAGTCTCCAGTTGTGGAGTTTCTAGTTGTGGAGTTTCTAGTTGCGAAGTCTCAAGTTGTGGAGTTTCTAGTTGTGGAGTTTCTAGTTGGGGGTTCGTAGTTGTGGGGTTCGTAGTTGTGGAGTTTCTAGTTGCGGAGTTTCTAGTTGTAGAGTTTCTAGTTGCGGAGTTTTCTAGTTATGGAGTTTCTAGTTGCGGAGTTTCAAGTTGTTAAATTCCTAGTTGTGGAGTTTCTAGTTGTGGAGTTTGTAGCTGCAGAGTTTCTAGTTGTGGAGTTTCTAGCTGTGGAGTTTCTATTTGCGGAGTTTCTAGTTGCAGAGTTTCTAGTTGTGGAGTTTCTAGTTGCGGAGTTTTCTAATTGCGGAGTCTGTAGTTGTGGAGTTTCTATTTGTGGAGTTTCTATTTGTGGATTTTCTAGCAGTGGAGTTTCTAGTTGCGGAGTTTCTAGTTGCAGAATTTCTAGTTGCGGAATTTCTAGCTGTGGAGTTTCTAGTTGCGGAGTTTCTAGTTGCAGACTTTCTAGTTGTGGAGTTTCTAGTTGCGGAGTTTCTAGTTGTGGAGTTTCTAGTTGTAGAGTTTCTAGTTGCGGAGTTTCTAGTTGTGGAGTTTCTAGTTGCGGAGTTTCAAGTTGTTAAATTCCTAGTTGTGGAGTTTCTAGTTGCGGAGTTTGTAGCTGCGGAGTTTCTAGATGTGGAGTTTCTAGTTGTAGAGTGTCTAGTTGAGGAGTTTCTAGTCGTGGAGTTTCTAGTTGTGGAGTTTGTAGTTGTGGAGTCTCTAGTTGTGGAGTTTCTAGTTAAGGAGTTTCTAGTTGCGAAGTGTCAAGTTGTGGAGTTTCTAGTTGTGGAGTTTCTAGTTGGGAATCCGTAGTTGTGGGGTTCGTAGTTGTCGGGTTTCTAACTGCGGAGTTTCTAGTCGTGGAGTTTCAGGTTGTGGAGTTTCTAGCTGTGGAGTTTCTATTTGTGGAGTTTCTAGTTGCAGAGTTTCTAGTTGTGGAGTTTCTAGTTGTGGAGTTTCTAGTTGCAGAGTTTTCTAGTTGCGGAGTCTGTAGTTGTGGAGTTTCTATTTGTGGAGTTTCTATTTGTGGATTTTCTAGCACTGGAGATTCTAGTTTCGGAGTTTCTAGTTGCAGAATTTCTAGTTGCGGAATTTCTAGCTGTGGAGTTTCTAGTTGCGGAGTTTCTAGTTGCAGACTTTCAAGTTGTGGAGTTTCTAGTTGTGGAGTTTGTAGTTTTCGGGTTTCTAGTTGCGGAGTTTTTGACGTGGAGTCCCTGGTTGTGGAGTCTCTAGTTGTGAAGTTTGTAGTTGCAGAGTTTCTAGTTGCGGGTTTTCTAGTTGTGGAGTCTGTAGTTGTGGAGTCTGCAGTTATGGAGTTTCTAGTTGTGGAGTTTTTAGTTATGGAGTCTCTCGTTGTGGAGTTTCTAGTTGCGAAGTTTCTAGTTGCTGAGTTTCTAGTTGCAAAGTCTAAAGTTGTGGAGTTTCGAGCTGTGGAGTTTCTAGTTGCGGAGTTTCTAGTTGTAGAGTTTCTAGTTGTGGAGTTTCTAGTTGTGGAATTTGTAGTTGTGGAGAATCTAGTTGTGGTGTTTCAAGTTGTCGAGTTTCTAGTTATGGAGTTTCTAGTTGCGGAGTTTCTAGTTGGTGAGTTTCTAGTTGCCGTGGTTCTAAATGCGAAGTATCAAGTTGTGGTGTTTCTATCGGTGGAGTTTCTAGTTGCAAAGTTTCAAGTTGTGGATTTTCTAGCTGTGGAGTTTCTAGTTGTGGAGTGTCTAGTTGTGGAGTTTCTAGTTGTGGAGTTTGTAGTTGTGAGGTTCGCAGTTGTGGAGTTTTTAGTTGTGGAGTTTCTAGTTGTGGAGTCTCTAGTTGTGGAGTTTCTAGTTGTGGAGTTTCTAGTTGCGAAGTCTCAAGTTGTGGAGTTTCTAGTTGTGGAGTTTCTAGTTGGGGGTTCGTAGTTGTGGGGTTCGTAGTTGTGGAGTTTCTAGTTGTGGTGTTTCAAGTTGTGGAGTTTCTAGTTATGGAGTTTCTAGTTGCGGAGTTTCTAGTTGGTGAGTTTCTAGTTGCCGTGGTTCTAAATGCGAAGTCTCAAGTTGTGGTGTTTCTATCTGTGGAGTTTCTAGTTGCAAAGTCTCAAGTTGTGGATTTTCTAGCTGTGGAGTTTCTAGTTGTGGAGTGTCTAGTTGTGGAGTTTCTAGTTGTGGAGTTTGTAGTTGTGAGGTTCGTAGTTGTGGAGTTTTTAGTTGTGGAGTTTCTAGTTGTGGAGTCTCTAGTTGTGGAGTTTCTAGTTGTGGAGTTTCTAGTTGCGAAGTCTCAAGTTGTGGAGTTTCTAGTTGTGGAGTTTCTAGTTGGGGGTTCGTAGTTGTGGGGTTCGTAGTTGTCGAGTTTCTAGTTGCGGAGTTTCTAGTTGTAGAGTTTCTAGTTGCGGAGTTTTCTAGTTATGGAGTTTCTAGTTGCGGAGTTTCAAGTTGTTAAATTCCTAGTTGTGGAGTTTCTAGTTGTGGAGTTTGTAGCTGCGGAGTTTCTAGTTGTGGAGTTGGTAGCTGTGGAGTATCTGGTTGTGGATTTTGAAGTTGTAGAGTTCCTAGTTGTGGAGTGTCTAGTTGTGGAGTTTCTAGTGGCGGAGTCTGTAGTTGTGGAGTTCCTAGTTGTCGAGTTTCTAGTTGTGGAGTGTCTAGTTGAGGAGTTTCTAGTCGTGGAGTTTCTAGTTGTGGAGTTTGTAGTTGCGGAGTTTCTAATTGTGGAGTTTCTCGTTGTGGAGTTTCTAGTTGTGAAGTTTCTAGTTGTGGAGTTTCAAGATGCGGAATTGATAGGTGTCGAGTTTCTAGTTATGGAGTTTCTTGTTGTCGGGTTTCTAGTTGCGGAGTTTTTGTTGGGGAGTCTCTAGTTGTGGAGTTTCTAGTTGTGGAGCTTCTATTTGTGGAGTTTCTAGTTGTGGAATTTGTAGTTGTGGAGTATCTAGTTGTGGTGTTTCAAGTTGTGGAGTTTCTAGTTGTGGAGTTTCTAGTTGCGGAGTTTCTAGTTGGTGAGTTTCTAGTTGCCGTGTTTCTAAATGCGAAGTATCAAGTTGTGGTGCTTCTATCTGTGGAGTTTCTAGTTGTGAAGTCTTTAGTTGTGGAGTTCCTAGTTGTGGAGTTTCTAGTTGTGGAGTGTCTAGTTGAGGAGTTCCTAGTTGTGGAGTTTCTAGTTGTGGAGTTTCTAGTTGTTGGGTTTGTAGTTGCGGAGTTTTTGTTGTGGAGTCCCAAGTTGTGGAGTCCCTAGTTGTGGAATTTCTAGTTGCAGAGTTTCTAGTTGCGGAGTTTCTAGTTGTGGTGTCTGTAGTTGTGGAGCATCTAGTTGTGGTGTTTCAAGTTGTGGAGTTTCTATTTGTGGATTTTCTAGCTGTGGAGTTTCTAGTTGCGGAGTTTCTAGTTGCAGAGTTTCTAGTTGCGGACTTCGTAGCTGTGGAGTTTCTAGTTGCAGAGTTTCTAGTTGTGGATTTTCTAGTTGTGGAGTTTGCAGTTGCGGAATTTCTAGTCGTGGAGTTTCTAGTTGCGGAATTTCTAGCTGTGGAGTTTCTAGTTGCGGAGTTTCTAGTTGCAGACTTTCTAGTTGTGGAGTTTCTAGTTGTGGAGTTGAGTTTGTAGTTGTCGGTTTTCTAGTTGCGGAGTTTTTGATGTGGAGTCCCTGGTTGTGGAGTCTCTAGTTGTGAAGTTTCTAGTTGCAGAGTTTCTAGTTGCGGAGTTTCTAGTTGTGGAGTCTGTAGTTGTGGAGTCTGCAGTTGTGGAGTTTCTAGTTGTGGAGTTTTTAGTTATGGAGTCTCTCGTTGTGGAGTTTCTAGTTGCGAAGTTTCTAGTTGCTGAGTTTCTAGTTGCAAAGTCTAAAGTTGTGGAGTTTCGAGCTGTGGAGTTTCTAGTTGCGGAGTTTCTAGTTGTGAAATTTGTAGTTGTGGAGTATCTAGTTGTGGTGTTTCAAGTTGTGGAGTTTCTAGTTATGGAGTTTCTAGTTGCGGAGTTTCTAGTTGGTGAGTTTCTAGTTGCCGTGGTTCTAAATGCGAAGTCTCAAGTTGTGGTGTTTCTATCTGTGGAGTTTCTAGTTGCAAAGTCTCAAGTTGTGGATTTTCTAGCTGTGGAGTTTCAAGTTGTGGAGTGTCTAGTTGTGGAGTTTCTAGTTGTGGAGTTTGTAGTTGTGAGGTTCGTAGTTGTGGAGTTTTTAGTTGTGGAGTTTCTAGTTGTGGAGTCTCTAGTTGTGGAGTTTCTAGTTGTGGAGTTTCTAGTTGCGAAGTCTCAAGTTAAGGAGTTTCTAGTTGTGGAGTTTCTAGTTTGGGGTTCGTAGTTGTGGGGTTCGTAGTTGTGGAGTTTCTAGTTGCGGAGTTTCTAGTTGTAGAGTTTCTAGTTGCGGAGTTTTCTAGTTATGGAGTTTCTAGTTGCGGAGTTTCAAGTTGTTAAATTCCTAGTTGTGGAGTTTCTAGTTGTGGAGTTTGTAGCTGCGGTGTTTCTAGTTGTGGAGTTGGTAGCTGTGGAGTATCTGGTTGAGGATTTTGAAGTTGTAGAGTTCCTAGTTGTGGAGTGTCTTGTTGTGGAGTTTCTAGTGGCGGAGTCTGTAGTTGTGGAGTTCCTAGTTGTCGAGTTTCTAGTTGTGGAGTGTCTAGTTGAGGAGTTTCTAGTTGCAGAATTTCTAGTTGCGGAATTTCTAGCTGTGGAGTTTCTAGTTGCGGAGTTTCTAGTTGCAGACTTTCTAGTTGTGGAGTTTCTAGTTGTGGAGTTTGTAGTTTTCGGGTTTCTAGTTGCGGAGTTTTCGATGTGGAGTCCCTGATTGTGGAGTCTCTAGTTGTGAAGTTTCTAGTTGCAGAGTTTCTAGTTGCGGAGTTTCTAGTTGTGGAGTCTGTAGTTGTGGAGTCTGCAGTTGTGGAGTTTCTAGTTGTGGAGTTTTTAGTTATGGAGTCTCTCGTTGTGGAGTTTCTAGTTGCGAAGTTTCTAGTTGCTGAGTTTCTAGTTGCAAAGTCTAAAGTTGTGGAGTTTCGAGCTGTGGAGTTCCTAGTTGCGGAGTTTGTAGTTGTGGAATTTGTAGTTGTGGAGTATCTAGTTGTGGTGTTTCAAGTTGTGGAGTTTTTAGTTATGGAGTCTCTCGTTGTGGAGTTTCTAGTTGCGAAGTTTCTAGTTGCTGAGTTTCTAGTTGCAAAGTCTAAAGTTGTGGAGTTTCGAGCTGTGGAGTTTCTAGTTGCGGAGTTTCTAGTTGTGGAATTTGTAGTTGTGGAGTATCTAGTTGTGGTGTTTCAAGTTGTGGAGTTTCTAGTTATGGAGTTTCTAGTTGCGGAGTTTCTAGTTGGTGAGTTTCTAGTTGCCGTGGTTCTAAATGCGAAGTCTCAAGTTGTGGTGTTTCTATCTGTTGAGTTTCTAGTTGCAAAGTCTCAAGTTGTGTATTTTCTAGCTGTGGAGTTTCTAGTTGTGGAGTGTCTAGTTGTGGAGTTTCCAGTTGTGGAGTTGGTAGTTGTGAGGTTCGTAGTTGTGGAGTTTTTAGTTGTGGAGTTTCTAGTTGTGGAGTCTCTAGTTGTGGAGTTTCTAGTTGTGGAGTTTCTAGTTGCGAAGTCTCAAGTTGTGGAGTTTCTAGTTGTGGAGTTTCTAGTATGGGGTTCGTAGTTGTGGGGTTCGTAGTTGTGGAGTTTCTAGTTGCGGAGTTTCTAGTTGTAGAGTTTCTAGTTGCGGAGTTTTCTAGTTATGGAGTTTCTAGTTGCGGAGTTTCAAGTCGTTAAATTTCTAGTTGTGGAGTTTCTAGTTGTGGAGTTTGTAGCTGCAGAGTTTCTAGTTGTGGAGTTGGTAGCTGTGGAGTATCTGGTTGTGGATTTTGAAGTTGTAGAGTTCCTAGTTGTGGAGTGTCTAGTTGTGGAGTTTCTAGTGGCGGAGTCTGTAGTTGTGGAGTTCCTAGTTGTCGAGTTTCTAGTTGTGGAGTGTCTAGTTGAGGAGTTTCTAGTCGTGGAGTTTCTAGTTGTGGAGTTTGTAGTTGCGGAGTTTCTAATTGTGGAGTTTCTCGTTGTGGAGTTTCTAGTTGTGAAGTTTCTAGTTGTGGAGTTTCAAGATGCGGAATTGATAGGTGTCGAGTTTCTAGTTATGGAGTTTCTAGTTGTCGGGTTTCTAGTTGCGGAGTTTTTGTTGGGGAGTCTCTAATTGTGGAGTCTCTAGTTGTGGAGCTTCTATTTGTGGAGTTTCTAGTTGTGGAATTTGTAGTTGTGGAGTATCTAGTTGTGGTGTTTCAAGTTGTGGAGTTTCTAGTTGTGGAGTTTCTAGTTGCGGAGTTTCTAGTTGGTGAGTTTCTAGTTGCCGTGTTTCTAAATGCGAAGTATCAAGTTGTGGTGCTTCTATCTGTGGAGTTTCTAGTTGTGAAGTCTTTAGTTGTGGAGTTCCTAGTTGTGGAGTTTCTAGTTGTGGAGTGTCTAGTTGAGGAGTTCCTAGTTGTGGAGTTTCTAGTTGTGGAGTTTCTAGTTGTTGGGTTTGTAGTTGCGGAGTTTTTGTTGTGGAGTCCCAAGTTGTGGAGTCCCTAGTTGTGGAATTTCTAGTTGCAGAGTTTCTAGTTGCGGAGTTTCTAGTTGTGGTGTCTGTAGTTGTGGAGCATCTAGTTGTGGTGTTTCAAGTTGTGGAGTTTCTATTTGTGGATTTTCTAGCTGTGGAGTTTCTAGTTGCGGAGTTTCTAGTTGCAGAGTTTCTAGTTGCGGACTTCGTAGCTGTGGAGTTTCTAGTTGCAGAGTTTCTAGTTGTGGATTTTCTAGTTGTGGAGTTTGCAGTTGCGGAATTTCTAGTCGTGGAGTTTCTAGTTGCGGAATTTCTAGCTGTGGAGTTTCTAGTTGCGGAGTTTCTAGTTGCAGACTTTCTAGTTGTGGAGTTTCTAGTTGTGGAGTTGAGTTTGTAGTTGTCGGTTTTCTAGTTGCGGAGTTTTTGATGTGGAGTCCCTGGTTGTGGAGTCTCTAGTTGTGAAGTTTCTAGTTGCAGAGTTTCTAGTTGCGGAGTTTCTAGTTGTGGAGTCTGTAGTTGTGGAGTCTGCAGTTGTGGAGTTTCTAGTTGTGGAGTTTTTAGTTATGGAGTCTCTCGTTGTGGAGTTTCTAGTTGCGAAGTTTCTAGTTGCTGAGTTTCTAGTTGCAAAGTCTAAAGTTGTGGAGTTTCGAGCTGTGGAGTTTCTAGTTGCGGAGTTTCTAGTTGTGAAATTTGTAGTTGTGGAGTATCTAGTTGTGGTGTTTCAAGTTGTGGAGTTTCTAGTTATGGAGTTTCTAGTTGCGGAGTTTCTAGTTGGTGAGTTTCTAGTTGCCGTGGTTCTAAATGCGAAGTCTCAAGTTGTGGTGTTTCTATCTGTGGAGTTTCTAGTTGCAAAGTCTCAAGTTGTGGATTTTCTAGCTGTGGAGTTTCAAGTTGTGGAGTGTCTAGTTGTGGAGTTTCTAGTTGTGGAGTTTGTAGTTGTGAGGTTCGTAGTTGTGGAGTTTTTAGTTGTGGAGTTTCTAGTTGTGGAGTCTCTAGTTGTGGAGTTTCTAGTTGTGGAGTTTCTAGTTGCGAAGTCTCAAGTTAAGGAGTTTCTAGTTGTGGAGTTTCTAGTTTGGGGTTCGTAGTTGTGGGGTTCGTAGTTGTGGAGTTTCTAGTTGCGGAGTTTCTAGTTGTAGAGTTTCTAGTTGCGGAGTTTTCTAGTTATGGAGTTTCTAGTTGCGGAGTTTCAAGTTGTTAAATTCCTAGTTGTGGAGTTTCTAGTTGTGGAGTTTGTAGCTGCGGTGTTTCTAGTTGTGGAGTTGGTAGCTGTGGAGTATCTGGTTGAGGATTTTGAAGTTGTAGAGTTCCTAGTTGTGGAGTGTCTTGTTGTGGAGTTTCTAGTGGCGGAGTCTGTAGTTGTGGAGTTCCTAGTTGTCGAGTTTCTAGTTGTGGAGTGTCTAGTTGAGGAGTTTCTAGTTGCAGAATTTCTAGTTGCGGAATTTCTAGCTGTGGAGTTTCTAGTTGCGGAGTTTCTAGTTGCAGACTTTCTAGTTGTGGAGTTTCTAGTTGTGGAGTTTGTAGTTTTCGGGTTTCTAGTTGCGGAGTTTTCGATGTGGAGTCCCTGATTGTGGAGTCTCTAGTTGTGAAGTTTCTAGTTGCAGAGTTTCTAGTTGCGGAGTTTCTAGTTGTGGAGTCTGTAGTTGTGGAGTCTGCAGTTGTGGAGTTTCTAGTTGTGGAGTTTTTAGTTATGGAGTCTCTCGTTGTGGAGTTTCTAGTTGCGAAGTTTCTAGTTGCTGAGTTTCTAGTTGCAAAGTCTAAAGTTGTGGAGTTTCGAGCTGTGGAGTTCCTAGTTGCGGAGTTTGTAGTTGTGGAATTTGTAGTTGTGGAGTATCTAGTTGTGGTGTTTCAAGTTGTGGAGTTTTTAGTTATGGAGTCTCTCGTTGTGGAGTTTCTAGTTGCGAAGTTTCTAGTTGCTGAGTTTCTAGTTGCAAAGTCTAAAGTTGTGGAGTTTCGAGCTGTGGAGTTTCTAGTTGCGGAGTTTCTAGTTGTGGAATTTGTAGTTGTG
Organism: Rhipicephalus microplus; assembly: GCF_043290135.1. Lineage (NCBI taxonomy): Eukaryota > Metazoa > Arthropoda > Arachnida > Ixodida > Ixodidae > Rhipicephalus > Rhipicephalus microplus. The sequence goes on along the minus strand of NC_134707.1, from coordinate 100,801,377 downwards.
GAGTATCTAGTTGTGGTGTTTCAAGTTGTGGAGTTTCTAGTTATGGAGTTTCTAGTTGCGGAGTTTCTAGTTGGTGAGTTTCTAGTTGCCGTGGTTCTAAATGCGAAGTCTCAAGTTGTGGTGTTTCTATCTGTTGAGTTTCTAGTTGCAAAGTCTCAAGTTGTGTATTTTCTAGCTGTGGAGTTTCTAGTTGTGGAGTGTCTAGTTGTGGAGTTTCTAGTTGTGGAGTTTCTAGTTGCGAAGTCTCAAGTTGTGGAGTTTCTAGTTGTGGAGTTTCTAGTATGGGGTTCGTAGTTGTGGGGTTCGTAGTTGTGGAGTTTCTAGTTGCGGAGTTTCTAGTTGTAGAGTTTCTAGTTGCGGAGTTTTCTAGTTATGGAGTTTCTAGTTGCGGAGTTTCAAGTCGTTAAATTTCTAGTTGTGGAGTTTCTAGTTGTGGAGTTTGTAGCTGCAGAGTTTCTAGTTGTGGAGTTGGTAGCTGTGGAGTATCTGGTTGTGGATTTTGAAGTTGTAGAGTTCCTAGTTGTGGAGTGTCTAGTTGTGGAGTTTCTAGTGGCGGAGTCTGTAGTTGTGGAGTTCCTAGTTGTCGAGTTTCTAGTTGTGGAGTGTCTAGTTGAGGAGTTTCTAGTCGTGGAGTTTCTAGTTGTGGAGTTTGTAGTTGCGGAGTTTCTAATTGTGGAGTTTCTCGTTGTGGAGTTTCTAGTTGTGAAGTTTCTAGTTGTGGAGTTTCAAGATGCGGAATTGATAGGTGTCGAGTTTCTAGTTATGGAGTTTCTAGTTGTCGGGTTTCTAGTTGCGGAGTTTTTGTTGGGGAGTCTCTAATTGTGGAGTCTCTAGTTGTGGAGTTTCTAGTTGTGGAGTTTATATTTATGGAGTTTCTAGTTGTGGAATTTGTAGTTGTGGAGTATCTAGTTGTGGTGTTTCAAGTTGTGGAGTTTCTAGTTGTGGAGTTTCTAGTTGCGGAGTTTCTAGTTGGTGAGTTTCTAGTTGCCGTGTTTCTAAATGCGAAGTATCAAGTTGTGGTGCTTCTATCTGTGGAGTTTCTAGTTGTGAAGTCTTTAGATGTGGAGTTCCTAGTTGTGGAGTTTCTAGTTGTGGAGTGTCTAGTTGAAGAGTTCCTAGTTGTGGAGTTTCTAGTTGTGGAGTTTCTAGTTGTTGGGTTTGTAGTTGCGGAGTTTTTGTTGTGGAGTCCCAAGTTGTGGAGTCCCTAGCTGTGGAATTTCTAGTTGCAGAGTTTCTAGTTGCGGAGTTTCTAGTTGTGGTGTCTGTAGTTGTGGAGCATCTAGTTGTGGTGTTTCAAGTTGTGGAGTTTCTATTTGTGGATTTTCTAGCTGTGGAGTTTCTAGTTGCGGAGTTTCTAGTTGCAGAGTTTCTAGTTGCGGACTTCATAGCTGTGGAGTTTCTAGTTGCGGAGTGACTAGTTGCAGAGTTTCTAGTTGTGGATTTTCTAGTTGTGGAGTTTGTAGTTGCGGAATTTCTAGTCGTGGAGTTTCTAGTTGCGGAATTTCTAGCTGTGGAGTTTCTAGTTGCGGAGTTTCTAGTTGCAGACTTTCTAGTTGGGAGTTTCTAGTTGTGGAGTTGAGTTTGTAGTTGTCGGGTTTCTAGTTGCGGAGTTTTTGATGTGGAGTCCCTGGTTGTGGAGTCTCTAGTTGTGAAGTTTCTAGTTGCAGAGTTTCTAGTTGCGGAGTTTCTAGTTGTGGAGTCTGTGGTTGTGGAGTCTGCAGTTGTGGAGTTTCTAGTTGTGGAGTTTTTAGTTATGGAGTCTCTCGTTGTGGAGTTTCTAGTTGCGAAGTTTCTAGTTGCTGAGTTTCTAGTTGCAAAGTCTAAAGTTGTGGAGTTTCGAGCTTTGGAGTTTCTAGTTGCGGAGTTTCTAGTTGTGGAATTTGTAGTTGTGGAGTATCTAGTTGTAGTGTTTCAAGTTGTGGAGTTTCTAGTTATGGAGTTTCTAGTTGCGGAGTTTCTAGTTGGTGAGTTTCTAGTTGCCGTGGTTCTAAATGCGAAGTCTCAAGTTGTGGTGTTTCTATCTGTGGAGTTTCTAGTTGCAAAGTCTCAAGTTGTGGATTTTCTAGCTGTGGAGTTTCTAGTTGTGGAGTGTCTAGTTGTGGAGTTTCTAGTTGTAAAGTTTGTAGTTGTGGAGTTTCTAGTTGGGGGTTCGTAGTTGTGGGGTTCGTAGTTGTGGAGTTTCTAGTTGCGGAGTTTTCTAGTTATGGAGTTTCTAGTTGCGGAGTTTCAAGTTGTTAAATTCCTAGTTGTGGAGTTTCTAGTTGCGGAGTTTGTAGCTGCGGAGTTTATAGTTGTGGAGTTTCTAGTTGTAGAGTGTCTAGTTGAGGAGTTTCTAGTCGTGGAGTTTCTAGTTGTGGAGTTTGTAGTTGTGGAGTCTCTAGTTGTGGAGTTTCTAGTTAAGGAGTTTCTAGTTGCGAAGTGTCAAGTTGTGGAGTTTCTAGTTGTGGAGTTTCTAGTTGGGAATCCGTAGTTGTGGGGTTCGTAGTTGTCGGGTTTCTAACTGCGGAGTTTCTAGTCGTGGAGATTCAGGTTGTGGAGTTTCTAGCTGTGGAGTTTCTATTTGCGGAGTTTCTAGTTGCAGAGTTTCTAGTTGTTGAGTTTCTAGTTGTGGAGTTTCAAGTTGCAGAGTTTTCTAGTTGCGGAGTCTGTAGTTGTGGAGTTTCTATTTGTGGAGTTTCTATTTGTGGAGTTTCTATTTGTGGATTTTCTAGCAGTGGAGTTTCTAGTTGCGGAGTTTCTAGTTGCAGAATTTCTAGTTGCGGAATTTCTAGCTGTGGAGTTTCTAGTTGCAGAGTTTCTAGTTGCAGACTTTCAAGTTGTGGAGTTTCTAGTTGTGGAGTTTGTAGTTTTCGGGTTTCTAGTGGCGGAGTTTTTGACGTGGAGTCCCTGGTTGTGCAGTCTCTAGTTGTGAAGTTTGTAGTTGCAGAGTTTCTAGTTGCGGAGTTTCTAGTTGTGGAGTCTGTAGTTGTGGAGTCTGCAGTTATGGAGTTTCTAGTTGCGGAGTTTTTAGTTATGGAGTCTCTCGTTGTGGAGTTTCTAGTTGCGAAGTTTCTAGTTGCTGAGTTTCTAGTTGCAAAGTCTAAAGTTGTGGAGTTTCGAGCTGTGGAGTTTCTAGTTGCGGAGTTTCTAGTTGTGGAATTTGTAGTTGTGGAGTATCTAGTTGTGGTGTTTCAAGTTGTGGAGTTTCTAGTTATGGAGTTTCTAGTTGCGGAGTTTCTAGTTGGTGAGTTTCTAGTTGCCGTGGTTCTAAATGCGAAGTATCAAGTTGTGGTGTTTCTATCTGTGGAGTTTCTAGTTGCAAAGTCTCAAGTTGTGGATTTTCTAGCTGTGGAGTTTCTAGTTGTGGAGTGTCTAGTTGTGGAGTTTCTAGTTGTGGAGTTTGTAGTTGTGAGGTTCGTAGTTGTGGAGTTTTCAGTTGTGGAGTTTCTAGTTGTGGAGTCTCTAGTTGTGGAGTTTCTAGTTGTGGAGTTTCTATTTGCGAAGTCTCAAGTTGTGGAGTTTCTAGTTGTGGAGTTTCTAGTTGGGGGTTCGTAGTTGTGGGGTTCGTAGTTGTGGAGTTTCTAGTTGTGGTGCTTCAAGTTGTGGAGTTTCTAGTTATGGAGTTTCTAGTTGCGGGGTTTCTAGTTGGTGAGTTTCTAGTTGCCGTGGTTTTAAATGCGAAGTCTCAAGTTGTGGTGTTTCTATCTGTGGAGTTTGTAGTTGCAAAGTCTCAAGTTGTGGATTTTCTAGCTGTGGAGTTTCTAGTTGTGGAGTGTCTAGTTGTGGAGTTTCTAGTTGTGGAGTTTGTAGTTGTGAGGTTCGTAGTTGTGGAGTTTTTAGTTGTGGAGTTTCTAGTTGTGGAGTCTCTAGTTGTGGAGTTTCTAGTTGTGGAGTTTCTAGTTGCGAAGTGTCAAGTTGTGGAGTTTCTAGTTGTGGAGTTTCTAGTTGGGGGTTCGAAGTTGTGGGGTTCGTAGTTGTCGAGTTTCTAGTTGCGGAGTTTCTAGTTGTAGAGTTTCTAGTTGCGGAGTTTTCTAGTTATGGAGTTTCTAGTTGCGGAGTTTCAAGTTGTTAAATTCCTAGTTGTGGAGTTTCTAGTGTTGGAGTTTGTAGCTGCGGAGTTTCTAGTTGTGGAGTTGGTAGCTGTGGAGTATCTGGTTGTGGATTTTGAAGTTGTAGAGTTCCTAGTTGTGGAGTGTCTAGTTGTGGAGTTTCTAGTGGCGGAGTCTGTAGTTGTGGAGTTCCTAGTTGTCGAGTTTCTAGTTGTGGAGTGTCTAGTTGAGGAGTTTCTAGTCGTGGAGTTTCTAGTTGTGGAGTTTGTAGTTGCGGAGTTTCTAATTGTGGAGTTTCTCGTTGTGGAGTTTCTAGTTGTGAAGTTTCTAGTTGTGGAGTTTCAAGATGCGGAATTTATAGGTGTCGAGTTTCTAGTTATGGAGTTTCTTGTTGTCGGGTTTCTAGTTGCGGAGTTTTTGTTGGGGAGTCTCTAGTTGTGGAGTTTCTAGTTGTGGAGCTTCTATTTGTGGAGTTTCTAGTTGTGGAATTTGTAGTTGTGGAGTATCTAGTTGTGGTGTTTCAAGTTGTGGAGTTTCTAGTTGCGGAGTTTCTAGTTGGTGAGTTTCTAGTTGCCGTGTTTCTAAATGCGAAGTATCAAGTTGTGGTGCTTCTATCTGTGGAGTTTCTAGTTGTGAAGTCTTTAGTTGTGGAGTTCCTAGTTGTGGAGTTTCTAGTTGTGGAGTGTCTAGTTGAGGAGTTCCTAGTTGTGGAGTTTCTAGTTGTGGAGTTTCTAGTTGTTGGGTTTGTAGTTGCGGAGTTTTTGTTGTGGAGTCCCAAGTTGTGGAGTCCCTAGTTGTGGAATTTCTAGTTGCAGAGTTTCTAGTTGCGGAGTTTCTAGTTGTGGTGTCTGTAGTTGTGGAGCATCTAGTTGTGGTGTTTCAAGTTGTGGAGTTTCTATTTGTGGATTTTCTAGCTGTGGAGTTTCTAGTTGCGGAGTTTCTAGTTGCAGAGTTTCTAGTTGCGGACTTCGTAGCTGTGGAGTTTCTAGTTGCAGAGTTTCTAGTTGTGGATTTTCTAGTTGTGGAGTTTGCAGTTGCGGAATTTCTAGTCGTGGAGTTTCTAGTTGCGGAATTTCTAGCTGTGGAGTTTCTAGTTGCGGAGTTTCTAGTTGCAGACTTTCTAGTTGCGGAGTTTCTAGTTGTTGAGTTGAGTTTGTAGTTGTCGGGTTTCTAGTTGCGGAGTTTTTGATGTGGAGTCCCTGGTTGTGGAGTCTCTAGTTGTGAAGTTTCTAGTTGCAGAGTTTCTAGTTGCGGAGTTTCTAGTTGTGGAGTCTGTAGTTGTGGAGTCTGCAGTTGTGGAGTTTCTAGTTGTGGAGTTTTTAGTTATGGAGTCTCTCGTTGTGGAGTTTCTAGTTGCGAAGTTTCTAGTTGCTGAGTTTCTAGTTGCAAAGTCTAAAGTTGTGGAGTTTCGAGCTGTGGAGTTTCTAGTTGCGGAGTTTCTAGTTGTGGAATTTGTAGTTGTGGAGTATCTAGTTGTGGTGTTTCAAGTTGTGGAGTTTCTAGTTATGGAGTTTCTAGTTGCGGAGTTTCTAGTTGGTGAGTTTCTAGTTGCCGTGGTTCTAAAAGCGAAGTCTCAAGTTGTGGTGTTTCTATCTGTGGAGTTTCTAGTTGCAAAGTCTCAAGTTGTGGATTTTCTAGCTGTGGAGTTTCTAGTTGTGGAGTGTCTAGTTGTGGAGTTTCTAGTTGTGGAGTTTGTAGTTGTGAGGTTCGTAGTTGTGGAGTTTTTAGTTGTGGAGTTTCTAGTTGTGGAGTCTCTAGTTGTGGAGTTTCTAGTTGTGGAGTTTCTAGTTGCGAAGTCTCAAGTTAAGGAGTTTCTAGTTGTGGAGTTTCTAGTTTGGGGTTCGTAGTTGTGGGGTTCGTAGTTGTGGAGTTTCTAGTTGCGGAGTTTCTAGTTGTAGAGTTTCTAGTTGCGGAGTTTTCTAGTTATGGAGTTTCTAGTTGCGGAGTTTCAAGTTGTTAAATTCCTAGTTGTGGAGTTTCTAGTTGTGGAGTTTGTAGCTGCGGTGTTTCTAGTTGTGGAGTTGGTAGCTGTGGAGTATCTGGTTGAGGATTTTGAAGTTGTAGAGTTCCTAGTTGTGGAGTGTCTTGTTGTGGAGTTTCTAGTGGCGGAGTCTGTAGTTGTGGAGTTCCTAGTTGTCGAGTTTCTAGTTGTGGAGTGTCTAGTTGAGGAGTTTCTAGTTGCAGAATTTCTAGTTGCGGAATTTCTAGCTGTGGAGTTTCTAGTTGCGGAGTTTCTAGTTGCAGACTTTCTAGTTGTGGAGTTTCTAGTTGTGGAGTTTGTAGTTTTCGGGTTTCTAGTTGCGGAGTTTTCGATGTGGAGTCCCTGATTGTGGAGTCTCTAGTTGTGAAGTTTCTAGTTGCAGAGTTTCTAGTTGCGGAGTTTCTAGTTGTGGAGTCTGTAGTTGTGGAGTCTGCAGTTGTGGAGTTTCTAGTTGTGGAGTTTTTAGTTATGGAGTCTCTCGTTGTGGAGTTTCTAGTTGCGAAGTTTCTAGTTGCTGAGTTTCTAGTTGCAAAGTCTAAAGTTGTGGAGTTTCGAGCTGTGGAGTTCCTAGTTGCGGAGTTTGTAGTTGTGGAATTTGTAGTTGTGGAGTATCTAGTTGTGGTGTTTCAAGTTGTGGAGTTTTTAGTTATGGAGTTTCTAGTTGCGGAGTTTCTAGTTGGTGAGTTTCTAGTTGCCGTGGTTCTAAATGCGAAGTCTCAAGTTGTGGTGTTTCTATCTGTGGAGTTTCTAGTTGCAAAGTCTCAAGTTGTGGATTTTCTAGCTGTGGAGTTTCTAGTTGTGGAGTGTCTAGTTGTGGAGTTTCTAGTTGTAAAGTTTGTAGTTGTGGAGTTTCTAGTTGGGGGTTCGTAGTTGTGGGGTTCGTAGTTGTGGAGTTTCTAGTTGCGGAGTTTTCTAGTTATGGAGTTTCTAGTTGCGGAGTTTCAAGTTGTTAAATTCCTAGTTGTGGAGTTTCTAGTTGCGGAGTTTGTAGCTGCGGAGTTTATAGTTGTGGAGTTTCTAGTTGTAGAGTGTCTAGTTGAGGAGTTTCTAGTCGTGGAGTTTCTAGTTGTGGAGTTTGTAGTTGTGGAGTCTCTAGTTGTGGAGTTTCTAGTTAAGGAGTTTCTAGTTGCGAAGTGTCAAGTTGTGGAGTTTCTAGTTGTGGAGTTTCTAGTTGGGAATCCGTAGTTGTGGGGTTCGTAGTTGTCGGGTTTCTAACTGCGGAGTTTCTAGTCGTGGAGATTCAGGTTGTGGAGTTTCTAGCTGTGGAGTTTCTATTTGCGGAGTTTCTAGTTGCAGAGTTTCTAGTTGTTGAGTTTCTAGTTGTGGAGTTTCAAGTTGCAGAGTTTTCTAGTTGCGGAGTCTGTAGTTGTGGAGTTTCTATTTGTGGAGTTTCTATTTGTGGAGTTTCTATTTGTGGATTTTCTAGCAGTGGAGTTTCTAGTTGCGGAGTTTCTAGTTGCAGAATTTCTAGTTGCGGAATTTCTAGCTGTGGAGTTTCTAGTTGCAGAGTTTCTAGTTGCAGACTTTCAAGTTGTGGAGTTTCTAGTTGTGGAGTTTGTAGTTTTCGGGTTTCTAGTGGCGGAGTTTTTGACGTGGAGTCCCTGGTTGTGGAGTCTCTAGTTGTGAAGTTTGTAGTTGCAGAGTTTCTAGTTGCGGAGTTTCTAGTTGTGGAGTCTGTAGTTGTGGAGTCTGCAGTTATGGAGTTTCTAGTTGCGGAGTTTTTAGTTATGGAGTCTCTCGTTGTGGAGTTTCTAGTTGCGAAGTTTCTAGTTGCTGAGTTTCTAGTTGCAAAGTCTAAAGTTGTGGAGTTTCGAGCTGTGGAGTTTCTAGTTGCGGAGTTTCTAGTTGTGGAATTTGTAGTTGTGGAGTATCTAGTTGTGGTGTTTCAAGTTGTGGAGTTTCTAGTTATGGAGTTTCTAGTTGCGGAGTTTCTAGTTGGTGAGTTTCTAGTTGCCGTGGTTCTAAATGCGAAGTATCAAGTTGTGGTGTTTCTATCTGTGGAGTTTCTAGTTGCAAAGTCTCAAGTTGTGGATTTTCTAGCTGTGGAGTTTCTAGTTGTGGAGTTTCTAGTTGTGGAGTTTGTAGTTGTGAGGTTCGTAGTTGTGGAGTTTTCAGTTGTGGAGTTTCTAGTTGTGGAGTCTCTAGTTGTGGAGTTTCTAGTTGTGGAGTTTCTATTTGCGAAGTCTCAAGTTGTGGAGTTTCTAGTTGTGGAGTTTCTAGTTGGGGGTTCGTAGTTGTGGGGTTCGTAGTTGTGGAGTTTCTAGTTGTGGTGCTTCAAGTTGTGGAGTTTCTAGTTATGGAGTTTCTAGTTGCGGGGTTTCTAGTTGGTGAGTTTCTAGTTGCCGTGGTTTTAAATGCGAAGTCTCAAGTTGTGGTGTTTCTATCTGTGGAGTTTGTAGTTGCAAAGTCTCAAGTTGTGGATTTTCTAGCTGTGGAGTTTCTAGTTGTGGAGTGTCTAGTTGTGGAGTTTCTAGTTGTGGAGTTTGTAGTTGTGAGGTTCGTAGTTGTGGAGTTTTTAGTTGTGGAGTTTCTAGTTGTGGAGTCTCTAGTTGTGGAGTTTCTAGTTGTGGAGTTTCTAGTTGCGAAGTGTCAAGTTGTGGAGTTTCTAGTTGTGGAGTTTCTAGTTGGGGGTTCGAAGTTGTGGGGTTCGTAGTTGTCGAGTTTCTAGTTGCGGAGTTTCTAGTTGTAGAGTTTCTAGTTGCGGAGTTTTCTAGTTATGGAGTTTCTAGTTGCGGAGTTTCAAGTTGTTAAATTCCTAGTTGTGGAGTTTCTAGTTGTGGAGTTTGTAGCTGCGGAGTTTCTAGTTGTGGAGTTGGTAGCTGTGGAGTATCTGGTTGTGGATTTTGAAGTTGTAGAGTTCCTAGTTGTGGAGTGTCTAGTTGTGGAGTTTCTAGTGGCGGAGTCTGTAGTTGTGGAGTTCCTAGTTGTCGAGTTTCTAGTTGTGGAGTGTCTAGTTGAGGAGTTTCTAGTCGTGGAGTTTCTAGTTGTGGAGTTTGTAGTTGCGGAGTTTCTAATTGTGGAGTTTCTCGTTGTGGAGTTTCTAGTTGTGAAGTTTCTAGTTGTGGAGTTTCAAGATGCGGAATTTATAGGTGTCGAGTTTCTAGTTATGGAGTTTCTTGTTGTCGGGTTTCTAGTTGCGGAGTTTTTGTTGGGGAGTCTCTAGTTGTGGAGTTTCTAGTTGTGGAGCTTCTATTTGTGGAGTTTCTAGTTGTGGAATTTGTAGTTGTGGAGTATCTAGTTGTGGTGTTTCAAGTTGTGGAGTTTCTAGTTGCGGAGTTTCTAGTTGGTGAGTTTCTAGTTGCCGTGTTTCTAAATGCGAAGTATCAAGTTGTGGTGCTTCTATCTGTGGAGTTTCTAGTTGTGAAGTCTTTAGTTGTGGAGTTCCTAGTTGTGGAGTTTCTAGTTGTGGAGTGTCTAGTTGAGGAGTTCCTAGTTGTGGAGTTTCTAGTTGTGGAGTTTCTAGTTGTTGGGTTTGTAGTTGCGGAGTTTTTGTTGTGGAGTCCCAAGTTGTGGAGTCCCTAGTTGTGGAATTTCTAGTTGCAGAGTTTCTAGTTGCGGAGTTTCTAGTTGTGGTGTCTGTAGTTGTGGAGCATCTAGTTGTGGTGTTTCAAGTTGTGGAGTTTCTATTTGTGGATTTTCTAGCTGTGGAGTTTCTAGTTGCGGAGTTTCTAGTTGCAGAGTTTCTAGTTGCGGACTTCGTAGCTGTGGAGTTTCTAGTTGCAGAGTTTCTAGTTGTGGATTTTCTAGTTGTGGAGTTTGCAGTTGCGGAATTTCTAGTCGTGGAGTTTCTAGTTGCGGAATTTCTAGCTGTGGAGTTTCTAGTTGCGGAGTTTCTAGTTGCAGACTTTCTAGTTGCGGAGTTTCTAGTTGTTGAGTTGAGTTTGTAGTTGTCGGGTTTCTAGTTGCGGAGTTTTTGATGTGGAGTCCCTGGTTGTGGAGTCTCTAGTTGTGAAGTTTCTAGTTGCAGAGTTTCTAGTTGCGGAGTTTCTAGTTGTGGAGTCTGTAGTTGTGGAGTCTGCAGTTGTGGAGTTTCTAGTTGTGGAGTTTTTAGTTATGGAGTCTCTCGTTGTGGAGTTTCTAGTTGCGAAGTTTCTAGTTGCTGAGTTTCTAGTTGCAAAGTCTAAAGTTGTGGAGTTTCGAGCTGTGGAGTTTCTAGTTGCGGAGTTTCTAGTTGTGGAATTTGTAGTTGTGGAGTATCTAGTTGTGGTGTTTCAAGTTGTGGAGTTTCTAGTTATGGAGTTTCTAGTTGCGGAGTTTCTAGTTGGTGAGTTTCTAGTTGCCGTGGTTCTAAAAGCGAAGTCTCAAGTTGTGGTGTTTCTATCTGTGGAGTTTCTAGTTGCAAAGTCTCAAGTTGTGGATTTTCTAGCTGTGGAGTTTCTAGTTGTGGAGTGTCTAGTTGTGGAGTTTCTAGTTGTGGAGTTTGTAGTTGTGAGGTTCGTAGTTGTGGAGTTTTTAGTTGTGGAGTTTCTAGTTGTGGAGTCTCTAGTTGTGGAGTTTCTAGTTGTGGAGTTTCTAGTTGCGAAGTCTCAAGTTGTGGTGTTTCTATCTGTGGAGTTTCTAGTTGCAAAGTCTCAAGTTGTGGATTTTCTAGCTGTGGAGTTTCTAGTTGTGGAGTGTCTAGTTGTGGAGTTTCTAGTTGTGGAGTTTGTAGTTGTGAGGTTCGTAGTTGTGGAGTTTTTAGTTGTGGAGTTTCTAGTTGTGGAGTCTCTAGTTGTGGAGTTTCTAGTTGTGGAGTTTCTAGTTGCGAAGTCTCAAGTTGTGGAGTTTCTAGTTGGGGAGTTTCTAGTTGGGGGTTCGTAGTTGTGGGGTTCGTAGTTGTGGAGTTTCTAGTTGCGGAGTTTCTAGTTGTAGAGTTTCTAGTTGCGGAGTTTTCTAGTTATGGAGTTTCTAGTTGCGGAGTTTCAAGTTGTTAAATTCCTAGTTGTGGAGTTTCTAGTTGTGGAGTTTGTAGCTGCGGAGTTTCTAGTTGTGGAGTTGGTAGCTGTGGAGTATCTGGTTGTGGATTTTGAAGTTGTAGAGTTCCTAGTTGTGGAGTGTCTAGTTGTGGAGTTTCTAGTGGCGGAGTCTGTAGTTGTGGAGTTCCTAGTTGTCGAGTTTCTAGTTGTGGAGTGTCTAGTTGAGGAGTTTCTAGTCGTGGAGTTTCTAGTTGTGGAGTTTGTAGTTGCGGAGTTTCTAATTGTGGAGTTTCTCGTTGTGGAGTTTCTAGTTGTGAAGTTTCTAGTTGTGGAGTTTCAAGATGCGGAATTGATAGGTGTCGAGTTTCTAGTTATGGAGTTTCTTGTTGTCGGGTTTCTAGTTGCGGAGTTTTTGTTGGGGAGTCTCTAGTTGTGGAGTTTCTAGTTGTGGAGCTTCTATTTGTGGAGTTTCTAGTTGTGGAATTTGTAGTTGTGGAGTATCTAGTTGTGGTGTTTCAAGTTGTGGAGTTTCTAGTTGTGGAGTTTCTAGTTGCGGAGTTTCTAGTTGGTGAGTTTCTAGTTGCCGTGTTTCTAAATGCGAAGTATCAAGTTGTGGTGCTTCTATCTGTGGAGTTTCTAGTTGTGAAGTCTTTAGTTGTGGAGTTCCTAGTTGTGGAGTTTCTAGTTGTGGAGTGTCTAGTTGAGGAGTTCCTAGTTGTGGAGTTTCTAGTTGTGGAGTTTCTAGTTGTTGGGTTTGTAGTTGCGGAGTTTTTGTTGTGGAGTCCCAAGTTGTGGAGTCCCTAGTTGTGGAATTTCTAGTTGCAGAGTTTCTAGTTGCGGAGTTTCTAGTTGTGGTGTCTGTAGTTGTGGAGCATCTAGTTGTGGTGTTTCAAGTTGTGGATTTTCTATTTGTGGATTTTCTAGCTGTGGAGTTTCTAGTTGCGGAGTTTCTAGTTGCAGAGTTTCTAGTTGCGGACTTCGTAGCTGTGGAGTTTCTAGTTGCAGAGTTTCTAGTTGTGGATTTTCTAGTTGTGGAGTTTGCAGTTGCGGAATTTCTAGTCGTGGAGTTTCTAGTTGCGGAATTTCTAGCTGTGGAGTTTCTAGTTGCGGAGTTTCTAGTTGCAGACTTTCTAGTTGTGGAGTTTCTAGTTGTGGAGTTGAGTTTGTAGTTGTCGGGTTTCTAGTTGCGGAGTTTTTGATGTGGAGTCCCTGGTTGTGGAGTCTCTAGTTGTGAAGTTTCTAGTTGCAGAGTTTCTAGTTGCGGAGTTTCTAGTTGTGGAGTCTGTAGTTGTGGAGTCTGCAGTTGTGGAGTTTCTAGTTGTGGAGTTTTTAGTTATGGAGTCTCTCGTTGTGGAGTTTCTAGTTGCGAAGTTTCTAGTTGCTGAGTTTCTAGTTGCAAAGTCTAAAGTTGTGGAGTTTCGAGCTGTGGAGTTTCTAGTTGCGGAGTTTCTAGTTGTGGAATTTGTAGTTGTGGAGTATCTAGTTGTGGTGTTTCAAGTTGTGGAGTTTCTAGTTATGGAGTTTCTAGTTGCAGAGTTTCTAGTTGGTGAGTTTCTAGTTGCCGTGGTTCTAAATGCGAAGTCTCAAGTTGTGGTGTTTCTATCTGTGGAGTTTCTAGTTGCAAAGTCTCAAGTTGTGGATTTTCTAGCTGTGGAGTTTCAAGTTGTGGAGTGTCTAGTTGTGGAGTTTCTAGTTGTGGAGTTTGTAGTTGTGAGGTTCGTAGTTGTGGAGTTTTTAGTTGTGGAGTTTCTAGTTGTGGAGTCTCTAGTTGTGGAGTTTCTAGTTGTGGAGTTTCTAGTTGCGAAGTCTCAAGTTAAGGAGTTTCTAGTTGTGGAGTTTCTAGTTTGGGGTTCGTAGTTGTGGGGTTCGTAGTTGTGGAGTTTCTAGTTGCGGAGTTTCTAGTTGTAGAGTTTCTAGTTGCGGAGTTTTCTAGTTATGGAGTTTCTAGTTGCGGAGTTTCAAGTTGTTAAATTCCTAGTTGTGGAGTTTCTAGTTGTGGAGTTTGTAGCTGCGGTGTTTCTAGTTGTGGAGTTGGTAGCTGTGGAGTATCTGGTTGAGGATTTTGAAGTTGTAGAGTTCCTAGTTGTGGAGTGTCTTGTTGTGGAGTTTCTAGTGGCGGAGTCTGTAGTTGTGGAGTTCCTAGTTGTCGAGTTTCTAGTTGTGGAGTGTCTAGTTGAGGAGTTTCTAGTTGCAGAATTTCTAGTTGCGGAATTTCTAGCTGTGGAGTTTCTAGTTGCGGAGTTTCTAGTTGCAGACTTTCTAGTTGTGGAGTTTCTAGTTGTGGAGTTTGTAGTTTTCGGGTTTCTAGTTGCGGAGTTTTCGATGTGGAGTCCCTGATTGTGGAGTCTCTAGTTGTGAAGTTTCTAGTTGCAGAGTTTCTAGTTGCGGAGTTTCTAGTTGTGGAGTCTGTAGTTGTGGAGTCTGCAGTTGTGGAGTTTCTAGTTGTGGAGTTTTTAGTTATGGAGTCTCTCGTTGTGGAGTTTCTAGTTGCGAAGTTTCTAGTTGCTGAGTTTCTAGTTGCAAAGTCTAAAGTTGTGGAGTTTCGAGCTGTGGAGTTCCTAGTTGCGGAGTTTGTAGTTGTGGAATTTGTAGTTGTGGAGTATCTAGTTGTGGTGTTTCAAGTTGTGGAGTTTTTAGTTATGGAGTCTCTCGTTGTGGAGTTTCTAGTTGCGAAGTTTCTAGTTGCTGAGTTTCTAGTTGCAAAGTCTAAAGTTGTGGAGTTTCGAGCTGTGGAGTTTCTAGTTGCGGAGTTTCTAGTTGTGGAATTTGTAGTTGTGGAGTATCTAGTTGTGGTGTTTCAAGTTGTGGAGTTTCTAGTTATGGAGTTTCTAGTTGCGGAGTTTCTAGTTGGTGAGTTTCTAGTTGCCGTGGTTCTAAATGCGAAGTCTCAAGTTGTGGTGTTTCTATCTGTTGAGTTTCTAGTTGCAAAGTCTCAAGTTGTGTATTTTCTAGCTGTGGAGTTTCTAGTTGTGGAGTGTCTAGTTGTGGAGTTTCTAGTTGTGGAGTTGGTAGTTGTGAGGTTCGTAGTTGTGGAGTTTTTAGTTGTGGAGTTTCTAGTTGTGGAGTCTCTAGTTGTGGAGTTTCTAGTTGTGGAGTTTCTAGTTGCGAAGTCTCAAGTTGTGGAGTTTCTAGTTGTGGAGTTTCTAGTATGGGGTTCGTAGTTGTGGGGTTCGTAGTTGTGGAGTTTCTAGTTGCGGAGTTTCTAGTTGTAGAGTTTCTAGTTGCGGAGTTTTCTAGTTATGGAGTTTCTAGTTGCGGAGTTTCAAGTCGTTAAATTTCTAGTTGTGGAGTTTCTAGTTGTGGAGTTTGTAGCTGCAGAGTTTCTAGTTGTGGAGTTGGTAGCTGTGGAGTATCTGGTTGTGGATTTTGAAGTTGTAGAGTTCCTAGTTGTGGAGTGTCTAGTTGTGGAGTTTCTAGTGGCGGAGTCTGTAGTTGTGGAGTTCCTAGTTGTCGAGTTTCTAGTTGTGGAGTGTCTAGTTGAGGAGTTTCTAGTCGTGGAGTTTCTAGTTGTGGAGTTTGTAGTTGCGGAGTTTCTAATTGTGGAGTTTCTCGTTGTGGAGTTTCTAGTTGTGAAGTTTCTAGTTGTGGAGTTTCAAGATGCGGAATTGATAGGTGTCGAGTTTCTAGTTATGGAGTTTCTAGTTGTCGGGTTTCTAGTTGCGGAGTTTTTGTTGGGGAGTCTCTAATTGTGGAGTCTCTAGTTGTGGAGTTTCTAGTTGTGGAGTTTATATTTATGGAGTTTCTAGTTGTAGAATTTGTAGTTGTGGAGTATCTAGTTGTGGTGTTTCAAGTTGTGGAGTTTCTAGTTGTGGAGTTTCTAGTTGCGGAGTTTCTAGTTGGTGAGTTTCTAGTTGCCGTGTTTCTAAATGCGAAGTATCAAGTTGTGGTGCTTCTATCTGTGGAGTTTCTAGTTGTGAAGTCTTTAGATGTGGAGTTCCTAGTTGTGGAGTTTCTAGTTGTGGAGTGTCTAGTTGAGGAGTTCCTAGTTGTGGAGTTTCTAGTTGTGGAGTTTCTAGTTGTTGGGTTTGTAGTTGCGGAGTTTTTGTTGTGGAGTCCCAAGTTGTGGAGTCCCTAGCTGTGGAATTTCTAGTTGCAGAGTTTCTAGTTGCGGAGTTTCTAGTTGTGGTGTCTGTAGTTGTGGAGCATCTAGTTGTGGTGTTTCAAGTTGTGGAGTTTCTATTTGTGGATTTTCTAGCTGTGGAGTTTCTAGTTGCGGAGTTTCTAGTTGCAGAGTTTCTAGTTGCGGACTTCATAGCTGTGGAGTTTCTAGTTGCGGAGTTTCTAGTTGCAGAGTTTCTAGTTGTGGATTTTCTAGTTGTGGAGTTTGTAGTTGCGGAATTTCTAGTCGTGGAGTTTCTAGTTGCGGAATTTCTAGCTGTGGAGTTTCTAGTTGCGGAGTTTCTAGTTGCAGACTTTCTAGTTGGGAGTTTCTAGTTGTGGAGTTGAGTTTGTAGTTGTCGGGTTTCTAGTTGCGGAGTTTTTGATGTGGAGTCCCTAGTTGTGGAGTCTCTAGTTGTGAAGTTTCTAGTTGCAGAGTTTCTAGTTGCGGAGTTTCTAGTTGTGGAGTCTGTGGTTGTGGAGTCTGCAGTTGTGGAGTTTCTAGTTGTGGAGTTTTTAGTTATGGAGTCTCTCGTTGTGGAGTTTCTAGTTGCGAAGTTTCTAGTTGCTGAGTTTCTAGTTGCAAAGTCTAAAGTTGTGGAGTTTCGAGCTTTGGAGTTTCTAGTTGCGGAGTTTCTAGTTGTGGAATTTGTAGTTGTGGAGTATCTAGTTGTGGTGTTTCAAGTTGTGGAGTTTCTAGTTATGGAGTTTCTAGTTGCGGAGTTTCTAGTTGGTGAGTTTCTAGTTGCCGTGGTTCTAAATGCGAAGTCTCAAGTTGTGGTGTTTCTATCTGTGGAGTTTCTAGTTGCAAAGTCTCAAGTTGTGGATTTTCTAGCTGTGGAGTTTCTAGTTGTGGAGTGTCTAGTTGTGGAGTTTCTAGTTGTAAAGTTTGTAGTTGTGGAGTTTCTAGTTGGGGGTTCGTAGTTGTGGGGTTCGTAGTTGTGGAGTTTCTAGTTGCGGAGTTTCTAGTTGTAGAGTTTCTAGTTGCGGAGTTTTCTAGTTATGGAGTTTCTAGTTGCGGAGTTTCAAGTTGTTAAATTCCTAGTTGTGGAGTTTCTAGTTGCGGAGTTTGTAGCTGCGGAGTTTATAGTTGTGGAGTTTCTAGTTGTAGAGTGTCTAGTTGAGGAGTTTCTAGTCGTGGAGTTTCTAGTTGTGGAGTTTGTAGTTGTGGAGTCTCTAGTTGTGGA
Organism: Rhipicephalus microplus; assembly: GCF_043290135.1. Lineage (NCBI taxonomy): Eukaryota > Metazoa > Arthropoda > Arachnida > Ixodida > Ixodidae > Rhipicephalus > Rhipicephalus microplus. Next base: position 100,785,188 of record NC_134707.1, on the reverse strand, counting down.
GTTTCTAGTTAAGGAGTTTCTAGTTGCGAAGTGTCAAGTTGTGGAGTTTCTAGTTGTGGAGTTTCTAGTTGGGAATCCGTAGTTGTGGGGTTCGTAGTTGTCGGGTTTCTAACTGCGGAGTTTCTAGTCGTGGAGATTCAGGTTGTGGAGTTTCTAGCTGTGGAGTTTCTATTTGCGGAGTTTCTAGTTGCAGAGTTTCTAGTTGTTGAGTTTCTAGTTGTGGAGTTTCAAGTTGCAGAGTTTTCTAGTTGCGGAGTCTGTAGTTGTGGAGTTTCTATTTGTGGAGTTTCTATTTGTGGAGTTTCTATTTGTGGATTTTCTAGCAGTGGAGTTTCTAGTTGCGGAGTTTCTAGTTGCAGAATTTCTAGTTGCGGAATTTCTAGCTGTGGAGTTTCTAGTTGCAGAGTTTCTAGTTGCAGACTTTCAAGTTGTGGAGTTTCTAGTTGTGGAGTTTGTAGTTTTCGGGTTTCTAGTGGCGGAGTTTTTGACGTGGAGTCCCTGGTTGTGGAGTCTCTAGTTGTGAAGTTTGTAGTTGCAGAGTTTCTAGTTGCGGAGTTTCTAGTTGTGGAGTCTGTAGTTGTGGAGTCTGCAGTTATGGAGTTTCTAGTTGCGGAGTTTTTAGTTATGGAGTCTCTCGTTGTGGAGTTTCTAGTTGCGAAGTTTCTAGTTGCTGAGTTTCTAGTTGCAAAGTCTAAAGTTGTGGAGTTTCGAGCTGTGGAGTTTCTAGTTGCGGAGTTTCTAGTTGTGGAATTTGTAGTTGTGGAGTATCTAGTTGTGGTGTTTCAAGTTGTGGAGTTTCTAGTTATGGAGTTTCTAGTTGCGGAGTTTCTAGTTGGTGAGTTTCTAGTTGCCGTGGTTCTAAATGCGAAGTATCAAGTTGTGGTGTTTCTATCTGTGGAGTTTCTAGTTGCAAAGTCTCAAGTTGTGGATTTTCTAGCTGTGGAGTTTCTAGTTGTGGAGTGTCTAGTTGTGGAGTTTCTAGTTGTGGAGTTTGTAGTTGTGAGGTTCGTAGTTGTGGAGTTTTTAGTTGTGGAGTTTCTAGTTGTGGAGTCTCTAGTTGTGGAGTTTCTAGTTGTGGAGTTTCTAGTTGCGAAGTGTCAAGTTGTGGAGTTTCTAGTTGTGGAGTTTCTAGTTGGGGGTTCGAAGTTGTGGGGTTCGTAGTTGTCGAGTTTCTAGTTGCGGAGTTTCTAGTTGTAGAGTTTCTAGTTGCGGAGTTTTCTAGTTATGGAGTTTCTAGTTGCGGAGTTTCAAGTTGTTAAATTCCTAGTTGTGGAGTTTCTAGTTGTGGAGTTTGTAGCTGCGGAGTTTCTAGTTGTGGAGTTGGTAGCTGTGGAGTATCTGGTTGTGGATTTTGAAGTTGTAGAGTTCCTAGTTGTGGAGTGTCTAGTTGTGGAGTTTCTAGTGGCGGAGTCTGTAGTTGTGGAGTTCCTAGTTGTCGAGTTTCTAGTTGTGGAGTGTCTAGTTGAGGAGTTTCTAGTCGTGGAGTTTCTAGTTGTGGAGTTTGTAGTTGCGGAGTTTCTAATTGTGGAGTTTCTCGTTGTGGAGTTTCTAGTTGTGAAGTTTCTAGTTGTGGAGTTTCAAGATGCGGAATTTATAGGTGTCGAGTTTCTAGTTATGGAGTTTCTTGTTGTCGGGTTTCTAGTTGCGGAGTTTTTGTTGGGGAGTCTCTAGTTGTGGAGTTTCTAGTTGTGGAGCTTCTATTTGTGGAGTTTCTAGTTGTGGAATTTGTAGTTGTGGAGTATCTAGTTGTGGTGTTTCAAGTTGTGGAGTTTCTAGTTGCGGAGTTTCTAGTTGGTGAGTTTCTAGTTGCCGTGTTTCTAAATGCGAAGTATCAAGTTGTGGTGCTTCTATCTGTGGAGTTTCTAGTTGTGAAGTCTTTAGTTGTGGAGTTCCTAGTTGTGGAGTTTCTAGTTGTGGAGTGTCTAGTTGAGGAGTTCCTAGTTGTGGAGTTTCTAGTTGTGGAGTTTCTAGTTGTTGGGTTTGTAGTTGCGGAGTTTTTGTTGTGGAGTCCCAAGTTGTGGAGTCCCTAGTTGTGGAATTTCTAGTTGCAGAGTTTCTAGTTGCGGAGTTTCTAGTTGTGGTGTCTGTAGTTGTGGAGCATCTAGTTGTGGTGTTTCAAGTTGTGGAGTTTCTATTTGTGGATTTTCTAGCTGTGGAGTTTCTAGTTGCGGAGTTTCTAGTTGCAGAGTTTCTAGTTGCGGACTTCGTAGCTGTGGAGTTTCTAGTTGCAGAGTTTCTAGTTGTGGATTTTCTAGTTGTGGAGTTTGCAGTTGCGGAATTTCTAGTCGTGGAGTTTCTAGTTGCGGAATTTCTAGCTGTGGAGTTTCTAGTTGCGGAGTTTCTAGTTGCAGACTTTCTAGTTGCGGAGTTTCTAGTTGTTGAGTTGAGTTTGTAGTTGTCGGGTTTCTAGTTGCGGAGTTTTTGATGTGGAGTCCCTGGTTGTGGAGTCTCTAGTTGTGAAGTTTCTAGTTGCAGAGTTTCTAGTTGCGGAGTTTCTAGTTGTGGAGTCTGTAGTTGTGGAGTCTGCAGTTGTGGAGTTTCTAGTTGTGGAGTTTTTAGTTATGGAGTCTCTCGTTGTGGAGTTTCTAGTTGCGAAGTTTCTAGTTGCTGAGTTTCTAGTTGCAAAGTCTAAAGTTGTGGAGTTTCGAGCTGTGGAGTTTCTAGTTGCGGAGTTTCTAGTTGTGGAATTTGTAGTTGTGGAGTATCTAGTTGTGGTGTTTCAAGTTGTGGAGTTTCTAGTTATGGAGTTTCTAGTTGCGGAGTTTCTAGTTGGTGAGTTTCTAGTTGCCGTGGTTCTAAAAGCGAAGTCTCAAGTTGTGGTGTTTCTATCTGTGGAGTTTCTAGTTGCAAAGTCTCAAGTTGTGGATTTTCTAGCTGTGGAGTTTCTAGTTGTGGAGTGTCTAGTTGTGGAGTTTCTAGTTGTGGAGTTTGTAGTTGTGAGGTTCGTAGTTGTGGAGTTTTTAGTTGTGGAGTTTCTAGTTGTGGAGTCTCTAGTTGTGGAGTTTCTAGTTGTGGAGTTTCTAGTTGCGAAGTCTCAAGTTGTGGAGTTTCTAGTTGGGGAGTTTCTAGTTGGGGGTTCGTAGTTGTGGGGTTCGTAGTTGTGGAGTTTCTAGTTGCGGAGTTTCTAGTTGTAGAGTTTCTAGTTGCGGAGTTTTCTAGTTATGGAGTTTCTAGTTGCGGAGTTTCAAGTTGTTAAATTCCTAGTTGTGGAGTTTCTAGTTGCGGAGTTTGTAGCTGCGGAGTTTATAGTTGTGGAGTTTCTAGTTGTAGAGTGTCTAGTTGAGGAGTTTCTAGTCGTGGAGTTTCTAGTTGTGGAGTTTGTAGTTGTGGAGTCTCTAGTTGTGGAGTTTCTAGTTAAGGAGTTTCTAGTTGCGAAGTGTCAAGTTGTGGAGTTTCTAGTTGTGGAGTTTCTAGTTGGGAATCCGTAGTTGTGGGGTTCGTAGTTGTCGGGTTTCTAACTGCGGAGTTTCTAGTCGTGGAGATTCAGGTTGTGGAGTTTCTAGCTGTGGAGTTTCTATTTGCGGAGTTTCTAGTTGCAGAGTTTCTAGTTGTTGAGTTTCTAGTTGTGGAGTTTCAAGTTGCAGAGTTTTCTAGTTGCGGAGTCTGTAGTTGTGGAGTTTCTATTTGTGGAGTTTCTATTTGTGGAGTTTCTATTTGTGGATTTTCTAGCAGTGGAGTTTCTAGTTGCGGAGTTTCTAGTTGCAGAATTTCTAGTTGCGGAATTTCTAGCTGTGGAGTTTCTAGTTGCGGAGTTTCTAGTTGCAGACTTTCAAGTTGTGGAGTTTCTAGTTGTGGAGTTTGTAGTTTTCGGGTTTCTAGTTGCGGAGTTTTTGACGTGGAGTCCCTGGTTGTGGAGTCTCTAGTTGTGAAGTTTGTAGTTGCAGAGTTTCTAGTTGCGGAGTTTCTAGTTGTGGAGTCTGTAGTTGTGGAGTCTGCAGTTATGGAGTTTCTAGTTGTGGAGTTTTTAGTTATGGAGTCTCTCGTCGTGGAGTTTCTAGTTGCGAAGATTCTAGTTGCTGAGTTTCTAGTTGCAAAGTCTAAAGTTGTGGAGTTTCTAGTTGCGGAGTTTCTAGTTGTGGAATTTGTAGTTGTGGAGTATCTAGTTGTGGTGTTTCAAGTTGTGGAGTTTCTAGTTATGGAGTTTCTAGTTGCGGAGTTTCTAGTTGGTGAGTTTCTAGTTGCCGTGGTTCTAAATGCGAAGTATCAAGTTGTGGTGTTTCTATCTGTGGAGTTTCTAGTTGCAAAGTCTCAAGTTGTGGATTTTCTAGCTGTGGAGTTTCTAGTTGTGGAGTTTCTAGTTGTGGAGTTTGTAGTTGTGAGGTTCGTAGTTGTGGAGTTTTCAGTTGTGGAGTTTCTAGTTGTGGAGTCTCTAGTTGTGGAGTTTCTAGTTGTGGAGTTTCTATTTGCGAAGTCTCAAGTTGTGGAGTTTCTAGTTGTGGAGTTTCTAGTTGGGGGTTCGTAGTTGTGGGGTTCGTAGTTGTGGAGTTTCTAGTTGTGGTGCTTCAAGTTGTGGAGTTTCTAGTTATGGAGTTTCTAGTTGCGGGGTTTCTAGTTGGTGAGTTTCTAGTTGCCGTGGTTTTAAATGCGAAGTCTCAAGTTGTGGTGTTTCTATCTGTGGAGTTTGTAGTTGCAAAGTCTCAAGTTGTGGATTTTCTAGCTGTGGAGTTTCTAGTTGTGGAGTGTCTAGTTGTGGAGTTTCTAGTTGTGGAGTTTGTAGTTGTGAGGTTCGTAGTTGTGGAGTTTTTAGTTGTGGAGTTTCTAGTTGTGGAGTCTCTAGTTGTGGAGTTTCTAGTTGTGGAGTTTCTAGTTGCGAAGTGTCAAGTTGTGGAGTTTCTAGTTGTGGAGTTTCTAGTTGGGGGTTCGAAGTTGTGGGGTTCGTAGTTGTCGAGTTTCTAGTTGCGGAGTTTCTAGTTGTAGAGTTTCTAGTTGCGGAGTTTTCTAGTTATGGAGTTTCTAGTTGCGGAGTTTCAAGTTGTTAAATTCCTAGTTGTGGAGTTTCTAGTTGTGGAGTTTGTAGCTGCGGAGTTTCTAGTTGTGGAGTTGGTAGCTGTGGAGTATCTGGTTGTGGATTTTGAAGTTGTAGAGTTCCTAGTTGTGGAGTGTCTAGTTGTGGAGTTTCTAGTGGCGGAGTCTGTAGTTGTGGAGTTCCTAGTTGTCGAGTTTCTAGTTGTGGAGTGTCTAGTTGAGGAGTTTCTAGTCGTGGAGTTTCTAGTTGTGGAGTTTGTAGTTGCGGAGTTTCTAATTGTGGAGTTTCTCGTTGTGGAGTTTCTAGTTGTGAAGTTTCTAGTTGTGGAGTTTCAAGATGCGGAATTTATAGGTGTCGAGTTTCTAGTTATGGAGTTTCTTGTTGTCGGGTTTCTAGTTGCGGAGTTTTTGTTGGGGAGTCTCTAGTTGTGGAGTTTCTAGTTGTGGAGCTTCTATTTGTGGAGTTTCTAGTTGTGGAATTTGTAGTTGTGGAGTATCTAGTTGTGGTGTTTCAAGTTGTGGAGTTTCTAGTTGCGGAGTTTCTAGTTGGTGAGTTTCTAGTTGCCGTGTTTCTAAATGCGAAGTATCAAGTTGTGGTGCTTCTATCTGTGGAGTTTCTAGTTGTGAAGTCTTTAGTTGTGGAGTTCCTAGTTGTGGAGTTTCTAGTTGTGGAGTGTCTAGTTGAGGAGTTCCTAGTTGTGGAGTTTCTAGTTGTGGAGTTTCTAGTTGTTGGGTTTGTAGTTGCGGAGTTTTTGTTGTGGAGTCCCAAGTTGTGGAGTCCCTAGTTGTGGAATTTCTAGTTGCAGAGTTTCTAGTTGCGGAGTTTCTAGTTGTGGTGTCTGTAGTTGTGGAGCATCTAGTTGTGGTGTTTCAAGTTGTGGAGTTTCTATTTGTGGATTTTCTAGCTGTGGAGTTTCTAGTTGCGGAGTTTCTAGTTGCAGAGTTTCTAGTTGCGGACTTCGTAGCTGTGGAGTTTCTAGTTGCAGAGTTTCTAGTTGTGGATTTTCTAGTTGTGGAGTTTGCAGTTGCGGAATTTCTAGTCGTGGAGTTTCTAGTTGCGGAATTTCTAGCTGTGGAGTTTCTAGTTGCGGAGTTTCTAGTTGCAGACTTTCTAGTTGCGGAGTTTCTAGTTGTTGAGTTGAGTTTGTAGTTGTCGGGTTTCTAGTTGCGGAGTTTTTGATGTGGAGTCCCTGGTTGTGGAGTCTCTAGTTGTGAAGTTTCTAGTTGCAGAGTTTCTAGTTGCGGAGTTTCTAGTTGTGGAGTCTGTAGTTGTGGAGTCTGCAGTTGTGGAGTTTCTAGTTGTGGAGTTTCTAGTTGTGTAGTGTCTAGTTGAGGAGTTTCTAGTCGTGGAGTTTCTAGTTGTGGAGTTTGTAGTTGCGGAGTTTCTAATTGTGGAGTTTCTCGTTGTGGAGTTTCTAGTTGTGAAGTTTCTAGTTGTGGAGTTTCAAGATGCGGAATTTATAGGTGTCGAGTTTCTAGTTATGGAGTTTCTTGTTGTCGGGTTTCTAGTTGCGGAGTTTTTGTTGGGGAGTCTCTAGTTGTGGAGTTTCTAGTTGTGGAGCTTCTATTTGTGGAGTTTCTAGTTGTGGAATTTGTAGTTGTGGAGTATCTAGTTGTGGTGTTTCAAGTTGTGGAGTTTCTAGTTGCGGAGTTTCTAGTTGGTGAGTTTCTAGTTGCCGTGTTTCTAAATGCGAAGTATCAAGTTGTGGTGCTTCTATCTGTGGAGTTTCTAGTTGTGAAGTCTTTAGTTGTGGAGTTCCTAGTTGTGGAGTTTCTAGTTGTGGAGTGTCTAGTTGAGGAGTTCCTAGTTGTGGAGTTTCTAGTTGTGGAGTTTCTAGTTGTTGGGTTTGTAGTTGCGGAGTTTTTGTTGTGGAGTCCCAAGTTGTGGAGTCCCTAGTTGTGGAATTTCTAGTTGCAGAGTTTCTAGTTGCGGAGTTTCTAGTTGTGGTGTCTGTAGTTGTGGAGCATCTAGTTGTGGTGTTTCAAGTTGTGGAGTTTCTATTTGTGGATTTTCTAGCTGTGGAGTTTCTAGTTGCGGAGTTTCTAGTTGCAGAGTTTCTAGTTGCGGACTTCGTAGCTGTGGAGTTTCTAGTTGCAGAGTTTCTAGTTGTGGATTTTCTAGTTGTGGAGTTTGCAGTTGCGGAATTTCTAGTCGTGGAGTTTCTAGTTGCGGAATTTCTAGCTGTGGAGTTTCTAGTTGCGGAGTTTCTAGTTGCAGACTTTCTAGTTGCGGAGTTTCTAGTTGTTGAGTTGAGTTTGTAGTTGTCGGGTTTCTAGTTGCGGAGTTTTTGATGTGGAGTCTCTCGTTGTGGAGTTTCTAGTTGCGAAGTTTCTAGTTGCTGAGTTTCTAGTTGCAAAGTCTAAAGTTGTGGAGTTTCGAGCTGTGGAGTTTCTAGTTGCGGAGTTTCTAGTTGTGGAATTTGTAGTTGTGGAGTATCTAGTTGTGGTGTTTCAAGTTGTGGAGTTTCTAGTTATGGAGTTTCTAGTTGCGGAGTTTCTAGTTGGTGAGTTTCTAGTTGCCGTGGTTCTAAAAGCGAAGTCTCAAGTTGTGGTGTTTCTATCTGTGGAGTTTCTAGTTGCAAAGTCTCAAGTTGTGGATTTTCTAGCTGTGGAGTTTCTAGTTGTGGAGTGTCTAGTTGTGGAGTTTCTAGTTGTGGAGTTTGTAGTTGTGAGGTTCGTAGTTGTGGAGTTTTTAGTTGTGGAGTTTCTAGTTGTGGAGTCTCTAGTTGTGGAGTTTCTAGTTGTGGAGTTTCTAGTTGCGAAGTCTCAAGTTGTGGTGTTTCTATCTGTGGAGTTTCTAGTTGCAAAGTCTCAAGTTGTGGATTTTCTAGCTGTGGAGTTTCTAGTTGTGGAGTGTCTAGTTGTGGAGTTTCTAGTTGTGGAGTTTGTAGTTGTGAGGTTCGTAGTTGTGGAGTTTTTAGTTGTGGAGTTTCTAGTTGTGGAGTCTCTAGTTGTGGAGTTTCTAGTTGTGGAGTTTCTAGTTGCGAAGTCTCAAGTTGTGGAGTTTCTAGTTGGGGAGTTTCTAGTTGGGGGTTCGTAGTTGTGGGGTTCGTAGTTGTGGAGTTTCTAGTTGCGGAGTTTCTAGTTGTAGAGTTTCTAGTTGCGGAGTTTTCTAGTTATGGAGTTTCTAGTTGCGGAGTTTCAAGTTGTTAAATTCCTAGTTGTGGAGTTTCTAGTTGTGGAGTTTGTAGCTGCGGAGTTTCTAGTTGTGGAGTTGGTAGCTGTGGAGTATCTGGTTGTGGATTTTGAAGTTGTAGAGTTCCTAGTTGTGGAGTGTCTAGTTGTGGAGTTTCTAGTGGCGGAGTCTGTAGTTGTGGAGTTCCTAGTTGTCGAGTTTCTAGTTGTGGAGTGTCTAGTTGAGGAGTTTCTAGTCGTGGAGTTTCTAGTTGTGGAGTTTGTAGTTGCGGAGTTTCTAATTGTGGAGTTTCTCGTTGTGGAGTTTCTAGTTGTGAAGTTTCTAGTTGTGGAGTTTCAAGATGCGGAATTGATAGGTGTCGAGTTTCTAGTTATGGAGTTTCTTGTTGTCGGGTTTCTAGTTGCGGAGTTTTTGTTGGGGAGTCTCTAGTTGTGGAGTTTCTAGTTGTGGAGCTTCTATTTGTGGAGTTTCTAGTTGTGGAATTTGTAGTTGTGGAGTATCTAGTTGTGGTGTTTCAAGTTGTGGAGTTTCTAGTTGTGGAGTTTCTAGTTGCGGAGTTTCTAGTTGGTGAGTTTCTAGTTGCCGTGTTTCTAAATGCGAAGTATCAAGTTGTGGTGCTTCTATCTGTGGAGTTTCTAGTTGTGAAGTCTTTAGTTGTGGAGTTCCTAGTTGTGGAGTTTCTAGTTGTGGAGTGTCTAGTTGAGGAGTTCCTAGTTGTGGAGTTTCTAGTTGTGGAGTTTCTAGTTGTTGGGTTTGTAGTTGCGGAGTTTTTGTTGTGGAGTCCCAAGTTGTGGAGTCCCTAGTTGTGGAATTTCTAGTTGCAGAGTTTCTAGTTGCGGAGTTTCTAGTTGTGGTGTCTGTAGTTGTGGAGCATCTAGTTGTGGTGTTTCAAGTTGTGGATTTTCTATTTGTGGATTTTCTAGCTGTGGAGTTTCTAGTTGCGGAGTTTCTAGTTGCAGAGTTTCTAGTTGCGGACTTCGTAGCTGTGGAGTTTCTAGTTGCAGAGTTTCTAGTTGTGGATTTTCTAGTTGTGGAGTTTGCAGTTGCGGAATTTCTAGTCGTGGAGTTTCTAGTTGCGGAATTTCTAGCTGTGGAGTTTCTAGTTGCGGAGTTTCTAGTTGCAGACTTTCTAGTTGTGGAGTTTCTAGTTGTGGAGTTGAGTTTGTAGTTGTCGGGTTTCTAGTTGCGGAGTTTTTGATGTGGAGTCCCTGGTTGTGGAGTCTCTAGTTGTGAAGTTTCTAGTTGCAGAGTTTCTAGTTGCGGAGTTTCTAGTTGTGGAGTCTGTAGTTGTGGAGTCTGCAGTTGTGGAGTTTCTAGTTGTGGAGTTTTTAGTTATGGAGTCTCTCGTTGTGGAGTTTCTAGTTGCGAAGTTTCTAGTTGCTGAGTTTCTAGTTGCAAAGTCTAAAGTTGTGGAGTTTCGAGCTGTGGAGTTTCTAGTTGCGGAGTTTCTAGTTGTGGAATTTGTAGTTGTGGAGTATCTAGTTGTGGTGTTTCAAGTTGTGGAGTTTCTAGTTATGGAGTTTCTAGTTGCAGAGTTTCTAGTTGGTGAGTTTCTAGTTGCCGTGGTTCTAAATGCGAAGTCTCAAGTTGTGGTGTTTCTATCTGTGGAGTTTCTAGTTGCAAAGTCTCAAGTTGTGGATTTTCTAGCTGTGGAGTTTCAAGTTGTGGAGTGTCTAGTTGTGGAGTTTCTAGTTGTGGAGTTTGTAGTTGTGAGGTTCGTAGTTGTGGAGTTTTTAGTTGTGGAGTTTCTAGTTGTGGAGTCTCTAGTTGTGGAGTTTCTAGTTGTGGAGTTTCTAGTTGCGAAGTCTCAAGTTAAGGAGTTTCTAGTTGTGGAGTTTCTAGTTTGGGGTTCGTAGTTGTGGGGTTCGTAGTTGTGGAGTTTCTAGTTGCGGAGTTTCTAGTTGTAGAGTTTCTAGTTGCGGAGTTTTCTAGTTATGGAGTTTCTAGTTGCGGAGTTTCAAGTTGTTAAATTCCTAGTTGTGGAGTTTCTAGTTGTGGAGTTTGTAGCTGCGGTGTTTCTAGTTGTGGAGTTGGTAGCTGTGGAGTATCTGGTTGAGGATTTTGAAGTTGTAGAGTTCCTAGTTGTGGAGTGTCTTGTTGTGGAGTTTCTAGTGGCGGAGTCTGTAGTTGTGGAGTTCCTAGTTGTCGAGTTTCTAGTTGTGGAGTGTCTAGTTGAGGAGTTTCTAGTTGCAGAATTTCTAGTTGCGGAATTTCTAGCTGTGGAGTTTCTAGTTGCGGAGTTTCTAGTTGCAGACTTTCTAGTTGTGGAGTTTCTAGTTGTGGAGTTTGTAGTTTTCGGGTTTCTAGTTGCGGAGTTTTCGATGTGGAGTCCCTGATTGTGGAGTCTCTAGTTGTGAAGTTTCTAGTTGCAGAGTTTCTAGTTGCGGAGTTTCTAGTTGTGGAGTCTGTAGTTGTGGAGTCTGCAGTTGTGGAGTTTCTAGTTGTGGAGTTTTTAGTTATGGAGTCTCTCGTTGTGGAGTTTCTAGTTGCGAAGTTTCTAGTTGCTGAGTTTCTAGTTGCAAAGTCTAAAGTTGTGGAGTTTCGAGCTGTGGAGTTCCTAGTTGCGGAGTTTGTAGTTGTGGAATTTGTAGTTGTGGAGTATCTAGTTGTGGTGTTTCAAGTTGTGGAGTTTTTAGTTATGGAGTCTCTCGTTGTGGAGTTTCTAGTTGCGAAGTTTCTAGTTGCTGAGTTTCTAGTTGCAAAGTCTAAAGTTGTGGAGTTTCGAGCTGTGGAGTTTCTAGTTGCGGAGTTTCTAGTTGTGGAATTTGTAGTTGTGGAGTATCTAGTTGTGGTGTTTCAAGTTGTGGAGTTTCTAGTTATGGAGTTTCTAGTTGCGGAGTTTCTAGTTGGTGAGTTTCTAGTTGCCGTGGTTCTAAATGCGAAGTCTCAAGTTGTGGTGTTTCTATCTGTTGAGTTTCTAGTTGCAAAGTCTCAAGTTGTGTATTTTCTAGCTGTGGAGTTTCTAGTTGTGGAGTGTCTAGTTGTGGAGTTTCTAGTTGTGGAGTTGGTAGTTGTGAGGTTCGTAGTTGTGGAGTTTTTAGTTGTGGAGTTTCTAGTTGTGGAGTCTCTAGTTGTGGAGTTTCTAGTTGTGGAGTTTCTAGTTGCGAAGTCTCAAGTTGTGGAGTTTCTAGTTGTGGAGTTTCTAGTATGGGGTTCGTAGTTGTGGGGTTCGTAGTTGTGGAGTTTCTAGTTGCGGAGTTTCTAGTTGTAGAGTTTCTAGTTGCGGAGTTTTCTAGTTATGGAGTTTCTAGTTGCGGAGTTTCAAGTCGTTAAATTTCTAGTTGTGGAGTTTCTAGTTGTGGAGTTTGTAGCTGCAGAGTTTCTAGTTGTGGAGTTGGTAGCTGTGGAGTATCTGGTTGTGGATTTTGAAGTTGTAGAGTTCCTAGTTGTGGAGTGTCTAGTTGTGGAGTTTCTAGTGGCGGAGTCTGTAGTTGTGGAGTTCCTAGTTGTCGAGTTTCTAGTTGTGGAGTGTCTAGTTGAGGAGTTTCTAGTCGTGGAGTTTCTAGTTGTGGAGTTTGTAGTTGCGGAGTTTCTAATTGTGGAGTTTCTCGTTGTGGAGTTTCTAGTTGTGAAGTTTCTAGTTGTGGAGTTTCAAGATGCGGAATTGATAGGTGTCGAGTTTCTAGTTATGGAGTTTCTAGTTGTCGGGTTTCTAGTTGCGGAGTTTTTGTTGGGGAGTCTCTAATTGTGGAGTCTCTAGTTGTGGAGTTTCTAGTTGTGGAGTTTATATTTATGGAGTTTCTAGTTGTAGAATTTGTAGTTGTGGAGTATCTAGTTGTGGTGTTTCAAGTTGTGGAGTTTCTAGTTGTGGAGTTTCTAGTTGCGGAGTTTCTAGTTGGTGAGTTTCTAGTTGCCGTGTTTCTAAATGCGAAGTATCAAGTTGTGGTGCTTCTATCTGTGGAGTTTCTAGTTGTGAAGTCTTTAGATGTGGAGTTCCTAGTTGTGGAGTTTCTAGTTGTGGAGTGTCTAGTTGAGGAGTTCCTAGTTGTGGAGTTTCTAGTTGTGGAGTTTCTAGTTGTTGGGTTTGTAGTTGCGGAGTTTTTGTTGTGGAGTCCCAAGTTGTGGAGTCCCTAGCTGTGGAATTTCTAGTTGCAGAGTTTCTAGTTGCGGAGTTTCTAGTTGTGGTGTCTGTAGTTGTGGAGCATCTAGTTGTGGTGTTTCAAGTTGTGGAGTTTCTATTTGTGGATTTTCTAGCTGTGGAGTTTCTAGTTGCGGAGTTTCTAGTTGCAGAGTTTCTAGTTGCGGACTTCATAGCTGTGGAGTTTCTAGTTGCGGAGTTTCTAGTTGCAGAGTTTCTAGTTGTGGATTTTCTAGTTGTGGAGTTTGTAGTTGCGGAATTTCTAGTCGTGGAGTTTCTAGTTGCGGAATTTCTAGCTGTGGAGTTTCTAGTTGCGGAGTTTCTAGTTGCAGACTTTCTAGTTGGGAGTTTCTAGTTGTGGAGTTGAGTTTGTAGTTGTCGGGTTTCTAGTTGCGGAGTTTTTGATGTGGAGTCCCTAGTTGTGGAGTCTCTAGTTGTGAAGTTTCTAGTTGCAGAGTTTCTAGTTGCGGAGTTTCTAGTTGTGGAGTCTGTGGTTGTGGAGTCTGCAGTTGTGGAGTTTCTAGTTGTGGAGTTTTTAGTTATGGAGTCTCTCGTTGTGGAGTTTCTAGTTGCGAAGTTTCTAGTTGCTGAGTTTCTAGTTGCAAAGTCTAAAGTTGTGGAGTTTCGAGCTTTGGAGTTTCTAGTTGCGGAGTTTCTAGTTGTGGAATTTGTAGTTGTGGAGTATCTAGTTGTGGTGTTTCAAGTTGTGGAGTTTCTAGTTATGGAGTTTCTAGTTGCGGAGTTTCTAGTTGGTGAGTTTCTAGTTGCCGTGGTTCTAAATGCGAAGTCTCAAGTTGTGGTGTTTCTATCTGTGGAGTTTCTAGTTGCAAAGTCTCAAGTTGTGGATTTTCTAGCTGTGGAGTTTCTAGTTGTGGAGTGTCTAGTTGTGGAGTTTCTAGTTGTAAAGTTTGTAGTTGTGGAGTTTCTAGTTGGGGGTTCGTAGTTGTGGGGTTCGTAGTTGTGGAGTTTCTAGTTGCGGAGTTTCTAGTTGTAGAGTTTCTAGTTGCGGAGTTTTCTAGTTATGGAGTTTCTAGTTGCGGAGTTTCAAGTTGTTAAATTCCTAGTTGTGGAGTTTCTAGTTGCGGAGTTTGTAGCTGCGGAGTTTATAGTTGTGGAGTTTCTAGTTGTAGAGTGTCTAGTTGAGGAGTTTCTAGTCGTGGAGTTTCTAGTTGTGGAGTTTGTAGTTGTGGAGTCTCTAGTTGTGGAGTTTCTAGTTAAGGAGTTTCTAGTTGCGAAGTGTCAAGTTGTGGAGTTTCTAGTTGTGGAGTTTCTAGTTGGGAATCCGTAGTTGTGGGGTTCGTAGTTGTCGGGTTTCTAACTGCGGAGTTTCTAGTCGTGGAGATTCAGGTTGTGGAGTTTCTAGCTGTGGAGTTTCTATTTGCGGAGTTTCTAGTTGCAGAGTTTCTAGTTGTTGAGTTTCTAGTTGTGGAGTTTCAAGTTGCAGAGTTTTCTAGTTGCGGAGTCTGTAGTTGTGGAGTTTCTATTTGTGGAGTTTCTATTTGTGGAGTTTCTATTTGTGGATTTTCTAGCAGTGGAGTTTCTAGTTGCGGAGTTTCTAGTTGCAGAATTTCTAGTTGCGGAATTTCTAGCTGTGGAGTTTCTAGTTGCAGAGTTTCTAGTTGCAGACTTTCAAGTTGTGGAGTTTCTAGTTGTGGAGTTTGTAGTTTTCGGGTTTCTAGTGGCGGAGTTTTTGACGTGGAGTCCCTGGTTGTGGAGTCTCTAGTTGTGAAGTTTGTAGTTGCAGAGTTTCTAGTTGCGGAGTTTCTAGTTGTGGAGTCTGTAGTTGTGGAGTCTGCAGTTATGGAGTTTCTAGTTGCGGAGTTTTTAGTTATGGAGTCTCTCGTTGTGGAGTTTCTAGTTGCGAAGTTTCTAGTTGCTGAGTTTCTAGTTGCAAAGTCTAAAGTTGTGGAGTTTCGAGCTGTGGAGTTTCTAGTTGCGGAGTTTCTAGTTGTGGAATTTGTAGTTGTGGAGTATCTAGTTGTGGTGTTTCAAGTTGTGGAGTTTCTAGTTATGGAGTTTCTAGTTGCGGAGTTTCTAGTTGGTGAGTTTCTAGTTGCCGTGGTTCTAAATGCGAAGTATCAAGTTGTGGTGTTTCTATCTGTGGAGTTTCTAGTTGCAAAGTCTCAAGTTGTGGATTTTCTAGCTGTGGAGTTTCTAGTTGTGGAGTGTCTAGTTGTGGAGTTTCTAGTTGTGGAGTTTGTAGTTGTGAGGTTCGTAGTTGTGGAGTTTTTAGTTGTGGAGTTTCTAGTTGTGGAGTCTCTAGTTGTGGAGTTTCTAGTTGTGGAGTTTCTAGTTGCGAAGTGTCAAGTTGTGGAGTTTCTAGTTGTGGAGTTTCTAGTTGGGGGTTCGAAGTTGTGGGGTTCGTAGTTGTCGAGTTTCTAGTTGCGGAGTTTCTAGTTGTAGAGTTTCTAGTTGCGGAGTTTTCTAGTTATGGAGTTTCTAGTTGCGGAGTTTCAAGTTGTTAAATTCCTAGTTGTGGAGTTTCTAGTTGTGGAGTTTGTAGCTGCGGAGTTTCTAGTTGTGGAGTTGGTAGCTGTGGAGTATCTGGTTGTGGATTTTGAAGTTGTAGAGTTCCTAGTTGTGGAGTGTCTAGTTGTGGAGTTTCTAGTGGCGGAGTCTGTAGTTGTGGAGTTCCTAGTTGTCGAGTTTCTAGTTGTGGAGTGTCTAGTTGAGGAGTTTCTAGTCGTGGAGTTTCTAGTTGTGGAGTTTGTAGTTGCGGAGTTTCTAATTGTGGAGTTTCTCGTTGTGGAGTTTCTAGTTGTGAAGTTTCTAGTTGTGGAGTTTCAAGATGCGGAATTTATAGGTGTCGAGTTTCTAGTTATGGAGTTTCTTGTTGTCGGGTTTCTAGTTGCGGAGTTTTTGTTGGGGAGTCTCTAGTTGTGGAGTTTCTAGTTGTGGAGCTTCTATTTGTGGAGTTTCTAGTTGTGGAATTTGTAGTTGTGGAGTATCTAGTTGTGGTGTTTCAAGTTGTGGAGTTTCTAGTTGCGGAGTTTCTAGTTGGTGAGTTTCTAGTTGCCGTGTTTCTAAATGCGAAGTATCAAGTTGTGGTGCTTCTATCTGTGGAGTTTCTAGTTGTGAAGTCTTTAGTTGTGGAGTTCCTAGTTGTGGAGTTTCTAGTTGTGGAGTGTCTAGTTGAGGAGTTCCTAGTTGTGGAGTTTCTAGTTGTGGAGTTTCTAGTTGTTGGGTTTGTAGTTGCGGAGTTTTTGTTGTGGAGTCCCAAGTTGTGGAGTCCCTAGTTGTGGAATTTCTAGTTGCAGAGTTTCTAGTTGCGGAGTTTCTAGTTGTGGTGTCTGTAGTTGTGGAGCATCTAGTTGTGGTGTTTCAAGTTGTGGAGTTTCTATTTGTGGATTTTCTAGCTGTGGAGTTTCTAGTTGCGGAGTTTCTAGTTGCAGAGTTTCTAGTTGCGGACTTCGTAGCTGTGGAGTTTCTAGTTGCAGAGTTTCTAGTTGTGGATTTTCTAGTTGTGGAGTTTGCAGTTGCGGAATTTCTAGTCGTGGAGTTTCTAGTTGCGGAATTTCTAGCTGTGGAGTTTCTAGTTGCGGAGTTTCTAGTTGCAGACTTTCTAGTTGCGGAGTTTCTAGTTGTTGAGTTGAGTTTGTAGTTGTCGGGTTTCTAGTTGCGGAGTTTTTGATGTGGAGTCCCTGGTTGTGGAGTCTCTAGTTGTGAAGTTTCTAGTTGCAGAGTTTCTAGTTGCGGAGTTTCTAGTTGTGGAGTCTGTAGTTGTGGAGTCTGCAGTTGTGGAGTTTCTAGTTGTGGAGTTTTTAGTTATGGAGTCTCTCGTTGTGGAGTTTCTAGTTGCGAAGTTTCTAGTTGCTGAGTTTCTAGTTGCAAAGTCTAAAGTTGTGGAGTTTCGAGCTGTGGAGTTTCTAGTTGCGGAGTTTCTAGTTGTGGAATTTGTAGTTGTGGAGTATCTAGTTGTGGTGTTTCAAGTTGTGGAGTTTCTAGTTATGGAGTTTCTAGTTGCGGAGTTTCTAGTTGGTGAGTTTCTAGTTGCCGTGGTTCTAAAAGCGAAGTCTCAAGTTGTGGTGTTTCTATCTGTGGAGTTTCTAGTTGCAAAGTCTCAAGTTGTGGATTTTCTAGCTGTGGAGTTTCTAGTTGTGGAGTGTCTAGTTGTGGAGTTTCTAGTTGTGGAGTTTGTAGTTGTGAGGTTCGTAGTTGTGGAGTTTTTAGTTGTGGAGTTTCTAGTTGTGGAGTCTCTAGTTGTGGAGTTTCTAGTTGTGGAGTTTCTAGTTGCGAAGTCTCAAGTTGTGGAGTTTCTAGTTGGGGAGTTTCTAGTTGGGGGTTCGTAGTTGTGGGGTTCGTAGTTGTGGAGTTTCTAGTTGCGGAGTTTCTAGTTGTAGAGTTTCTAGTTGCGGAGTTTTCTAGTTATGGAGTTTCTTGTTGCGGAGTTTCAAGTTGTTAAATTCCTAGTTGTGGAGTTTCTAGTTGCGGAGTTTGTAGCTGCGGAGTTTATAGTTGTGGAGTTTCTAGTTGTAGAGTGTCTAGTTGAGGAGTTTCTAGTCGTGGAGTTTCTAGTTGTGGAGTTTGTAGTTGTGGAGTCTCTAGTTGTGGAGTTTCTAGTTAAGGAGTTTCTAGTTGCGAAGTGTCAAGTTGTGGAGTTTCTAGTTGTGGAGTTTCTAGTTGGGAATCCGTAGTTGTGGGGTTCGTAGTTGTCGGGTTTCTAACTGCGGAGTTTCTAGTCGTGGAGATTCAGGTTGTGGAGTTTCTAGCTGTGGAGTTTCTATTTGCGGAGTTTCTAGTTGCAGAGTTTCTAGTTGTTGAGTTTCTAGTTGTGGAGTTTCAAGTTGCAGAGTTTTCTAGTTGCGGAGTCTGTAGTTGTGGAGTTTCTATTTGTGGAGTTTCTATTTGTGGAGTTTCTATTTGTGGATTTTCTAGCAGTGGAGTTTCTAGTTGCGGAGTTTCTAGTTGCAGAATTTCTAGTTGCGGAATTTCTAGCTGTGGAGTTTCTAGTTGCGGAGTTTCTAGTTGCAGACTTTCAAGTTGTGGAGTTTCTAGTTGTGGAGTTTGTAGTTTTCGGGTTTCTAGTTGCGGAGTTTTTGACGTGGAGTCCCTGGTTGTGGAGTCTCTAGTTGTGAAGTTTGTAGTTGCAGAGTTTCTAGTTGCGGAGTTTCTAGTTGTGGAGTCTGTAGTTGTGGAGTCTGCAGTTATGGAGTTTCTAGTTGTGGAGTTTTTAGTTATGGAGTCTCTCGTCGTGGAGTTTCTAGTTGCGAAGTTTCTAGTTGCTGAGTTTCTAGTTGCAAAGTCTAAAGTTGTGGAGTTTCGAGCTGTGGAGTTTCTAGTTGCGGAGTTTCTAGTTGTGGAATTTGTAGTTGTGGAGTATCTAGTTGTGGTGTTTCAAGTTGTGGAGTTTCTAGTTATGGAATTTCTAGTTGCGGAGTTTCTAGTTGGTGAGTTTCTAGTTGCCGTGGTTCTAAATGCGAAGCATCAAGTTGTGGTGTTTCTATCTGTGGAGTTTCTAGTTGCAAAGTCTCAAGTTGTGGATTTTCTAGCTGTGGAGTTTCTAGTTGTGGAGTGTCTAGTTGTGGAGTTTCTAGTTGTGGAGTTTGTAGTTGTGAGGTTCGTAGTTGTGGAGTTTTTAGTTGTGGAGTTTCTAGTTGTGGAGTCTCTAGTTGTGGAGTTTCTAGTTGTGGAGTTTCTATTTGCGAAGTCTTAAGTTGTGGAGTTTCTAGTTGTGGAGTTTCTAGTTGGGGGTTCGTAGTTGTGGGGTTCGTAGTTGTGGAGTTTCTAGTTGTGGTGTTTCAAGTTGTGGAGTTTCTAGTTATGGAGTTTCTAGTTGCGGGGTTTCTAGTTGGTGAGTTTCTAGTTGCCATGGTTCTAAATGCGAAGTCTCAAGTAATGGTGTTTCTATCTGTGGAGTTTGTAGTTGCAAAGTCTCAAGTTGTGGATTTTCTAGCTGTGGAGTTTCTAGTTGCGGAGTTTTCTAGTTATGGAGTTTCTAGTTGCGGAGTTTCAAGTTGTTAAATTCCTAGTTGTGGAGTTTCTAGTTGTGGAGTTTGTAGCTGCGGAGTTTCTAGTTGTGGAGTTGGTAGCTGTGGAGTATCTGGTTGTGGATTTTGAAGTTGTAGAGTTCCTAGTTGTGGAGTGTCTAGTTGTGGAGTTTCTAGTGGCGGAGTCTGTAGTTGTGGAGTTCCTAGTTGTCGAGTTTCTAGTTGTGGAGTGTCTAGTTGAGGAGTTTCTAGTCGTGGAGTTTCTAGTTGTGGAGTTTGTAGTTGCGGAGTTTCTAATTGTGGAGTTTCTCGTTGTGGAGTTTCTAGTTGTGAAGTTTCTAGTTGTGGAGTTTCAAGATGCGGAATTTATAGGTGTCGAGTTTCTAGTTATGGAGTTTCTTGTTGTCGGGTTTCTAGTTGCGGAGTTTTTGTTGGGGAGTCTCTAGTTGTGGAGTTTCTAGTTGTGGAGCTTCTATTTGTGGAGTTTCTAGTTGTGGAATTTGTAGTTGTGGAGTATCTAGTTGTGGTGTTTCAAGTTGTGGAGTTTCTAGTTGCGGAGTTTCTAGTTGGTGAGTTTCTAGTTGCCGTGTTTCTAAATGCGAAGTATCAAGTTGTGGTGCTTCTATCTGTGGAGTTTCTAGTTGTGAAGTCTTTAGTTGTGGAGTTCCTAGTTGTGGAGTTTCTAGTTGTGGAGTGTCTAGTTGAGGAGTTCCTAGTTGTGGAGTTTCTAGTTGTGGAGTTTCTAGTTGTTGGGTTTGTAGTTGCGGAGTTTTTGTTGTGGAGTCCCAAGTTGTGGAGTCCCTAGTTGTGGAATTTCTAGTTGCAGAGTTTCTAGTTGCGGAGTTTCTAGTTGTGGTGTCTGTAGTTGTGGAGCATCTAGTTGTGGTGTTTCAAGTTGTGGAGTTTCTATTTGTGGATTTTCTAGCTGTGGAGTTTCTAGTTGCGGAGTTTCTAGTTGCAGAGTTTCTAGTTGCGGACTTCGTAGCTGTGGAGTTTCTAGTTGCAGAGTTTCTAGTTGTGGATTTTCTAGTTGTGGAGTTTGCAGTTGCGGAATTTCTAGTCGTGGAGTTTCTAGTTGCGGAATTTCTAGCTGTGGAGTTTCTAGTTGCGGAGTTTCTAGTTGCAGACTTTCTAGTTGCGGAGTTTCTAGTTGTTGAGTTGAGTTTGTAGTTGTCGGGTTTCTAGTTGCGGAGTTTTTGATGTGGAGTCCCTGGTTGTGGAGTCTCTAGTTGTGAAGTTTCTAGTTGCAGAGTTTCTAGTTGCGGAGTTTCTAGTTGTGGAGTCTGTAGTTGTGGAGTCTGCAGTTGTGGAGTTTCTAGTTGTGGAGTTTTTAGTTATGGAGTCTCTCGTTGTGGAGTTTCTAGTTGCGAAGTTTCTAGTTGCTGAGTTTCTAGTTGCAAAGTCTAAAGTTGTGGAGTTTCGAGCTGTGGAGTTTCTAGTTGCGGAGTTTCTAGTTGTGGAATTTGTAGTTGTGGAGTATCTAGTTGTGGTGTTTCAAGTTGTGGAGTTTCTAGTTATGGAGTTTCTAGTTGCGGAGTTTCTAGTTGGTGAGTTTCTAGTTGCCGTGGTTCTAAAAGCGAAGTCTCAAGTTGTGGTGTTTCTATCTGTGGAGTTTCTAGTTGCAAAGTCTCAAGTTGTGGATTTTCTAGCTGTGGAGTTTCTAGTTGTGGAGTGTCTAGTTGTGGAGTTTCTAGTTGTGGAGTTTGTAGTTGTGAGGTTCGTAGTTGTGGAGTTTTTAGTTGTGGAGTTTCTAGTTGTGGAGTCTCTAGTTGTGGAGTTTCTAGTTGTGGAGTTTCTAGTTGCGAAGTCTCAAGTTGTGGAGTTTCTAGTTGGGGAGTTTCTAGTTGGGGGTTCGTAGTTGTGGGGTTCGTAGTTGTGGAGTTTCTAGTTGCGGAGTTTCTAGTTGTAGAGTTTCTAGTTGCGGAGTTTTCTAGTTATGGAGTTTCTAGTTGCGGAGTTTCAAGTTGTTAAATTCCTAGTTGTGGAGTTTCTAGTTGCGGAGTTTGTAGCTGCGGAGTTTCTAGTTGTGGAGTTTCTAGTTGTAGAAAGTTTAGTTGAGGAGTTTCTAGTCATGGAGTTTCCAGTTGTGGAGTTTGTAGTTGTGGAGTCTCTAGTTGTGGAGTTTCTAGTTAAGGAGTTTCTAGTTGCGAAGTGTCAAGTTGTGGAGTTTCTAGTTGTGGAGTTTCTAGTTGGGAATCCGTAGTTGTGGGGTTCGTAGTTGTCGGGTTTCTAACTGCGGAGTTTCTAGTCGTGGAGTTTCAGGTTGTGGAGTTTCTAGCTGTGGAGTTTCTATTTGCGGAGTTTCTAGTTGCAGAGTTTCTAGTTGTGGAGTTTCTACTTGTGGAGTTTCTAGTTGCAGAGTTTTCTAGTTGCGGAGTCTGTAGTTGTGGAGTTTCTATTTGTGGAGTTTCTATTTGTGGAGTTTCTATTTGTGGATTTTCTAGCAGTGGAGTTTCTAGTTGCGGAGTTTCTAGTTGCAGAATTTCTAGTTGCGGAATTTCTAGCTGTGGAGTTTCTAGTTGCGGAGTTTCTAGTTGCAGACTTTCAAGTTGTGGAGTTTCTAGTTGTGGAGTTTGTAGTTTTCGGGTTTCTAGTTGCGGAGTTTTTGACGTGGAGTCCCTGGTTGTGGAGTCTCTAGTTGTGAAGTTTGTAGTTGCAGAGTTTCTAGTTGCGGAGTTTCTAGTTGTGGAGTCTGTAGTTGTGGAGTCTGCAGTTATGGAGTTT
The DNA here is from genome assembly GCF_043290135.1 of Rhipicephalus microplus. Lineage (NCBI taxonomy): Eukaryota > Metazoa > Arthropoda > Arachnida > Ixodida > Ixodidae > Rhipicephalus > Rhipicephalus microplus. The sequence continues at coordinate 100,764,358 of NC_134707.1, read as the reverse complement.
CTAGTTGTGGAGTTTTTAGTTATGGAGTCTCTCGTGGAGTTTCTAGTTGCGAAGTTTCTAGTTGCTGAGTTTCTAGTTGCAAAGTCTAAAGTTGTGGAGTTTCGATCTGTGGAGTTTCTAGTTGCGGAGTTTCTAGTGGTAGAGTTTCCAGTTGTGGAGTTTCTAGTTGCGGAGTTTCTAGTTGTAGAGTTTCTAGTTGTGGAGTTTCTAGTTGTGGAATTTGTAGTTGTGGAGTATCTAGTTGTGGTGTTTCAAGTTGTGGAGTTTCTAGTTATGGAGTTTCTAGTTGCGGAGTTTCTAGTTGGTGAGTTTCTAGTTGCCGTGGTTCTAAATGCTATGTACCAAGTTGTGGTGTTTCTATCTGTGGAGTTTCTAGTTGCAAAGTCTCAAGTTGTGGATTTTCTAGCTGTGGAGTTTCTAGTTGTGGAGTGTCTAGTTGTGGAGTTTCTAGTTGTGGAGTTTGTAGTTGTGAGGTTCGTAGTTGTGGAGTTTTTAGTTGTGGAGTTTCTAGTTGTGGAGTCTCTAGTTGTGGAGTTTCTAGTTGTGGAGTTTCTATTTGCGAAGTCTCAAGTTGTGGAGTTTCTAGTTGTGGAGTTTCTAGTTGGGGGTTCGTAGTTGTGGGGTTCGTAGTTGTGGAGTTTCTAGTTGTGGTGTTTCAAGTTGTGGAGTTTCTAGTTATGGAGTTTCTAGTTGCGGGGTTTCTAGTTGGTGAGTTTCTAGTTGCCGTGGTTTTAAATGCGAAGTCTCAAGTTGTGGTGTTTCTATCTGTGGAGTTTCTAGTTGCAAAGTCTCAAGTTGTGGATTTTCTAGCTGTGGAGTTTCTAGTTGTGGAGTGTCTAGTTGTGGAGTTTCTAGTTGTGGAGTTTGTAGTTGTGAGGTTCGTAGTTGTGGAGTTTTTAGTTGTGGAGTTTCTAGTTGTGGAGTCTCTAGTTGTGGAGTTTCTAGTTGTGGAGTTTCTAGTTGCGAAGTCTCAAGTTGTGGAGTTTCTAGTTGTGGAGTTTCTAGTTGGGGGTTCGAAGTTGTGGGGTTCGTAGTTGTCGAGTTTCTAGTTGCGGAGTTTCTAGTTGTAGAGTTTCTAGTTGTGGAGTTTTCTAGTTATGGAGTTTCTAGTTGCGGAGTTTCAAGTTGTTAAATTCCTAGTTGTGGAGTTTCTAGTTGTGGAGTTTGTAGCTGCGGAGTTTCTAGTTGTGGAGTTGGTAGCTGTGGAGTATCTGGTTGTGGATTTTGAAGTTGTAGAGTTCCTAGTTGTGGAGTGTCTAGTTGTGGAGTTTCTAGTGGCGGAGTCTGTAGTTGTGGAGTTCCTAGTTGTCGAGTTTCTAGTTGTGGAGTGTCTAGTTGAGGAGTTTCTAGTCGTGGAGTTTCTAGTTGTGGAGTTTGTAGTTGCGGAGTTTCTAATTGTGGAGTTTCTCGTTGTGGAGTTTCTAGTTGTGAAGTTTCTAGTTGTGGAGTTTCAAGATGCGGAATTTATAGGTGTCGAGTTTCTAGTTATGGAGTTTCTTGTTGTCGGGTTTCTAGTTGCGGAGTTTTTGTTGGGGAGTCTCTAGTTGTGGAGTTTCTAGTTGTGGAGCTTCTATTTGTGGAGTTTCTAGTTGTGGAATTTGTAGTTGTGGAGTATCTAGTTGTGGTGTTTCAAGTTGTGGAGTTTCTAGTTGCGGAGTTTCTAGTTGGTGAGTTTCTAGTTGCCGTGTTTCTAAATGCGAAGTATCAAGTTGTGGTGCTTCTATCTGTGGAGTTTCTAGTTGTGAAGTCTTTAGTTGTGGAGTTCCTAGTTGTGGAGTTTCTAGTTGTGGAGTGTCTAGTTGAGGAGTTCCTAGTTGTGGAGTTTCTAGTTGTGGAGTTTCTAGTTGTTGGGTTTGTAGTTGCGGAGTTTTTGTTGTGGAGTCCCAAGTTGTGGAGTCCCTAGTTGTGGAATTTCTAGTTGCAGAGTTTCTAGTTGCGGAGTTTCTAGTTGTGGTGTCTGTAGTTGTGGAGCATCTAGTTGTGGTGTTTCAAGTTGTGGAGTTTCTATTTGTGGATTTTCTAGCTGTGGAGTTTCTAGTTGCGGAGTTTCTAGTTGCAGAGTTTCTAGTTGCGGACTTCGTAGCTGTGGAGTTTCTAGTTGCAGAGTTTCTAGTTGTGGATTTTCTAGTTGTGGAGTTTGCAGTTGCGGAATTTCTAGTCGTGGAGTTTCTAGTTGCGGAATTTCTAGCTGTGGAGTTTCTAGTTGCGGAGTTTCTAGTTGCAGACTTTCTAGTTGCGGAGTTTCTAGTTGTTGAGTTGAGTTGGTAGTTGTCGGGTTTCTAGTTGCGGAGTTTTTGATGTGGAGTCCCTGGTTGTGGAGTCTCTAGTTGTGAAGTTTCTAGTTGCAGAGTTTCTAGTTGCGGAGTTTCTAGTTGTGGAGTCTGTAGTTGTGGAGTCTGCAGTTGTGGAGTTTCTAGTTGTGGAGTTTTTAGTTATGGAGTCTCTCGTTGTGGAGTTTCTAGTTGCGAAGTTTCTAGTTGCTGAGTTTCTAGTTGCAAAGTCTAAAGTTGTGGAGTTTCGAGCTGTGGAGTTTCTAGTTGCGGAGTTTCTAGTTGTGGAATTTGTAGTTGTGGAGTATCTAGTTGTGGTGTTTCAAGTTGTGGAGTTTCTAGTTATGGAGTTTCTAGTTGCGGAGTTTCTAGTTGGTGAGTTTCTAGTTGCCGTGGTTCTAAAAGCGAAGTCTCAAGTTGTGGTGTTTCTATCTGTGGAGTTTCTAGTTGCAAAGTCTCAAGTTGTGGATTTTCTAGCTGTGGAGTTTCTAGTTGTGGAGTGTCTAGTTGTGGAGTTTCTAGTTGTGGAGTTTGTAGTTGTGAGGTTCGTAGTTGTGGAGTTTTTAGTTGTGGAGTTTCTAGTTGTGGAGTCTCTAGTTGTGGAGTTTCTAGTTGTGGAGTTTCTAGTTGCGAAGTCTCAAGTTGTGGAGTTTCAAGTTGGGGAGTTTCTAGTTGGGGGTTCGTAGTTGTGGGGTTCGTAGTTGTGGAGTTTCTAGTTGCGGAGTTTCTAGTTGTAGAGTTTCTAGTTGCGGAGTTTTCTAGTTATGGAGTTTCTAGTTGCGGAGTTTCAAGTTGTTAAATTCCTGGTTGTGGAGTTTCTAGTTGCGGAGTTTGTAGCTGCGGAGTTTATAGTTGTGGAGTTTCTAGTTGTAGAGTGTCTAGTTGAGGAGTTTCTAGTCGTGGAGTTTCTAGTTGTGGAGTTTGTAGTTGTGGAGTCTCTAGTTGTGGAGTTTCTAGTTAAGGAGTTTCTAGTTGCGAAGTGTCAAGTTGTGGAGTTTCTAGTTGTGGAGTTTCTAGTTGGGAATCCGTAGTTGTGGGGTTCGTAGTTGTCGGGTTTCTAACTGCGGAGTTTCTAGTCGTGGAGATTAAGGTTGTGGAGTTTCTAGCTGTGGAGTTTCTATTTGCGGAGTTTCTAGTTGCAGAGTTTCTAGTTGTTGAGTTTCTAGTTGTGGAGTTTCAAGTTGCAGAGTTTTCTAGTTGCGGAGTCTGTAGTTGTGGAGTTTCTATTTGTGGAGTTTCTATTTGTGGAGTTTCTATTTGTGGATTTTCTAGCAGTGGAGTTTCTAGTTGCGGAGTTTCTAGTTGCAGAATTTCTAGTTGCGGAATTTCTAGCTGTGGAGTTTCTAGTTGCGGAGTTTCTAGTTGCAGACTTTCAAGTTGTGGAGTTTCTAGTTGTGGAGTTTGTAGTTTTCGGGTTTCTAGTTGCGGAGTTTTTGACGTGGAGTCCCTGGTTGTGGAGTCTCTAGTTGTGAAGTTTGTAGTTGCAGAGTTTCTAGTTGCGGAGTTTCTAGTTGTGGAGTCTGTAGTTGTGGAGTCTGCAGTTATGGAGTTTCTAGTTGTGGAGTTTTTAGTTATGGAGTCTCTCGTTGTGGAGTTTCTAGTTGCGAAGTTTCTAGTTGCTGAGTTTCTAGTTGCAAAGTCTAAAGTTGTGGAGTTTCGAGCTGTGGAGTTTCTAGTTGCGGAGTTTCTAGTTGTGGAATTTGTAGTTGTGGAGTATCTAGTTGTGGTGTTTCAAGTTGTGGAGTTTCTAGTTATGGAGTTTCTAGTTGCGGAGTTTCTAGTTGGTGAGTTTCTAGTTGCCGTGGTTCTAAATGCGAAGTATCAAGTTGTGGTGTTTCTATCTGTGGAGTTTCTAGTTGCAAAGTCTCAAGTTGTGGATTTTCTAGCTGTGGAGTTTCTAGTTGTGGAGTGTCTAGTTGTGGAGTTTCTAGTTGTGGAGTTTGTAGTTGTGAGGTTCGTAGTTGTGGAGTTTTTAGTTGTGGAGTTTCTAGTTGTGGAGTCTCTAGTTGTGGAGTTTCTAGTTGTGGAGTTTCTATTTGCGAAGTCTCAAGTTGTGGAGTTTCTAGTTGTGGAGTTTCTAGTTGGGGGTTCGTAGTTGTGGGGTTCGTAGTTGTGGAGTTTCTAGTTGTGGTGTTTCAAGTTGTGGAGTTTCTAGTTATGGAGTTTCTAGTTGCGGGGTTTCTAGTTGGTGAGTTTCTAGTTGCCGTGGTTCTAAATGCGAAGTCTCAAGTAATGGTGTTTCTATCTGTAGAGTTTGTAGTTGCAAAGTCTCAAGTTGTGGATTTTCTAGCTGTGGAGTTTCTAGTTGTGGAGTGTCTAGTTGTGGAGTTTCTAGTTGTGGAGTTTGTAGTTGTGAGGTTCGTAGTTGTGGAGTTTTTAGTTGTGGAGTTTCTAGTTGTGGAGTCTCTAGTTGTGGAGTTTCTAGTTGTGGAGTTTCTAGTTGCGAAGTCTCAAGTTGTGGAGTTTCTAGTTGTGGAGTTTCTAGTTGGGGGTTCGAAGTTGTAGGGTTCGTAGTTGTCGAGTTTCTAGTTGCGGAGTTTCTAGTTGTAGAGTTTCTAGTTGCGGAGTTTTCTAGTTATGGAGTTTCTAGTTGCGGAGTTTCAAGTTGTTAAATTCCTAGTTGTGGAGTTTCTAGTTGTGGAGTTTGTAGCTGCGGAGTTTCTAGTTGTGGAGTTGGTAGCTGTGGAGTATCTGGTTGTGGATTTTGAAGTTGTAGAGTTCCTAGTTGTGGAGTGTCTAGTTGTGGAGTTTCTAGTGGCGGAGTCTGTAGTTGTGGAGTTCCTAGTTATCGAGTTTCTAGTTGTGGAGTGTCTAGTTGAGGAGTTTCTAGTCGTGGAGTTTCTAGTTGTGGAGTTTGTAGTTGCGGAGTTTCTAATTGTGGAGTTTCTCGTTGTGGAGTTTCTAGTTGTGAAGTTTCTAGTTGTGGAGTTTCAAGATGCGGAATTGATAGGTGTCGAGTTTCTAGTTATGGAGTTTCTTGTTGTCGGGTTTCTAGTTGCGGAGTTTTTGTTGGGGAGTCTCTAGTTGTGGAGTTTCTAGTTGTGGAGCTTCTATTTGTGGAGTTTCTAGTTGTGGAATTTGTAGTTGTGGAGTATCTAGTTGTGGTGTTTCAAGTTGTGGAGTTTCTAGTTGCGGAGTTTCTAGTTGGTGAGTTTCTAGTTGCCGTGTTTCTAAATGCGAAGTATCAAGTTGTGGTGCTTCTATCTGTGGAGTTTCTAGTTGTGAAGTCTTTAGTTGTGGAGTTCCTAGTTGTGGAGTTTCTAGTTGTGGAGTGTCTAGTTGAGGAGTTCCTAGTTGTGGAGTTTCTAGTTGTGGGGTTTCTAGTTGTTGGGTTTGTAGTTGCGGAGTTTTTGTTGTGGAGTCCCGAGTTGTGGAGTCCCTAGTTGTGGAATTTCTAGTTGCAGAGTTTCTAGTTGCGGAGTTTCTAGTTGTGGTGTCTGTAGTTGTGGAGCATCTAGTTGTGGTGTTTCAAGTTGTGGAGTTTCTATTTGTGGATTTTCTAGCTGTGGAGTTTCTAGTTGCGGAGTTTCTAGTTGCAGAGTTTCTAGTTGCGGACTTCGTAGCTGTGGAGTTTTTAGTTGCAGAGTTTCTAGTTGTGGATTTTCTAGTTGTGGAGTTTGCAGTTGCGGAATTTCTAGTCGTGGAGTTTCTAGTTGCGGAATTTCTAGCTGTGGAGTTTCTAGTTGCGGAGTTTCTAGTTGCAGACTTTCTAGTTGCGGAGTTTCTAGTTGTTGAGTTGAGTTTGTAGTTGTCGGGTTTCTAGTTGCGGAGTTTTTGATGTGGAGTCCCTGGTTGTGGAGTCTCTAGTTGTGAAGTTTCTAGTTGCAGAGTTTCTAGTTGCGGAGTTTCTAGTTGTGGAGTCTGTAGTTGTGGAGTCTGCAGTTGTGGAGTTTCTAGTTGTGGAGTTTTTAGTTATGGAGTCTCTCGTTGTGGAGTTTCTAGTTGCGAAGTTTCTAGTTGCTGAGTTTCTAGTTGCAAAGTCTAAAGTTGTGGAGTTTCGAGCTGTGGAGTTTCTAGTTGCGGAGTTTCTAGTTGTGGAATTTGTAGTTGTGGAGTATCTAGTTGTGGTGTTTCAAGTTGTGGAGTTTCTAGTTATGGAGTTTCTAGTTGCGGAGTTTCTAGTTGGTGAGTTTCTAGTTGCCGTGGTTTTAAAAGCGAAGTCTCAAGTTGTGGTGTTTCTATCTGTGGAGTTTCTAGTTGCAAAGTCTCAAAATGTGGATTTTCTAGCTGTGGAGTTTCTAGTTGTGGAGTGTCTAGTTGTGGAGTTTCTAGTTGTGGAGTTTGTAGTTGTGAGGTTCGTAGTTGTGGAGTTTTTAGATGTGGAGTTTCTAGTTGTGGAGTCTCTAGTTGTGGAGTTTCTAGTTGTGGAGTTTCTAGTTGCGAAGTCTCAAGTTGTGGAGTTTCTAGTTGGGGAGTTTCTAGTTGGGGGTTCGTAGTTGTGGGGTTCGTAGTTGTGGAGTTTCTAGTTGCGGAGTTTCTAGTTGTAGAGTTTCTAGTTGCGGAGTTTTCTAGTTATGGAGTTTCTAGTTGCGGAGTTTCAAGTTGTTAAATTCCTAGTTGTGGAGTTTCTAGTTGCGGAGTTTGTAGCTGCGGAGTTTCTAGTTGTGGAGTTTCTAGTTGTAGAAAGTTTAGTTGAGGAGTTTCTAGTCGTGGAGTTTCCAGTTGTGGAGTTTGTAGTTGTGGAGTCTCTAGTTGTGGAGTTTCTAGTTAAGGAGTTTCTAGTTGCGAAGTGTCAAGTTGTGGAGTTTCTAGTTGTGGAGTTTCTAGTTGGGAATCCGTAGTTGTGGGGTTCGTAGTTGTCGGGTTTCTAACTGCGGAGTTTCTAGTCGTGGAGTTTCAGGTTGTGGAGTTTCTAGCTGTGGAGTTTCTATTTGCGGAGTTTCTAGTTGCAGAGTTTCTAGTTGTGGAGTTTCTAGTTGTGGAGTTTCTAGTTGCAGAGTTTTCTAGTTGCGGAGTCTGTAGTTGTGGAGTTTCTATTTGTGGAGTTTCTATTTGTGGAGTTTCTATTTGTGGATTTTCTAGCAGTGGAGTTTCTAGTTGCGGAGTTTCTAGTTGCAGAATTTCTAGTTGCGGAATTTCTAGCTGTGGAGTTTCTAGTTGCGGAGTTTCTAGTTGCAGACTTTCAAGTTGTGGAGTTTCTAGTTGTGGAGTTTGTAGTTTTCGGGTTTCTAGTTGCGGAGTTTTTGACGTGGAGTCCCTGGTTGTGGAGTCTCTAGTTGTGAAGTTTGTAGTTGCAGAGTTTCTAGTTGCGGAGTTTCTAGTTGTGGAGTCTGTAGTTGTGGAGTCTGCAGTTATGGAGTTTCTAGTTGTGGAGTTTTTAGTTATGGAGTCTCTCGTGGAGTTTCTAGTTGCGAAGTTTCTAGTTGCTGAGTTTCTAGTTGCAAAGTCTAAAGTTGTGGAGTTTCGAGCTGTGGAGTTTCTAGTTGCGGAGTTTCTAGTTGTAGAGTTTCTAGTTGTGGAGTTTCTAGTTGTGGAATTTGTAGTTGTGGAGTATCTAGTTGTGGTGTTTCAAGTTGTGGAGTTTCTAGTTATGGAGTTTCTAGTTGCGGAGTTTCTAGTTGGTGAGTTTCTAGTTGCCGTGGTTCTAAATGCTATGTATCAAGTTGTGGTGTTTCTATCTGTGGAGTTTCTAGTTGCAAAGTCTCAAGTTGTGGATTTTCTAGCTGTGGAGTTTCTAGTTGTGGAGTGTCTAGTTGTGGAGTTTCTAGTTGTGGAGTTTGTAGTTGTGAGGTTCGTAGTTGTGGAGTTTTTAGTTGTGGAGTTTCTAGTTGTGGAGTCTCTAGTTGTGGATTTTCTAGTTGTGGAGTTTCTAGTTGCGAAGTCTCAAGTTGTGGAGTTTCTAGTTGTGGAGTTTCTAGTTGGGGGTTCGTAGTTGTGGGGTTCGTAGTTGTGGAGTTTCTAGTTGTGGTGTTTCAAGTTGTGGAGTTTCTAGTTATGGAGTTTCTAGTTGCGGGGTTTCTAGTTGGTGAGTTTCTAGTTGCCGTGGTTCTAAATGCGAAGTCTCAAGTTGTGGTGTTTCTATCTGTGGAGTTTCTAGTTGCAAAGTCTCAAGTTGTGGATTTTCTAGCTGTGGAGTTTCTAGTTGTGGAGTGTCTAGTTGTGGAGTTTCTAGTTGTGGAGTTTGTAGTTGTGAGGTTCGTAGTTGTGGAGTTTTTAGTTGTGGAGTTTCTAGTTGTGGAGTGTCTAGTTGTGGAGTTTCTGGTTGTGGAGTTTCTAGTTGCGAAGTCTCAAGTTGTGGAGTTTCTAGTTGTGGAGTTTCTAGTTGGGGGTTCGTAGTTGTCGAGTTTCTAGTTGCGGAGTTTCTAGTTGTAGAGTTTCTAGTTGCGGAGTTTCTAGTTGTGGAGTCTGTAGTTGTGGAGTCTGCAGTTTTGGAGTTTCTAGTTGCGGAGTTTCTAGTTGCTGAGTTTCTAGTTGCAAAGTCCAAAGTTGTGGAGTTTCGAGCTGTGGAGTTTCTAGTTGCGGAGTTTCTAGTTGTAGAGTTTCTAGTTGTGGAGTTTCTAGTTGTGGAATTTGTAGTTGTGGAGTATCTAGTTGTGGTGTTTCAAGTTGTGGAGTTTCTAGTTATGGAGTTTCTAGTTGCGGAGTTTCTAGTTGGTGAGTTTCTAGTTGCCGTGTTTCTAGTTATGGAGTTTCTAGCTGTGGAGTTTCTAGTTGCGGAGTTTCTAGTTGCAGAGTTTCTAGTTGCGGAGTGTTCTAGTTATGGAGTTTCTAGTTGCGGAGTTTCAAGTTGTTAAATTCCTAGTTGTAGAGTTTCTAGTTGTGGAGTTTGTAGCTGCGGAGTTTCTAGTTGTGGAGTTGGTAGCTGTGGAGTATCTGGTTGTGGATTTTGAAGTTGTAGAGTTCCTAGTCGTGGAGTGTCTAGTTGTGGAGTTTCTACTGGCGGAGTTTGTAGTTGTGAAGTTTCTAGTTGCTGAGTTTTTAGTTGCGGACTTTCTAGCATTGGAGTTTCTAGTTGCGGAGTTTCTAGTTGCAGAGTTTCTAGTCGTGGAGTTTCTAGTTGTGGAGTTTGTAGTTGCGGAGTTTCTAGTTGTGGAGTTTCTAGTTGTGGAGTTTCTAGTTGTGAAGTTTCTAGTTGTGGAGTTTCAAGATGCGGAATTGATAGGTGTGGAGTTTCTAGTTGTGGAGTTTCTAGTTGTCGGGTTTCTAGTTGCGGAGTTTTTGTTGTGGACTCTCTAATTGTGGAGTCTCTAGTTGTGGTGTTTCAAGTTGTGGAGTTTCTAGTTATGGAGTTTCTAGTTGCGGGGTTTCTAGTTGGTGAGTTTCTAGTTGCCGTGGTTCTAAATGCGAAGTCTCAAGTAATGGTGTTTCTATCTGTAGAGTTTGTAGTTGCAAAGTCTCAAGTTGTGGATTTTCTAGCTGTGGAGTTTCTAGTTGTGGAGTGTCTAGTTGTGGAGTTTCTAGTTGTGGAGTTTGTAGTTGTGAGGTTCGTAGTTGTGGAGTTTTTAGTTGTGGAGTTTCTAGTTGTGGAGTCTCTAGTTGTGGAGTTTCTAGTTGTGGAGTTTCTAGTTGCGAAGTCTCAAGTTGTGGAGTTTCTAGTTGTGGAGTTTCTAGTTGGGGGTTCGAAGTTGTGGGGTTCGTAGTTGTCGAGTTTCTAGTTGCGGAGTTTCTAGTTGTAGAGTTTCTAGTCGCGGAGTTTTCTAGTTATGGAGTTTCTAGTTGCGGAGTTTCAAGTTGTTAAATTCCTAGTTGTGGAGTTTCTAGTTGTGGAGTTTGTAGCTGCGGAGTTTCTAGTTGTGGAGTTGGTAGCTGTGGAGTATCTGGTTGTGGATTTTGAAGTTGTAGAGTTCCTAGTTGTGGAGTGTCTAGTTGTGGAGTTTCTAGTGGCGGAGTCTGTAGTTGTGGAGTTCCTAGTTGTCGAGTTTCTAGTTGTGGAGTGTCTAGTTGAGGAGTTTCTAGTCGTGGAGTTTCTAGTTGTGGAGTTTGTAGTTGCGGAGTTCCTAATTGTGGAGTTTCTCGTTGTGGAGTTTCTAGTTGTGAAGTTTCTAGTTGTGGAGTTTCAAGATGCGGAATTGATAGGTGTCGAGTTTCTAGTTATGGAGTTTCTTGTTGTCGGGTTTCTAGTTGCGGAGTTTTTGTTGGGGAGTCTCTAGTTGTGGAGTTTCTAGTTGTGGAGCTTCTATTTGTGGAGTTTCTAGTTGTGGAATTTGTAGTTGTGGAGTATCTAGTTGTGGTGTTTCAAGTTGTGGAGTTTCTAGTTGCGGAGTTTCTAGTTGGTGAGTTTCTAGTTGCCGTGTTTCTAAATGCGAAGTATCAAGTTGTGGTGCTTCTATCTGTGGAGTTTCTAGTTGTGAAGTCTTTAGTTGTGGAGTTCCTAGTTGTGGAGTTTCTAGTTGTGGAGTGTCTAGTTGAGGAGTTCCTAGTTGTGGAGTTTCTAGTTGTGGGGTTTCTAGTTGTTGGGTTTGTAGTTGCGGAGTTTTTGTTGTGGAGTCCCGAGTTGTGGAGTCCCTAGTTGTGGAATTTCTAGTTGCAGAGTTTCTAGTTGCGGAGTTTCTAGTTGTGGTGTCTGTAGTTGTGGAGCATCTAGTTGTGGTGTTTCAAGTTGTGGAGTTTCTATTTGTGGATTTTCTAGCTGTGGAGTTTCTAGTTGCGGAGTTTCTAGTTGCAGAGTTTCTAGTTGCGGACTTCGTAGCTGTGGAGTTTCTAGTTGCAGAGTTTCTAGTTGTGGATTTTCTAGTTGTGGAGTTTGCAGTTGCGGAATTTCTAGTCGTGGAGTTTCTAGTTGCGGAATTTCTAGCTGTGGAGTTTCTAGTTGCGGAGTTTCTAGTTGCAGACTTTCTAGTTGCGGAGTTTCTAGTTGTTGAGTTGAGTTTGTAGTTGTCGGGTTTCTAGTTGCGGAGTTTTTGATGTGGAGTCCCTGGTTGTGGAGTCTCTAGTTGTGAAGTTTCTAGTTGCAGAGTTTCTAGTTGCGGAGTTTCTAGTTGTGGAGTCTGTAGTTGTGGAGTCTGCAGTTGTGGAGTTTCTAGTTGTGGAGTTTTTAGTTATGGAGTCTCTCGTTGTGGAGTTTCTAGTTGCGAAGTTTCTAGTTGCTGAGTTTCTAGTTGCAAAGTCTAAAGTTGTGGAGTTTCGAGCTGTGGAGTTTCTAGTTGCGGAGTTTCTAGTTGTGGAATTTGTAGTTGTGGAGTATCTAGTTGTGGTGTTTCAAGTTGTGGAGTTTCTAGTTATGGAGTTTCTAGTTGCGGAGTTTCTAGTTGGTGAGTTTCTAGTTGCCGTGGTTCTAAAAGCGAAGTCTCAAGTTGTGGTGTTTCTATCTGTGGAGTTTCTAGTTGCAAAGTCTCAAAATGTGGATTTTCTAGCTGTGGAGTTTCTAGTTGTGGAGTGTCTAGTTGTGGAGTTTCTAGTTGTGGAGTTTGTAGTTGTGAGGTTCGTAGTTGTGGAGTTTTTAGATGTGGAGTTTCTAGTTGTGGAGTCTCTAGTTGTGGAGTTTCTAGTTGTGGAGTTTCTAGTTGCGAAGTCTCAAGTTGTGGAGTTTCTAGTTGGGGAGTTTCTAGTTGGGGGTTCGTAGTTGTGGGGTTCGTAGTTGTGGAGTTTCTAGTTGCGGAGTTTCTAGTTGTAGAGTTTCTAGTTGCGGAGTTTTCTAGTTATGGAGTTTCTAGTTGCGGAGTTTCAAGTTGTTAAATTCCTAGTTGTGGAGTTTCTAGTTGCGGAGTTTGTAGCTGCGGAGTTTCTAGTTGTGGAGTTTCTAGTTGTAGAAAGTTTAGTTGAGGAGTTTCTAGTCGTGGAGTTTCCAGTTGTGGAGTTTGTAGTTGTGGAGTCTCTAGTTGTGGAGTTTCTAGTTAAGGAGTTTCTAGTTGCGAAGTGTCAAGTTGTGGAGTTTCTAGTTGTGGAGTTTCTAGTTGGGAATCCGTAGTTGTGGGGTTCGTAGTTGTCGGGTTTCTAACTGCGGAGTTTCTAGTCGTGGAGTTTCAGGTTGTGGATTTTCTAGCTGTGGAGTTTCTATTTGCGGAGTTTCTAGTTGCAGAGTTTCTAGTTGTGGAGTTTCTAGTTGTGGAGTTTCTAGTTGCAGAGTTTTCTAGTTGCGGAGTCTGTAGTTGTGGAGTTTCTATTTGTGGAGTTTCTATTTGTGGAGTTTCTATTTGTGGATTTTCTAGCAGTGGAGTTTCTAGTTGCGGAGTTTCTAGTTGCAGAATTTCTAGTTGCGGAATTTCTAGCTGTGGAGTTTCTAGTTGCGGAGTTTCTAGTTGCAGACTTTCAAGTTGTGGAGTTTCTAGTTGTGGAGTTTGTAGTTTTCGGGTTTCTAGTTGCGGAGTTTTTGACGTGGAGTCCCTGGTTGTGGAGTCTCTAGTTGTGAAGTTTGTAGTTGCAGAGTTTCTAGTTGCGGAGTTTCTAGTTGTGGAGTCTGTAGTTGTGGAGTCTGCAGTTATGGAGTTTCTAGTTGTGGAGTTTTTAGTTATGGAGTCTCTCGTGGAGTTTCTAGTTGCGAAGTTTCTAGTTGCTGAGTTTCTAGTTGCAAAGTCTAAAGTTGTGGAGTTTCGAGCTGTGGAGTTTCTAGTTGCGGAGTTTCTAGTTGTAGAGTTTCTAGTTGTGGAGTTTCTAGTTGTGGAATTTGTAGTTGTGGAGTATCTAGTTGTGGTGTTTCAAGTTGTGGAGTTTCTAGTTATGGAGTTTCTAGTTGCGGAGTTTCTAGTTGGTGAGTTTCTAGTTGCCGTGGTTCTAAATGCTATGTATCAAGTTGTGGTGTTTCTATCTGTGGAGTTTCTAGTTGCAAAGTCTCAAGTTGTGGATTTTCTAGCTGTGGAGTTTCTAGTTGTGGAGTGTCTAGTTGTGGAGTTTCTAGTTGTGGAGTTTGTAGTTGTGAGGTTCGTAGTTGTGGAGTTTTTAGTTGTGGAGTTTCTAGTTGTGGAGTCTCTAGTTGTGGAGTTTCTAGTTGTGGAGTTTCTAGTTGCGAAGTCTCAAGTTGTGGAGTTTCTAGTTGTGGAGTTTCTAGTTGGGGGTTCGTAGTTGTGGGGTTCGTAGTTGTGGAGTTTCTAGTTGTGGTGTTTCAAGTTGTGGAGTTTCTAGTTATGGAGTTTCTAGTTGCGGGGTTTCTAGTTGGTGAGTTTCTAGTTGCCGTGGTTCTAAATGCGAAGTCTCAAGTTGTGGTGTTTCTATCTGTGGAGTTTCTAGTTGCAAAGTCTCAAGTTGTGGATTTTCTAGCTGTGGAGTTTCTAGTTGTGGAGTGTCTAGTTGTGGAGTTTCTAGTTGTGGAGTTTGTAGTTGTGAGGTTCGTAGTTGTGGAGTTTTTAGTTGTGGAGTTTCTAGTTGTGGAGTCTCTAGTTGTGGAGTTTCTGGTTGTGGAGTTTCTAGTTGCGAAGTCTCAAGTTGTGGAGTTTCTAGTTGTGGAGTTTCTAGTTGGGGGTTCGTAGTTGTCGAGTTTCTAGTTGCGGAGTTTCTAGTTGTAGAGTTTCTAGTTGCGGAGTTTCTAGTTGTGGAGTCTGTAGTTGTGGAGTCTGCAGTTTTGGAGTTTCTAGTTGCGGAGTTTCTAGTTGCTGAGTTTCTAGTTGCAAAGTCCAAAGTTGTGGAGTTTCGAGCTGTGGAGTTTCTAGTTGCGGAGTTTCTAGTTGTAGAGTTTCTAGTTGTGGAGTTTCTAGTTGTGGAATTTGTAGTTGTGGAGTATCTAGTTGTGGTGTTTCAAGTTGTGGAGTTTCTAGTTATGGAGTTTCTAGTTGCGGAGTTTCTAGTTGGTGAGTTTCTAGTTGCCGTGTTTCTAGTTATGGAGTTTCTAGCTGTGGAGTTTCTAGTTGCGGAGTTTCTAGTTGCAGAGTTTCTAGTTGCGGAGTGTTCTAGTTATGTAGTTTCTAGTTGCGGAGTTTCAAGTTGTTAAATTCCTAGTTGTAGAGTTTCTAGTTGTGGAGTTTGTAGCTGCGGAGTTTCTAGTTGTGGAGTTGGTAGCTGTGGAGTATCTGGTTGTGCATTTTGAAGTTGTAGAGTTCCTAGTCGTGGAGTGTCTAGTTGTGGAGTTTCTACTGGCGGAGTTTGTAGTTGTGAAGTTTCTAGTTGCTGAGTTTTTAGTTGCGCACTTTCTAGCATTGGAGTTTCTAGTTGCGGAGCTTCTAGTTGCAGAGTTTCTAGTCGTGGAGTTTCTAGTTGTGGAGTTTGTAGTTGCGGAGTTTCTAGTTGTGGAGTTTCTAGTTGTGGAGTTTCTAGTTGTGAAGTTTCTAGTTGTGGAGTTTCAAGATGCGGAATTGATAGGTGTGGAGTTTCTAGTTGTGGAGTTTCTAGTTGTCGGGTTTCTAGTTGCGGAGTTTTTGTTGTGGACTCTCTAATTGTGGAGTCTCTAGTTGTGGAGTTTCTAGTTTTGGAGTTTCTAGTTGTGGAGTTTCTAGTTGTGGAATTTGTAGTTGTGGAGTATCTAGTCGTGGAGTTTCTAGTTGTGGAGTTTGTAGTTGCGGAGTTTCTAGTTGTGGAGTTTCTAGTTGTGGAGTTTCTAGTTGTGAAGTTTCTAGTTGTGGAGTTTCAAGATGCGGAATTGATAGGTGTGGAGCTTCTAGTTATGGAGTTTTTAGCTGTAGGGTTTCTAGTGGCGGAGTTTTGGTTGGGGAGTCTCTAATTGTGGAGTCTCTAGTTGTGGAGTTTTTAGTTGTGGAGTTTCTAGTTGTGGAGTTTCTAGTTGCGGAGTTTCTAGTTGTGGAGCTTGTAGTTGTGGAGTTTCTAGTTGTGGACTTTCTAGTTGTGGAGTTTCTAGTTCCCGAGTTTCTAGTTGGTGAGTTTCTAGTTGCAGTGTTTCTGAATGCGAAGTCTCAAGTTGTGGTGTTTCTATCTGTGGAATTTCTACTTGTGGAGTCTTTAGTTGTGGAGCCTTTAGTTGTGGAGTCTTTAGTTGTGGAGTCTTTAGTGTTGGAGTTCCTAGTTGTGGAGTTTCTAGTTGTGGAGTGTCTAGTTGAGGAGTTTCTAGTTGTGGAGTTTATAGGTGTGGAGTTTCTAGTTGGAGTTTTTTTTCCGAGTTTCTAGTTGTAGATTTTCTAGTTGCAGAGTTCCTACTTGTGGAGTTTCTAGTTGTGGGGTTTCTAGTTGTTGAAATTCTAGCTGTGGAGTTTATACTTATAGAATCTCTAGTCCTGGAGTTTCTAGTTGTGTAGTTTCTATCTGAGGAGTTTTAAATGTGAAGTCCCTAGTTGTGCAGTCTCTAGTTGTGAAGTTTCTAGTTGTGGAGTTTTTAGTTGTGGAGTTTTTAGTTGTGGAGTTTCTAGTTGTGGAGTTTCTATTTGCGAAGTCTCAAGTTGTGGAGTTTCTAGTTGTGGAGTTTCTAGTTGGGGGTTCGTAGTTGTGGGGTTCGTAGTTGTGGAGTTTCTAGTTGTGGAGTCTCTAGTTATGGAGTTTCTAGCTGTGGAGTTTCTAGTTGCGGAGTTTCTAGTTGCAGAGTTCCTAGTTGCGGAGTTTTCTAGTTATGGAGTTTCTAGTTGCGGAGTTTCAAGTTGTTAAATTCCTAGTTGTGGAGTTTCTAGCTGTGGAGTTTCTAGTTGTGGAGTGTCTAGTTGTGGAGTTTTTAGTTGTGGAGTTTGTAGTTGTGAGGTTCGTAGTTGTGGAGTTTTTAGTTGTGGAGTTTCTAGTTGTGGTGTCTCTAGTTGTGGAGTTTCTAGTTGTGGAGTTTCTAGTTGCGAAGTCTCAAGTTGTGGAGTTTCTAGTTGTGGAGTTTCTAGTTGGGGGTTCGTAGTTGTGGGGTTCGTAGTTGTGGAGTTTCTAGTTGTGGAGTCTCTAGTTGTGAAGTTTCTAGTTATGGAGTTTCTAGCTGCTGAGTTTCTAGTTGCGGAGTTTCTAGTTGCAGAGTTTCTAGTTGCGGAGTTTTCTAGTTATGGAGTTTCTAGTTGCGGATTTTCAAGTTGTTAAATTCCTAGTTGTAGAGTTTCTAGTTGTGGAGTTTGTAGCTTCGGAGTTTCTAGTTGGGGAGTTGGTAGCTGTGGAGTATCTTGTTGTGGATTTTGAAGTTGTAGAGTTCCTAGTTGTGGAGTGTCTAGTTGTGGAGTTTCTAGTGGCGGAGTCTGTAGTTGTGGAGTTTCTAGTTGCTGAGTTTCTATTTGTTGATTTTCTAGCTGTGGAGTTTCTAGTTGCGTAGTTTCTAGTTGCAGAGTTTCTAGTTGCGGACATTCTAGCGTTGGAGTTTATAGTTGCGGAGTTTCTAGTTGCAGAGTTTCTAGTCGTGGAGTTTCTAGTTGTGGAGTTTGTAGTTGCGGAGTTTCTAGTTGTGGAGTTTCTAGTTGTGGAGTTTCTAGTTGTGAAGTTTCTAGTTGTGGAGTTTCAAGATGTGGAATTGATAGGTGTGGAGTTTCTAGTTGGGGAGTTTCTAGTTGTCGGGTTTCTAGTTGCGGAGTTTTTGTTGTGGAGTCTCTAATTGTGGAGTCTCTAGTTGTGGAGTTTCTAGTTTTGGAGTTTCTAGTTGTGGAGTTTCTAGTTGTGGAATTTGTAGTTGTGGAGTATCTAGTTGTGGTGTTTCAAGTTGTGGAGTTTCTAGTTGTGGAGTTTCTAGTTGCGGAGTTTCAGTTGGTGAGTTTCTAGTTGCCGTGTTTCTAAATGCGAAGTCTCAAGTTGTGGTGCTTCTATCTGTGGAGTTTCTAGTTGTGGAGTCTTTAGTTGTGGAGTTCCTAGTTATAGAGTTTCTAGTTGTGGAGTGTCTGGTTGAGGAGTTTCTAGTCGTGGAGTTTCTAGTTGTGGAGTTTGTAGTTGCGGAGTTTCTAGTTGTGGAGTTTCTAGTTGTGGAGTTTCTGGTTGTGAAGTTTCTAGTTGTGGAGTTTCAAGATGCGGAATTGATAGGTGTGGAGTTTCTAGTTATGGAGTTTCTAGTTGTAGGGTTTCTAGTTGCGGAGTTTTTGTTGGGGGGTCTCTAATTGTGGAGTCTCTAGTTGTGGAGTGTCTAGTTGTGGAGTTTCTAGTTGTGGAGTTTCTAGTTGCGGAGTTTATAGTTGTGGAGTTTCTAGTTGTGGACTTTCTAGTTGTGGAGTTTCTAGTTCCCAAGTTTCTAGTCTGTGAGTTTCTAGTTGCAGTGTTTCTAAATGCGAAGTCTCAAGTTGTGGTGTTTCTATCTGTGGAATTTCTACTTGTGGAGTCTTTAGTTGTGGAGCCTTTAGTTGTGGAGTCTTTAGTTGTGGAGTCTTTAGTGTTGGAGTTCCTAGTTTTGGAGTTTCTAGTTGTAGAGTGTCTAGTTGAGGAGTTTCTAGTTGTGGAGTTTATAGGTGTGGAGTTTCTAGTTGCAAAGTCTCAAGTTGTGGATTTTCTAGCTGTGGAGTTTCTAGTTGTGGAGTGTCTAGTTGTGGAGTTTGTAGTTGTGAGGTTCGTAGTTGTGGAGTTTTTAGTTGTGGAGTTTCTAGTTGTGGAGTCTCTAGTTGTGGAGTTTCTAGTTGTGGAGTTTGTAGTTGCGAAGTCTCAAGTTGTGGAGTTTCTAGTTGTGGAGTTTCTAGTTGGGGGTTCTTAGTTGTGGGGTTCGTAGTTGTGGAGTTTCTAGTTGCGGAGTTTCTAGTTGTAGAGTTTCTAGTTGCGGAGTTTTCTAGTTATGGAGTTTCTAGTTGCGGAGTTTCAAGTTGTTTAATTCCTAGTTGTGGAGTTTCTAGTTGTGGAGTTTGTAGCTGCGGAGTTTCTAGTTGTGGAGTGTGTAGCTGTGGAGTATCTGGTTGAGGATTTTGAAGTTGTAGAGTTCCTAGTTGTGGAGTGTCTAGTTGTGGAGTTTCTAGTGGCGGAGTCTGTAGTTGTGGAGTTCCTAGTTGTCGAGTTTCTAGTCGTGGAGTTTCTAGTTGTGGAGTTTGTAGTTGCGGAGTTTCTAATTGTGGAGTTTCTCGTTGTGGAGTTTCTAGTTGTGAAATTTCTAGTTGTGGAGTTTCAAGATGCGGAATTGATAGGTGTCCAGTTTCTAGTTATGGAGTTTCTAGTTGTCGGGTTTCTAGTTGCGGTGTTTTTGTTGGGGAGTCTCTAATTGTGGAGTCTCTAGTTGTGGAGTTTCTAGTTGTGGAGTTTCTATTTGTGGAGTTTCTAGTTGTGGAATTTGTAGTTGTGGAGTATCTAGTTGTGGTGTTTCAAGTTGTGGAGTTTCTAGTTGTGGAGTTTCTAGTTGCGGAGTTTCTAGTTGGTGAGTTTCTAGTTGCCGTGTTTCTAAATGCGAAGTATCAAGTTGTGGTGCTTCTATCTGTGGAGTTTCTAGTTGTGAAGTCTTTAGTTGTGGAGTTCCTAGTTGTGGAGTTTCTAGTTGTGGAGTGTCTAGTTGAGGATTTCCTAGTTGTGGAGTTTCTAGTTGTGGAGTTTCTAGTTGTTGGGTTTGTAGTTGCGGAGTTTTTGTTGTAGAGTCCCAAGTTGTGGAGTCCCTAGTTGTGGAATTTCTAGTTGCAGAGTTTCTAGTTGCGGAGTTTCTAGTTGTGGTGTCTGTAGTTGTGGAGCATCTAGTTGTGGTGTTTCAAGTTGTGGAGTTTCTATTTGTGGATTTTCTAGCTGTGGAGTTTCTAGTTGCGGAGTTTCTAGTTGCAGAGTTTCTAGTTGCGGACTTCGTAGCTGTGGAGTTTCTAGTTGCGGAGTTTCTAGTTGCAGAGTTTCTAGTTGTGGATTTTCTAGTTGTGGAGTTTGTAGTTGCGGATATTCTAGTCGTGGAGTTTCTAGTTGCGGAATTTCTAGCTGTGGAGTTTCTAGTTGCGGAGTTTCTAGTTGCAGACTTTCTAGTTGTGGAGTTTCTAGTTGTGGAGTTGAGTTTGTAGTTGTCGGGTTTCTAGTTGCGGAGTTTTTGATGTGGAGTCCCTGGTTGTGGAGTCTCTAGTTGTGAAGTTTCTAATTGAAGAGTTTCTAGTTGCGGAGTTTCTAGTTGTGGAGTCTGTAGTTGTGGAGTCTGCAGTTGTGGAGTTTCTAGTTATGGAGTTTTTAGTTATGGAGTCTCTCGTTGTGGAGTTTCTAGTTGCGAAGTTTCTAGTTGCTGAGTTTCTAGTTGCAAAGTCCAAAGTTGTGGAGTTTCGAGCTGTGGAGTTTCTAGTTGCGGAGTTTCTAGTTGTAGAGTTTCTAGTTGTGGAGTTTCTAGTTGTGGAATTTGTAGTTGTGGAGATCTAGTTGTGGTGTTTCAAGTTGTGGAGTTTCTAGTTATGGAGTTTCTAGTTGCGGAGTATCTAGTTGGTGAGTTTCTAGTTGCCGTGTTTCTAAATGCGAAGTCTCAAGTTGTGGTGTTTCTATCTGTGGAGTTTCTAGTTGCAAAGTCTCAAGTTGTGGACTTTCTAGCTGTGGAGTTTCTAGTTGCGGAGTTTCTAGTTGCAGACTTTCTAGTTGTTGAGTTTCTTGTTGTGGAGTTTGTAGTTGTCGGGTTTCTAGTTGCGGAGTTTTTGATGTGGAGTCCCTGGTTGTGGAGTCTCTAGTTGTGAAGTTTCTAGTTGCAGAGTTTCTAGTTGCGGAGTTTCTAGTTGTGGAGTCTGTAGTTGTGGAGTCTGCAGTTGTGGAGTTTCTAGTTGTGGAGTTTTTAGTTATGGAGTCTCTCGTTGTGGAGTTTCTAGTTGCGAAGTTTCTAGTTGCTGAGTTTCTAGTTGCAAAGTCCAAAGTTGTGGAGTTTCGAGCTGTGGAGTTTCTAGTTGCGGAGTTTCTAGTTGTAGAGTTTCTAGTTGTGGAGTTTCTAGTTGTGGAATTTGTAGTTGTGGAGATCTAGTTGTGGTGTTTCAAGTTGTGGAGTTTCAAGTTACGGAGTTTCTAGTTGCGGAGTATCTAGTTGGTGAGTTTCTAGTTGCCGTGTTTCTAAATGCGAAGTCTCAAGTTGTGGTGTTTCTATCTGTGGAGTTTCTAGTTGCAAAGTCTCAAGTTGTGGATTTTCTAGCTGTGGAGTTTCTAGTAGTGGAGTGTCTAGTTGTGGAGTTTCTAGTTGTGGAGTTTGTAGTTGTGAGGTTCGTAGTTGTGGAGTTTTTAGTTGTGGAGTTTCTAGTTGTGGAGTCTCTAGTTGTGGAGTTTCTAGTTGTGGAGTTTCTAGTTGCGAAGTCTCAAGTTGTGGAGTTTCTAGTTGTGGAGTTTCTAGTTGGGGGTTCGAAGTTGTGGGGTTCGTAGTTGTGGAGTTTCTAGTTGTGGAGTCTCTAGTTGTGAAGTTTCTAGTTATGGAGTTTCTAGCTGCTGAGTTTCTAGTTGCGGAGTTTCTAGTTGCAGAGTTTCTAGTTGCGGAGTTTTCTAGTTATGGAGTTTCTAGTTGCGGAGTTTCAAGTTGTTAAATTCCTAGTTGTAGAGTTTCTAGTTGTGGAGTTTGTAGCTTCGGAGTTTCTAGTTGTGGAGTTGGTAGCTGTGGAGTATCTTGTTGTGGATTTTGAAGTTGTAGAGTTCCTAGTTGTGGAGTGTCTAGTTGTGAAGTTTCTAGTGGCGGAGTCTGTAGTTGTGGAGTTTCTAGTTGCTGAGTTTCTATTTGTTGATTTTCTAGCTGTGGAGTTTCTAGTTGCGTAGTTTCTAGTTGCA
This sequence comes from Rhipicephalus microplus, assembly GCF_043290135.1. NCBI lineage: Eukaryota > Metazoa > Arthropoda > Arachnida > Ixodida > Ixodidae > Rhipicephalus > Rhipicephalus microplus. The sequence continues at coordinate 100,743,731 of NC_134707.1, read as the reverse complement.
GAGTTTCTAGTTGCGGACTTTCTAGCGTTGGAGTTTCTAGTTGCGGAGTTTCTAGTTGCAGAGTTTCTAGTCGTGGAGTTTCTAGTTGTGGAGTTTGTAGTTGTGGAGTTTCTAGTTGTGGAGTTTCTAGTTGTGAAGTTTCTAGTTGTGGAGTTTCAAGATGTGGAATTGATAGGTGTGGAGTTTCTAGTTGTGGAGTTTCTAGTTGTCGGGTTTCTAGTTGCGGAGTTTTTGTTGTGGAGTCTCTAATTGTGGAGTCTCTAGTTGTGGAGTTTCTAGTTTTGGAGTTTCTAGTTGTGGTGTTTCTAGTTGTGGAATTTGTAGTTATGGAGCATCTAGTTGTGGTGTTTCAAGTTGTGGAGTTTCTATTTGTGGATTTTCTAGCTGTGGAGTTTCTAGTTGCGGAGTTTCTAGTTGCAGAGTTTCTAGTTGCGGACTTTGTAGCTGTGGAGTTTCCAGTTGCGGAGTTTCTAGTTGCAGAGTTTCTAGTTGTGGAGTTTCTAGTTGTGGAGTTTGTAGTTGCGGAGTTTCTAGATGTGGAGTTTCTAGTTGCGGAGTTTCTAGTTGCAGAGTTTCTAGTTGCGGAGTTTTCTAGTGTTGGAGTTTCTAGTTGCGGAGTTTCAAGTTGTTGAGTTTCTAGTTGTGGAATTTGTAGTTGTGTAGTATCTAGTTGTGGTGTTTCAAGTTGTGGAGTTTCTAGTTGTGGAATTTGTAGTTGTGGAGTATCTAGTTGTGGTGTTTCTAGCTGTGGAGTTTCTAGTTCAGGAGTTTCTAGTTGCAGAGTTTCTAGTTGCGGTCTTTGTAGCTGTGGAGTTTCTAGTTGCAGAGTTTCTAGTTGTGGAGTTTCTAGTTGTGGAGTTTGTAGTTGCAGAGTTTCTAGAGTTGGAGTTTCCAGTTGCGGAGTTTCTAGTTGCAGAGTTTCTAGTTGCGGAGTTTTCTAGTTATGGAGTTTCTAGTTGCGGAGTTTCAAGTTGTTGAGTTCCTAGTTGTGGAGTTTGTAGCTGCGGAGTTTCTAGTTGTGGAGTTGGTAGCTGTGGAGAATCTGGTTGTGGATTTTGAAGTTGTAGAGTTCCAAGTTGTGGAGTGTCTAGTTGTGGAGTTTCTAGTTGAGGAGTCTTTAGTTGTGGAGTTTCTAGTTGCTGAGTTTCTATTTGTTGATTTTCTAGCTGTGGAGTTTCTAGTTGCGTAGTTTCTAGTTGCAGAGTTTCTAGTTGCGGACTTTCTAGCATTGGAGTTTCTAGTTGCGGAGTTTCTAGTTGCAGAGATTCTAGTCGTGGAGTTTCTAGTTGTGGAGTTTGTAGTTGCGGAGTTTCTAGTTGTGGAGCTTCTAGTTTTGAAGTTTCTAGTTGTGGAGTTTCAAGATGCGGAATTGATAGGTGTGGAGTTTCTAGTTGTGGAGTTTCTAGTTGTCGGGTTTCTAGTTGCGGAGTTTTTGTTGTGGAGTCTCTAATTGTGGAGTCTCTAGTTGTGAAGTTTCTAGTTGTGGAGTTTCTAGTTGTGGAGTTTCTAGTTGTGGAATTTGTAGTTGGGGAGTATCTAGTTGTGGTGTTTCAAGTTGTGGAGTTTCTAGTTGTGGAGTTTCTAGTTGTGGAGTTTCTAGTTGGTGAGTTTCTAGTTGTGGAGTGTCTAGTTGAGGAGTTCCTAGTTGTGGAGTTTCTAGTTGTGGAGTTTCTAGTTGTCGGGTTTGTAGTTGCGGAGTTTTTGTTGTGGAGTCCCAAGTTGTGGAGTCCCAAGTTGTGGAATTTCTAGTTGCAGAGTTTCTAGTTTCGGAGTTTCTAGTTGTGGAGTCCGTAGTTGTGGAGCATCTAGTTGTGGTGTTTCAAGTTGTGGAGTTTCTATTTGTGGAGTTTCTATTTGTGGATTTTCTAGCTGTGGAGTTTCTAGTTGCGGAGTTTCTAGTTGCAGAGTTTCTAGTTGCGGACTTTGTAGCTATGAAGTTTCTATTTGCGGAGTATCTTGTAGCAGAGTTTCTAGTTGTGGAGTTTCTAGTTGTTGAGTTTGTAGTTGCGGAGTTTGTAGTTGTGGAGTTTCTAGTTGTGGACTTTCTAATATTGGAGTTTCTAGTTCCCGAGTTTCTAAATGCGAAGTCTCAAGTTGTGGTGTTTCTATCTGTGGAATTTCTACTTGTGGAGTCTTTAGTTGTGGAGCCTTTAGTTGTGGAGTCTTTAGTGTTGGAGTTCCTAGTGTGGGAGTTTCTAGTTGTGGATTGTCTTGTTGAGGAGTTTCTAGTTGTGTAGTTTATAGGAGTGGATTTTCTAGTTGGAGTTTTTTTTTCCGAGTTTCTAGTTGTAGATTTTCTAGTTGCAGAGTTCCTACTTGTGGAGTTTCTAGTTGTGGGGTTTCTAGTTGTTGAAATTCTAGCTGTGAAGTTTATACTTATAGAATTTCTAGTCCTGGAGTTTCTAGTTGTGTAGTTTCTATCTGAGGAGTTTCTAAATGTGAAGTCCCTAGTTGTGCAGTCTCTAGTTGTGGAGTTTCTAGTTGTGGAGTTTTTAGTTGTGGAGTTTTTAGTTGTGGAGTTTCTTGTTGTGCAGTTTCTAGTTGTGACGTTTCTAGTTGTGGATTTTCTAGTTGCAGAGTTTTCAGTTGCAGAGTTTCAAGTTGTGGAGTTTCTAGTTGCGGAGTCTCTAGTTGTGGAGACTAGCTGTGGAGTTTCTGGTTGTGGAGTTTCTAGTTGCGGAGATTGTAGTTGCGGTGTTTCCAAATATGGAATTTCTAGTTGTGGAAATTGTAGTTGTGGAGCATCTAGTTGTGGTGTTTCAAGTTGTGGAGTTTCTAGTTGTGGAATTTCTAGTTGTTGAGTTTATGGTTGCCGAGTTTCTAGTTGCAAAGTCTCAATTTGTGGAGTTTCTAGATGTGGAGTTTCTAGTTGTGGAGTTTCTAGTTGTCGAGTTTCTGGTTGCCGAGTTTCTAGTTGCAAAGACTCAAGTTGTGGAGTTTTTACCTTTGGAGTTTCCAGTTGCAGAGTTTCAAGTTATGGAGATTCTAGTTGTGGAGTTTGTAGTTGTGGAGTCACTACTTGTGGAGTTTCTAGTTAAGGAGTTTCTATTTGCGAAGTGTCAAGTTGTGGAGTTTCTAGTTGTGGAGTTTCTAGTTGGGAATTCGTAGTTGTGGGGTTCATAGTGGTCGGGTTTCTAGTTGCGGAGTTTCTAGTCGTGGAGTTTCTAGTTGTGGAGTTTCTAGCTGTGGAGTTTCTATTTGTGGAGTTTCTAGTTGCAGAGTTTCTAGTTGTGGAGTTTCTAGTTGTGGAGTTTCTAGTTGCGGAGTTTTCTAGTGGCGGAGTCTGTAGTTGTGGAGTTTCTAGTTGTGGAGTTTCTATTTGTGGATTTTCTAGCTGTGGAGTTTCTAGTTGCGGAGTTTCTAGTTGCAGAGTTTCTAGTTGCGGAATTTCTAGCTGTGGAGTTTCTAGTTGCGGAGTTTCTAGTTGCAGACTTTCTAGTTGTGGACTTTCTAGTTGTAGAGTTTCTAGTTCCCGAGTTTCTAGTTGGTGAGTTTCTAGTTGCCGTGTTTCTAAATGCGAAGTCTCAAACTGTGGTGCTTCTATCTGTGGAATTTCTACTTGTGGAGTCTTTAGTTGTGGAGCCTTTAGTTGTGGAGTGTTTAGTTGTGGAGTCTTTAGTGTTGGAGTTCCTAGTGTTGGAGTTTCTAGTTGTGGAGTGTCTAGTTGAGGAGTTTCTAGTTGTGGAGTTTATAGGTGTGGAGTTTCTAGTTGGAGTTTTTTTTCCGAGTTTCTAGTTGTAGATTTTCTAGTTGCAGAGTTCCTACTTGTGGAGTTTCTAGTTGTGGAGTTTCTAGTTGTTGAAATTCTAGCTGTGGAGTTTATACTTATGGAATCTCTAGTCCTGGAGTTTCTAGTTGTGTAGTTTCTATCTAAGGAGTTTCTAAATGTGAAGTCCCTAGTTGTGCAGTCTCTAGTTGTGGAGTTTCTAGTTGTGGAGTTTTTAGTTGTGGAGTTTTTAGTTGTGGAGTTTCTTGTTGTGCAGTTTCTAGTTGTGACGTTTCTAGTTGTGGATTTTCTAGTTGCAGAGTTTCCAGTTGCAGAGTTTCAAGTTGTGGAGTTTCTAGTTGCGGAGTCTCTAGTTGTGGAGTCTCTAGCTGTGGAGTTTATGGTTGTGGAGTTTCTAGTTGCGCAGATTGTAGTTGCGGTGTTTCTAAATATGGAGTTTCTAGTTGTGGAATTTGTAGTTGTGAAGCATCTAGTTGTGGTGTTTCAAGTTGTGGAGTTTCTAGTTGTGGAGTTTCTAGTTGTGGAGTTTCTAGTTGTTGAGTTTATGGTTGCCGAGTTTCTAGTTGCAAAGTCTCAATTTGTGGAGTTTCTAGCTGTGGAGTTTCTAGTTGTGGAGTTTCTAGTTGTCGAGTTTCTGGTTGCCGAGTTTCTGGTTGCAAAGACTCAAGTTGTGGAGTTTTTACCTTTGGAGTTTCCAGTTGCAGAGTTTCTAGTTATGGAGATTCTAGTTGTGGAGTTTGTAGTTGTGGAGTCACTACTTGTGGAGTTTCTAGTTAAGGAGTTTCTAGTTGTGAAGTTTCAAGTTGTGGAGTTTCTAGTTGTGGAGTTTCTAGTTGGGAATTCGTAGTTGTGGGGTTCATAGTGGTCGGGTTTCTAGTTGCGGAGTTTCTAGTCGTGGAGTTTCTAGTTGTGGAGTTTCTATCTGTGGAGTTTCTATTTGCGGAGTTTCTAGTTGCAGAGTTTCTAGTTGTGGAGTTTCTAGTTGTGGAGTTTCTAGTTGCGGAGTTTTCTAGTTGTGGAGTCTGTAGTTGTGGAGTTTCTAGTTGTGGAGTTTCTATTTGTGGATTTTCTAGCTGTGGAGTTTCTAGTTGCGGTGTTTCTAGTTGCAGAGTTTCTAGTTGCGGAATTTCTAGCTGTGGAGTTTCTAGTTGCGGAGTTTTTAGTTGCAGACTTTCTAGTTGTGGAGTTTCTAGTTGTGGAGTTTGTAGTTGTCGGGTTTCTAGTTGCGGAGTTTTTGATGTGGAGTCCCTCGTTGTTGAGTCTCTAGTTGTGAAGTTTCTAGTTGCAGAGTTTCTAGTTGCGGAGTTTCTAGTTGTGGAGTCTGTAGTTGTGGAGTCTGCAGTTGTAGAGTTTCTAGCTGTGCAGTTTTTAGTTATGGAGTCTCTCGTTGTGGAGATTCTAGTTGCGAAGTTTCTAGTTGCCGAGTTTCTAGTTGCAAAGTATAAAGTTGTGGAGTTTCGAGCTGTGGAGTCTCTAGTTGTGGAGTTTCTAGTTGTGGAGTTTCTAGTTGTGGAGTTTCTAGTTGTGGAATTTGTAGTTGTGGAGTATCTAGTTGTGGTGTTTCAAGTTGTGGAGTTTCTAGTTGTGGAGTTTCTAGTTACGGAGTTTCTAGTTGTTGAGTTTCTAGTTGCCGTGTTTCTAAATGGGAAGTATCAAGTTGTGGTGCTTCTATCTGTGGAGTTTCTAGTTGTGTAGTGTCTAGTTGAGGAATCCTAGTTCTGGAGTTTCTAGTTGTGGAGTTTCTAGTTGTCGGGTTTGTAGTTGCGGAGTCTGTAGTTGTGGAGCATCTAGTAGTGGTGTTTCAAGTTGTGGAGTTTCTATTTGTGGATTTTCTAGCTGTGTAGTTTCTAGTTGTGGAGTTTCTAGTTGCAGAGTTTCTAGTTGCGGACTTTGTAGCTGTGGAGTTTCTAGTTGCAGAGTTTCTAGTTGTGGAGTTTCTAGTTGTGGAGTTTGTAGTTGCGGAGTTTCTAGAGTTGGAGTTTCCAGTTGCGGAGTTTCTAGTTGCAGAGTTTCTAGTTGCGGAGTTTTCTAGTTATGGAGTTTCTAGTTGCGGAGTTTCAAGTTGTTGAGTTTCTAGTTGTGGAGTTTGTAGCTGCGGAGTTTCTAGTTGTGGAGTTGGTAGCTGTGGAGAATCTGGTTGTGGATTTTGAAGTTGTAGAGTTCCAAGTTGTGGAGTGTCTAGTTGTGAAGTTTCTAGTTGAGGAGTCTTTAGTTGTGGAGTTTCTAGTTGCTGAGTTTCTATTTGTTGATTTTCTAGCTGTGGAGTTTCTAGTTGCGTAGTTTCTAGTTGCAGAGTTTCTAGATGCGGACTTTCTAGCATTGGAGTTTCTAGTTGCGGAGTTTCTAGTTGCAGAGATTCTAGTCGTGGAGTTTCTAGTTGTGGAGTTTGTGGTTGCGGAGTTTCTAGTTGTGGAGCTTCTAGTTTTGAAGTTTCTAGTTGTGGAGTTTCAAGATGCGGAATTGATAGGTGTGGAGTTTCTAGTTGTGGAGTTTCTAGTTGTCGGGTTTCTAGTTGCGGAGTTTTTGTTGTGGAGTCTCTAATTGTGGAGTCTCTAGTTGTGAAGTTTCTAGTTGTGGAGTTTCTAGTTGTGGAGTTTCTAGTTGTGGAACTTGTAGTTGTGGAGTATCTAGTTGTGGTGTTTCAAGTTGTGGAGTTTCTAGTTGTGGAATTTGTAGTTGGGGAGTATCTAGTTGTGGTGTTTCAAGTTGTGGAGTTTCTAGTTGTGGAGTTTCTAGTTGCGGAGTTTCTAGTTGGTGAGTTTCTAGTTGTGGAGTGTCTAGTTGAGGAGTTCCTAGTTGTGGAGTTTCTAGTTGTGGAGTTTCTAGTTGTCGGGTTTGTAGTTGCAGAGTTTTTGTTGTGGAGTCCCAAGTTGTGGAGTCCCAAGTTGTGGAATTTCTAGTTGCAGAGTTTCTAGTTTCGGAGTTTCTAGTTGTGGAGTCCGTAGTTGTGGAGCATCTAGTTGTGGTGTTTCAAGTTGTGGAGTTTCTATTTGTGGAGTTTCTATTTGTGGATTTTCTAGCTGTGGAGTTTCTAGTTGCGGAGTTTCTAGTTGCAGAGTTTCTAGTTGCGGACTTTGTAGCTATGGAGTTTCTATTTGCGGAGTATCTAGTAGCAGAGTTTCTAGTTGTGGAGTTTCTAGTTGTTGAGTTTGTAGTTGCGGAGTTTGTAGTTGTGGAGTTTCTAGTTGTCGGGTTTCTAGTTGCGGAGTTTTTGTTGTGGAGTCTAATTGTGGAGTCTCTTGTTGTGGAGTTCCTAGTTGTGGAGTTTCTAGTTGTGGAGTTTCTAGTTGTCGGGTTTGTAGTTGCGGAGTTTTTGTTGTGGAGTCCCAAGTTGTGGAGTCCCTAGTTGTGGAATTTCTAGTTGCAGAGTTTCTAGTTGCGGAGTTTCTAGTTGTGGAGTCTGTAGTTGTGGAGCATCTAGTTGTGGTGTTTCAAGTTGTGGAGTTTCTATTTGTGGATTTTCTAGCTGTGGATTTTCTAGTTGCGGAGTTTCTAGTTGCAGAGTTTCTAGTTGCGTCTTTGTAGCTGTGGAGTTTCTAGTTGCGGAGTTTTTAGTTGCAGAGTTTCTAGTTGAGGAGTTTCTAAATGTGGAGTTTGTAGTTGCGGAGTTTCTAGTTGTGGAGTTTCTAGTTGCGGAGTTTCTAGTTGCATAGTTTCTAGTTGCGGAGTTTTCTAGTTATGGAGTTTCTAGTTGCGGAGTTTCAAGTTGTTGAGTTCCTAGTTGTGAAGTTTCTAGTTGTGGAGTTTGTAGCTGCGGAGTTTCTAGTTGTGGAGTTGGTAGCTGTGGAGTATCTGGTTGTGGATTTTGAAGTTGTAGAGTTCCTAGTTGTGGAGTGTCTAGTTGTGGAGTTTCTAGTTGCGGAGTCTGTAGTTGTGGAGTTTCTAGTTGCTGAGTTTCTATTTGTTGATTTTCTAGCTGTGGAGTTTCTAGTTGCATAGTTTCTAGTTGCAGAGTTTCTAGTTGTGGACTTTCTAGCCTTGGAGTTTCAAGTTGCGGAGTTTCTAGTTGCAGAGATTCTAGTCGTGGAGTTTCTAGTTGTGGAGTTTGTAGTTGCGGAGTTTCTAGTTGTGGAGCTTCTAGTTGTGAAGTTTCTAGTTGTGGAGTTTCAAGATGCGGAATTGATAGGTGTGGAGTTTCTAGTTGTGGAGTTTCTACTTGTGGAGTTTCTAGTTGTGGAATTTGTAGTTGTGTAGTATCTAGTTGTGGTGTTTCAAGTTGTGGAGTTTCTAGTTGTGGAATTTGTAGTTGTGGAGTATCTAGTTGTGGTGTTTCAAGTTGTGGAGTTTCTAGTTGCGGAGTTTCTAGTTGGTGAGTTTCTAGTTGTGGAGTGTCTAGTTGAGGAGTTCCTAGTTGTGGAGTTTCTAGTTGTGGAGTTTCTAGTTGTCGAGTTTGTAGTTGCGGAGTTTTTGTTGTGGAGTCCCAAGTTGTGGAGTCCCTAGTTGTGGAATTTCTAGTTGCAGAGTTTCTAGTTGCGGAGTTTCTAGTTGTGGTGTTTCAAGTTGTGGAGTTTCTATTCGTGGAGTTTCTATTTGTGGATTTTCTAGCTGTGGAGTTTCTAGTTGCGGAGTTTCTAGTTGTTGAGTTTGTAGTTGCGGAGTTTCTAGTTGTGGAGTTTCTAGTTGTGGAGTTTCTAGTTGTGGAGTTTCTAGTTGTGGAATTTGTAGTTGTGGAGTATCTAGTTGTGGTGTTTCAAGTTGTGGAGTTTCTAGTTGTGGAATTTGTAGTTGGGGAGTATCTAGTTGTGGTGTTTCAAGTTGTGGAGTTTCTAGTTGTGGAGTTTCTAGTTGCGGAGTTTCTAGTTGGTGAGTTTCTAGTTGTGGAGTGTCTAGTTGAGGAGTTCCTAGTTGTGGAGTTTCTAGTTGTGGAGTTTCTAGTTGTCGGGTTTGTAGTTGCAGAGTTTTTGTTGTGGAGTCCCAAGTTGTGGAGTCCCAAGTTGTGGAATTTCTAGTTGCAGAGTTTCTAGTTTCGGAGTTTCTAGTTGTGGAGTCCGTAGTTGTGGAGCATCTAGTTGTGGTGTTTCAAGTTGTGGAGTTTCTATTTGTGGAGTTTCTATTTGTGGATTTTCTAGCTGTGGAGTTTCTAGTTGCGGAGTTTCTAGTTGCAGAGTTTCTAGTTGCGGACTTTGTAGCTATGGAGTTTCTATTTGCGGAGTATCTAGTAGAAGAGTTTCTAGTTGTGGAGTTTCTAGTTGTTGAGTTTGTAGTTGCGGAGTTTGTAGTTGTGGAGTTTCTAGTTGTCGGGTTTCTAGTTGCGGAGTTTTTGTTGTGGAGTCTAATTGTGGAGTCTCTTGTTGTGGAGTTCCTAGTTGTGGAGTTTCTAGTTGTGGAGTTTCTAGTTGTCGGGTTTGTAGTTGCGGAGTTTTTGTTGTGGAGTCCCAAGTTGTGGAGTCCCTAGTTGTGGAATTTCTAGTTGCAGAGTTTCTAGTTGCGGAGTTTCTAGTTGTGGAGTCTGTAGTTGTGGAGCATCTAGTTGTGGTGTTTCAAGTTGTGGAGTTTCTATTTGTGGATTTTCTAGCTGTGGATTTTCTAGTTGCGGAGTTTCTAGTTGCAGAGTTTCTAGTTGCGGACTTTGTAGCTGTGGAGTTTCTAGTTGCGGAGTTTTTAGTTGCAGAGTTTCTAGTTGAGGAGTTTCTAAATGTGGAGTTTGTAGTTGCGGAGTTTCTAGTTGTGGAGTTTCTAGTTGCGGAGTTTCTAGTTGCATAGTTTCTAGTTGCGGAGTTTTCTAGTTATGGAGTTTCTAGTTGCGGAGTTTCAAGTTGTTGAGTTCCTAGTTGTGAAGTTTCTAGTTGTGGAGTTTGTAGCTGCGGAGTTTCTAGTTGTGGAGTTGGTAGCTGTGGAGTATCTGGTTGTGGATTTTGAAGTTGTAAAGTTCCTAGTTGTGGAGTGTCTAGTTGTGGAGTTTCTAGTTGCGGAGTCTGTAGTTGTGGAGTTTCTAGTTGCTGAGTTTCTATTTGTTGATTTTCTAGCTGTGGAGTTTCTAGTTGCATAGTTTCTAGTTGCAGAGTTTCTAGTTGTGGACTTTCTAGCCTTGGAGTTTCAAGTTGCGGAGTTTCTAGTTGCAGAGATTCTAGTCGTGGAGTTTCTAGTTGTGGAGTTTGTAGTTGCGGAGTTTCTAGTTGTGGAGCTTCTAGTTGTGAAGTTTCTAGTTGTGGAGTTTCAAGATGCGGAATTGATAGGTGTGGAGTTTCTAGTTGTGGAGTTTCTACTTGTGGAGTTTCTAGTTGTGGAATTTGTAGTTGTGTAGTATCTAGTTGTGGTGTTTCAAGTTGTGGAGTTTCTAGTTGTGGAATTTGTAGTTGTGGAGTATCTAGTTGTGGTGTTTCAAGTTGTGGAGTTTCTAGTTGCGGAGTTTCTAGTTGGTGAGTTTCTAGTTGTGGAGTGTCTAGTTGAGGAGTTCCTAGTTGTGGAGTTTCTAGTTGTGGAGTTTCTAGTTGTCGAGTTTGTAGTTGCGGAGTTTTTGTTGTGGAGTCCCAAGTTGTGGAGTCCCTAGTTGTGGAATTTCTAGTTGCAGAGTTTCTAGTTGCGGAGTTTCTAGTTGTGGTGTTTCAAGTTGTGGAGTTTCTATTCGTGGAGTTTCTATTTGTGGATTTTCTAGCTGTGGAGTTTCTAGTTGCGGAGTTTCTAGTTGTTGAGTTTGTAGTTGCGGAGTTTCTAGTTGTGGAGTTTCTAGTTGTGGAGTTTCTAGTTGTGGAGTTTCTAGTTGTGGAATTTGTAGTTGTGGAGTATCTAGTTGTGGTGTTTCAAGTTGTGGAGTTTCTAGTTGTGGAATTTGTAGTTGGGGAGTATCTAGTTGTGGTGTTTCAAGTTGTGGAGTTTCTAGTTGTGGAGTTTCTAGTTGCGGAGTTTCTAGTTGGTGAGTTTCTAGTTGTGGAGTGTCTAGTTGAGGAGTTCCTAGTTGTGGAGTTTCTAGTTGTGGAGTTTCTAGTTGTCGGGTTTGTAGTTGCAGAGTTTTTGTTGTGGAGTCCCAAGTTGTGGAGTCCCAAGTTGTGGAATTTCTAGTTGCAGAGTTTCTAGTTTCGGAGTTTCTAGTTGTGGAGTCCGTAGTTGTGGAGCATCTAGTTGTGGTGTTTCAAGTTGTGGAGTTTCTATTTGTGGAGTTTCTATTTGTGGATTTTCTAGCTGTGGAGTTTCTAGTTGCGGAGTTTCTAGTTGCAGAGTTTCTAGTTGCGGACTTTGTAGCTATGGAGTTTCTATTTGCGGAGTATCTAGTAGCAGAGTTTCTAGTTGTGGAGTTTCTAGTTGTTGAGTTTGTAGTTGCGGAGTTTGTAGTTGTGGAGTTTCTAGTTGTCGGGTTTCTAGTTGCGGAGTTTTTGTTGTGGAGTCTAATTGTGGAGTCTCTTGTTGTGGAGTTCCTAGTTGTGGAGTTTCTAGTTGTGGAGTTTCTAGTTGTCGGGTTTGTAGTTGCGGAGTTTTTGTTGTGGAGTCCCAAGTTGTGGAGTCCCTAGTTGTGGAATTTCTAGTTGCAGAGTTTCTAGTTGCGGAGTTTCTAGTTGTGGAGTCTGTAGTTGTGGAGCATCTAGTTGTGGTGTTTCAAGTTGTGGAGTTTCTATTTGTGGATTTTCTAGCTGTGGATTTTCTAGTTGCGGAGTTTCTAGTTGCAGAGTTTCTAGTTGCGGACTTTGTAGCTGTGGAGTTTCTAGTTGCGGAGTTTTTAGTTGCAGAGTTTCTAGTTGAGGAGTTTCTAAATGTGGAGTTTGTAGTTGCGGAGTTTCTAGTTGTGGAGTTTCTAGTTGCGGAGTTTCTAGTTGCATAGTTTCTAGTTGCGGAGTTTTCTAGTTATGGAGTTTCTAGTTGCGGAGTTTCAAGTTGTTGAGTTCCTAGTTGTGAAGTTTCTAGTTGTGGAGTTTGTAGCTGCGGAGTTTCTAGTTGTGGAGTTGGTAGCTGTGGAGTATCTGGTTGTGGATTTTGAAGTTGTAGAGTTCCTAGTTGTGGAGTGTCTAGTTGTGGAGTTTCTAGTTGCGGAGTCTGTAGTTGTGGAGTTTCTAGTTGCTGAGTTTCTATTTGTTGATTTTCTAGCTGTGGAGTTTCTAGTTGCGTAGTTTCTAGTTGCAGAGTTTCTAGTTGTGGACTTTCTAGCCTTGGAGTTTCAAGTTGCGGAGTTTCTAGTTGCAGAGATTCTAGTCGTGGAGTTTCTAGTTGTGGAGTTTGTAGTTGCGGAGTTTCTAGTTGTGGAGCTTCTAGTTGTGAAGTTTCTAGTTGTGGAGTTTCAAGATGCGGAATTGATAGGTGTGGAGTTTCTAGTTGTGGAGTTTCTACTTGTGGAGTTTCTAGTTGTGGAATTTGTAGTTGTGTAGTATCTAGTTGTGGTGTTTCAAGTTGTGGAGTTTCTAGTTGTGGAATTTGTAGTTGTGGAGTATCTAGTTGTGGTGTTTCAAGTTGTGGAGTTTCTAGTTGCGGAGTTTCTAGTTGGTGAGTTTCTAGTTGTGGAGTGTCTAGTTGAGGAGTTCCTAGTTGTGGAGTTTCTAGTTGTGGAGTTTCTAGTTGTCGAGTTTGTAGTTGCGGAGTTTTTGTTGTGGAGTCCCAAGTTGTGGAGTCCCTAGTTGTGGAATTTCTAGTTGCAGAGTTTCTAGTTGCGGAGTTTCTAGTTGTGGTGTTTCAAGTTGTGGAGTTTCTATTCGTGGAGTTTCTATTTGTGGATTTTCTAGCTGTGGAGTTTCTAGTTGCGGAGTTTCTAGTTGCGGAGTTTCTAGTTGTTGAGTTTGTAGTTGCGGAGTTTCTATTTGTGGAGTTTATGGTTGTGGAGTTTCTAGTTGTGGACTTTCTAGTTGTGGAGTTTCTAGTTCCCGAGTTTCTAGTTGGTGAGTTTCTAGTTGCCGTGTTTCTAAATGCGAAGTCTCAAGTTGTGGTGTTTCTATCTGTGGAATTTCTACTTGTGGAGTCTTTAGTTGTGGAGTCTTTAGTTGTGGAGTCTTTAGTTGTGGAGTCTTTAGTGTTGGAATTCCTAGTGTTGGAGTTTCTAGTTGTGGAGTGTATAGTTGAGGACTTTCTAGTTGTGGAGTTTATAGGTGTGGAGTTTCTAGTTGGAGTTTTTTTTCCGAGTTTCTATTTGTAGATTTTCTAGTTGCAGAGTTCCTACTTGTGGAGTTTCTAGTTGTGGGGTTTCTAGTTGTTGAAATTCTAGCTGTGGAGTTTATACTTATAGAATCTCTATTCCTGGAGTTTCTAGTTGTGTAGTTTCTATCTAAGGAGTTTCTAAATGTGAAGTCCCTAGTTGTGCAGTCTCTAGTTGTGGAGTTTCTAGTTGTGGAGTCCCTCGTTGTGGAGTCTCTAGTTGTGAAGTTTCTAGTTGCAGAGTTTCTAGTTGCGGAGTTTCTAGTTGTGGAGTCTGTAGTTGTGGAGTCTGCAGTTGTGGAGTTTCTAGCTGTGCAGTTTTTAGTTATGGAGTCTCTCGTTGTGGAGTTTCTAGTTGCGAAGTTTCTAGTTGCCGAGTTTCTAGTTGCAAAGTATAAAGTTGTGGAGTTTCGAGCTTTGGAGTCTCTAGTTGTGGAGTTTCTAGTTGTGGAGTTTCTAGTTGTGGAATTTGTAGCTGTGGAGTATCTAGTTGTGGTGTTTCAAGTTGTGGAGTTTCTAGTTGTGGAGTTTCTAGTTGCGGAGTTTCTAGTTGGTGAGTTTCTAGTTGCCGTGTTTCTAAATGCGAAGTATCAAGTTGTGGTGCTTCTATCTGTGGAGTTTCTAGTTGTGAAGTCTTTAGTTGTGGAGTTCCTAGTTGTGGAGTTTCTAGTTGTGTAGTGTCTAGTTGAGGAGTTCCTAGTTGTGGAGTTTCTAGTTGTGGAGTTTCTAGTTGTCGGGTTTGTAGTTGCGGAGTTTTTGTTGTGGAGTGCCAAGCTGTGGAGTCTCTAGTTGCAGAGTTTCTAGTTGCGGAGTTTCTAGTTGTGGAGTCTGTAGTTGTGGAACATCTACTTGTGGTGTTTCAAGTTGTGGAGTTTCTATTTGTAGATTTTCTAGCTGTGGAGTTTCTAGTTGTGGAGTTTCTAGTTGCAGAGTTTCTAGTTGCGGAGTTTCTAGTTGGTGAGTTTCTAGTTGCCGTGTTTCTAAATGCGAAGTATCAAGTTGTGGTGCTTCTATCTGTGGAGTTTCTAGTTGTGATGTCTTTAGTTGTGGTGTTTCAAGTTGTGGAGTTTCTATTTGTGGATTTTCTAGCTGTGGAGTTTCTGGTTGCGGAGTTTCTAGTTGCAGAGTTTCTCGTTGCGGACTTTGTAGCTGTGGAGTTTCTTGTTGCGGAGTTTCTAGTTGCAGAGTTTCTAGTTGTGGAGTTTCTAGTTGTGGAGTTTGTAGTTGCGGAGTTTCTAGTTGTGGAGTTTCTAGTTGCGGAGTTTCTAGTTGCAGAGTTTCTAGTTGCGGAGTTTTCTAGTTATGGAGTTTCTAGTTGCGGAGTTTCAAGTTGTTGAGTTCCTAGTGGTGGAGTTTCTAGTTGTGGAGTTTGTAGCTGCAGAGTTTCTAGTTGCGGAGTTTTCTAGTTATGGAGTTTCTAGTGTTGGAGTTTCAAGTTGTTGAGTTCCTAGTTGTGGAGTTTTTAGTTGTGGAGTTTGTAGCTGCAGAGTTTCTAGTTGTGGAGTTGGTAGCTGTGGAGTATCTGGTTGTGGATTTTTAAGTTGTAGAGTTCCTAGTTGTGGAGTGTCTAGTTGTGGAGTTTCTAGTTGGTGAGTTTCTAGTTGCCGTGTTTCTAAATGCGAAGTCTCAAGTTGTGGTGCTTCTATCTGTGGAGTTTCTAGTTGTGGAGTTTTTAGTTGTGGAGTTCCTAGTTATGGAGTTTCTAGTTGTGGAGTGTCTGTTGAGGAGTTTCTAGTCGTGGAGTTTCTAGTTGTGGAGTTTGTAGTTGCGGAGTTTCTGGTTGTAGAGTTTCTAGTTGTGGAGTTTCTAGTTGTGAAGTTTCAAGATGCGGAATTGATAGGTGTGGAGTTTCTAGTTATGGAGTTTCTAGTTGTAGGGTTTCTAGTTGCGGAGTTTTTGTTGGGGAGTCTGTAATTGTGGAGTCTCTAGTTGTGAAGTTTCTAGTTGTGGACTTTGTAGTTGTGGACTTTCTAGTTGTGGAGTTTCTAGTTCCCGAGTTTCTAGTTGGTGAGTTTCTAGTTGCCGTGTTTTTAAATGCGAAGTCTCAAGTTGTGGTGTTTCTATCTGTGGAATTTGTACTTGTGGAGTCTTTAGTTGTGGAGCCTTTAGTTGTGGAGTCTTTAGTTGTGGAGTCTTTAGTGTTGGAGTTTCTAGTTGTGGAGTTTCTAGTTGTGGAGTGTCTAGTTGAGGAGTTTCTAGTTGTGGAGTTTATAGGTGTGGAGTTTCTAGTTGGAGTTTTTTTTCCGAGTTTCTAGTTGTAGATTTTCTAGTTGCAGAGTTCCTACTTGTGGAGTTTCTAGTTGTCGGGTTTCTAGTTGTTGAAATTCTAGCTATGGAGTTTATACTTATAGAATCTCTAGTCCTGGATCTTCTAGTTGTGTAGTTTCTATCTGAGGAGTTTTAAATGTGAAGTCCCTAGTTGTGCAGTCTCTAGTTGTGGAGTTTCTAGTTGTGGAGTTTTTAGTTGGGGAGTTTTTAGTTGCGGAGTTTCTTGTTGTGGAGTTTCTAGTTGTGAAGTTTCTAGTTGTGGATTTTCTAGTTGCAGAGTTTCCAGTTGCAGAGTTTCAAGTTGTGGAGTTTCTAGTTGCGGAGTCTATAGTTGTGGAGTCTCTAGTTGTGGAGTTCCTGGTTGTGGAGTTTCTAGTTGCGGAGATTGTAGTTGCGGTGTTTCCAAATCTGGAGTTTCTAGTTGTGGAATTTGTAGTTGTGGAGCATCTAGTTGTGGTGTTTCAAGTTGTGGAGTTTCTAGTTGTGGAGTTTCTAGTTGTTGAGTTTCTAGTTGCCGAGTTTCTAGTTGCAAAGTCTCAATTTGTGGAGTTTCTAGCTGTGGAGTTTCTAGTTGTGGAGTTTCTAGTTGTGGAGTTTCTGGTTGCCGAGTTTCAAAGTCTCAAGTTGTGGAGTTTTTAGCTGTGGAGTTTCCAGTTGCGGAGTTTCTAGTTGTGGAGTTTCTAGTTGTGGAGTTTGTAGTTGTGGAGTCTCTAGTTGTGGAGTTTCTAGTTAAGGAGTTTCTAGTTGCAGAGTTTCTAGTTGTGGAGTTTCTAGTTGTGGAGTTTCAAGTTGCGGAGTTTTTTAGTTGCGGAGTCTGTAGTTGTGGAGTTTCATGTTGTGGAGTTTCTCTTTGTGGATTTTCTAGCTGTGGAGTTTCTAGTTGCGGAGTTTCTAGTTGCAGAGTTTCTAGTTGCGGAATTTCTATCCGTGGAGTTTCTAGTTGCGGAGTTTCTAGTTGAAGACTTTCTAGTTGTGGAGTTTCTAGTTGTGGAGTTTGTAGTTGTCGGGTTTCTAGTTGCGGAGTTTTTGATGTGAAGTCTCTGGTTGTGGAGTCTCTAGTTGTGAAGTTTCTAGTTGCAGAGTTTCTAGTGGCGGAGTTTCTAGTTGTGGAGTCTGTAGTTGTGGAGTCTGCAGTTGTGGAGTTTCTAGTTGTGGAGTTTTTAGTTATGGAGTCTCTCGTTGTGGAGTTTCTAGTTGTGAAGATTCTAGTTGCCGAGTTTCTAGTTGTAGAGTTTCTAGTTGTGGAATTTGTAGTTGTGGAGTATCTAGTTGTGGTGTTTCAAGTTGTGGAGTTTCTTGTTATGGAGTTTCTAGTTGCGGAGTTTCTAGTTGGTGAGTTTCTAGTTGCCATATTTCTAAATGCGAAGTCTCAAGTTGTGGTGTTTCTATCTGTGGATTTTCTAGTTGCAAAGTCTCAAGTTATGGAGTTATGGAGCTATGGAGTTTCTAGTTGCTGAGTGTCTAGTTGTGGAGTTTCTAGTTGTGGAGTTTGTAGTTGGGAGGTTCGTAGTTGTGGAGTTTTTAGTTGTGGAGTTTCTAGTTGTGGAGTGTCTAGTTGTCGAGTTTCTAGTTGTGGAGTTTCTAGTTGCGAAGTCTCAAGTTGTGGAGTTTCTAGTTGTGGAGTCTCTAGTTGTGAAGTTTCTAGTTATGGAGTTTCTAGCTGTGTAGTTACTAGTTACGGAGTTTCTAGTTGCAGAGTTTCCAGTTGCGGAGTTTTCTAGTTATGGAGTTTCTAGTTGCGGAGTTTCAAGTTGTTGAGTTCCTAGTGGTGGAGTTTCTAGTTGTGGAGTTTGTAGCTGCGGAGTTTCCAGTTGTGGAGTTGGTAGCTGTGGAGTATCTGGTTGTGGATTTTGAAGTTGTAGAGTTCCTAGTTGTGGAGTGTCTAGTTGTGGAGTTTCTAGTTGCGGAGTCTGTAGTTGTGGAGTTTCTAGTTGCTGAGTTTTCTATTTGTTGATTTTCTAGCTGTGGAGATTCTAGTTGCGGAGTTTCTATTTGCAGAGTTTCTAGTCGTGGAGTTTCTAGTTGTGGAGTTTGTAGTTGCGGAGTTTCTAGTTGTGGAGTTTGTAGTTGTGGAGTTTCTTGTTGTGAAGTTTCTAGTTGTGGAGTTTCAAGATGCGGAATTGATAGGTGTGGAGTTTCTAGTTGTGGAGTTTCAAGTTGTCGGGTTTCTAGTTGCGGAGTTTTTGTCGTGGAGTCTCTAATTGTGGAGTCTCTAGTTGTGGAGTTTCTAGTTCTGGAGTTTCTAGTTGTGGAGTTTCTAGTTGTGGAGTTTCTAGTTGGTGAGTTTCTAGTTGCCATGTTTCTAAATGCGAAGTCTCAAGTTGTGGTGCTTCTATCTGTGGAGTTTCTAGTTGTGGAGTCTTTAGTTGTGGAGTTCCTAGTTGTGGAGTTTCTAGTTGTGGAGTGACTAGTTGAGGAGTTTCTAGTCGTGGAGTTTCTAGTTGTGGAGTTTCTAGTTGTGGAGTCTCTAGTTGTGAAGTTTCTAGTTGTGGAATTTCAAGATGCGGAATTGATAGGTGTCGAGTTTCTAGTTATGAAGTTTCTAGTTGTCGGGTTTCTAGTTGCGGAGTTTTTGTTGGGGAGTCTCTAATTGTGGAGTCTCTAGTTGTGGAGTTTCTAGTTGTGGAGTTTCTATCTGTGGAGTTTCTAGTTGTGAAGTCTTTAGTTGTGGAGTTCCTAGTTGTGGAGTTTCTAGTTGTGGAGTGTCTAGTTGAGGAGTTCCTAGTTGTGGAGTTTCTAGTTGTAGAGTTTGTAGTTGTCGGGTTTGTAGTTGCGGAGTTTTTGTTGTGGAGTCCCAAGTTGTGGAGTCCCTAGTTGTGGAATTTCTAGTTGCAGAGTTTCTAGTTGCGGAGTTTCTAGTTGTGGAATCTGTAGTTGTGGAGCATCTAGTTGTGGTGTTTCAAGTTGTGGAGTTTCTATTTGTGGATTTTCTAGCTGTGGAGTTTCTAGTTGCGGAGTTTCTAGTTGCAGAGTTTCTAGTTGCGGACTTTGTAGCTGTGGAGTTTCTAGTTGCGGAGTTTCTAGTTGCAGAGTTTCTAGTTGTGGAGTTTCTAGTTGTGGAGTTTGTAGTTGCGGAGTTTCTAGTTGTGGAGTTTCTAGTTGCGGAGTTTCTAGTTGCAGAGTTTCTAGTTGCGGAGTTTTCTAGTTATGGAGTTTCTAGTTGCGGAGTTTCAAGTTGTTGAGTTCCTAGTGGTGGAGTTTCTAGTTGTGGAGTTTGTAGCTGCAGAGTTTCTAGTTGTGGAGTTGGTAGCTGTGGAGTATCTGGTTGTGGATTTTGAAGTTGTAGAGTTCCTAGTTGTGGAGTGTCTAGTTGTGGAGTTTCTAGTTGCGGAGTCTGTAGTTGTGGAGTTTCTAGTTGCTGAGTTTCTATTTGTTGATTTTCTAGCTGTGGAGTTTCTAGTTGCGTAGTTTCTAGTGGCAGAGTTTCTAGTTGCGGACTATCTAGCGTTGGAGTTTCTAGTTGCGGAGTTTCTAGTTGCAGAGATTCTAGTCGTGGAGTTTCTAGTTGTGGAGTTTGTAGTTGCGGAATTTCTAGTTGCGGAGCTTCTAGTTGTGAAGTTTCTAGTTGTGGAGTTTTAAGATGCGGAATTGATAGGTGTGGAGTTTCTAGTTGTGGAATTTGTAGTTGTGGAGTATCTAGTTGTGGTGTTTCAAGTTGTGGTGCTTCTATCTGTGGAGTTTCTAGTTGTGGAGTCTTTAGTTGTGGAGTTCCTAGTTATGGAGTTTCTAGTTGTGGAGTGTCTGGTTGAGGAGTTTGTAGTCGTGGAGTTTCTAGTTGTGGAGTTTGTAGTTGCGGAGTTTCTAGTTGTGGAGTTTCTAGTTGTGGAGTTTCTAGTTGTGGAATTTGTAGTTGTGGAGTATCTAGTTGTGGTGTTTCAAGTTGTGGAGTTTCTAGATGTGGAGTTTCTAGTTGCGGAGTTTCTAGTTGGTGAGTTTCTAGTTGCGGTGTTTCTAAATGCGAAGTCTAAAGTTGTGGTGCTTCTATCTGTGAAGTTTCTAGTTGTGAAGTCTTTAGTTGTGGAGTTTCTAGTTGTGGAGTTTCTAGTTGTCGGGTTTGTAGTTGCGGAGCTTTTGTTGTGGAGTCCCAAGTTGTGGAGTCCCTAGTTGTGGAATTTCTAGTTGCAGAGTTTCTAGTTGCGGAGTTTTTAGTTGTGGAGTCTGTAGTTGTGGAGCATCTAGTTGTGGAGTTTCAAGTTATGGAGTTTTTATTTGTGGAGTTTCTATTTGTGGATTTTCTAGCTGGGGAGTTTCTAGTTGCGGAGTTTCTAGTTGCAGAGTTTCTAGTTGCGGACTTTGTAGCTATGGAGTATCTAGTTGCGGAGTTTCTAGTTGCAGAGTTTCTAGTTGTGGAGTTTCTAGTTGTTGAGTTTGTAGTTGCGGAGTTTCTAGTTGTGAAGTTTCTAGTTGTGGAGTTTCTAGTTGTGGACTTTCTAGTTGTGGAGTTTCTACTTCCCGAGTTTCTAGTTGGTGAGTTTCTAGTTGCCGTGTTTTTAAATGCGAAGTGTCAAGTTGTGGTGTTTCTATCTGTGGAATTTGTACTTGTGGAGTCTTTAGTTGTGGAGCCTTTAGTTGTGGAGTCTTTACTTGTGGAGTCTTTAGTGTTGGAGTTTCTAGTTGTGGAGTTTCTAGTTGTGGAGTGTCTAGTTGAGGAGTTTCTAGTTGTGGAGTTTATAGGTGTGGAGTTTCTAGTTGGAGTTTTTTTCCGAGTTTCTAGTTGTAGATTTTCTAGTTGCAGAGTTCCTACTTGTGGAGTTTCTAGTTGTCGGGTTTCTAGTTGTTGAAATTCTAGCTATGGAGTTTATACTTATAGAATCTCTAGTCCTGGATCTTCTAGTTGTGTAGTTTCTATCTGAGGAGTTTTAAATGTGAAGTCCCTAGTTGTGCAGTCTCTAGTTGTGGAGTTTCTAGTTGTGGAGTTTTTAGTTGTGGAGTTTTTAGTTGTGGAGTTTCTTGTTGTGGAGTTTCTAGTTGTGAAGTTTCAAGTTGTGGAGTTTCTAGTTGCGGAGTGTATAGTTGTGGAGTCTCTAGTTGTGGAGTTTCTGGTTGTGGAGTTTCTAGTTGCGGAAATTGTAGTTGCGGTGTTTCCAAATCTGGAGTTTCTAGTTGTGGAATTTGTAGTTGTGGAGCATCTAGTTGTGGTGTTTCAAGTTGTGGAGTTTCTAGTTGTGGAGTTTCTAGTTGTTGAGTTTCTGGTTGCCGAGTTTCTAGTTGCAAAGTCTCAATTTGTGGAGTTTCTAGCTGTGGAGTTTCTAGTTGTGGAGTTTCTAGTTGTGGAGTTTCTGGTTGCCGAGTTTCAAAGTCTCAAGTTGTGGAGTTTTTAGCTGTGGAGTTTCCAGTTGCGGAGTTTCTAGTTGTGGAGTTTCTAGTTGTGGAGTTTGTAGTTGTGGGGTCTCTAGTTGTGGAGTTTTTAGTTAAGGAGTTTCTAGTTGCAGAGTTTCTAGTTGTGGAGTTTCAAGTTGCGGAGTTTTTTAGTTGCGGAGTCTGTAGTTGTGGAGTTTCATGTTGTGGAGTTTCTCTTTGTGGATTTTCTAGCTGTGGAGTTTCTAGTTGCGGAGTTTCTAGTTGCAGGGTTTCTAGTTGCGGAATTTCTAGCTGTGGAGTTTCTAGTTGCGGAGTTTCTAGTTGAAGACTTTCTAGTTGTGGAGTTTCTAGTTGTGGAGTTTGTAGTTGTCGGGTTTCTAGTTGCGGAGTTTTTGATGTGAAGACTCTGGTTGTGGAGTCTCTAGTTGTGAAGTTTCTAGTTGCAGAGTTTCTAGTTGCGGAGTTTCTAGTTGTGGAGTCTGTAGTTGTGGAGTCTGCAGTTGTGGAGTTTCTAGTTGTGGAGTTTTTAGTTATGGAGTCTCTCGTTGTGGAGTTTCTAGTTGTGAAGATTCTAGTTGCCGAGTTTCTAGTTGTAGAGTTTCTAGTTGTGGAATTTGTAGTTGTGGAGTATCTAGTTGTGGTGTTTCAAGTTGTGGAGTTTCTTGTTATGGAGTTTCTAGTTGGTGAGTTTCTAGTTGCCATATTTCTAATTGCGAAGTCTCAAGTTGTGGTGTTTCTATCTGTGGATTTTCTAGTTGCAAAGTCTCAAGTTATGGAGTTATGGAGCTATGGAGTTTCTAGTTGTGGAGTGTCTAGTTGTGGAGTTTCTAGTTGTGGAGTTTGTAGTTGTGAGGTTCGTAGTTGTGGAGTTTTTAGTTGTGGAGTTTCTAGTTGTGGAGTCTCTAGTTGTGGAGTTTCTAGTTGTGGAGTTTCTAGTTGCGAAGTCTCAAGTTGTGGAGTTTCTAGTTGTGGAGTCTCTAGTTGTGAAGTTTCTAGTTATGGAGTTTCTAGCTGTGGAGTTACTAGTTGCGGAGTTTCTAGTTGCAGAGTTTCCAGTTGCGGAGTTTTCTAGTTATGGAGTTTCTAGTTGCGGAGTTTCAAGTTGTTAAATTCCTAGTTGTGGAGTTTCTAGTTGTGGAGTTTGCAGCTGCGGAGTTTCCAGTTGTGGAGTTGGTAGCTGTGGAGTATCTGGTTGTGGATTTCGAAGTTGTAGAGTTCCTAGTTGTGGAGTGTCTAGTTGTGGAGTTTCTAGTTGCGGAGTCTGTAGTTGTGGAGTTTCTAGTTGCTGAGTTTCTATTTGTTGATTTTCTAGCTGTGGAGTTTCTAGTTGCGTAGTTTCTAGTTGCAGAGTTTCTAGTTGCGGACTTTCTAGCATTGGAGTTTCTAGTTGCGGAGTTTCTATTTGCAGAGTTTCTAGTCGTGGAGTTTCTAGTTGTGGAGTTTGTAGTTGCGGAGTTTCTAGTTGTGGAGTTTGTAGTTGTGGAGTTTCTTGTTGTGAAGTTTCTAGTTGTGGAGTTTCAAGATGCGGAATTGATAGGTGTGGAGTTTCTAGTTGTGGAGTTTCAAGTTGTCGGGTTTCTAGTTGCGGAGTTTTTGTCGTGGAGTCTCTAATTGTGGAGTCTCTAGTTGTGGAGTTTCTAGTTCTGGAGTTTCTAGTTGTGGAGTTTCTAGTTGTGGAATTTGTAGTTGTGGAGTATCTAGTTGTGGTGTTTCAAGTTGTGGAGTTTCTAGTTGTGGAGTTTCTAGTTGTGGAGTTTCTAGCTGGTGAGTTTCTAGTTGCCGTGTTTCTAAATGCGAAGTCTCAAGTTGTGGTGCTTCTATCTGTGGAGTTTCTAGTTGTGGAGTCTTTAGTTGTGGAGTTCCTAGTTGTGGAGTTTCTAGTTGTGGAGTGTCTAGTTGAGGAGTTTCTAGTCGTGGAGTTTCTAGTTGTGGAGTTTCTAGTTGTGGAGTTTCTAGTTGTGAAGTTTCTAGTTGTGGAGTTTCAAGATGCGGAATTGATAGGTGTCGAGTTTCTAGTTATGGAGTTTCTAGTTGTCGGGTTTCTAGTTGCGGAGTTTTTGTTGGGGAGTCTCTAATTGTGGAGTCTCTAGTTGTGGAGTTTCTAGTTGTGGAGTTTCTATCTGTGAAGTTTCTAGTTGTGAAGTCTTTAGTTGTGGAGTTCCTAGTTGTGGAGTTTCTAGTTGTGGAGTGTCTAGTTGAGGAGTTCCTAGTTGTGGAGTTTCTAGTTGTAGAGTTTCTAGTTGTCGGGTTTGTAGTTGCGGAGTTTTTGTTGTGGAGTCCCAAGTTGTGGAGTCCCTAGTTGTGGAATTTCTTGTTCCAGAGTTTCTAGTTGCGGAGTTTCTAGTTGTGAAATCTGTAGTTGTGGAGCATCTAGTTGTGGTGTATCAAGTTGTGGAGTTTCTATTTGTGTATTTTCTAGCTGTGGAGTTTCTAGTTGCGGAGTTTCTAGTTGCAGAGTTTCTAGTTGCGGACTTTGTGGCTGTGGAGTTTCTAGTGGCGGAGTTTCTAGTTGCAGAGTTTCTAGTTGTGGAGTTTCTAGTTGTGGAATTTGTAGTTGCGGAGTTTCTAGTTGTGGAGTTTCTAGTTGCGGAGTTTCTAGTTGCAGAGTTTCCAGTTGCGGAGTTTTCTAGTTGTGGAGTTTCTAGTTGCGGAGTTTCAAGTTGTTGAGTTCCTAGTGGTGGAGTTTCTATTTGTGGAGTTTGTAGCTGCAGAGTTTCTAGTTGTGGAGTTGGTAGCTGTGGAGTATCTGGTTGTGGATTTTGAAGTTGTAGAGTTCCTAGTTGTGGAGTGTCTAGTTGTGGAGTTTCTAGTTGGTGAGTTTCTAGTTGCCGTGTTTCTAAATGCGAAGTCTCAAGTTGTGGTGCTTCTATCTGTGGAGTTTCTAGTTGTGGAGTTTTTAGTTGTGGAGTTCCTAGTTATGGAGTTTCTAGTTGTGGAGTGTCTGTTGAGGAGTTTCTAGTCGTGGAGTTTCTAGTTGTGGAGTTTGTAGTTGCGGAGTTTCTAGTTGTAGAGTTTCTAGTTGTGGAGTTTCTAGTTGTGGATTTTCTAGTTGCAGAGTTTCCAGTTGCAGAGTTTCAAGTTGTGGAGTTTCTAGTTGTGGAGTCTATAGTTGTTGAGTCTCTAGTTGTGGAGTTTCTGGTTGTGGAGTTTCTAGTTGCGGAGATTGTAGTTGCGGTGTTTCCAAATCTGGAGTTTCTAGTTGTGGAATTTGTAGTTGTGGAGCATCTAGTTGTGGTGTTTCAAGTTGTGGAGTTTCTAGTTGTGGAGTTTCTAGTTGTAGAGTTTCTGGTTGCCGAGTTTCTAGTTGCAAAGTCTCAATTTGTTGAGTTTCTAGCTGTGGAGTTTCTAGTTGTGGAGTTTCTAGTTGTGGAGTTTCTGGTTGCCGAGTTTCAAAGTCTCAAGTTGTGGAGTTTTTAGCTGTGGAGTTTCCAGTTGCGGAGTTTCTAGTTGTGGAGTTTCTAGTTGTGGAGTTTGTAGTTGTGGAGTCTCTAGTTGTGGAGTTTATAGTTAAGGAGTTTCTAGTTGTGGAGTTTCTAGTTGTGGAGTTTCAAGTTGCGGAGTTTTCTAGTTGCGGAGTCTGTAGTTGTGGAGTTTCATGTTGTGGAGTTTCTATTTGTGGATTTTCTAGCTGTGGAGTTTCTAGTTGCGGAGTTTCTAGTTGCAGAGTTTCTAGTTGCGGAATTTCTAGCTGTGGAGTTTCTAGTTGCGGAGTTTCTAGTTAAAGACTTTCTAGTTGTGGAGTTTCTAGTTGTGGAGTTTGTAGTTGTCGGGTTTCTAGTTGCGGAGTTTTTGATGTGGAGTCCCTGGTTGTGGAGTCTCAAGTTGTGAAGTTTCTAGTTGCAGAGTTTCTAGTTGCGGAGTTTCTAGTTGTGGAGTCTGAAGTTGTGGAGTCTGCAGTTGTGGAGTTTCTAGTTGTGGAGTTTTTAGTTATGGAGTCTCTCGTTGTGGAGTTTCTAGTTGTGAAGATTCTAGTTGCCGAGTTTCTAGTTGTAGAGTTTCTAGTTGTGGAATTTGTAGTTGTGGAGTATCTAGTTGTGGTTTTCAAGTTGTGGAGTTTCTTGGTATGGAGTTTCTAGTTCCGGAGTTTCTAGTTGGTGAGTTTCTAGTTGCCGTGTTTCTAAATGCGAAGTATCAAGTTGTGGTGCTTCTATCTGTGGAGTTTCTAGTTGTGAAGTCTTTAGTTGTGGAGTTCCTAGTTGTGGAGTTTCTAGTTGTGTAGTGTCTAGTTGAGGAGTTCCTAGTTGTGGAGTTTCTAGTTGTGGAGTTTCTAGTTGTCGGGTTTGTAGTTGCGGAGTTTTTGTTGTGGAGTGCCAAGCTGTGGAGTCTCTAGTTGCAGAGTTTCTAGTTGCGGAGTTTCTAGTTGTGGAGTCTGTAGTTGTGGAACGTCTACTTGTGGTGTTTCAAGTTGTGGAGTTTCTATTTGTAGATTTTCTAGCTGTGGAGTTTCTAGTTGTGGAGTTTCTAGTTGCAGAGTTTCTAGTTGCGGAGTTTCTAGTTGGTGAGTTTCTAGTTGCCGTGTTTCTAAATGCGAAGTATCAAGTTGTGGTGCTTCTATCTGTGGAGTTTCTAGTTGTGAAGTCTTTAGTTGTGGAGTTCCTAGTTGTGGAGTTTCTAGTTGTGTAGTGTCTAGTTGAGGAGTTCCTAGTTGTGGAGTTTCTAGTTGCGAAGTTTCTAGTTGCCGAGTTTCTAGTTGCAAAGTACAAAGTTGTGGAGTTTCGAGCTTTGGAATCTCTAGTTGCAGAGTTTCTAGTTGCGGAGTTTCTAGTTGTGGAATCTGTAGTTGTGGAGCATCTAGTTGTGGTGTTTCAAGTTGTGGAGTTTCTATTTGTGGATTTTCTAGCTGTGGAGTTTCTGGTTGCGGAGTTTCTAGTTGCAGAGTTTCTCGTTGCGGACTTTGTAGCTGTGGAGTTTCTTGTTGCGGAGTTTCTAGTTGCAGAGTTTCTAGTTGTGGAGTTTCTAGTTGTGGAGTTTGTAGTTGCGGAGTTTCTAGTTGTGGAGTTTCTAGTTGCGGAGTTTCTAGTTGCAGAGTTTCTAGTTGCGGAGTTTTCTAGTTATGGAGTTTCTAGTTGCGGAGTTTCAAGTTGTTGAGTTCCTAGTGGTGGAGTTTCTAGTTGTGGAGTTTGTAGCTGGAGAGTTTCTAGTTGCGGAGTTTTCTAGTTATGGAGTTTCTAGTGTTGGAGTTTCAAGTTGTTGAGTTCCTAGTTGTGGAGTTTTTAGTTGTGGAGTTTGTAGCTGCAGAGTTTCTAGTTGTGGAGTTGGTAGCTGTGGAGTATCTGGTTGTGGATTTTTAAGTTGTAGAGTTCCTAGTTGTGGAGTGTCTAGTTGTGGAGTTTCTAGTTGGTGAGTTTCTAGTTGCCGTGTTTCTAAATGCGAAGTCTCAAGTTGTGGTGCTTCTATCTGTGGAGTTTCTAGTTGTGGAGTTTTTAGTTGTGGAGTTCCTAGTTATGGAGTTTCTAGTTGTGGAGTGTCTGTTGAGGAGTTTCTAGTCGTGGAGTTTCTAGTTGTGGAGTTTGTAGTTGCGGAGTTTCTGGTTGTAGAGTTTCTAGTTGTGGAGTTTCTAGTTGTGAAGTTTCAAGATGCGGAATTGATAGGTGTGGAGTTTCTAGTTATGGAGTTTCTAGTTGTAGGGTTTCTAGTTGCGGAGTTTTTGTTGGGGAGTCTGTAATTGTGGAGTCTCTAGTTGTGAAGTTTCTAGTTGTGGACTTTCTAGTTGTGGACTTTCTAGTTGTGGAGTTTCTAGTTCCCGAGTTTCTAGTTGGTGAGTTTCTAGTTGCCGTGTTTTTAAATGCGAAGTCTCAAGTTGTGGTGTTTCTATCTGTGGAATTTGTACTTGTGGAGTCTTTAGTTGTGGAGCCTTTAGTTGTGGAGTCTTTAGTTGTGGAGTCTTTAGTGTTGGAGTTTCTAGTTGTGGAGTTTCTAGTTGTGGAGTGTCTAGTTGAGGAGTTTCTAGTTGTGGAGTTTATAGGTGTGGAGTTTCTAGTTGGAGTTTTTTTCCGAGTTTCTAGTTGTAGATTTTCTAGTTGCAGAGTTCCTACTTGTGGAGTTTCTAGTTGTCGGGTTTCTAGTTGTTGAAATTCTAGCTATGGAGTTTATACTTATAGAATCTCTAGTCCTGGATCTTCTAGTTGTGTAGTTTCTATCTGAGGAGTTTTAAATGTGAAGTCCCTAGTTGTGCAGTCTCTAGTTGTGGAGTTTCTAGTTGTGGAGTTTTTAGTTGTGGAGTTTTTAGTTGCGGAGTTTCTTGTTGTGGAGTTTCTAGTTGTGAAGTTTCTAGTTGTGGATTTTCTAGTTGCAGAGTTTCCAGTTGCAGAGTTTCAAGTTGTGGAGTTTCTAGTTGCGGAGTCTATAGTTGTGGAGTCTCTAGTTGTGGAGTTCCTGGTTGTGGAGTTTCTAGTTGCGGAGATTGTAGTTGCGGTGTTTCCAAATCTGGAGTTTCTAGTTGTGGAATTTGTAGTTGTGGAGCATCTAGTTGTGGTGTTTCAAGTTGTGGAGTTTCTAGTTGTGGAGTTTCTAGTTGTTGAGTTTCTAGTTGCCGAGTTTCTAGTTGCAAAGTCTCAATTTGTGGAGTTTCTAGCTGTGGAGTTTCTAGTTGTGGAGTTTCTGGTTGCCGAGTTTCAAAGTCTCAAGTTGTGGAGTTTTTAGCTGTGGAGTTTCCAGTTGCGGAGTTTCTAGTTGTGGAGTTTCTAGTTGTGGAGTTTGTAGTTGTGGAGTCTCTAGTTGTGGAGTTTCTAGTTAAGGAGTTTCTAGTTGCAGAGTTTCTAGTTGTGGAGTTTCTAGTTGTGGAGTTTCAAGTTGCGGAGTTTTTTAGTTGCGGAGTCTGTAGTTGTGGAGTTTCATGTTGTGGAGTTTCTCTTTGTGGATTTTCTAGCTGTGGAGTTTCTAGTTGCGGAGTTTCTAGTTGCAGAGTTTCTAGTTGCGGAATTTCTAGCCGTGGAGTTTCTAGTTGCGGAGTTTCTAGTTGAAGACTTTCTAGTTGTGGAGTTTCTAGTTGTGGAGTTTGTAGTTGTCGGGTTTCTAGTTGCGGAGTTTTTGATGTGAAGTCTCTGGTTGTGGAGTCTCTAGTTGTGAAGTTTCTAGTTGCAGAGTTTCTAGTGGCGGAGTTTCTAGTTGTGGAGTCTGTAGTTGTGGAGTCTGCAGTTGTGGAGTTTCTAGTTGTGGAGTTTTTAGTTATGGAGTCTCTCGTTGTGGAGTTTCTAGTTGTGAAGATTCTAGTTGCCGAGTTTCTAGTTGTAGAGTTTCTAGTTGTGGAATTTGTAGTTGTGGAGTATCTAGTTGTGGTGTTTCAAGTTGTGGAGTTTCTTGTTATGGAGTTTCTAGTTGCGGAGTTTCTAGTTGGTGAGTTTCTAGTTGCCATATTTCTAAATGCGAAGTCTCAAGTTGTGGTGTTTCTATCTGTGGATTTTCTAGTTGCAAAGTCTCAAGTTATGGAGTTATGGAGCTATGGAGTTTCTAGTTGTGGAGTGTCTAGTTGTGGAGTTTCTAGTTGTGGAGTTTGTAGTTGTGAGGTTCGTAGTTGTGGAGTTTTTAGTTGTGGAGTTTCTAGTTGTGGAGTGTCTAGTTGTGGAGTTTCTAGTTGTGGAGTTTCTAGTTGCGAAGTCTCAAGTTGTGGAGTTTCTAGTTGTGGAGTCTCTAGTTGTGAAGTTTCTAGTTATGGAGTTTCTAGCTGTGTAGTTACTAGTTACGGAGTTTCTAGTTGCAGAGTTTCCAGTTGCGGAGTTTTCTAGTTATGGAGTTTCTAGTTGCGGAGTTTCAAGTTGTTGAGTTCCTAGTGGTGGAGTTTCTAGTTGTGGAGTTTGTAGCTGCGGAGTTTCCAGTTGTGGAGTTGGTAGCTGTGGAGTATCTGGTTGTGGATTTTGAAGTTGTAGAGTTCCTAGTTGTGGAGTGTCTAGTTGTGGAGTTTCTAGTTGCGGAGTCTGTAGTTGTGGAGTTTCTAGTTGCTGAGTTTTCTATTTGTTGATTTTCTAGCTGTGGAGATTCTAGTTGCGGAGTTTCTATTTGCAGAGTTTCTAGTCGTGGAGTTTCTAGTTGTGGAGTTTGTAGTTGCGGAGTTTCTAGTTGTGGAGTTTGTAGTTGTGGAGTTTCTTGTTGTGAAGTTTCTAGTTGTGGAGTTTCAAGATGCGGAATTGATAGGTGTGGAGTTTCTAGTTGTGGAGTTTCAAGTTGTCGGGTTTCTAGTTGCGGAGTTTTTGTCGTGGAGTCTCTAATTGTGGAGTCTCTAGTTGTGGAGTTTCTAGTTCTGGAGTTTCTAGTTGTGGAGTTTCTAGTTGTGGAGTTTCTAGTTGGTGAGTTTCTAGTTGCCGTGTTTCTAAATGCGAAGTCTCAAGTTGTGGTGCTTCTATCTGTGGAGTTTCTAGTTGTGGAGTCTTTAGTTGTGGAGTTCCTAGTTGTGGAGTTTCTAGTTGTGGAGTGACTAGTTGAGGAGTTTCTAGTCGTGGAGTTTCTAGTTGTGGAGTTTCTAGTTGTGGAGTCTCTAGTTGTGAAGTTTCTAGTTGTGGAGTTTCAAGATGCGGAATTGATAGGTGTCGAGTTTCTAGTTATGAAGTTTCTAGTTGTCGGGTTTCTAGTTGCGGAGTTTTTGTTGGGGAGTCTCTAATTGTGGAGTCTCTAGTTGTGGAGTTTCTAGTTGTGGAGTTTCTATCTGTGGAGTTTCTAGTTGTGAAGTCTTTAGTTGTGGAGTTCCTAGTTGTGGAGTTTCAAGTTGTGGAGTTTCTAGATGTGGAGTTTCTAGTTGCGGAGTTTCTAGTTGGTGAGTTTCTAGTTGCGGTGTTTCTAAATGCGAAGTCTAAAGTTGTGGTGCTTCTATCTGTGGAGTTTCTAGTTGTGAAGTCTTTAGTTGTGGAGTTTCTAGTTGTGGAGTTTCTAGTTGTCGGGTTTGTAGTTGCGGAGCTTTTGTTGTGGAGTCCCAAGTTGTGGAGTCCCTAGTTGTGGAATTTCTAGTTGCAGAGTTTCTAGTTGCGGAGTTTCTAGTTGTGGAGTCTGTAGTTGTGGAGCATCTAGTTGTGGAGTTTCAAGTTATGGAGTTTTTATTTGTGGAGTTTCTATTTGTGGATTTTCTAGCTGGGGAGTTTCTAGTTGCGGAGTTTCTAGTTGCAGAGTTTCTAGTTGCGGACTTTGTAGCTATGGAGTATCTAGTTGCGGAGTTTCTAGTTGCAGAGTTTCTAGTTGTGGAGTTTCTAGTTGTTGAGTTTGTAGTTGCGGAGTTTCTAGTTGTGAAGTTTCTAGTTGTGGAGTTTCTAGTTGTGGACTTTCTAGTTGTGGAGTTTCTACTTCCCGAGTTTCTAGTTGGTGAGTTTCTAGTTGCCGTGTTTTTAAATGCGAAGTGTCAAGTTGTGGTGTTTCTATCTGTGGAATTTGTACTTGTGGAGTCTTTAGTTGTGGAGCCTTTAGTTGTGGAGTCTTTAGTTGTGGAGTCTTTAGTGTTGGAGTTTCTAGTTGTGGAGTTTCTAGTTGTGGAGTGTCTAGTTGAGGAGTTTCTAGTTGTGGAGTTTATAGGTGTGGAGTTTCTAGTTGGAGTTTTTTTCCGAGTTTCTAGTTGTAGATTTTCTAGTTGCAGAGTTTCTACTTGTGGAGTTTCTAGTTGTCGGGTTTCTAGTTGTTGAAATTCTAGCTATGGAGTTTATACTTATAGAATCTCTAGTCCTGGATCTTCTAGTTGTGTAGTTTCTATCTGAGGAGTTTTAAATGTGAAGTCCCTAGTTGTGCAGTCTCTAGTTGTGGAGTTTCTAGTTGTGGAGTTTTTAGTTGTGGAGTTTTTAGTTGTGGAGTTTCTTGTTGTGGAGTTTCTAGTTGTGAAGTTTCTAGTTGTGGATTTTCTAGTTGCAGAGTTTCCAGTTGCAGAGTTTCAAGTTGTGGAGTTTCTAGTTGCGGAGTGTATAGTTGTGGAGTCTCTAGTTGTGGAGTTTCTGGTTGTGGAGTTTCTAGTTGCGGAAATTGTAGTTGCGGTGTTTCCAAATCTGGAGTTTCTAGTTGTGGAATTTGTAGTTGTGGAGCATCTAGTTGTGGTGTTTCAAGTTGTGGAGCTTCTAGTTGTGGAGTTTCTAGTTGTTGAGTTTCTGGTTGCCGAGTTTCTAGTTGCAAAGTCTCAATTTGTGGAGTTTCTAGCTGTGGAGTTTCTAGTTGTGGAGTTTCTGGTTGCCGAGTTTCAAAGTCTCAAGTTGTAGAGTTTTTAGCTGTGGAGTTTCCAGTTGCGGAGTTTCTAGTTGTGGAGTTTCTAGTTGTGGAGTTTGTAGTTGTGGAGTCTCTAGTTGTGGAGTTTTTAGTTAAGGAGTTTCTAGTTGCAGAGTTTCTAGTTGTGGAGTTTCAAGTTGCGGAGTTTTTTAGTTGCGGAGTCTGTAGTTGTGGAGTTTCATGTTGTGGAGTTTCTCTTTGTGGATTTTCTAGCTGTGGAGTTTCTAGTTGCGGAGTTTCTAGTTGCAGAGTTTCTAGTTGCGGAATTTCTAGCTGTGGAGTTTCTAGTTGCGGAGTTTCTAGTTGAAGACTTTCTAGTTGTGGAGTTTCTAGTTGTGGAGTTTGTAGTTGTCGGGTTTCTAGTTGCGGAGTTTTTGATGTGAAGACTCTGGTTGTGGAGTCTCTAGTTGTGAAGTTTCTAGTTGCAGAGTTTCTAGTTGCGGAGTTTCTAGTTGTGGAGTCTGTAGTTGTGGAGTCTGCAGTTGTGGAGTTTCTAGTTGTGGAGTTTTTAGTTATGGAGTCTCTCGTTGTGGAGTTTCTAGTTGTGAAGATTCTAGTTGCCGAGTTTCTAGTTGTAGAGTTTCTAGTTGTGGAATTTGTAGATGTGGAGTATCTAGTTGTGGTGTTTCAAGTTGTGGAGTTTCTTGTTATGGAGTTTCTAGTTGGTGAGTTTCAAGTTGCCATATTTCTAATTGCGAAGTCTCAAGTTGTGGTGTTTCTATCTGTGGATTTTCTAGTTGCAAAGTCTCAAGTTATGGAGTTATGGAGCTATGGAGTTTCTAGTTGTGGAGTGTCTAGTTGTGGAGTTTCTAGTTGTGGAGTTTGTAGTTGTGAGGTTCGTAGTTGTGGAGTTTTTAGTTGTGGAGTTTCTAGTTGTGGAGTCTCTAGTTGTGGAGTTTCTAGTTGTGGAGTTTCTAGTTGCGAAGTCTCAAGTTGTGGAGTTTCTAGTTGTGGAGTCTCTAGTTGTGAAGTTTCTAGTTATGGAGTTTCTAGCTGTGGAGTTACTAGTTGCGGAGTTTCTAGTTGCAGAGTTTCCAGTTGCGGAGTTTTCTAGTTATGGAGTTTCTAGTTGCGGAGTTTCAAGTTGTTAAATTCCTAGTTGTGGAGTTTCTAGTTGTGGAGTTTGCAGCTGCGGAGTTTCCAGTTGTGGAGTTGGTAGCTGTGGAGTATCTGGTTGTGGATTTCGAAGTTGTAGAGTTCCTAGTTGTGGAGTGTCTAGTTGTGGAGTTTCTAGTTGCGGAGTCTTTAGTTGTGGAGTTTCTAGTTGCTGAGTTTCTATTTGTTGATTTTCTAGCTGTGGAGTTTCTAGTTGCGTAGTTTCTAGTTGCAGAGTTTCTAGTTGCGGACTTTCTAGCATTGGAGTTTCTAGTTGCGGAGTTTCTATTTGCAGAGTTTCTAGTCGTGGAGTTTCTAGTTGTGGAGTTTGTAGTTGCGGAGTTTGTAGTTGTGGAGTTTGTAGTTGTGGAGTTTCTTGTTGTGAATTTTCTAGTTGTGGAGTTTCAAGATGCGGAATTGATAGGTGTGGAGTTTCTAGTTGTGGAGTTTCAAGTTGTCGGGTTTCTAGTTGCGGAGTTTTTGTCGTGGAGTCTCTAATTGTGGAGTCTCTAGTTGTGGAGTTTCTAGTTCTGGAGTTTCTAGTTGTGGAGTTTCTAGTTGTGGAATTTGTAGTT
The DNA here is from genome assembly GCF_043290135.1 of Rhipicephalus microplus. Classification (NCBI taxonomy): domain Eukaryota; kingdom Metazoa; phylum Arthropoda; class Arachnida; order Ixodida; family Ixodidae; genus Rhipicephalus; species Rhipicephalus microplus. Next base: position 100,711,547 of record NC_134707.1, on the reverse strand, counting down.
GTGGAGTCTTTAGTTGTGGAGTTCCTAGTTGTGGAGTTTCTAGTTGTGGAGTGTCTAGTTGAGGAGTTTCTAGTCGTGGAGTTTCTAGTTGTGGAGTTTCTAGTTGTGGAGTTTCTAGTTGTGAAGTTTCTAGTTGTGGAGTTTCAAGATGCGGAATTGATAGGTGTCGAGTTTCTAGGTATGGAGTTTCTAGTTGTCGGGTTTCTAGTTGCGGAGTTTTTGTTGGGGAGTCTCTAATTGTGGAGTCTCTAGTTGTGGAGTTTCTAGTTGTGGAGTTTCTATCTGTGGAGTTTCTAGTTGTGAAGTCTTTAGTTGTGGAGTTCCTAGTTGTGGAGTTTCTAGTTGTGGAGTGTCTAGTTGAGGAGTTCCTAGTTGTGGAGTTTCTAGTTGTAGAGTTTCTAGTTGTCGGGTTTGTAGTTGCGGAGTTTTTGTTGTGGAGTCCCAAGTTGTGGAGTCCCTAGTTGTGGAATTTCTTGTTGCAGAGTTTCTAGTTGCGGAGTTTCTAGTTGTGAAATCTGTAGTTGTGGAGCATCTAGTTGTGGTGTTTCAAGTTGTGGAGTTTCTATTTGTGGATTTTCTAGCTGTGGAGTTTCTAGTTGCGGAGTTTCTAGTTGCAGAGTTTCTAGTTGCGGAGTTTCTAGTTGTGGAATTTGTAGTTGCGGAGTTTCTAGTTGTGGAGTTTCTAGTTGCGGAGTTTCTAGTTGCAGAGTTTCCAGTTGCGGAGTTTTCTAGTTATGGAGATTCTAGTTGCGGAGTTTCAAGTTGTTGAGTTCCTAGTGGTGGAGTTTCTATTTGTGGAGTTTGTAGCTGCAGAGTTTCTAGTTGTGGAGTTGGTAGCTGTGGAGTATCTGGTTGTGGATTTTGAAGTTGTAGAGTTCCTAGTTGTGGAGTGTCTAGTTGTGGAGTTTCTAGTTGGTGAGTTTCTAGTTGCCGTGTTTCTAAATGCGAAGTCTCAAGTTGTGGTGCTTCTATCTGTGGAGTTTCTAGTTGTGGAGTTTTTAGTTGTGGAGTTACTAGTTATGGAGTTTCTAGTTGTGGAGTGTCTGTTGAGGAGTTTCTAGTCGTGGAGTTTCTAGTTGTGGAGTTTGTAGTTGCGGAGTTTCTAGTTGTAGAGTTTCTAGTTGTGGAGTTTCTAGTTGTGGATTTTCTAGTTGCAGAGTTTCCAGTTGCAGAGTTTCAAGTTGTGGAGTTTCTAGTTGTGGAGTCTATAGTTGTTGAGTCTCTAGTTGTGGAGTTTCTGGTTGTGGAGTTTCTAGTTGCGGAGATTGTAGTTGCGGTGTTTCCAAATCTGGAGTTTCTAGTTGTGGAATTTGTAGTTGTGGAGCATCTAGTTGTGGTGTTTCAAGTTGTGGAGTTTCTAGTTGTGGAGTTTCTAGTTGTAGAGTTTCTGGTTGCCGAGTTTCTAGTTGCAAAGTCTCAATTTGTTGAGTTTCTAGCTGTGGAGTTTCTAGTTGTGGAGTTTCTAGTTGTGGAGTTTCTGGTTGCCGAGTTTCAAAGTCTCAAGTTGTGGAGTTTTTAGCTGTGGAGTTTCCAGTTGAGGAGTTTCTAGTTGTGGAGTTTCTAGTTGTGGAGTTTGTAGTTGTGGAGTCTCTAGTTGTGGAGTTTATAGTTAAGGAGTTTATAGTTGTGGAGTTTCTAGTTGTGGAGTTTCAAGTTGCGGAGTTTTCTAGTTGCGGAGTCTGTAGTTGTGGAGTTTCATGTTGTGGAGTTTCTATTTGTGGATTTTCTAGCTGTGGAGTTTCTAGTTGCGGAGTTTCTAGTTGCAGAGTTTCTAGTTGCGGAATTTCTAGCTGTGGAGTTTCTAGTTGCGGAGTTTCTAGTTGAAGACTTTCTAGTTGTGGAGTTTCTAGTTGTGGAGTTTGTAGTTGTCGGGTTTCTAGTTGCGGAGTTTTTGATGTGGAGTCCCTGGTTGTGGAGTCTCAAGTTGTGAAGATTCTAGTTGCCGAGTTTCTAGTTGTAGAGTTTCTAGTTGTGGAATTTGTAGTTGTGGAGTATCTAGTTGTGGTTTTCAAGTTGTGGAGTTTCTTGTTATGGAGTTTCTAGTTGCGGAGTTTCTAGTTGGTGAGTTTCTAGTTGCCATATTTCTAAATGCGAAGTATCAAGTTGTGGTGCTTCTATCTGTGGAGTTTCTAGTTGTGAAGTCTTTAGTTGTGGAGTTCCTAGTTGTGGGGTTTCTAGTTGTGTAGTGTCTAGTTGAGGAGTTCCTAGTTGTGGAGTTTCTAGTTGTGGAGTTTCTAGTTGTCGGGTTTGTAGTTGCGGAGTTTTTGTTGTGGAGTGCCAAGCTGTGGAGTCTCTAGTTGCAGAGTTTCTAGTTGCGGAGTTTCTAGTTGTGGAGTCTGTAGTTGTGGAACATCTACTTGTGGTGTTTCAAGTTGTGGAGTTTCTATTTGTAGATTTTCTAGCTGTGGAGTTTCTAGTTGTGGAGTTTCTAGTTGCAGAGTTTCTAGTTGCGGAGTTTCTAGTTGGTGAGTTTCTAGTTGCCGTGTTTCTAAATGCGAAGTATCAAGTTGTGGTGCTTCTATCTGTGGAGTTTCTAGTTGTGAAGTCTTTAGTTGTGGAGTTCCTAGTTGTGGAGTTTCTAGTTGTGTAGTGTCTAGTTGAGGAGTTCCTAGTTGTGGAGTTTCTAGTTGCGAAGTTTCTAGTTGCCGAGTTTCTAGTTGCAAAGTACAAAGTTGTGGAGTTTCGAGCTTTGGAATCTCTAGTTGCAGAGTTTCTAGTTGCGGAGTTTCTAGTTGTGGAATCTGTAGTTGTGGAGCATCTAGTTGTGGTGTTTCAAGTTGTGGAGTTTCAATTTGTGGATTTTCTAGCTGTGGAGTTTCTGGTTGCGGAGTTTCTAGTTGCAGAGTTTCTCGTTGCGGACTTTGTAGCTGTGGAGTTTCTTGTTGCGGAGTTTCTAGTTGCAGAGTTTCTAGTTGTGGAGTTTCTAGTTGTGGAGTTTGTAGTTGCGGAGTTTCTAGTTGTGGAGTTTCTAGTTGCGGAGTTTCTAGTTGCAGAGTTTCTAGTTGCGGAGTTTTCTAGTTATGGAGTTTCTAGTTGCGGAGTTTCAAGTTGTTGAGTTCCTAGTGGTGGAGTTTCTAGTTGTGGAGTTTGTAGCTGCAGAGTTTCTAGTTGCGGAGTTTTCTAGTTATGGAGTTTCTAGTGTTGGAGTTTCAAGTTGTTGAGTTCCTAGTTGTGGAGTTTTTAGTTGTGGAGTTTGTAGCTGCAGAGTTTCTAGTTGTGGAGTTGGTAGCTGTGGAGTATCTGGTTGTGGATTTTTAAGTTGTAGAGTTCCTAGTTGTGGAGTGTCTAGTTGTGGAGTTTCTAGTTGGTGAGTTTCTAGTTGCCGTGTTTCTAAATGCGAAGTCTCAAGTTGTGGTGCTTCTATCTGTGGAGTTTCTAGTTGTGGAGTTTTTAGTTGTGGAGTTCCTAGTTATGGAGTTTCTAGTTGTGGAGTGTCTGTTGAGGAGTTTCTAGTCGTGGAGTTTCTAGTTGTGGAGTTTGTAGTTGCAGAGTTTCTGGTTGTAGAGTTTCTAGTTGTGGAGTTTCTAGTTGTGAAGTTTCAAGATGCGGAATTGATAGGTGTGGAGTTTCTAGTTATGGAGTTTCTAGTTGTAGGGTTTCTAGTTGCGGAGTTTTTGTTGGGGAGTCTGTAATTGTGGAGTCTCTAGTTGTGAAGTTTCTAGTTGTGGACTTTCTAGTTGTGGACTTTCTAGTTGTGGAGTTTCTAGTTCCCGAGTTTCTAGTTGGTGAGTTTCTAGTTGCCGTGTTTTTAAATGCGAAGTCTCAAGTTGTGGTGTTTCTATCTGTGGAATTTGTACTTGTGGAGTCTTTAGTTGTGGAGCCTTTAGTTGTGGAGTCTTTAGTTGTGGAGTCTTTAGTGTTGGAGTTTCTAGTTGTGGAGTTTCTAGTTGTGGAGTGTCTAGTTGAGGAGTTTCTAGTTGTGGAGTTTATAGGTGTGGAGTTTCTAGTTGGAGTTTTTTTCCGAGTTTCTAGTTGTAGATTTTCTAGTTGCAGAGTTCCTACTTGTGGAGTTTCTAGTTGTCGGGTTTCTAGTTGTTGAAATTCTAGCTATGGAGTTTATACTTATAGAATCTCTAGTCCTGGATCTTCTAGTTGTGTAGTTTCTATCTGAGGAGTTTTAAATGTGAAGTCCCTAGTTGTGCAGTCTCTAGTTGTGGAGTTTCTAGTTGTGGAGTTTTTAGTTGTGGAGTTTTTAGTTGCGGAGTTTCTTGTTGTGGAGTTTCTAGTTGTGAAGTTTCTAGTTGTGGATTTTCTAGTTGCAGAGTTTCCAGTTGCAGAGTTTCAAGTTGTGGAGTTTCTAGTTGCGGAGTCTATAGTTGTGGAGTCTCTAGTTGTGGAGTTCCTGGTTGTGGAGTTTCTAGTTGCGGAGATTGTAGTTGCGGTGTTTCCAAATCTGGAGTTTCTAGTTGTGGAATTTGTAGTTGTGGAGCATCTAGTTGTGGTGTTTCAAGTTGTGGAGTTTCCAGTTGTGGAGTTTCTAGTTGTTGAGTTTCTAGTTGCCGAGTTTCTAGTTGCAAAGTCTCAATTTGTGGAGTTTCTAGCTGTGGAGTTTCTAGTTGTGGAGTTTCTAGTTGTGGAGTTTCTGGTTGCCGAGTTTCAAAGTCTCAAGTTGTGGAGTTTTTAGCTGTGGAGTTTCCAGTTGCGGAGTTTCTAGTTGTGGAGTTTCTAGTTGTGGAGTTTGTAGTTGTGGAGTCTCTAGTTGTGGAGTTTCTAGTTAAGGAGTTTCTAGTTGCAGAGTTTCTAGTTGTGGAGTTTCTAGTTGTGGAGTTTCAAGTTGCGGAGTTTTTTAGTTGCGGAGTCTGTAGTTGTGGAGTTTCATGTTGTGGAGTTTCTCTTTGTGGATTTTCTAGCTGTGGAGTTTCTAGTTGCGGAGTTTCTAGTTGCAGAGTTTCTAGTTGCGGAATTTCTAGCCGTGGAGTTTCTAGTTGCGGAGTTTCTAGTTGAAGACTTTCTAGTTGTGGAGTTTCTAGTTGTGGAGTTTGTAGTTGTCGGGTTTCTAGTTGCGGAGTTTTTGATGTGAAGTCTCTGGTTGTGGAGTCTCTAGTTGTGAAGTTTCTAGTTGCAGAGTTTCTAGTGGCGGAGTTTCTAGTTGTGGAGTCTGTAGTTGTGGAGTCTGCAGTTGTGGAGTTTCTAGTTGTGGAGTTTTTAGTTATGGAGTCTCTCGTTGTGGAGTTTCTAGTTGTGAAGATTCTAGTTGCCGAGTTTCTAGTTGTAGAGTTTCTAGTTGTGGAATTTGTAGTTGTGGAGTATCTAGTTGTGGTGTTTCAAGTTGTGGAGTTTCTTGTTATGGAGTTTCTAGTTGCGGAGTTTCTAGTTGGTGAGTTTCTAGTTGCCATATTTCTAAATGCGAAGTCTCAAGTTGTGGTGTTTCTATCTGTGGATTTTCTAGTTGCAAAGTCTCAAGTTATGGAGTTATGGAGCTATGGAGTTTCTAGTTGTGGAGTGTCTAGTTGTGGAGTTTCTAGTTGTGGAGTTTGTAGTTGTGAGGTTCGTAGTTGTGGAGTTTTTAGTTGTGGAGTTTCTAGTTGTGGAGTGTCTAGTTGTGGAGTTTCTAGTTGTGGAGTTTCTAGTTGCGAAGTCTCAAGTTGTGGAGTTTCTAGTTGTGGAGTCTCTAGTTGTGAAGTTTCTAGTTATGGAGTTTCTAGCTGTGTAGTTACTAGTTACGGAGTTTCTAGTTGCAGAGTTTCCAGTTGCGGAGTTTTCTAGTTATGGAGTTTCTAGTTGCGGAGTTTCAAGTTGTTGAGTTCCTAGTGGTGGAGTTTCTAGTTGTGGAGTTTGTAGCTGCGGAGTTTCCAGTTGTGGAGTTGGTAGCTGTGGAGTATCTGGTTGTGGATTTTGAAGTTGTAGAGTTCCTAGTTGTGGAGTGTCTAGTTGTGGAGTTTCTAGTTGCGGAGTCTGTAGTTGTGGAGTTTCTAGTTGCTGAGTTTTCTATTTGTTGATTTTCTAGCTGTGGAGATTCTAGTTGCGGAGTTTCTATTTGCAGAGTTTCTAGTCGTGGAGTTTCTAGTTGTGGAGTTTGTAGTTGCGGAGTTTCTAGTTGTGGAGTTTGTAGTTGTGGAGTTTCTTGTTGTGAAGTTTCTAGTTGTGGAGTTTCAAGATGCGGAATTGATAGGTGTGGAGTTTCTAGTTGTGGAGTTTCAAGTTGTCGGGTTTCTAGTTGCGGAGTTTTTGTCGTGGAGTCTCTAATTGTGGAGTCTCTAGTTGTGGAGTTTCTAGTTCTGGAGTTTCTAGTTGTGGAGTTTCTAGTTGTGGAGTTTCTAGTTGGTGAGTTTCTAGTTGCCGTGTTTCTAAATGCGAAGTCTCAAGTTGTGGTGCTTCTATCTGTGGAGTTTCTAGTTGTGGAGTCTTTAGTTGTGGAGTTCCTAGTTGTGGAGTTTCTAGTTGTGGAGTGACTAGTTGAGGAGTTTCTAGTCGTGGAGTTTCTAGTTGTGGAGTTTCTAGTTGTGGAGTCTCTAGTTGTGAAGTTTCTAGTTGTGGAGTTTCAAGATGCGGAATTGATAGGTGTCGAGTTTCTAGTTATGAAGTTTCTAGTTGTCGGGTTTCTAGTTGCGGAGTTTTTGTTGGGGAGTCTCTAATTGTGGAGTCTCTAGTTGTGGAGTTTCTAGTTGTGGAGTTTCTATCTGTGGAGTTTCTAGTTGTGAAGTCTTTAGTTGTGGAGTTCCTAGTTGTGGAGTTTCTAGTTGTGGAGTGTCTAGTTGAGGAGTTCCTAGTTGTGGAGTTTCTAGTTGTAGAGTTTGTAGTTGTCGGGTTTGTAGTTGCGGAGTTTTTGTTGTGGAGTCCCAAGTTGTGGAGTCCCTAGTTGTGGAATTTCTAGTTGCAGAGTTTCTAGTTGCGGAGTTTGTAGTTGTGGAATCTGTAGTTGTGGAGCATCTAGTTGTGGTGTTTCAAGTTGTGGAGTTTCTATTTGTGGATTTTCTAGCTGTGGAGTTTCTAGTTGCGGAGTTTCTAGTTGCAGAGTTTCTAGTTGCGGACTTTGTAGCTGTGGAGTTTCTAGTTGCGGAGTTTCTAGTTGCAGAGTTTCTAGTTGTGGAGTTTCTAGTTGTGGAGTTTGTAGTTGCGGAGTTTCTAGTTGTGGAGTTTCTAGTTGCGGAGTTTCTAGTTGCAGAGTTTCTAGTTGCGGAGTTTTCTAGTTATGGAGTTTCTAGTTGCGGAGTTTCAAGTTGTTGAGTTCCTAGTGGTGGAGTTTCTAGTTGTGGAGTTTGTAGCTGCAGAGTTCCTAGTTGTGGAGTTTCTAGTTGTGGAGTGTCTAGTTGTGGAGTTTCTAGTTGTGGAGTTTCTAGTTGCGAAGTCTCAAGTTGTGGAGTTTCTAGTTGTGGAGTCTCTAGTTGTGAAGTTTCTAGTTATGGAGTTTCTAGCTGTGTAGTTACTAGTTACGGAGTTTCTAGTTGCAGAGTTTCCAGTTGCGGAGTTTTCTAGTTATGGAGTTTCTAGTTGCGGAGTTTCAAGTTGTTGAGTTCCTAGTGGTGGAGTTTCTAGTTGTGGAGTTTGTAGCTGCGGAGTTTCCAGTTGTGGAGTTGGTAGCTGTGGAGTATCTGGTTGTGGATTTTGAAGTTGTAGAGTTCCTAGTTGTGGAGTGTCTAGTTGTGGAGTTTCTAGTTGCGGAGTCTGTAGTTGTGGAGTTTCTAGTTGCTGAGTTTTCTATTTGTTGATTTTCTAGCTGTGGAGATTCTAGTTGCGGAGTTTCTATTTGCAGAGTTTCTAGTCGTGGAGTTTCTAGTTGTGGAGTTTGTAGTTGCGGAGTTTCTAGTTGCGGAGTTTGTAGTTGTGGAGTTTCTTGTTGTGAAGTTTCTAGTTGTGGAGTTTCAAGATGCGGAATTGATAGGTGTGGAGTTTCTAGTTGTGGAGTTTCAAGTTGTCGGGTTTCTAGTTGCGGAGTTTTTGTCGTGGAGTCTCTAATTGTGGAGTCTCTAGTTGTGGAGTTTCTAGTTCTGGAGTTTCTAGTTGTGGAGTTTCTAGTTGTGGAGTTTCTAGTTGGTGAGTTTCTAGTTGCCGTGTTTCTAAATGCGAAGTCTCAAGTTGTGGTGCTTCTATCTGTGGAGTTTCTAGTTGTGGAGTCTTTAGTTGTGGAGTTCCTAGTTGTGGAGTTTCTAGTTGTGGAGTGACTAGTTGAGGAGTTTCTAGTCGTGGAGTTTCTAGTTGTGGAGTTTCTAGTTGTGGAGTCTCTAGTTGTGAAGTTTCTAGTTGTGGAGTTTCAAGATGCGGAATTGATAGGTGTCGAGTTTCTAGTTATGAAGTTTCTAGTTGTCGGGTTTCTAGTTGCGGAGTTTTTGTTGGGGAGTCTCTAATTGTGGAGTCTCTAGTTGTGGAGTTTCTAGTTGTGGAGTTTCTATCTGTGGAGTTTCTAGTTGTGAAGTCTTTAGTTGTGGAGTTCCTAGTTGTGGAGTTTCTAGTTGTGGAGTGTCTAGTTGAGGAGTTCCTAGTTGTGGAGTTTCTAGTTGTAGAGTTTGTAGTTGTCGGGTTTGTAGTTGCGGAGTTTTTGTTGTGGAGTCCCAAGTTGTGGAGTCCCTAGTTGTGGAATTTCTAGTTGCAGAGTTTCTAGTTGCGGAGTTTCTAGTTGTGGAATCTGTAGTTGTGGAGCATCTAGTTGTGGTGTTTCAAGTTGTGGAGTTTCTATTTGTGGATTTTCTAGCTGTGGAGTTTCTAGTTGCGGAGTTTCTAGTTGCAGAGTTTCTAGTTGCGGACTTTGTAGCTGTGGAGTTTCTAGTTGCGGAGTTTCTAGTTGCAGAGTTTCTAGTTGTGGAGTTTCTAGTTGTGGAGTTTGTAGTTGCGGAGTTTCTAGTTGTGGAGTTTCTAGTTGCGGAGTTTCTAGTTGCAGAGTTTCTAGTTGCGGAGTTTTCTAGTTATGGAGTTTCTAGTTGCGGAGTTTCAAGTTGTTGAGTTCCTAGTGGTGGAGTTTCTAGTTGTGGAGTTTGTAGCTGCAGAGTTTCTAGTTGTGGAGTTGGTAGCTGTGGAGTATCTGGTTGTGGATTTTGAAGTTGTAGAGTTCCTAGTTGTGGAGTGTCTAGTTGTGGAGTTTCTAGTTGCGGAGTCTGTAGTTGTGGAGTTTCTAGTTGCTGAGTTTCTATTTGTTGATTTTCTAGCTGTGGAGTTTCTAGTTGCGTAGTTTCTAGTGGCAGAGTTTCTAGTTGCGGACTATCTAGCGTTGGAGTTTCTAGTTGCGGAGTTTCTAGTTGCAGAGATTCTAGTCGTGGAGTTTCTAGTTGTGGAGTTTGTAGTTGCGGAATTTCTAGTTGCGGAGCTTCTAGTTGTGAAGTTTCTAGTTGTGGAGTTTTAAGATGCGGAATTGATAGGTGTGGAGTTTCTAGTTGTGGAATTTGTAGTTGTGGAGTATCTAGTTGTGGTGTTTCAAGTTGTGGTGCTTCTATCTGTGGAGTTTCTAGTTGTGGAGTCTTTAGTTGTGGAGTTCCTAGTTATGGAGTTTCTAGTTGTGGAGTGTCTGGTTGAGGAGTTTGTAGTCGTGGAGTTTCTAGTTGTGGAGTTTGTAGTTGCGGAGTTTCTAGTTGTGGAGTTTCTAGTTGTGGAGTTTCTAGTTGTGGAATTTGTAGTTGTGGAGTATCTAGTTGTGGTGTTTCAAGTTGTGGAGTTTCTAGATGTGGAGTTTCTAGTTGCGGAGTTTCTAGTTGGTGAGTTTCTAGTTGCGGTGTTTCTAAATGCGAAGTCTAAAGTTGTGGTGCTTCTATCTGTGGAGTTTCTAGTTGTGAAGTCTTTAGTTGTGGAGTTTCTAGTTGTGGAGTTTCTAGTTGTCGGGTTTGTAGTTGCGGAGCTTTTGTTGTGGAGTCCCAAGTTGTGGAGTCCGTAGTTGTGGAATTTCTAGTTGCAGAGTTTCTAGTTGCGGAGTTTCTAGTTGTGGAGTCTGTAGTTGTGGAGCATCTAGTTGTGGAGTTTCAAGTTATGGAGTTTTTATTTGTGGAGTTTCTATTTGTGGATTTTCTAGCTGGGGAGTTTCTAGTTGCGGAGTTTCTAGTTGCAGAGTTTCTAGTTGCGGACTTTGTAGCTATGGAGTATCTAGTTGCGGAGTTTCTAGTTGCAGAGTTTCTAGTTGTGGAGTTTCTAGTTGTTGAGTTTGTAGTTGCGGAGTTTCTAGTTGTGAAGTTTCTAGTTGTGGAGTTTCTAGTTGCCGTGTTTTTAAATGCGAAGTGTCAAGTTGTGGTGTTTCTATCTGTGGAATTTGTACTTGTGGAGTCTTTAGTTGTGGAGCCTTTAGTTGTGGAGTCTTTAGTTGTGGAGTCTTTAGTGTTGGAGTTTCTAGTTGTGGAGTTTCTAGTTGTGGAGTGTCTAGTTGAGGAGTTTCTAGTTGTGGAGTTTATAGGTGTGGAGTTTCTAGTTGGAGTTTTTTTCCGAGTTTCTAGTTGTAGATTTTCTAGTTGCAGAGTTCCTACTTGTGGAGTTTCTAGTTGTCGGGTTTCTAGTTGTTGAAATTCTAGCTATGGAGTTTATACTTATAGAATCTCTAGTCCTGGATCTTCTAGTTGTGTAGTTTCTATCTGAGGAGTTTTAAATGTGAAGTCCCTAGTTGTGCAGTCTCTAGTTGTGGAGTTTCTAGTTGTGGAGTTTTTAGTTGTGGAGTTTTTAGTTGTGGAGTTTCTTGTTGTGGAGTTTCTAGTTGTGAAGTTTCTAGTTGTGGATTTTCTAGTTGCAGAGTTTCCAGTTGCAGAGTTTCAAGTTGTGGAGTTTCTAGTTGCGGAGTGTATAGTTGTGGAGTCTCTAGTTGTGGAGTTTCTGGTTGTGGAGTTTCTAGTTGCGGAAATTGTAGTTGCGGTGTTTCCAAATCTGGAGTTTCTAGTTGTGGAATTTGTAGTTGTGGAGCATCTAGTTGTGGTGTTTCAAGTTGTGGAGCTTCTAGTTGTGGAGTTTCTAGTTGTTGAGTTTCTGGTTGCCGAGTTTCTAGTTGCAAAGTCTCAATTTGTGGAGTTTCTAGCTGTGGAGTTTCTAGTTGTGGAGTTTCTGGTTGCCGAGTTTCAAAGTCTCAAGTTGTAGAGTTTTTAGCTGTGGAGTTTCCAGTTGCGGAGTTTCTAGTTGTGGAGTTTCTAGTTGTGGAGTTTGTAGTTGTGGAGTCTCTAGTTGTGGAGTTTTTAGTTAAGGAGTTTCTAGTTGCAGAGTTTCTAGTTGTGGAGTTTCAAGTTGCGGAGTTTTTTAGTTGCGGAGTCTGTAGTTGTGGAGTTTCATGTTGTGGAGTTTCTCTTTGTGGATTTTCTAGCTGTGGAGTTTCTAGTTGCGGAGTTTCTAGTTGCAGAGTTTCTAGTTGCGGAATTTCTAGCTGTGGAGTTTCTAGTTGCGGAGTTTCTAGTTGAAGACTTTCTAGTTGTGGAGTTTCTAGTTGTGGAGTTTGTAGTTGTCGGGTTTCTAGTTGCGGAGTTTTTGATGTGAAGACTCTGGTTGTGGAGTCTCTAGTTGTGAAGTTTCTAGTTGCAGAGTTTCTAGTTGCGGAGTTTCTAGTTGTGGAGTCTGTAGTTGTGGAGTCTGCAGTTGTGGAGTTTCTAGTTGTGGAGTTTTTAGTTATGGAGTCTCTCGTTGTGGAGTTTCTAGTTGTGAAGATTCTAGTTGCCGAGTTTCTAGTTGTAGAGTTTCTAGTTGTGGAATTTGTAGATGTGGAGTATCTAGTTGTGGTGTTTCAAGTTGTGGAGTTTCTTGTTATGGAGTTTCTAGTTGGTGAGTTTCAAGTTGCCATATTTCTAATTGCGAAGTCTCAAGTTGTGGTGTTTCTATCTGTGGATTTTCTAGTTGCAAAGTCTCAAGTTATGGAGTTATGGAGCTATGGAGTTTCTAGTTGTGGAGTGTCTAGTTGTGGAGTTTCTAGTTGTGGAGTTTGTAGTTGTGAGGTTCGTAGTTGTGGAGTTTTTAGTTGTGGAGTTTCTAGTTGTGGAGTCTCTAGTTGTGGAGTTTCTAGTTGTGGAGTTTCTAGTTGCGAAGTCTCAAGTTGTGGAGTTTCTAGTTGTGGAGTCTCTAGTTGTGAAGTTTCTAGTTATGGAGTTTCTAGCTGTGGAGTTACTAGTTGCGGAGTTTCTAGTTGCAGAGTTTCCAGTTGCGGAGTTTTCTAGTTATGGAGTTTCTAGTTGCGGAGTTTCAAGTTGTTAAATTCCTAGTTGTGGAGTTTCTAGTTGTGGAGTTTGCAGCTGCGGAGTTTCCAGTTGTGGAGTTGGTAGCTGTGGAGTATCTGGTTGTGGATTTCGAAGTTGTAGAGTTCCTAGTTGTGGAGTGTCTAGTTGTGGAGTTTCTAGTTGCGGAGTCTTTAGTTGTGGAGTTTCTAGTTGCTGAGTTTCTATTTGTTGATTTTCTAGCTGTGGAGTTTCTAGTTGCGTAGTTTCTAGTTGCAGAGTTTCTAGTTGCGGACTTTCTAGCATTGGAGTTTCTAGTTGCGGAGTTTCTATTTGCAGAGTTTCTAGTCGTGGAGTTTCTAGTTGTGGAGTTTGTAGTTGCGGAGTTTCTAGTTGTGGAGTTTGTAGTTGTGGAGTTTCTTGTTGTGAAGTTTCTAGTTGTGGAGTTTCAAGATGCGGAATTGATAGGTGTGGAGTTTCTAGTTGTGGAGTTTCAAGTTGTCGGGTTTCTAGTTGCGGAGTTTTTGTCGTGGAGTCTCTAATTGTGGAGTCTCTAGTTGTGGAGTTTCTAGTTCTGGAGTTTCTAGTTGTGGAGTTTCTAGTTGTGGAATTTGTAGTTGTGGAGTCTTTAGTTGTGGAGTTCCTAGTTGTGGAGTTTCTAGTTGTGGAGTGTCTAGTTGAGGAGTTTCTAGTCGTGGAGTTTCTAGTTGTGGAGTTTCTAGTTGTGGAGTTTCTAGTTGTGAAGTTTCTAGTTGTGGAGTTTCAAGATGCGGAATTGATAGGTGTCGAGTTTCTAGGTATGCAGTTTCTAGTTGTCGGGTTTCTAGTTGCGGAGTTTTTGTTGGGGAGTCTCTAATTGTGGAGTCTCTAGTTGTGGAGTTTCTAGTTGTGGAGTTTCTATCTGTGGAGTTTCTAGTTGTGAAGTCTTTAGTTGTGGAGTTCCTAGTTGTGGAGTTTCTAGTTGTGGAGTGTCTAGTTGAGGAGTTCCTAGTTGTGGAGTTTCTAGTTGTAGAGTTTCTAGTTGTCGGGTTTGTAGTTGCGGAGTTTTTGTTGTGGAGTCCCAAGTTGTGGAGTCCCTAGTTGTGGAATTTCTTGTTGCAGAGTTTCTAGTTGCGGAGTTTCTAGTTGTGAAATCTGTAGTTGTGGAGCATCTAGTTGTGGTGTTTCAAGTTGTGGAGTTTCTATTTGTGGATTTTCTAGCTGTGGAGTTTCTAGTTGCGGAGTTTCTAGTTGCAGAGTTTCTAGTTGCGGAGTTTCTAGTTGTGGAATTTGTAGTTGCGGAGTTTCTAGTTGTGGAGTTTCTAGTTGCGGAGTTTCTAGTTGCAGAGTTTCCAGTTGCGGAGTTTTCTAGTTATGGAGTTTCTAGTTGCGGAGTTTCAAGTTGTTGAGTTCCTAGTGGTGGAGTTTCTATTTGTGGAGTTTGTAGCTGCAGAGTTTCTAGTTGTGGAGTTGGTAGCTGTGGAGTATCTGGTTGTGGATTTTGAAGTTGTAGAGTTCCTAGTTGTGGAGTGTCTAGTTGTGGAGTTTCTAGTTGGTGAGTTTCTAGTTGCCGTGTTTCTAAATGCGAAGTCTCAAGTTGTGGTGCTTCTATCTGTGGAGTTTCTAGTTGTGGAGTTTTTAGTTGTGGAGTTCCTAGTTATGGAGTTTCTAGTTGTGGAGTGTCTGTTGAGGAGTTTCTAGTCGTGGAGTTTCTAGTTGTGGAGTTTGTAGTTGCGGAGTTTCTAGTTGTAGAGTTTCTAGTTGTGGAGTTTCTAGTTGTGGATTTTCTAGTTGCAGAGTTTCCAGTTGCAGAGTTTCAAGTTGTGGAGTTTCTAGTTGTGGAGTCTATAGTTGTTGAGTCTCTAGTTGTGGAGTTTCTGGTTGTGGAGTTTCTAGTTGCGGAGATTGTAGTTGCGGTGTTTCCAAATCTGGAGTTTCTAGTTGTGGAATTTGTAGTTGTGGAGCATCTAGTTGTGGTGTTTCAAGTTGTGGAGTTTCTAGTTGTGGAGTTTCTAGTTGTAGAGTTTCTGGTTGCCGAGTTTCTAGTTGCAAAGTCTCAATTTGTTGAGTTTCTAGCTGTGGAGTTTCTAGTTGTGGAGTTTCTAGTTGTGGAGTTTCTGGTTGCCGAGTTTCAAAGTCTCAAGTTGTGGAGTTTTTAGCTGTGGAGTTTCCAGTTGAGGAGTTTCTAGTTGTGGAGTTTCTAGTTGTGGAGTTTGTAGTTGTGGAGTCTCTAGTTGTGGAGTTTATAGTTAAGGAGTTTCTAGTTGTGGAGTTTCTAGTTGTGGAGTTTCAAGTTGCGGAGTTTTCTAGTTGCGGAGTCTGTAGTTGTGGAGTTTCATGTTGTGGAGTTTCTATTTGTGGATTTTCTAGCTGTGGAGTTTCTAGTTGCGGAGTTTCTAGTTGCAGAGTTTCTAGTTGCGGAATTTCTAGCTGTGGAGTTTCTAGTTGCGGAGTTTCTAGTTGAAGACTTTCTAGTTGTGGAGTTTCTAGTTGTGGAGTTTGTAGTTGTCGGGTTTCTAGTTGCGGAGTTTTTGATGTGGAGTCCCTGGTTGTGGAGTCTCAAGTTGTGAAGTTTCTAGTTGCAGAGTTTCTAGTTGCGGAGTTTCTAGTTGTGGAGTCTGAAGTTGTGGAGTCTGCAGTTGTGGAGTTTCTAGTTGTGGAGTTTTTAGTTATGGAGTCTCTCGTTGTGGAGTTTCTAGTTGTGAAGATTCTAGTTGCCGAGTTTCTAGTTGTAGAGTTTCTAGTTGTGGAATTTGTAGTTGTGGAGTATCTAGTTGTGGTTTTCAAGTTGTGGAGTTTCTTGTTATGGAGTTTCTAGTTGCGGAGTTTCTAGTTGGTGAGTTTCTAGTTGCCATATTTCTAAATGCGAAGTATCAAGTTGTGGTGCTTCTATCTGTGGAGTTTCTAGTTGTGAAGTCTTTAGTTGTGGAGTTCCTAGTTGTGGAGTTTCTAGTTGTGTAGTGTCTAGTTGAGGAGTTCCTAGTTGTGGAGTTTCTAGTTGTGGAGTTTCTAGTTGTCGGGTTTGTAGTTGCGGAGTTTTTGTTGTGGAGTGCCAAGCTGTGGAGTCTCTAGTTGCAGAGTTTCTAGTTGCGGAGTTTCTAGTTGTGGAGTCTGTAGTTGTGGAACATCTACTTGTGGTGTTTCAAGTTGTGGAGTTTCTATTTGTAGATTTTCTAGCTGTGGAGTTTCTAGTTGTGGAGTTTCTAGTTGCAGAGTTTCTAGTTGCGGAGTTTCTAGTTGGTGAGTTTCTAGTTGCCGTGTTTCTAAATGCGAAGTATCAAGTTGTGGTGCTTCTATCTGTGGAGTTTCTAGTTGTGAAGTCTTTAGTTGTGGAGTTCCTAGTTGTGGAGTTTCTAGTTGTGTAGTGTCTAGTTGAGGAGTTCCTAGTTGTGGAGTTTCTAGTTGCGAAGTTTCTAGTTGCCGAGTTTCTAGTTGCAAAGTACAAAGTTGTGGAGTTTCGAGCTTTGTAATCTCTAGTTGCAGAGTTTCTAGTTGCGGAGTTTCTAGTTGTGGAATCTGTAGTTGTGGAGCATCTAGTTGTGGTGTTTCAAGTTGTGGAGTTTCTATTTGTGGATTTTCTAGCTGTGGAGTTTCTGGTTGCGGAGTTTCTAGTTGCAGAGTTTCTCGTTGCGGACTTTGTAGCTGTGGAGTTTCTTGTTGCGGAGTTTCTAGTTGCAGAGTTTCTAGTTGTGGAGTTTCTAGTTGTGGAGTTTGTAGTTGCGGAGTTTCTAGTTGTGGAGTTTCTAGTTGCGGAGTTTCTAGTTGCAGAGTTTCTAGTTGCGGAGTTTTCTAGTTATGGAGTTTCTAGTTGCGGAGTTTCAAGTTGTTGAGTTCCTAGTGGTGGAGTTTCTAGTTGTGGAGTTTGTAGCTGCAGAGTTTCTAGTTGCGGAGTTTTCTAGTTATGGAGTTTCTAGTGTTGGAGTTTCAAGTTGTTGAGTTCCTAGTTGTGGAGTTTTTAGTTGTGGAGTTTGTAGCTGCAGAGTTTCTAGTTGTGGAGTTGGTAGCTGTGGAGTATCTGGTTGTGGATTTTTAAGTTGTAGAGTTCCTAGTTGTGGAGTGTCTAGTTGGTGAGTTTCTAGTTGCCGTGTTTCTAAATGCGGAGTCTCAAGTTGTGGTGCTTCTATCTGTGGAGTTTCTAGTTGTGGAGTTTTTAGTTGTGGAGTTCCTAGTTATGGAGTTTCTAGTTGTGGAGTGTCTGTTGAGGAGTTTCTAGTCGTGGAGTTTCTAGTTGTGGAGTTTGTAGTTGCGGAGTTTCTGGTTGTAGAGTTTCTAGTTGTGGAGTTTCTAGTTGTGAAGTTTCAAGATGCGGAATTGATAGGTGTGGAGTTTCTAGTTATGGAGTTTCTAGTTGTAGGGTTTCCAGTTGCGGAGTTTTTGTTGGGGAGTCTGTAATTGTGGAGTCTCTAGTTGTGAAGTTTCTAGTTGTGGACTTTCTAGTTGTGGACTTTCTAGTTGTGGAGTTTCTAGTTCCCGAGTTTCTAGTTGGTGAGTTTCTAGTTGCCGTGTTTTTAAATGCGAAGACTCAAGTTGTGGTGTTTCTATCTGTGGAATTTGTACTTGTGGAGTCTTTAGTTGTGGAGCCTTTAGTTGTGGAGTCTTTAGTTGTGGAGTCTTTAGTGTTGGAGTTTCTAGTTGTGGAGTTTCTAGTTGTGGAGTGTCTAGTTGAGGAGTTTCTAGTTGTGGAGTTTATAGGTGTGGAGTTTCTAGTTGGAGTTTTTTTCCGAGTTTCTAGTTGTAGATTTTCTAGTTGCAGAGTTCCTACTTGTGGAGTTTCTAGTTGTCGGGTTTCTAGTTGTTGAAATTCTAGCTATGGAGTTTATACTTATAGAATCTCTAGTCCTGGATCTTCTAGTTGTGTAGTTTCTATCTGAGGAGTTTTAAATGTGAAGTCCCTAGTTGTGCAGTCTCTAGTTGTGGAGTTTCTAGTTGTGGAGTTTTTAGTTGTGGAGTTTTTAGTTGCGGAGTTTCTTGTTGTGGAGTTTCTAGTTGTGAAGTTTCTAGTTGTGGATTTTCTAGTTGCAGAGTTTCCAGTTGCAGAGTTTCAAGTTGTGGAGTTTCTAGTTGCGGAGTCTATAGTTGTGGAGTCTCTAGTTGTGGAGTTCCTGGTTGTGGAGTTTCTAGTTGCGGAGATTGTAGTTGCGGTGTTTCGAAATCTGGAGTTTCTAGTTGTGGAATTTGTAGTTGTGGAGCATCTAGTTGTGGTGTTTCAAGTTGTGGAGTTTCTAGTTGTGGAGTTTCTAGTTGTTGAGTTTCTAGTTGCCGAGTTTCTAGTTGCAAAGTCTCAATTTGTGGAGTTTCTAGCTGTGGAGTTTCTAGTTGTGGAGTTTCTAGTTGTGGAATTTCTGGTTGCCGAGTTTCAAAGTCTCAAGTTGTGGAGTTTTTAGCTGTGGAGTTTCCAGTTGCGGAGTTTCTAGTTGTGGAGTTTCTAGTTGTGGAGTTTGTAGTTGTGGAGTCTCTAGTTGTGGAGTTTCTAGTTAAGGAGTTTCTAGTTGCAGAGTTTCTAGTTGTGGAGTTTCTAGTTGTGGAGTTTCAAGTTGCGGAGTTTTTTAGTTGCGGAGTCTGTAGTTGTGGAGTTTCATGTTGTGGAGTTTCTCTTTGTGGATTTTCTAGCTGTGGAGTTTCTAGTTGCGGAGTTTCTAGTTGCAGAGTTTCTAGTTGCGGAATTTCTAGCCGTGGAGTTTCTAGTTGCGGAGTTTCTAGTTGAAGACTTTCTAGTTGTGGAGTTTCTAGTTGTGGAGTTTGTAGTTGTCGGGTTTCTAGTTGCGGAGTTTTTGATGTGAAGTCTCTGGTTGTGGAGTCTCTAGTTGTGAAGTTTCTAGTTGCAGAGTTTCTAGTGGCGGAGTTTCTAGTTGTGGAGTCTGTAGTTGTGGAGTCTGCAGTTGTGGAGTTTCTAGTTGTGGAGTTTTTAGTTATGGAGTCTCTCGTTGTGGAGTTTCTAGTTGTGAAGATTCTAGTTGCCGAGTTTCTAGTTGTAGAGTTTCTAGTTGTGGAATTTGTAGTTGTGGAGTATCTAGTTGTGGTGTTTCAAGTTGTGGAGTTTCTTGTTATGGAGTTTCTAGTTGCGGAGTTTCTAGTTGGTGAGTTTCTAGTTGCCATATTTCTAAATGCGAAGTCTCAAGTTGTGGTGTTTCTATCTGTGGATTTTCTAGTTGCAAAGTCTCAAGTTATGGAGTTATGGAGCTATGGAGTTTCTAGTTGTGGAGTGTCTAGTTGTGGAGTTTCTAGTTGTGGAGTTTGTAGTTGTGAGGTTCGTAGTTGTGGAGTTTTTAGTTGTGGAGTTTCTAGTTGTGGAGTGTCTAGTTGTGGAGTTTCTAGTTGTGGAGTTTCTAGTTGCGAAGTCTCAAGTTGTGGAGTTTCTAGTTGTGGAGTCTCTAGTTGTGAAGTTTCTAGTTATGGAGTTTCTAGCTGTGTAGTTACTAGTTACGGAGTTTCTAGTTGCAGAGTTTCCAGTTGCGGAGTTTTCTAGTTATGGAGTTTCTAGTTGCGGAGTTTCAAGTTGTTGAGTTCCTAGTGGTGGAGTTTCTAGTTGTGGAGTTTGTAGCTGCGGAGTTTCCAGTTGTGGAGTTGGTAGCTGTGGAGTATCTGGTTGTGGATTTTGAAGTTGTAGAGTTCCTAGTTGTGGAGTGTCTAGTTGTGGAGTTTCTAGTTGCGGAGTCTGTAGTTGTGGAGTTTCTAGTTGCTGAGTTTTCTATTTGTTGATTTTCTAGCTGTGGAGATTCTAGTTGCGGAGTTTCTATTTGCAGAGTTTCTAGTCGTGGAGTTTCTAGTTGTGGAGTTTGTAGTTGCGGAGTTTCTAGTTGTGGAGTTTGTAGTTGTGGAGTTTCTTGTTGTGAAGTTTCTAGTTGTGGAGTTTCAAGATGCGGAATTGATAGGTGTGGAGTTTCTAGTTGTGGAGTTTCAAGTTGTCGGGTTTCTAGTTGCGGAGTTTTTGTCGTGGAGTCTCTAATTGTGGAGTCTCTAGTTGTGGAGTTTCTAGTTCTGGAGTTTCTAGTTGTGGAGTTTCTAGTTGTGGAGTTTCTAGTTGGTGAGTTTCTAGTTGCCGTGTTTCTAAATGCGAAGTCTCAAGTTGTGGTGCTTCTATCTGTGGAGTTTCTAGTTGTGGAGTCTTTAGTTGTGGAGTTCCTAGTTGTGGAGTTTCTAGTTGTGGAGTGACTAGTTGAGGAGTTTCTAGTCGTGGAGTTTCTAGTTGTGGAGTTTCTAGTTGTGGAGTCTCTAGTTGTGAAGTTTCTAGTTGTGGAGTTTCAAGATGCGGAATTGATAGGTGTCGAGTTTCTAGTTATGAAGTTTCTAGTTGTCGGGTTTCTAGTTGCGGAGTTTTTGTTGGGGAGTCTCTAATTGTGGAGTCTCTAGTTGTGGAGTTTCTAGTTGTGGAGTTTCTATCTGTGGAGTTTCTAGTTGTGAAGTCTTTAGTTGTGGAGTTCCTAGTTGTGGAGTTTCTAGTTGTGGAGTGTCTAGTTGAGGAGTTCCTAGTTGTGGAGTTTCTAGTTGTAGAGTTTGTAGTTGTCGGGTTTGTAGTTGCGGAGTTTTTGTTGTGGAGTCCCAAGTTGTGGAGTCCCTAGTTGTGGAATTTCTAGTTGCAGAGTTTCTAGTTGCGGAGTTTCTAGTTGTGGAATCTGTAGTTGTGGAGCATCTAGTTGTGGTGTTTCAAGTTGTGGAGTTTCTATTTGTGGATTTTCTAGCTGTGGAGTTTCTAGTTGCGGAGTTTCTAGTTGCAGAGTTTCTAGTGGCGGACTTTGTAGCTGTGGAGTTTCTAGTTGCGGAGTTTCTAGTTGCAGAGTTTCTAGTTGTGGAGTTTCTAGTTGTGGAGTTTGTAGTTGCGGAGTTTCTAGTTGTGGAGTTTCTAGTTGCGGAGTTTCTAGTTGCAGAGTTTCTAGTTGCGGAGTTTTCTAGTTATGGAGTTTCTAGTTGCGGAGTTTCAAGTTGTTGAGTTCCTAGTGGTGGAGTTTCTAGTTGTGGAGTTTGTAGCTGCAGAGTTTCTAGTTGTGGAGTTGGTAGCTGTGGAGTATCTGGTTGTGGATTTTGAAGTTGTAGAGTTCCTAGTTGTGGAGTGTCTAGTTGTGGAGTTTCTAGTTGCGGAGTCTGTAGTTGTGGAGTTTCTAGTTGCTGAGTTTCTATTTGTTGATTTTCTAGCTGTGGAGTTTCTAGTTGCATAGTTTCTAGTGGCAGAGTTTCTAGTTGCGGACTATCTAGCGTTGGAGTTTCTAGTTGCGGAGTTTCTAGTTGCAGAGATTCTAGTCGTGGAGTTTCTAGTTGTGGAGTTTGTAGTTGCGGAATTTCTAGTTGCGGAGCTTCTAGTTGTGAAGTTTCTAGTTGTGGAGTTTTAAGATGCGGAATTGATAGGTGTGGAGTTTCTAGTTGTGGAATTTGTAGTTGTGGAGTATCTAGTTGTGGTGTTTCAAGTTGTGGTGCTTCTATCTGTGGAGTTTCTAGTTGTGGAGTCTTTAGTTGTGGAGTTCCTAGTTATGGAGTTTCTAGTTGTGGAGTGTCTGGTTGAGGAGTTTGTAGTCGTGGAGTTTCTAGTTGTGGAGTTTGTAGTTGCGGAGTTTCTAGTTGTGGAGTTTCTAGTTGTGGAGTTTCTAGTTGTGGAATTTGTAGTTGTGGAGTATCTAGTTGTGGTGTTTCAAGTTGTTGAGTTTCTAGATGTGGAGTTTCTAGTTGCGGAGTTTCTAGTTGGTGAGTTTCTAGTTGCGGTGTTTCTAAATGCGAAGTCTAAAGTTGTGGTGCTTCTATCTGTGGAGTTTCTAGTTGTGAAGTCTTTAGTTGTGGAGTTTCTAGTTGTGGAGTTTCTAGTTGTCGGGTTTGTAGTTGCGGAGCTTTTGTTGTGGAGTCCCAAGTTGTGGAGTCCCTAGTTGTGGAATTTCTAGTTGCAGAGTTTCTAGTTGCGGAGTTTCTAGTTGTGGAGTCTGTAGTTGTGGAGCATCTAGTTGTGGAGTTTCAAGTTATGGAGTTTTTATTTGCGGAGTTTCTATTTGTGGATTTTCTAGCTGGGGAGTTTCTAGTTGCGGAGTTTCTAGTTGCAGAGTTTCTAGTTGCGGACTTTGTAGCTATGGAGTATCTAGTTGCGGAGTTTCTAGTTGCAGAGTTTCTAGTTGTGGAGTTTCTAGTTGTTGAGTTTGTAGTTGCGGAGTTTCTAGTTGTGAAGTTTCTAGTTGTGGACTTTCTAGTTGTGGAGTTTCTACTTCCCGAGTTTCTAGTTGGTGAGTTTCTAGTTGCCGTGTTTTTAAATGCGAAGTGTCAAGTTGTGGTGTTTCTATCTGTGGAATTTGTACTTGTGGAGTCTTTAGTTGTGGAGCCTTTAGTTGTGGAGTCTTTAGTTGTGGAGTCTTTAGTGTTGGAGTTTCTAGTTGTGGAGTTTCTAGTTGTGGAGTGTCTAGTTGAGGAGTTTCTAGTTGTGGAGTTTATAGGTGTGGAGTTTCTAGTTGGAGTTTTTTTCCGAGTTTCTAGTTGTAGATTTTCTAGTTGCAGAGTTCCTACTTGTGGAGTTTCTAGTTGTCGGGTTTCTAGTTGTTGAAATTCTAGCTATGGAGTTTATACTTATAGAATCTCTAGTCCTGGATCTTCTAGTTGTGTAGTTTCTATCTGAGGAGTTTTAAATGTGAAGTCCCTAGTTGTGCAGTCTCTAGTTGTGGAGTTTCTAGTTGTGGAGTTTTTAGTTGTGGAGTTTTTAGTTGTGGAGTTTCTTGTTGTGGAGTTTCTAGTTGTGAAGTTTCTAGTTGTGGATTTTCTAGTTGCAGAGTTTCCAGTTGCAGAGTTTCAAGTTGTGGAGTTTCTAGTTGCGGAGTGTATAGTTGTGGAGTCTCTAGTTGTGGAGTTTCTGGTTGTGGAGTTTCTAGTTGCGGAAATTGTAGTTGCGGTGTTTCCAAATCTGGAGTTTCTAGTTGTGGAATTTGTAGTTGTGGAGCATCTAGTTGTGGTGTTTCAAGTTGTGGAGCTTCTAGTTGTGGAGTTTCTAGTTGTTGAGTTTCTGGTTGCCGAGTTTCTAGTTGCAAAGTCTCAATTTGTGGAGTTTCTAGCTGTGGAGTTTCTAGTTGTGGAGTTTCTGGTTGCCGAGTTTCAAAGTCTCAAGTTGTAGAGTTTTTAGCTGTGGAGTTTCCAGTTGCGGAGTTTCTAGTTGTGGAGTTTCTAGTTGTGGAGTTTGTAGTTGTGGAGTCTCTAGTTGTGGAGTTTTTAGTTAAGGAGTTTCTAGTTGCAGAGTTTCTAGTTGTGGAGTTTCAAGTTGCGGAGTTTTTTAGTTGCGGAGTCTGTAGTTGTGGAGTTTCATGTTGTGGAGTTTCTCTTTGTGGATTTTCTAGCTGTGGAGTTTCTAGTTGCGGAGTTTCTAGTTGCAGAGTTTCTAGTTGCGGAATTTCTAGCTGTGGAGTTTCTAGTTGCGGAGTTTCTAGTTGAAGACTTTCTAGTTGTGGAGTTTCTAGTTGTGGAGTTTGTAGTTGTCGGGTTTCTAGTTGCGGAGTTTTTGATGTGAAGACTCTGGTTGTGGAGTCTCTAGTTGTGAAGTTTCTAGTTGCAGAGTTTCTAGTTGCGGAGTTTCTAGTTGTGGAGTCTGTAGTTGTGGAGTCTGCAGTTGTGGAGTTTCTAGTTGTGGAGTTTTTAGTTATGGAGTCTCTCGTTGTGGAGTTTCTAGTTGTGAAGATTCTAGTTGCCGAGTTTCTAGTTGTAGAGTTTCTAGTTGTGGAATTCGTAGATGTGGAGTATCTAGTTGTGGTGTTTCAAGTTGTGGAGTTTCTTGTTATGGAGTTTCTAGTTGGTGAGTTTCAAGTTGCCATATTTCTAATTGCGAAGTCTCAAGTTGTGGTGTTTCTATCTGTGGATTTTCTAGTTGCAAAGTCTCAAGTTATGGAGTTATGGAGCTATGGAGTTTCTAGTTGTGGAGTGTCTAGTTGTGGAGTTTCTAGTTGTGGAGTTTGTAGTTGTGAGGTTCGTAGTTGTGGAGTTTTTAGTTGTGGAGTTTCTAGTTGTGGAGTCTCTAGTTGTGGAGTTTCTAGTTGTGGAGTTTCTAGTTGCGAAGTCTCAAGTTGTGGAGTTTCTAGTTGTGGAGTCTCTAGTTGTGAAGTTTCTAGTTATGGAGTTTCTAGTTGTGGAGTTTGTAGTTGTGGAGTTTCTTGTTGTGAAGTTTCTAGTTGTGGAGTTTCAAGATGCGGAATTGATAGGTGTGGAGTTTCTAGTTGTGGAGTTTCAAGTTGTCGGGTTTCTAGTTGCGGAGTTTTTGTCGTGGAGTCTCTAATTGTGGAGTCTCTAGTTGTGGAGTTTCTAGTTCTGGAGTTTCTAGTTGTGGAGTTTCTAGTTGTGGAATTTGTAGTTGTGGAGTCTTTAGTTGTGGAGTTCCTAGTTGTGGAGTTTCTAGTTGTGGAGTGCCTAGTTGAGGAGTTTCTAGTCGTGGAGTTTCTAGTTGTGGAGTTTCTAGTTGTGGAGTTTCTAGTTGTGAAGTTTCTAGTTGTGGAGTTTCAAGATGCGGAATTGATAGGTGTCGAGTTTCTAGGTATGGAGTTTCTAGTTGTCGGGTTTCTAGTTGCGGAGTTTTTGTTGGGGAGTCTCTAATTGTGGAGTCTCTAGTTGTGGAGTTTCTAGTTGTGGAGTTTCTATCTGTGGAGTTTCTAGTTGTGAAGTCTTTAGTTGTGGAGTTCCTAGTTGTGGAGTTTCTAGTTGTGGAGTGTCTAGTTGATGAGTTCCTAGTTGTGGAGTTTCTAGTTGTAGAGTTTCTAGTTGTCGGGTTTGTAGTTGCGGAGTTTTTGTTGTGGAGTCCCAAGTTGTGGAGTCCCTAGTTGTGGAATTTCTTGTTGCAGAGTTTCTAGTTGCGGAGTTTCTAGTTGTGAAATCTGTAGTTGTGGAGCATCTAGTTGTGGTGTTTCAAGTTGTGGAGTTTCTATTTGTGGATTTTCTAGCTGTGGAGTTTCTAGTTGCGGAGTTTCTAGTTGCAGAGTTTCTAGTTGCGGAGTTTCTAGTTGTGGAATTTGTAGTTGCGGAGTTTCTAGTTGTGGAGTTTCTAGTTGCGGAGTTTCTAGTTGCAGAGTTTCCAGTTGCGGAGTTTTCTAGTTATGGAGTTTCTAGTTGCGGAGTTTCAAGTTGTTGAGTTCCTAGTGGTGGAGTTTCTATTTGTGGAGTTTGTAGCTGCAGAGTTTCTAGTTGTGGAGTTGGTAGCTGTGGAGTATCTGGTTGTGGATTTTGAAGTTGTAGAGTTCCTAGTTGTGGAGTGTCTAGTTGTGGAGTTTCTAGTTGGTGAGTTTCTAGTTGCCGTGTTTCTAAATGCGAAGTCTCAAGTTGTGGTGCTTCTATCTGTGGAGTTTCTAGTTGTGGAGTTTTTAGTTGTGGAGTTCCTAGTTATGGAGTTTCTAGTTGTGGAGTGTCTGTTGAGGAGTTTCTAGTCGTGGAGTTTCTAGTTGTGGAGTTTGTAGTTGTGGAGTTTCTAGTTGTAGAGTTTCTAGTTGTGGAGTTTCTAGTTGTGGATTTTCTAGTTGCAGAGTTTCCAGTTGCAGAGTTTCAAGTTGTGGAGTTTCTAGTTGTGGAGTCTATAGTTGTTGAGTCTCTAGTTGTGGAGTTTCTGGTTGTGGAGTTTCTAGTTGCGGAGATTGTAGTTGCGGTGTTTCCAAATCTGGAGTTTCTAGTTGTGGAATTTGTAGTTGTGGAGCATCTAGTTGTGGTGTTTCAAGTTGTGGAGTTTCTAGTTGGTGAGTTTCTAGTTGCCGTGTTTCTAAATGCGAAGTCTCAAGTTGTGGTGCTTCTATCTGTGGAGTTTCTAGTTGTGGAGTGTCTGTTGAGGAGTTTCTAGTTTTGGAGTTTCTAGCTGTGGAGTTTCTAGTTGCGGAGTTTCTAGTTGCAGAGTTTCCAGTTGCGGAGTTTTCTAGTTATGGAGTTTCTAGTTGCGGAGTTTCAAGTTGTTAAATTCCTAGTTGTGGAGTTTCTAGTTGTGGAGTTTCTAGTTGGTGAGTTTCTAGTTGCCGTGTTTCTAAATGCGAAGTCTCAAGTTGTGGTGCTTCTATCTGTGGAGTTTCTAGTTGTGGAGTGTCTGTTGAGGAGTTTCTAGTTTTGGAGTTTCTAGCTGTGGAGTTTCTAGTTGCGGAGTTTCTAGTTGCAGAGTTTCCAGTTGCGGAGTTTTCTAGTTATGGAGTTTCTAGTTGCGGAGTTTCAAGTTGTTAAATTCCTAGTTGTGGAGTTTCTAGTTGTGGAGTTTGTATCTGCGGAGTTTCTAGTTGTGGAGTTAGTAGCTGTAGAGTATCTGGTTGTGGATTTTGAAGTTGTAGAGTTCCTAGTTGTGGAGTGTCTTGTTGTGAAGTTTCTAGTTGCGGAGTCTGTAGTTGTGGAGTTTCTAGTTGCTGAGTTTCTATTTGTTGATTTTCTAGCTGTGGAGTTTCTAGTTGCGTAGTTTCTAGTTGCAGAGTTTCTAGTTGCGGACTTTCTAGCATTGGAGTTTCTAGTTATGGAGTTTCTAGTTGTAGGGTTTCTAGTGGCGGAGTTTTTGTTGGGGAGTCTCTAATTGTGGAGTCTCTAGTTGTGGAGTTTCTAGTTGTGGAGTTTATAGTTGTGGACTTTCTAGTTGTGGACTTTCTAGTTGTGGAGTTTCTAGTTCCCGAGATTCTAGTTGGTGAGTTTCTAGTTGCCGTGTTTTTAAATGCGAAGTCTCAAGTTGTGGTGTTTCTATCTGTGGAAATTGTACTTGTGGAGTCTTTAGTTGTGGAGCCTTTAGTTGTGGAGTCTTTAGTTGTGGAGTCTTTAGTGTTGGAGTTTCTAGTTGTGGAGTTTCTAGTTGTGGAGTGTCTAGTTGAGGAGTTTCTAGTTGTGGAGTTTATAGGTGTGGAGTTTCTAGTTGGAGTTTTTTTTCCGAGTTTCTAGTTGTAGATTTTCTAGTTGCAGAGTTCCTACTTGTGGAGTTTCTAGTTGTCGGGTTTCTAGTTGTTGAAATTCTAGCTATGGAGTTTATACTTATAGAATCTCTAGTCCTGGAGCTTCTAGTTGTGTAGTTTCTATCTGAGGAGTTTTAAATGTGAAGTCCCTAGTTGTGCAGCCTCTAGTTGTGGAGTTTCTAGTTGTGGAGTTTTTAGTTGTGGAGTTTTTAGTTGTGGAGTTTCTTGTTGTGGAGTTTCTAGTTGTGAAGTTTCTAGTTGTGGATTTTCTAGTTGCAGGATTTCCAGTTGCAGAGTTTCAAGTTGTGGAGTTTCTAGTTGCGGAGTCTATAGTTGTGGAGTCTCTAGTTGTGGAGTTTCTGGTTGTGGAGTTTCTAGTTGCGGAGATTGTAGTTGCGGTGTTTCCCAATCTGGAGTTTCTAGTTGTGGAATTTGTAGTTGTGGAGCATCTAGTTGTGGTGTTTCAAGTTGTGGAGTTTCTAGTTTTGGAGTTTCATGTTGTTGAGTTTCTGGTTGCCGAGTTTCTAGTTGCAAAGTCTCAATTTGTGGAGATTCTAGCTGTGGAGTTTCTAGTTGTGGAGTTTCTTGTTGTGGAGTTTCTGGTTGCCGAGTTTCAAAATCTCAAGTTGTGGAGCTTTTAGCTGTGGAGTTTCCAGTTGTGGAGTTTCTAGTTGTGGAGTTTCTAGTTGTGGAGTTTGTAGTTGTGCAGTCTCTAGTTGTGGAGTTTCTAGTTAAGGAGTTTCTAGTTGCAGAGTTTCTAGTTGTGGAGTTTCTAGTTGTGGAGTTTCAAGTTGCGGAGTTTTCTAGTTGCGGAGTCTGTAGTTGTGGAGTTTCATGTTGTGGAGTTTCTATTTGTGGATTTTCTAGCTGTGGAGTTTCTAGTTGCGGAGTTTCTAGTTGTAGAGTTTCTAGTTGCGGAATTTCTAGCTGTGGAGTTTCTAGTTGCGGAGTTTCTAGTTGAAGACTTTCTAGTTGTGGAGTTTCTAGTTGTGAAGTTTCTAGTTGCAGAGTTTCTGGTTGCGGAGTTTCTAGTTGTGGAGTCTGTAGTTGTGGAGTCTGCAGTTGTGGAGTTTCTAGTTGTGGAGTTTTTAGTTATGGAGTCTCTCGTTGTGGAGTTTCTAGTTGTGAAGATTCTAGTTGCCGAGTTTCTAGTTGTAGAGTTTCTAGTTGTGGAATTTGTAGTTGTGGAGTATCTAGTTGTGGTGTTTCAAGTTGTGGAGTTTCTTGTTATGGAGTTTCTAGTTGCGGAGTTTCTAGTTGGTGAGTTTCTAATTGCCATATTTCTAAATGCGAAGTCTCAAGTTGTGGTGTTTCTATCTGTGGAGTTTCTAGTTGCAAAGTCTCAAGTTGTGGATTTTTTAGCTATGGTTTTTCTAGTTGTGGAGTGTCTAGTTGTGGAGTTTCTAGTTGTGGAGTTTGTAGTTGTGAGGTTCGTAGTTGTGGAGTTTTTAGTTGTGGAGTTTCTAGTTGTGGAGTCTCTAGTTGTGGAGTTTCTAGTTGTGGAGTTTCTAGTTGCGAAGTCTCAAGTTGTGGAGTTTCTAGTTGTGGAGTCTCTAGTTGTGAAGTTTCTAGTTATGGAGTTTCTAGCTGTGGAGTTACTAGTTGCGGAGTTTCTAGTTGCAGAGTTTCCAGTTGCGGAGTTTTCTAGTTATGGAGTTTCTAGTTGCGGAGTTTCAAGTTGTTAAATGCCTAGATGTGGAGTTTCTAGTTGTGGAGTTTGCAGCTGCGGAGTTTCCAGTTGTGGAGTTGGTAGCTGTGGAGTATCTGGTTGTGGATTTTGAAGTTGTAGAGTTCCTAGTTGTGGAGTGTCTAGTTGTGGAGTTTCTAGTTGCGGAGCCTGTAGTTGTGGAGTTTCTAGTTGCTGAGTTTCTATTTGTTGATTTTCTAGCTGTGGAGTTTCTAGTTGTGTAGTTTCTAGTTGCAGAGTTTCTAGTTGCGGACTTTCTAGCATTGGAGTTTCTAGTTGCGGAGTTTCTATTTGCAGAGTTTCTAGTCGTGGAGTTTCTAGTTGTGGAGTTTGTAGTTGCGGAGTTTCTAGTTGTGGGGTTTGTAGTTGTGGAGTTTCTAGTTGTGAAGTTTCTAGTTGTGGAGTTTCAAGATGCGGAATTGATAGGTGTGGAGTTTCTAGTTGTGGAGTTTCAAGTTGTCGGGTTTCTAGTTGCGGAGTTTTTGTCGTGGAGTCTCTAATTGTGGAGTCTCTAGTTGTGGAGTTTCTAGTTCTGGAGTTTCTAGTTGTGGAGTTTCAAGTTGTGGAATTTGTAGTTGTGGAGTATCTAGTTGTGGTGTTTCAAGTTGTGGAGTTTCTAGTTGTGGAGTTTCTAGTTGCGGAGTTTCTAGTTGGTGAGTTTCTAGTTGCCGTGTTTCTAAATGCGAAGTATCAAGTTGTGGTGCTTCTATCTGTGGAGTTTCTAGTTGTGAAGTCTTTAGTTGTGGAGTTCCTAGTTGTGGAGTTTCTAGTTGTGGAGTGTCTAGTTGAGGAGTTCCTAGTTGTGGAGTTTCTAGTTGTCGGGTTTGTAGTTGCGGAGTTTTTGTTGTGGAGTCCCAAGTTGTGGAGTCCCTAGTTGTGGAATTTCTAGTTGCAGAGTTTCTAGTTGCGGAGTTTCTAGTTGTGGATTCTGTAGTTGTGGAGCATCTAGTTGTGGTGTTTCAAGTTGTGGAGTTTCTATTTGTGGATTTTCTAGCTGTGGAGTTTCTAGTTGCGGAGTTTCTAGTTGCAGAGTTTCTAGTTGCGGACTTTGTAGCTGTGGAGTTTCTAGTTGCGGAGTTTCTAGTTGCAGAGTTTCTAGTTGTGGAGTTTCTAGTTGTGGAGTTTGTAGTTGTGGAGTTTCTAGTTGTGGAGTTTCTAGTTGCGGAGTTTCTAGTTGCAGAGTTTCTAGTTGCGGAGTTTTCTAGTTATGGAGTTTCTAGTTGCGGAGTTCCAAGTTGTTGAGTTCCTAGTGGTGGAGTTTCTAGTTGTGGAGTTTGTAGCTGCAGAGTTTCTAGTTGTGGAGTTGGTAGCTGTGGAGTATCTGGTTGTGGATTTTGAAGTTGTAGAGTTCCTAGTTGTGGAGTGTCTAGTTGTGGAGTTTCTAGTTGCGGAGTCTGTAGTTGTTGAGTTTCTAGTTGCTGAGTTTCTATTTGTTGATTTTCTAGCTGTGGAGTTTCTAGTTGCGTAGTTTCTAGTGGCAGAGTTTCTAGTTGCGGACTTTCTAGCGTTGGAGTTTCTAGTTGTGGAGTTTCTAGTTGTAGAGATTCTAGTCGTGGAGTTTCTAGTTGTGGAGTTTGTAGTTGCGGAATTTCTAGTTGCGGAGCTTCTAGTTGTGAAGTTTCTAGTTGAGGAGTTTTAAGATGCGGAATTGATAGGTGTGGAGTTTCTACTTGTGGAGTTTCTAGTTGTGGAATTTGTAGTTGTGGAGTATCTAGTTGTGGTGTTTCAAGTTGTGGTGCTTCTATCTGTGGAGTTTCTAGTTGTGGAGTCTTTAGTTGTGGAGTTCCTAGTTATGGAGTTTCTAGTTGTGGAGTGTCTGGTTGAGGAGTTTCTAGTCGTG
Source organism: Rhipicephalus microplus (assembly GCF_043290135.1). NCBI lineage: Eukaryota > Metazoa > Arthropoda > Arachnida > Ixodida > Ixodidae > Rhipicephalus > Rhipicephalus microplus. The sequence goes on along the minus strand of NC_134707.1, from coordinate 100,682,171 downwards.
GAGTTTCTAGTTGAGGAGTTTGTAGTTGCGGAGTTTCTAGTTGTGGAGTTTCTAGTTGTGGAGTTTCTAGTTGTGAAGTTTCTAGTTGTGAAGTTTCAAGATGCGGAACTGATAGGTGTGGAGTTTCTAGTTATGGAGTTTCTAGTTGTCGGGTTTCTAGTTGCGGAGTTTTTGTTGGGGAGTCTCTAATTGTGGAGTTTCTAGTTGTGGAGTTTCTAGTTGTGGAATTTGTAGTTGTGGAGTATCTAGTTGTGGTGTTTCAAGTTGTGGAGTTTCTAGATGTGGAGTTTCTAGTTGTGGAGTGTCTAGTTGAGGAGTTTCTAGTTGTGGAGTTTATAGGTGTGGAGTTTCTAGTTGGAGTTTTTTTTCCGAGTTTCTAGTTGTAGATTTTCTAGTTGCAGAGTTCCTACTTGTGGAGTTTCTAGTTGTCGGGTTTCTAGTTGTTGAAATTCTAGCTATGGAGTTTATACTTATAGAATCTCTAGTCCTGGAGCTTCTAGTTGTGTAGTTTCTATCTGAGGAGTTTTAAATGTGAAGTCCCTAGTTGTGCAGCCTCTAGTTGTGGAGTTTCTAGTTGTGGAGTTTTTAGTTGTGGAGTTTTTAGTTGTGGAGTTTCTTGTTGTGGAGTTTCTAGTTGTGAAGTTTCTAGTTGTGGATTTTCTAGTTGCAGGATTTCCAGTTGCAGAGTTTCAAGTTGTGGAGTTTCTAGTTGCGGAGTCTATAGTTGTGGAGTCTCTAGTTGTGGAGTTTCTGGTTGTGGAGTTTCTAGTTGCGGAGATTGTAGTTGCGGTGTTTCCAAATCTGGAGTTTCTAGTTGTGGAATTTGTAGTTGTGGAGCATCTAGTTGTGGTGTTTCAAGTTGTGGAGTTTCTAGTTTTGGAGTTTCATGTTGTTGAGTTTCTGGTTGCCGAGTTTCTAGTTGCAAAGTCTCAATTTGTGGAGATTCTAGCTGTGGAGTTTCTAGTTGTGGAGTTTCTTGTTGTGGAGTTTCTGGTTGCCGAGTTTCAAAATCTCAAGTTGTGGAGCTTTTAGCTGTGGAGTTTCCAGTTGTGGAGTTTCTAGTTGTGGAGTTTCTAGTTGTGGAGTTTGTAGTTGTGCAGTCTCTAGTTGTGGAGTTTCTAGTTAAGGAGTTTCTAGTTGCAGAGTTTCTAGTTGTGGAGTTTCTAGTTGTGGAGTTTCAAGTTGCGGAGTTTTCTAGTTGCGGAGTCTGTAGTTGTGGAGTTTCATGTTGTGGAGTTTCTATTTGTGGATTTTCTAGCTGTGGAGTTTCTAGTTGCGGAGTTTCTAGTTGTAGAGTTTCTAGTTGCGGAATTTCTAGCTGTGGAGTTTCTAGTTGCGGAGTTTCTAGTTGAAGACTTTCTAGTTGTGGAGTTTCTAGTTGTGAAGTTTCTAGTTGCAGAGTTTCTGGTTGCGGAGTTTCTAGTTGTGGAGTCTGTAGTTGTGGAGTCTGCAGTTGTGGAGTTTCTAGTTGTGGAGTTTTTAGTTATGGAGTCTCTCGTTGTGGAGTTTCTAGTTGTGAAGATTCTAGTTGCCGAGTTTCTAGTTGTAGAGTTTCTAGTTGTGGAATTTGTAGTTGTGGAGTATCTAGTTGTGGTGTTTCAAGTTGTGGAGTTTCTTGTTATGGAGTTTCTAGTTGCGGAGTTTCTAGTTGGTGAGTTTCTAATTGCCATATTTCTAAATGCGAAGTCTCAAGTTGTGGTGTTTCTATCTGTGGAGTTTCTAGTTGCAAAGTCTCAAGTTGTGGATTTTCTAGCTATGGTTTTTCTAGTTGTGGAGTGTCTAGTTGTGGAGTTTCTAGTTGTGGAGTTTGTAGTTGTGAGGTTCGTAGTTGTGGAGTTTTTAGTTGTGGAGTTTCTAGTTGTGGAGTCTCTAGTTGTGGAGTTTCTAGTTGTGGAGTTTCTAGTTGCGAAGTCTCAAGTTGTGGAGTTTCTAGTTGTGGAGTCTCTAGTTGTGAAGTTTCTAGTTATGGAGTTTCTAGCTGTGGAGTTACTAGTTGCGGAGTTTCTAGTTGCAGAGTTTCCAGTTGCGGAGTTTTCTAGTTATGGAGTTTCTAGTTGCGGAGTTTCAAGTTGTTAAATGCCTAGTTGTGGAGTTTCTAGTTGTGGAGTTTGCAGCTGCGGAGTTTCCAGTTGTGGAGTTGGTAGCTGTGGAGTATCTGGTTGTGGATTTTGAAGTTGTAGAGTTCCTAGTTGTGGAGTGTCTAGTTGTGGAGTTTCTAGTTGCGGAGCCTGTAGTTGTGGAGTTTCTAGTTGCTGAGTTTCTATTTGTTGATTTTCTAGCTGTGGAGTTTCTAGTTGTGTAGTTTCTAGTTGCAGAGTTTCTAGTTGCGGACTTTCTAGCATTGGAGTTTCTAGTTGCGGAGTTTCTATTTGCAGAGTTTCTAGTCGTGGAGTTTCTAGTTGTGGAGTTTGTAGTTGCGGAGTTTCTAGTTGTGGGGTTTGTAGTTGTGGAGTTTCTAGTTGTGAAGTTTCTAGTTGTGGAGTTTCAAGATGCGGAATTGATAGGTGTGGAGTTTCTAGTTGTGGAGTTTCAAGTTGTCGGGTTTCTAGTTGCGGAGTTTTTGTCGTGGAGTCTCTAATTGTGGAGTCTCTAGTTGTGGAGTTTCTAGTTCTGGAGTTTCTAGTTGTGGAGTTTCAAGTTGTGGAATTTGTAGTTGTGGAGTATCTAGTTGTGGTGTTTCAAGTTGTGGAGTTTCTAGTTGTGGAGTTTCTAGTTGCGGAGTTTCTAGTTGGTGAGTTTCTAGTTGCCGTGTTTCTAAATGCGAAGTATCAAGTTGTGGTGCTTCTATCTGTGGAGTTTCTAGTTGTGAAGTCTTTAGTTGTGGAGTTCCTAGTTGTGGAGTTTCTAGTTGTGGAGTGTCTAGTTGAGGAGTTCCTAGTTGTGGAGTTTCTAGTTGTCGGGTTTGTAGTTGCGGAGTTTTTGTTGTGGAGTCCCAAGTTGTGGAGTCCCTAGTTGTGGAATTTCTAGTTGCAGAGTTTCTAGTTGCGGAGTTTCTAGTTGTGGATTCTGTAGTTGTGGAGCATCTAGTTGTGGTGTTTCAAGTTGTGGAGTTTCTATTTGTGGATTTTCTAGCTGTGGAGTTTCTAGTTGCGGAGTTTCTAGTTGCAGAGTTTCTAGTTGCGGACTTTGTAGCTGTGGAGTTTCTAGTTGCGGAGTTTCTAGTTGCAGAGTTTCTAGTTGTGGAGTTTCTAGTTGTGGAGTTTGTAGTTGTGGAGTTTCTAGTTGTGGAGTTTCTAGTTGCGGAGTTTCTAGTTGCAGAGTTTCTAGTTGCGGAGTTTTCTAGTTATGGAGTTTCTAGTTGCGGAGTTCCAAGTTGTTGAGTTCCTAGTGGTGGAGTTTCTAGTTGTGGAGTTTGTAGCTGCAGAGTTTCTAGTTGTGGAGTTGGTAGCTGTGGAGTATCTGGTTGTGGATTTTGAAGTTGTAGAGTTCCTAGTTGTGGAGTGTCTAGTTGTGGAGTTTCTAGTTGCGGAGTCTGTAGTTGTTGAGTTTCTAGTTGCTGAGTTTCTATTTGTTGATTTTCTAGCTGTGGAGTTTCTAGTTGCGTAGTTTCTAGTGGCAGAGTTTCTAGTTGCGGACTTTCTAGCGTTGGAGTTTCTAGTTGTGGAGTTTCTAGTTGCAGAGATTCTAGTCGTGGAGTTTCTAGTTGTGGAGTTTGTAGTTGCGGAATTTCTAGTTGCGGAGCTTCTAGTTGTGAAGTTTCTAGTTGAGGAGTTTTAAGATGCGGAATTGATAGGTGTGGAGTTTCTACTTGTGGAGTTTCTAGTTGTGGAATTTGTAGTTGTGGAGTATCTAGTTGTGGTGTTTCAAGTTGTGGTGCTTCTATCTGTGGAGTTTCTAGTTGTGGAGTCTTTAGTTGTGGAGTTCCTAGTTATGGAGTTTCTAGTTGTGGAGTGTCTGGTTGAGGAGTTTCTAGTCGTGGAGTTTCTAGTTGAGGAGTTTGTAGTTGCGGAGTTTCTAGTTGTGGAGTTTCTAGTTGTGGAGTTTCTAGTTGTGAAGTTTCTAGTTGTGAAGTTTCAAGATGCGGAACTGATAGGTGTGGAGTTTCTAGTTATGGAGTTTCTAGTTGTCGGGTTTCTAGTTGCGGAGTTTTTGTTGGGGAGTCTCTAATTGTGGAGTTTCTAGTTGTGGAGTTTCTAGTTGTGGAATTTGTAGTTGTGGAGTATCTAGTTGTGGTGTTTCAAGTTGTGGAGTTTCTAGATGTGGAGTTTCTAGTTGCGGAGTTTCTAGTTGGTGAGTTTCTAGTTGCGGTGTTTCTAAATGCGAAGTCTCAAGTTGTGGTGCTTCTATCTGTGGTGTTTCTAGTTGTGAAGTCTTTAGTTGTGGAGTTTCTAGTTGTGGAGTTTCTAGTTGTCGGGTTTGTAGTTACGGAGTTTTTGTTGTGGAGTCCCAAGTTGTGGAGTCCCTAGTTGTGGAATTTTTAGTTGCAGAGTTTCTAGTTGCGGAGTTTCTAGTTGTGGAGTCTGTAGTTGTGGAGCATCTAGTTGTGGTGTTCCAAGTTATGGAGTTTCTATTTGCGGAGTTTCTATTTGTGGATTTTCTAGCTGGGGAGTTTCTAGTTGCGGAGTTTCTAGTTGTGGAGTTTCTAGTTGTGGAGTTTCTAGTTGTGGACTTTCTAGTTGTGGAGTTTCTAGTTCCCGAGTTTCTAGTTGTTGAGTTTCTAGTTGCCGTGTTTCTAAATGCGAAGTCTCAAGTTGTGGTGTTTCTATCTGTGGATTTTCTAGCTGTGGAGTTTCTAGTTGCGGAGTTTCTAGTTGCAGATTTTCTAGTTGCGAAATTTCTAGCTGTGGAGTTTCTAGTTGCGGAGTTTCTAGTTGCAGACTTTCTAGTTGTGGAGTTTCTAGTTGTGGAGTTTTTGATGTGGAGTCCCTGGTTGTGGAGTCTCTAGTTGTGAAGTTTCTAGTTGCAGAGTTTCGAGTTGTGGAGTCTGTAGTTGTGGAGTCTGCAGTTGTGGAGTTTCTAGTTGTGGAGTTTTTAGTTATGGAGTCTCTCGTTGTGGAGTTTCTAGTTGCGAAGTTTCTAGTTGCCGAGTTTCTAGTTGCAAAGTCTAAAGTTGTGGAGTTTCGAGCTGTGGAGTTTCTAGTTGTAGAGTTTCTAGTTGCCGTGTTTCTAAATGCGAAGTCTCAAGTTGTGGTGTTTCTATCTGTGCAGTTTCTAGTTGTAGAGTCTCTAGTTGTGGAGTTTCTAGTTGTGGAGTTTCTAGTTGTGGAGTGTCTAGTTGTGGAGTTTCTGGTTTCGGAGTTTCTAGGTGTTGAGTTTCTAGTTGGAGCTTTAGTTTTCGAGTTTCTAGCTGTAGAATTTCTAGTTGCAGAGTTCCTAGTTGTGGAGTTTCTAGTTGTGGCGTTTCTAGTTGTGGAGTTTCTAGTTGTGGAGTTTGTAGTTGTGGAGTCTCTAGTTGTGGAGTTTCTAGTTAAGGAGTTTCTAGTTGCAGAGTTTCTAGTTGTGGAGTTTCTAGTTGTGGAGTTTCAAGTTGCGGAGTTCTCTAGTTGCGCAGTCTGTAGTTGTGGAGTTTCATGTTGTGGAGTTTCTATTTGTGGATTTTCTAGCTGTGGAGTTTCTAGTTGCGGAGTTTCTAGTTGCAGAGTTTCTAGTTGCGGAATTTCTAGCTGTGGAGTTTGTAGTTGCGGAGTTTCTAGTTGAAGACTTTCTAGTTGTGGAGTTTCTAGTTGTGGAGTTTGTAGTTGTCGGGTTTCTAGTTGCGGAGTTTTTGATGTGGAGTCCCTGGTTGTGGAGTTTCTAGTTGTGGAGTCTGTAGTGTTGGAGTCTGCAGTTGTGGAGTTTCTAGTTGTGGAGTTTTTAGCTATGGAGTCTCTCGTTGTGGAGTTTCTAGTTGTGAAGTTTCTAGTTGCCGAGTTTCTAGTTGCAAAGTCTAAAGTTGTGGAGTTTCGGGCTGTGGAGTTTCTTGTTGCGGAGTTTCTAGTTGTAGAGTTTCTAGTTGTGGAGTTTCTAGTTGTGGAATTTGTAGTTGTGGAGTATCTAGTTGTGGTGTTTCAAGTTGTGGAGTTTCTTGTTATGGAGTTTCTAGTTGCGGAGTTTCTAGTTGGTGAGTTTCTAATTGCCATATTTCTAAATGCGAAGTCTCAAGTTGTGGTGTTTCTATCTGTGGAGTTTCTAGTTGCAAAGTCTCAAGTTGTGGATTTTCTAGCTATGGTTTTTCTAGTTGTGGAGTGTCTAGTTGTGGAGTTTCTAGTTGTGAGGTTCGTAGTTGTGAGGTTCGTAGTTGTGGAGATTTTAGTTGTGGAGTTTCTAGTTGTGGAGTCTCTAGTTGTGGAGTTTCTAGTTGTGGAGTTTCTAGTTGCGAAGTCTCAAGTTGTGGAGTTTCTAGTTGTGGAGTCTCTAGTTGTGAAGTTTCTAGTTATGGAGTTTCTAGCTGTGGAGTTACTAGTTGCGGAGTTTCTAGTTGCAGAGTTTCCAGTTGCGGAGTTTTCTAGTTATGGAGTTTCTAGTTGCGGAGTTTCAAGTTGTTAAATGCCTAGTTGTGGAGTTTCTAGTTGTGGAGTTTGCAGCTGCGGAGTTTCCAGTTGTGGAGTTGGTAGCTGTGGAGTATCTGGTTGTGGATTTTGAAGTTGTAGAGTTCCTAGTTGTGGAGTGTCTAGTTGTGGAGTTTCTAGTTGCGGAGCCTGTAGTTGTGGAGTTTCTAGTTGCTGAGTTTCTATTTGTTGATTTTCTAGCTGTGGAGTTTCGAGTTGCGTAGTTTCTAGTTGCAGAGTTTCTAGTTGCGGACTTTCTAGCATTGGAGTTTATAGTTGCGGAGTTTCTAGTTGCAGAGTTTCTAGTCGTGGAGTTTCTAGTTGTGGAGTTTGTAGTTGCGGAGTTTCTAGTTGTGGAGTTTCTAGTTGTGGAGCTTCTTGTTGTGAAGTTTCTAGTTGTGGAGTTTCAAGATGCGGAATTGATAGGTGTGGAGTTTCTAGTTGTGGAGTTTCTAGTTGTGGGGTTTCTAGTTGCGGAGTTTTTGTCGTGGAGTCTCTAATTGTGGAGTCTCTAGTTCTGGAGTTTCTAGTTGTGGAATTTGTAGTTGTGGAGTATATAGTTGTGGTGTTTCATGTTGTGGAGTTTCTAGTTGTGGAGTTTCTAGTCGGTCAGTTTCTAGTTGCCGTGTTTCTAAATGCGAAGTCTCAAGTTGTGGTGCTTCTATCTGTGGAGTTTCTAGTTGTGGAGTCTTTAGTTGTGGAGTTCCTAGTTGTGGAGTTTCTAGTTGTGCAGTGTCTAGTTGAGGAGTTTCTAGTCGTGGAGTTTCTAGTTGTGGAGTTTCTAGTTGTGGAGCTTCTAGTTGTGAAGTTCCTAGTTGTGGAGTTTCAAAATGCGGAATTGATAGGTGTCGAAATTCTAGTTATGGAGTTTCTAGTTGTCGGGTTTCTAGTTGCGGAGTTTTTGTTGGGGAGTCTCTAATTGTGGAGTCTCTAGTTGTGGAGTTTCTAGTTGTGGAGTTTCTAGTTGTGGAGTTTCTAGTTGTGGAATTTGTAGTTGTGGAGTGTCTAGTTGTGGTGTTTCAAGTTGTGGAGTTTCTAGATGTGGAGTTTCTAGTTGCGGAGTTTCTAGTTGGTGAGTTTCTAGTTGCGGTGTTTCTAAATGCGAAGTCTCAAGTTGTGGTGCTTCTATCTGTGGAGTTTCTAGTTGTGAAGTCTTTAGTTGTGGAATTTCTAGTTGTGGAGTTTCTAGTTCTGCAGTGTCTAGTTGAGGAGTTCCTAGTTGTGGAGTTTCAGATTGTGGAGTTTCTAGTTGTAGGGTTTGTAGTTGCGGAGTTTTTGTTGTGGAGTCCCAAGTTGTGGAGTCCCTAGTTGTGGAATTTCAAGTTGCAGAGTTTCTAGTTGCGGAGTTTCTAGTTGTGGAGTCTGTAGTGTTGGAGCATCTAGTTGTGGTGTTTCAAGTTGTGGAGTTTCTATTTGTGGAGTTTCTATTTGTGGATTTTCTAGCTGGGGAGTTTCTAGTTGCGGGGTTTCTAGTTGCGGACTTTGTAGCTGTGGAGTTTCTAGTTGCGGAGTTTCTAGTTGCAGTTTCTAGTTGTGGAGTTTCTAGTTGTGGAGTATGTAGTTGCGGAGTTTCTAGTTGTGGAGTTTCTACATGCGGAGTTTCTAGTTGCAGAGTTTCTAGTTGCGGAGTTTTCTAGTTATGGAGTTTCAAGTTGTTGAGTTCCTAGTTGTGGAGTTTCTAGTTGTGGAGTTTGTAGCTGCAGAGTTTCTAGTTGTGAAGTTGGTAGCTGTGGAGTATCTGGTTGTGGATTTTGAAGTTGTAGAGCTCCTAGTTGTGGAGTGTCTAGTTGTGGAGTTTCTAGTTGCGGAGTCTGTAGTTGTGGAGTTTCTAGTTGCTGAGTTTCTATTTGTTGATTTTCTAGCTGTGGAGTTTCTAGTTGCGTAGTTTCTAGTGGCAGAGTTTCTAGTTGCGGACTTTCTAGCGTTGGAGTTTCTAGTTGCGGAGTTTCTAGTTGCAGAGATTCTAGTCGTGGAGTTTCTAGTTGTGAAGTTTGTAGTTGCGGAATTTCTAGTTGTGGAGTTTCTAGTTGTGGAATTTGTAGTTGTGGAGTATCTAGTTGTGGTGTTTCAAGTTGTGGTGCTTCTATCTGTGGAGTTTCTAGTTGTGGAGTCTTTAGTTGTGGAGTTCCTAGTTATGGAGTTTCTAGTTGTGGAGTGTCTGGTTGAGGAGTTTCTAGTCGTGGAGTTTCTAGTTGTGGAGTTTGTAGTTGCGGAGTTTCTAGTTGTGGAATTTCTAGTTACGGAGTTTCTAGTTGTGAAGTTTCTAGTTGTGGAGTTTCAAGATGCGGAACTGATAGGTGTGGAGTTTCTAGTTATGGAGTTTCTAGTTGTCGGGTTTCTAGTTGCGGAGTTTTTGTTGGGGAGTCTCTAATTGTGGAGTCTCTAGTTGTGGAGTTTCTAGTTGTGGAGTTTCTAGTTGCGGAATTTGTAGTTGTGGAGTATCTAGTTGTGGTGTTTCAAGTTGTGGAGTTTCTAGATGTGGAGTTTCTAGTTGCGGAGTTTCTAGTTGGTGAGTTTCTAGTTGCAGTGTTTCTAAATGCGAAGTCTCAAGTTGTGGTGCTTCTATCTGTGGAGTTTCTAGTTGTGAAGTCTTTAGTTGTGGAGTTTCTAGTTGTGGAGTTTCTAGTTGTGCAGTGTCTAGTTGAGGAGTTCCTAGTTGTGGAGTTTCAGATTGTGGAGTTTCTAGTTGTAGGGTTTGTAGTTGCGGAGTTTTTGTTGTGGAGTCCCAAGTTGTGGAGTCCCTAGTTGTGGAATTTCTAGTTGCAGAGTTTCTAGTTGCGGAGTTTCTAGTTGTGGAGTCTGTAGTTGTGGAGCATCTAGTTGTGGTGTTTCAAGTTGTGGAGTTTCTATTTGTGGAGTTTCTATTTGTGGATTTTCTAGCTGGGGAGTTTCTAGTTGCGGAGTTTCTACTTGCAGAGTTTCTAGTTGCGGAGTTTCTAGTTGCAGAGTTTCTAGTTTTGGAGTTTCTAGTTGTTGAGATTGTAGTTGCGGAGTTTCTAGTTGTGGAGTTTCTAGTTGTGGAGTTTCTAGTTGTGGACTTTCTAGTTGTGGAGTTTCTAGTTCCCGAGTTTCTAGTTGTTGAGTTTCTAGTTGCCGTGTTTCTAAATGCGAAGTCTCAAGTTGTGGTGTTTCTATCTGTGGATTTTCTAGCTGTGGAGTTTCTAGTTGCGGAGTTATTAGTTGCAGATTTTCTAGTTGCGGAATTTCTAGCTGTGGAGTTTCTAGTTGCGGAGTTTCTAGTTGCAGACTTTCTAGTTGTGGAGTTTCTAGTTGTGGAGTTTTTGATGTGGAGTCTCTGGTTGTTGAGTCTCGAGTTGTGAAGTTTCTAGTTGCAGAGTTTCTAGTTGTGGAGTCTGTAGTTGTGGAGTCTGCAGTTGTGGAGTTTCTAGTTGTGGAGTTTTTAGTTATGGAGTCTCTCGTTGTGGAGTTTCTAGTTGCGAAGTTTCTAGTTGCCGAGTTTCTAGTTGCAAAGTCTAAAGTTGTGGAGTTTCGATCTGTGGAGTTTGTAGTTGTAGAGTTTCTAGTTGCCGTGTTTCTAAATGCGAAGTCTCAAGTTGTGGTGTTTCTATCTGTGCAGTTTCTAGTTGTAGAGTCTCTAGTTGTGGAGTTTCTAGTTGTGGAGTTTCTAGTTGTGGAGTGTCTAGTTGTGGAGTTTCTGGTTTCGGAGTTTCTAGGTGTTGAGTTTCTAGTTGGAGTTTTAGTTTTCGAGTTTCTAGCTGTAGAATTTCTAGTTGCAGAGTTCCTAGTTGTGGAGTTTCTAGTTGTGGCGTTTCTAGTTGTGGAGTTTCTAGTTGTGGAGTTTGTAGTTGTGGAGTCTCTAGTTGTGGAGTTTCTAGTTAAGGAGTTTCTAGTTGCAGAGTTTCTAGTTGTGGAGTTTCAAGTTGTGGAGTTCTCTAGTTGCGGAGTCTGTAGTTGTGGAGTTTCATGTTGTGGAGTTTCTATTTGTGGATTTTCTAGCTGTGGAGTTTCTAGTTGCGGAGTTTCTAGTTGCAGAGTTTCTAGTTGCGGAATTTCTAGCTGTGGAGTTTGTAGTTGCGGAGTTTCTAGTTGAAGACTTTCTAGTTGTGGAGTTTCTAGTTGTGGAGTTTGTAGTTGTCGGGTTTCTAGTTGCGGAGTTTTTGATGTGGAGTCCCTGGTTGTGGAGTCTCTAGTTGTGAAGTTTCTAGTTGCAGAGTTTCTAGTTGCGGAGTTTCTAGTTGTGGAGTCTGTAGTGTTGGAGTCTGCAGTTGTGGAGTTTCTAGTTGTGGAGTTTTTAGTTATGGAGTCTCTCGTTGTGGAGTTTCTAGTTGTGAAGTTTCAAGTTGCCGAGTTTCTAGTTGCAAAGTCTAAAGTTGTGGAGTTTCGGGCTGTGGAGTTTCTAGTTGCGGAGTTTCTAGTTGTAGAGTTTCTAGTTGTGGAGTTTCTAGTTGTGGAATTTGTAGTTGTGGAGTATCTAGTTGTGGTGTTTCAAGTTGTGGAGTTTCTTGTTATGGAGTTTCTAGTTGCGGAGTTTCTAGTTGGTGAGTTTCTAGTTGCCATATTTCTAAATGCGAAGTCTCAAGTTGTGGTGTTTCTATCTGCGGAGTTTCTAGGTCAAAGTCTCAAGTTGTGGATTTTCTAGCTATGGAGTTTCTAGTTGTGGAGTGTCTAGTTGTGGAGTTTCTAGTTGTGGAGTTTGTAGTTGTGAGGTTCGTAGTTGTGGAGTTTTTAGTTGTGGAGTTTCTAGTTGTGGAGTCTCTAGTTGTGGAGTTTCTAGTTGTGGAGTTTCTAGTTGCGAAGTCTCAAGTTGTGGAGTTTCTAGTTGTGGGGTCTCTAGTTGTGAAGTTTCTAGTTGTGGAGTTTCTAGCTGTGGAGTTACTAGTTGCGGCGTTTCTAGTTGCAGAGTTTCCAGTTGCGGAGTTTTCTAGTTATGGAGTATCTAGTTGCGGAGTTTCAAGTTGTTAAATTCCTAGTTGTGGAGTTTCTTGTTGTGGAGTTTGTAGCTGCGGAGTTTCTAGTTGTGGAGTTGGTAGCTGTGGAGTATCTGGTTGTGGATTTTGAAGTTGTAGAGTTCCTAGTTGTGGAGTGTCTAGTTGTGGAGTTTCTAGTTGCGGAGTCTGCAGTTGTGGAGTTTCTAGTTGCTGAGTTTCTATTTGTTGATTTTCTAGCTGTGGAGTTTCTAGTTGCGTAGTTTCTAGTTGCAGAGTTTCTAGTTGCGGACTTTCTAGCATTGGAGTTTATAGTTGCGGAGTTTCTAGTTGCAGAGTTTCTAGTCGTGGAGTTTGTAGTTGTGGAGTTTGTAGTTGCGGAGTTTCTAGTTGTGGAGTTTCTAGTTGTGGAGCTTTTTGTTGTGAAGTTTCTAGTTGTGGAGTTTCAAGATGCGGAATTGATAGGTGTGGAGTTTCTAGTTGTGGAGTTTCTAGTTGTGGGGTTTCTAGTTGCGGAGTTTTTGTCGTGGAGTCTCTAATTGTGGAGTCTCTAGTTCTGGAGTTTCTAGTTGTGGAATTTGTAGTTGTGGAGTTTCTAGTTGTGGAGTTTCTAGTCGGTCAGTTTCTAGTTGCCGTGTTTCTAAATGCGAAGTCTCAAGTTGTGGTGCTCCTATCTGTGGAGTTTCTAGTTGTGGAGTCTTTAGTTGTGGAGTTCCTAGTTGTGGAGTTTCTAGTTGTGGAGTGTCTAGTTGAGGAGTTTCTAGTCGTGGAGTTTCTAGTTGTGGAGTTTCTAGTTGTGGAGCTTCTAGTTGTGAAGTTCCTAGTTGTGGAGTTTCAAAATGCGGAATTGATAGGTGTCGAGTTTCTAGTTATGGAGTTTCTAGTTGTCGGGTTTCTAGTTGCGGAGTTTTTGTTGGGGAGTCTCTAATTGTGGAGTCTCTAGTTGTGGAGTTTCTAGTTGTGGAGTTTCTAGTTGTGGAGTTTCTAGTTGTGGAATTTGTAGTTGTGGAGTATCTAGTTGTGGTGTTTCAAGTTGTGGAGTTTCTAGATGTGGAGTTTCTAGTTGCGGAGTTTCTAGTTGGTGAGTTTCTAGTTGCGGTGTTTCTAAATGCGAAGTCTCAAGTTGTGGTGCTTCTATCTGTGGAGTTTCTAGTTGTGAAGTCTTTAGTTGTGGAATTTCTAGTTGTGGAGTTTCTAGTTGTGCAGTGTCTAGTTGAGGAGTTTCTGGTTGTGGAGTTTCAGATTGTGGAGTTTCTAGTTGTAGGGTTTGTAGTTGCGGAGTTTTTGTTGTGGAGTCCCAAGTTGTGGAGTCCCTAGTTGTGGAATTTCTAGTTGCAGAGTTTCTAGTTGCGGAGTTTCTAGTTGTGGAGTCTGTAGTGTTGGAGCATCTAGTTGTGGTGTTTCAAGTTGTGGAGTTTCTATTTGTGGAGTTTCTATTTGTGGATTTTCAAGCTGGGGAGTTTCTAGTTGCGGAGTTTTTAGTTGCGGACTTTGTAGCTGTGGAGTTTCTAGTTGCGGAGTTTCTAGTTGCAGAGTTTCTAGTTGTGGAGTTTCTAGTTGTGGAGTATGTAGTTGCGGAGTTTCTAGTTGTGGAGTTTCTACTTGCGGAGTTTCTAGTTGCAGAGTTTCTAGTTGCGGAGTTTTCTAGTTATGGATTTTCTAGTTGCGGAGTTTCAAGTTGTTGAGTTCCTAGTTGAGGAGTTTCTAGTTGTGGAGTTTGTAGCTGCAGAGTTTCTAGTTGTGAAGTTGGTAGCTGTGGAGTATCTGGTTGTGGATTTTTAGGTTGTAGAACTCCTAGTTGTGGAGTGTCTAGTTGTGGAGTTTCTAGTTGTGGAGTCTGTAGTTGTGGAGTTTCTAGTTGCTGAGTTTCTATTTGTTGATTTTCTAGCTGTGGAGTTTCTAGTTGCGTAGTTTCTAGTGGCAGAGTTTCTAGTTGCGGACTTTCTAGCGTTGGAGTTTCTAGTTGCAGAGTTTCTAGTTGCAGAGATTCTAGTCGTGGAGTTTCTAGTTGTGGAGTTTGTAGTTGCGGAATTTCTAGTTGTGGAGTTTCTAGTTGTGGAATTTGTAGTTGTGGAGTATCTAGTTGTGGTGTTTCAAGTTGTGGTGCTTCTATCTGTGGAGTTTCTAGTTGTGGAGTCTTTAGTTGTGGAGTTCCTAGTTATGGAGTTTCTAGTTGTGGAGTGTCTGGTTGAGGAGTTTCTAGTCGTGGAGTTTCTAGTCGTGGAGTTTCTAGTTGTGGAGTTTGTAGTTGCGGAGATTCTAGTTGTGGAGTTTCTAGTTGCGGAGTTTCTAGTTGTGAAGTTTCTAGTTGTGGAGTTTCTAGTTGTGGAATTTGTAGTTGTGGAGTATCTAGTTGTGGTGTTTCAAGTTGTGGAGTTTCTAGATGTGGAGTTTCTAGTTGCGGAGTTTCTAGTTGGTGAGTTTCTAGTTGCAGTGTTTCTAAATGCGAAGTCTCAAGTTGTGGTGCTTCTATCTGTGGAGTTTCTAGTTGTGAAGTCTTTAGTTGTGGAGTTTCTAGTTGTGGAGTTTCTAGTTGTGCAGTGTCTAGTTGAGGAGTTCCTAGTTGTGGAGTTTCAGATTGTGGAGTTTCTAGTTGTAGGGTTTGTAGTTGCGGAGTTTTTGTTGTGGAGTCCCAAGTTGTGGAGTCCCTAGTTGTGGAATTTCTAGTTGCAGAGTTTCTAGTTGCGGAGTTTCTAGTTGTGGAGTCTGTAGTTGTGGAGCATCTAGTTGTGGTGTTTCAAGTTGTGGAGTTTCTATTTGTGGAGTTTCTATTTGTGGATTTTCTAGCTGGGGAGTTTCTAGTTGCGGAGTTTCTAGCTGTGGAGTTTCTAGTTGCGGAGTTTCTAGTTGCAGATTTTCTAGTTGCGGAATTTCTAGCTGTGGAGTTTCTAGTTGCGGAGTTTCTAGTTGCAGACTTTCTAGTTGTGGAGTTTCTAGTTGTGGAGTTTTTGATGTGGAGTCCCTGGTTGTGGAGTCTCTAGTTGTGAGGTTTCTAGTTGCAGAGTTTCTAGTTGCGGAGTTTCTAGTTGTGGAGTCTGTAGTTGTGGAGTCTGCAGTTGTGGAGTTTCTAGTTGTGGATTTTTTAGTTATGGAGTCTCTCGTTGTGGAGTTTCTAGTTGTGAAGTTTCTAGTTGCCGAGTTTCTAGTTGCAAAGTCTAAAGTTGTGGAGTTTCGAGCTGTGGAGTTTCTAGTTGTAGAACTTCTAGTTGTAGAGTTTCTAGTTGCCGTGTTTCTAAATGCGAAGTCTCAAGTTGTGGTGTTTCTATCTGTGCAGTTTCTAGTTGTAGAGTCTCTAGTTGTGGAGTTTCTAGTTGTGGAGTTTCTAGTTGTGGAGTGTCTAGTTGTGGAGTTTCTGGTTTCGGAGTTTCTAGGTGTTGAGTTTCTAGTTGGAGTTTTAGTTTTCGAGTTTCTAGCTTTAGATTTTCTAGTTGCAGAGTTCCTAGTTGTGGAGTTTCTAGTTGTGGCGTTTCTAGTTGTTGAAATTATAGCTGTGGAGTTTCTACTTACGGAATCTCTAGTCATGGAGTTTCTAGTTGTGGAGTTTTTAGTTGTGGAGTTTCCTGTTGTGGAGTTTCTAGTTGTGAAGTTTCTATTTGCGGATTTTCTAGGTGCGGAGTTTCTAGCTGCGGAGCTTCTAGTTGTGTAGTTTCTAGTTGCGAAGTTTCTACTTGAGTTTATAGTTGTGGATTTTCTAGTTGCAGAGTTTCGTGTTGCAGAGCTTCAAGTTGTGGAGTTTCTAGTTGCAGAGTCTATAGTTGTGGAGTTTCTAGTTGTGGAGTTTCTAGCTGTGGAGTTTCTAGTTGCAGAGTCTCTAGTTGTGCAGACTCTAGTTGAGGAGTCTCTAGTTCTGAAGTTTCTAGTTGTGAAGTTTATAGTTGTGGAGTTTCTAGCTGTGGAGTTTCTAGTTGCAGAGTTTATAGTTGTGGCGTTTCTAGCTGTGGAGTTTCTATTTGCGGAGTTTCTAGTTGCGGAGTTACTAATCGTGGAGTTTCTAGTGTTCGAGTTTCTAGTTGTGGAGTTTTTAGTTGCAGAGTTTTCTAGTTGCGGAGTCTCTAGTTGTGGAGTTTCTAGTTGCCGAGTTTCTAGCTGTGGAGTTTCTAGTTGCAGAGTCTCTAGTTGTGCAGGCTCTAGTTGGGGAGTCTCTAGTTCCGGAGTTTCTAGTTGTGAAGTTTATAGTTGCAGTGTTTCTAGTTGCGAACTTTCTAGCTGTGGAGTTTCTACTTACGGAGTTTCTAGTGGCAGAGTTTCTAGCTGTGGAGTTTCTATTTGTGAAGTTTGTAAGTGCGGAGTTTTTAGTTGTGGAGTTTCTAGTTGTGGAGTTGCTAGTTGTCGGGTTTGTAGTTGCGGAGTTATTGTTGTCGAGTCCCTAGTTGTGGAGTCTCTAGTTGTGGAGTTTCTAGTTGCAGAGTTTCTAGTTGTCGAGTTTCTAGTTGTGGAGTCTGTAGTTTTGGAGCATCTAGTTGTGGTGTTTCAAGTTGTGGAGTTTTTAGCGGTGGAGTTTCTAGTTGTGGAGTTTCTAGTTGTGGAGTTTGTAGTTGTGAGGTTCGTAGTTGTGGAGTTTCTAGTTGTGGAGTTTCTATTTGTGGTTTCTCTAGTTGTGGAGTTTCTAGTTGTGGAGTTTCTAGTTGCGAAGTCTCAAGTTGTGGAGTTTCTAGTTGTGGAGTTTCTAGTTGTGGAGTTTGTAGTTGTGAGGTTCGTAGTTGTGGAGTTTCTAGTTGTGAAGTTTCTAGTTGCGAACTCTCAAGTTGTGGAGTTTCTAATTGTGAAGTTTCTAGTTGGGGGTTTGTAGTTGTGGGGTTTGTAGTTGTGGAGTTTCTAGTTGTGGAGTCTGTAGTTGTGAAGTTTCTAGTTATGGAGTTTCGAGCTGTGGAGTTTCTAGTTGCAGAGTTTCTAGTTGCGGAGTTTAGTAGTTATTGAGTTTCTAGTTGCGGAGTTTCAAGTTGTTGAGTTCCTAGTTGTGGAGTTTCTAGTTGTGGAGTTTGTAGCATCGGAGTTTCTAGTTGTGAAGTTGGTAGCTGTGGAGTATCTGGTTGTGGATTTTGAAGTTGTAGAGTTCCTAGTTGTGGAGTGTCTAGTTGTGGGGTTTCTAGTTGTGGAGTCTCTAGTTGTGGAGTTTCTAGTTAAGGAGTTTCTAGTTGCAGAGTTTCTAGTTGTGGAGTTTCTAGTTGTGGAGTTTCAAGTTGCGGAGTTCTCTAGTTGCGGAGTCTGTAGTTGTGGAGTTTCATGTTGTGGAGTTTCTATTTGTGGATTTTCTAGCTGTGGAGTTTCTAGTTGCGGAGTTTCTAGTTGCAGAGTTTCTAGTTGCGGAATTTCTAGCTGTGGAGTTTCTAGTTGCGGAGTTTCTAGTTGAAGACTTTCTAGTTGTGGAGTTTCTAGTTGTGGAGTTTGTAGTTGTCGGGTTTCTAGTTGCGGAGTTTTCGATGTGGAGTCCCTGGTTGTGGAGTCTCTAGTTGTGAAGTTTCTAGTTGCAGAGTTTCTAGATGCGGAGTTTCTAGTTGTGGAGTCTGTAGTTGTGGAGTCTGCAGTTGTGGAGTTTCTAGTTGTGGAGTTTTTAGTTATGGAGTCTCTCGTTGTGGAGTTTCTAGTTGTGAAGTTTCTAGTTGCCGAGTTTCTAGTTGCAAAGTCTAAAGTTGTGAAGTTTCGGGCTGTGGAGTTTCTAGTTGCGGAGTTTCTAGTTGTAGAGTTTCTAGTTGTGGAGTTTTTAGTTGTGGAATTTGTAGTTGTGAGGTATCTAGTTGTGGTGTTTCAAGTTGTGGAGTTTCTTGTTATGGAGTTTCTAGTTGCGGAGTTTCTAGTTGGTGAGTTTCTAGTTGCCATATTTCTAAATGCGAAGTCTCAAGTTGTGGTGTTTCTATCTGTGGAGTTTTTAGTTGCAAAGTCTCAAGTTGTGGATTTTCTAGCTATGGAGTTTCTAGATGTGGAGTGTCTAGTCGTGGAGTTTCTAGTTGTGGAGTTTGTAGTTGTGAGGTTCGTAGTTGTGGAGTTTTTAGTTGTGGAGTTTCTAGTTGTGGAGTCTCTAGTTGTGGAGTTTCTAGTTGTGGAGTTTCTAGTTGCGAAGTCTCAAGTTGTGGAGTTTCTAGTTGTGGAGTCTCTAGTTGTGAAGTTTCTAGTTATGGAGTTTCTAGCTGTGGAGTTACTAGTTACGGAGTTTCTAGTTGCAGAGTTTCCAGTTGCGGAGTTTTCTAGTTATGGAGTTTCTAGTTGCGGAGTTTCAAGTTGTTAAATTCCTAGTTGTGGAGTTTCTAGTTGTGGAGTTTGTAGCTGCGGAGTTTCTAGTTGTGGAGTTGGTAGCTGTGGTGTATCTGGTTGTGGATTTTGAAGTTGTAGAGTTCCTAGTTGTGGAGTGTCTAGTTGTGGAGTTTCTAGTTGCGGAGTCTGTAGTTGTGGAGTTTCTAGTTGCTGAGTTTCTATTTGTTGATTTTCTAGCTGTGGAGTTTCTAGTTGCGTAGTTTCTAGTTGCAGAGTTTGTAGTTGCGGACTTTCTAGCATTGGAGTTTCTAGTTCTAGAGTTTCTAGTTGTGGAGTTTCTAGTTGTGGAATTTGTAGTTGTGGAGTATCTAGTTGTGGTGTTTCAAGTTGTGGAGTTTCTAGTTGTGGAGTTTCTAATTTTGGAGTTTCTAGTTGGTGAGTTTCTAGTTGCCGTGTTTCTAAATGCGAAGTCTCAAGTTGTGGTGCTTCTATCTGTGGAGTTTCTAGTTGTGGAGTTCCTAGTTGTGGAGTTTCTAGTTGTGGAGTTTCTAGTTGTGGAGTTTCTAGTTGTGAAGTTTCTAGTTGTGGAGTTTCAAGATGCGGAATTGATAGGTGTCGAGTTTCTAGTTATGGAGTTTCTAGTTGTCGGGTTTCTAGTTGCGGAGTTTTTGTTGGGGAGTCTCTAATTGTGGAGTCTCTAGTTGTGGAGTTTCTAGTTGTGGAGTTTCTAGTTGTGGAGTTTCTAGTTGTGGAATTTGTAGTTGTGGAGTATCTAGTTGTGGTGTTTCAAGTTGTAGAGTTTCTAGTTGTGGAGTTTCTAGTTGCGGAGTTTCTAGTTGGTGAGTTTCTAGTTGCCGTGTTTTTAAATGCGAAGTATCAAGTTGTGGTGCTTCTATCTGTGGAGTTTCTAGTTGTGAAGTCTTTAGTTGTGGAGTTCCTAGTTGTGGAGTTTCTAGTTGTGGAGTGTCTAGTTTAGGAGTTCCTAGTTGTGGAGTTTCTAGTTGTAGAGTTTCTAGTTGTCGGGTTTGTAGTTGCGGAGTTTTTGTTGTGGAGTCCCAAGTTGTGGAGTCCCTAGTTGTGGAATTTCTAGTCGCAGAGTTTCTAGTTGCGGAGTTTCTAGTTGTGGAATCTGTAGTTGTGGAGCATCTAGTTGTGGTGTTTCAAGTTGTGGAGTTTCTATTTGTGGATTTTCTAGCTGTGGAGTTTCTAGTTGCGGAGTTTCTAGTTGCAGAGTTTCTAGTTGCGGACTTTGTAGCTGTGGAGTTTCTTGTTGCGGAGTTTCTAGTTGCAGAGTTTCTAGTTGTGGAGTTTCTACTTGTGGAGTTTGTAGTTGCGGAGTCTCTAGTTGTGGAGTTTCTACTTGCGGAGTTTCTAGTTGCAGAGTTTCTAGTTGCGGAGTTTTCTAGTTATGGAGTTTCTAGTTGCGGAGTTTCAAGTTGTTGAGTTCCTAGTTGTGGAGTTTCAAGTTGTGGAGTTTGTAGCTGCAGAGTTTCTAGTTGTGGAGTTTGTAGCTGTGGAGTATCTGGTTGTGGATTTTGAAGTTGTAGAGTTCCTAGTTGTGGAGTGTCTAGTTGTGGAGTTTCTAGTTGCGGAGTCTGTAGTTGTGGAGTTTCTAGTTGCTGAGTTTCTATTTGTTGATTTTCTAGCTGTGGAGTTTCTAGTTGCGTAGTTTCTAGTGGCAGAGTTTCTAGTTGCGGACTTTCTAGCGTTGGAGTTTCTAGTTGTGGAGTTTCTAGTTGCAGAGATTCTAGTCGTGGAGTTTCTAGTTGTGGAGTTTGTAGTTGCGGAATTTCTAGTTGTGGAGCTTCTAGTTGTGAAGTTTCTAGTTGTGGAGTTTCAAGATGCGGAATTGATAGGTGTGGAGTTTCTAGTTGTGGAGTTTCTAGTTGTGGAATTTGTAGTTGTGGAGTATCTAGTTGTGGTGTTTCAAGTTGTGGTGCTTCTATCTGTGGAGTTTCTAGTTGTGGAGTTTCAAGATGCGGGACTGATAGGTGTGGAGTTTCTAGTTATGGAGTTTCTAGTTGTCGGGTTTCTAGTTGCGGAGTTTTTGTTGGGGAGTCTCTAATTGTGGAGTCTCTAGTTGTGGAGTTTCTAGTTGTGGAGTTTCTAGTTGTGGAATTTGTAGTTGTGGAGTATCTAGTTGTGGTGTTTCAAGTTGTGGAGTTTCTAGATGTGGAGTTTCTAGTTGCGGAGTTTCTAGTTGGTGAGTTTCCAGTTGCGGTGTTTCTAAATGCGAAGTCTCAAGTTGTGGTGCTTCTATCTGTGGAGTTTCTAGTTGTGAAGTCTTTAGTTGTGGAGTTTCTAGTTGTGGAGTTTCTAGTTGTGCAGTGCCTAGTTGAGGAGTTCCTAGTTGTGGAGTTTCAGATTGTGGAGTTTCTAGTTGTAGGGTTTGTAGTTGCAGAGTTTTTGTTGTGGAGTCCCAAGTTGTGGAGTCCCTAGTTGTGGAATTTCTAGTTGCAGAGTTTCTAGTTGCGGAGTTTCTTGTTGTGGAGTCTGTAGTTGTGGAGCATCTAGTTGTGGTGTTTCAAGTTGTGGAGTTTCTATTTGTGGAGTTTCTATTTGTGGATTTTCTAGCTGGGGAGTTTCTAGTTGCGGAGTTTCTAGTTGCAGAGTTTCTAGTTGCGGACTTTGTAGCTATGGAGTTTTTAGTTGCGGAGTTTCTAGTTGCAGAGTTTCTAGTTGTGGAGTTTCTAGTTGTTGAGTTTGTAGTTGCGGAGTTTGTAGTTGTGGAGTTTCTAGTTGTGGAGTTTTTAGTTGTGGAGTTTCTAGTTGTGGAGTTTCTAGTTGTTGAGTTTCTGGTTGCCGAGTTTCTAGTTGCAAAGTCTCAAGTTGTGGATTTTTTAGCGGTGGAGTTTCTAGTTGTGGAGTTTGTAGTTGTGAGGTTCGTAGTTGTGGAGTTTCTAGTTGTGGAGTTTCTATTTGTGGTGTCTCTAGTTGTGGAGTTTCTAGTTGTGGAGTTTCTAGTTGCGAAGTCTCAAGTTGTGGAGTTTCTAGTTGTGGAGTTTCTAGTTGTGGAGTTTGTAGTTGTGAGGTTCGTAGTTGTGGAGTTTCTAGTTGTGGAGTTTCTAGTTGTGGTGTCTCTAGTTGTGGAGTTTCTAGTTGTGGAGTTTCTAGTTGCGAACTCTCAAGTTGTGGAGTTTCTAATTGTGGAGTTTCTTGTTGGGGGTTTGTAGTTGTGGGGTTTGTAGTTGTGGAGTTTCTAGTTGTGGAGTCTGTAGTTGTGAAGTTTCTAGTTATGGAGTTTCTAGCTGTGGAGTTTCTAGTTGCAGAGTTTCTAGTTGCGGAGTTTCAAGTTGTTGAGTTCCTAGTTGTGGAGTTTCTAGTTGTGGAGTTTGTAGCGTCGGAGTTTCTAGTTGTGAAGTTGGTAGCTGTGGAGTATCTGGTTGTGGATTTTGAAGTTGTAGAGTTCCTAGTTGTGGAGTGTCTAGTTGTGGAGTTTCTAGTTAAAGAGTTTCTAGTTGCAGAGTTTCTAGTTGTGGAGTTTCTAGTTGTGGAGTTTCAAGTTGCGGAGTTCTCTAGTTGCGGAGTCTGTAGTTGTGGAGTTTCATGTTGTGGAGTTTCTTTTTGTGGATTTTCTAGCTGTGGAGTTTCTAGTTGCGGAGTTTCTAGTTGCAGAGTTTCTAGTTGCGGCATTTCTAGCTGTGGAGTTTCTAGTTGCGGAGTTTCTAGTTGAAGACTTTCTAGTTATGGAGTTTCTAGTTGTGGAGTTTCTAGTTGTGGAGTTTCTAGTTGTGGAGTATGTAGTTGCGGAGTTTCTAGTTGTGGAGTTTCTACTTGCGGAGTTTCTAGTTGCAGAGTTTCTAGTTGCGGAGTTTTCTAGTTATGGATTTTCTAGTTGCGGAGTTTCAAGTTGTTGAGTTCCTAGTTGTGGAGTTTCTAGTTGTGGAGTTTGTAGCTGCAGAGTTTCTAGTTGTGAAGTTGGTAGCTGTGGAGTATCTGGTTGTGGATTTTTAAGTTGTAGAGCTCCTAGTTGTGGAGTGTCTAGTTGTGGAGTTTCTAGTTGTGGAGTCTGTAGTTGTGGAGTTTCTAGTTGCTGAGTTTCTATTTGTTGATTTTCTAGCTGTGGAGTTTCTAGTTGCGTAGTTTCTAGTGGCAGAGTTTCTAGTTGCGGACTTTCTAGCGTTGGAGTTTCTAGTTGCGGAGTTTCTAGTTGCAGAGATTCTAGTCGTGGAGTTTCTAGTTGTGGAGTTTGTAGTTGCGGAATTTCTAGTTGTGGTGTTTCTAGTTGTGGAATTTGTAGTTGTGGAGTATCTAGTTGTGGTGTTTCAAGTTGTGGTGCTTCTATCTGTGGAGTTTCTAGTTGTGGAGTCTTTAGTTGTGGAGTTCCTAGTTATGGAGTTTCTAGTTGTGGAGTGTCTGGTTGAGGAGTTTCTAGTCGTGGAGTTTCTAGTTGTGGAGTTTGTAGTTGCGGAGTTTCTAGTTGTGGAGTTTCTAGTTGCGGAGTTTCTAGTTGTGAAGTTTCTAGTTATGGAGTTTCAAGATGCGGAACTGATAGGTGTGGAGTTTCTAGTTATGGAGTTTCTAGTTGTCGGGTTTCTAGTTGCGGAGTTTTTGTTGGGGAGTCTCTAATTGTGGAGTCTCTAGTTGTGGAGTTTCTCGTTGTGGAGTTTCTAGTTGTGGAATTTGTAGTTGTGGAGTATCTAGTTGTGGTGTTTCAAGTTGTGGAGTTTCTAGATGTGGAGTTTCTAGTTGCGGAGTTTCTAGTTGGTGAGTTTCTAGTTGCAGTGTTTCTAAATGCGAAGTCTCAAGTTGTGGTGCTTCTATCTGTGGAGTTTCTAGTTGTGAAGTCTTTAGTTGTGGAGTTTCTAGTTGTGGAGTTTCTAGTTGTGCAGTGTCTAGTTGAGGAGTTCCTAGTTGTGGAGTTTCAGATTGTGGAGTTTCTAGTTGTAGGGTTTGTAGTTGCGGAGTTTTTGTTGTGGAGTCCCAAGTTGTGGAGTCCCTAGTTGTGGAATTTCTAGTTGCAGAGTTTCTAGTTGCGGAGTTTCTAGTTGTGGAGTCTGTAGTTGTGGAGCATCTAGTTGTGGTGTTTCAAGTTGAGGAGTTTCTATTTGTGGAGTTTCTATTTGTGGATTTTCTAGCTGGGGAGTTTCTAGTTGCGGAGTTTCTAGCTGTGGAGTTTCTAGTTGCGGAGTTTCTAGTTGCAGATTTTCTAGTTGCGGAATTTCTAGCTGTGGAGTTTCTAGTTGCGGAGTTTCTAGTTGCAGACTTTCTAGTTGTGGAGTTTCTAGTTGTGGAGTTTTTGATGTGGAGTCCCTGGTTGTGGAGTCTCTAGTTGTGAAGTTTCTAGTTGCAGAGTTTCTAGTTGCGGAGTTTCTAGTTGTGGAGTCTGTAGTTGTGGAGTCTGCAGTTGTGGAGATTCTAGTTGTGGATTTTTTAGTTATGGAGTCTCTCGTTGTGGAGTTTCTAGTTGCGAAGTTTCTAGTTGCCGAGTTTCTAGTTGCAAAGTCTAAAGTTGTGGAGTTTCGAGCTGTGGAGTTTCTAGTTGTAGAGTTTCTAGTTGTAGAGTTTCTAGTTGCCGTGTTTCTAAATGCGAAGTCTCAAGTTGTGGTGTTTCTATCTGTGCAGTTTCTAGTTGTAGAGTCTCTAGTTGTGGAGTTTCTAGTTGTGGAGTTTCTAGTTGTGGAGTGTCTAGTTGTGGAGTTTCTGGTTTCGGAGTTTCTAGGTGTTGAGTTTCTAGTTGGAGTTTTAGTTTTCGAGTTTCTAGCTTTAGATTTTCTAGTTGCAGAGTTTCTAGTTGTGGAGTTTCTAGTTGTGGCGTTTCTAGTTGTTGAAATTATAGCTGTGGAGTTTCTACTTACGGAATCTCTAGTCATGGAGTTTCTAGTTGTGGAGTTTTTAGTGGTGGAGTTTCCTGTTGTGGAGTTTCTAGTTGTGAAGTTTCCATTTGCGGATTTTCTAGGTGCGGAGTTTCTAGCTGCGGAGTTTCTAGTTGTGGAGTTTCTAGTTGTTGAGTTTGTAGTTGCGGAGTTTGTAGTTGTGGATTTTCTAGTTGTGGAGTTTCTAGTTGTGGACTTTCTAGTTGTGGAGTTTCTAGTTCCCGAGTTTCTAGTTGTTGAGTTTCTAGTTGCCGTGTTTCTAAATGTGAAGTCTCAAGTTGTGGTGTTTCTATCTGTGGATTTTCTAGCTGTGGAGTTTCTAGTTGCGGAGTTTCTAGTTTCAGATTTTCTAGTTGCGGAATTTCTAGCTGTGGAGTTTCTAGTTGCGGAGTTTCTAGTTGCAGACTTTCTAGTTGTGGAGTTTCTAGTTGTGGAGTTTTTGATGTGGAGTCCCTGGTTGTGGATTCTCTAGTTGTGAAGTTTCTAGTTGCAGAGTTTCTAGTTGCGGAGTTTCTAGTTGTGGAGTCTGTAGTTGTGGAGTCTGCAGTTGTGGAGTTTCTAGTTGTGGAGTCTTTAGTTATGGAGTCTCTCGTTGTGGAGTTTCTAGTTGCGAAGTTTCTAGTTGCCGAGTTTCGAGTTGCAAAGTCTAAAGATGTGGAGTTCCGAGCTGTGTAGTTTCTAGTTGTAGAGTTTCTAGTTGTAGAGTTTCTAGTTGCCGTGTTTCTAAATGCGAAGTCTCAAGTTGTGGTGTTTCTATCTGTGCAGTTTCTAGTTGTAGAGTCTCTAGTTGTGGAGTTTCTAGTTGTGGAGTTTCTAGTTGTGGAGTGTCTAGTTGTGGAGTTTCTGGTTTCGGAGTTTCTAGGTGTTGAGTTTCTAGTTGGAGTTTTAGTTTTCGAGTTTCTAGCTTTAGATTTTCTAGTTGCAGAGTTCTTTGTTGTGGAGTTTCTAGTTGTGGCGTTTGTAGTTGTTGAAATATAGCTGTGGAGTTTCTACTTATGGAATCTCTAGTCATGGAGTTTCTAGTTGTGGAGTTTTTAGTTGTGGAGTTTCCTGTTGTGGAGTTTCTAGTTGTGAAGTTTCTATTTACGGATTTTCTAGTGGCGGATTTTCTAGCTGCGAAGCTTCTAGTTGTGTAGTTTCTAGTTGCGAAGTTTCTACTTGAGTTTATAGTTGTGGATTTTTTAGTTGCAGAGTTTCGTGTTGCAGAGCTTCAAGTTGTGGAGTTTCTAGTTGCGGAGTCTATAGTTGTGGAGTTTCTAGTTGTGGAGTTTCTAGCTGTGGAGTTTCTAGTTGCAGAGTCTCTAGTTGTGCAGGCTCTAGTTGTGGAGTCTCTAGTTCTGAAGTTTCTAGTTGTGGAGTTTATAGTTGTGGAGTTTCTAGCTGTGGAGTTTCTAGTTGCAGAGTTTATAGTTGTGGCGTTTCTAGCTGTGGAGTTTCTATTTGCGGAGTTTCTAGTTGCGGAGTTACTAGTCGTGGAGTTTCTAGTGTTCGAGTTTCTAGTTGTGGAGTTTTTAGTTGCAGAGTTTTCTAGTTGCGGAGTCTCTAGTTGTGGAGTTTCTAGTTGCCGAGTTTCTAGCTGTGGAATTTCTAGTTGCAGAGTCTCTAGTTGTGCACGCTCTAGTTGGGGAGGCTCTAGTTCCGGAGTTTCTAGTTGTGAAGTTTATAGTTGCAGTGTTTCTAGTTGCGAACTTTCTAGCTGTGGAGTTTCTACTTACGGAGTTTCTAGTGGCAGAGTTTCTAGTTGTGGAGTTTCTATTTGTGAAGTTTGTAAGTGCGGAGTTTTTAGTTGTGGGGTTTCTAGTTGTGGAGTTGCTAGTTGTCGGGTTTGTAGTTGCGGAGTTATTGTTGTCGAGTCCCTAGTTGTGGAGTCTCTAGTTGTGGAGTTTCTAGTTGCAGAGTTTCTAGTTGTCGAGTTTCTAGTTGTGGAGTCTGTAGTTTTGGAGCATCTAGTTGTGGTGTTTCAAGTTGTGGAGTTTTTAGTTGTGGAGTTTCTAGTTGTGGAGTTTCTAGTTGTTGAGTTTCTGGTTGCCGAGTTTCTAGTAGCAAAGTCTCAAGTTGTGGATTTTTTAGCGGTGGAGTTTCTAGTTGTGGAGTTTCTAGTTGTGGAGTTTGTAGTTGTGAGGTTCGTAGTTGTGGAGTTTCTAGTTGTGGAGTTTCTATTTGTGGTGTCTCTAGTTGTGGAGTTTCTAGTTGTGGAGTTTCTAGTTGCGAAGTCTCAAGTTGTGGAGTTTCTAGTTGTGGAGTTTCTAGTTGTGGAGTTTGTAGTTGTGAGGTTCGTAGTTGTGGAGTTTCTAGTTGTGGAGTTTCTAGTTGTGGTGTCTCTAGTTGTGGAGTTTCTAGTTGTGGAGTTTCTAGTTGGGGGTTTGTAGTTGTGGGGTTTGTAGTTGTGGAGTTTCTAGTTGTGGAGTCTGTAGTTGTGAAGTTTCTAGTTATGGAGTTTCTAGCTGTGGAGTTTCTAGTTGCAGAGTTTCTAGTTGCGGAGTTTCAAGTTGTTGAGTTCCTAGTTGTGGAGTTTCTTGTTGTGGAGTTTGTAGCGTCGGAGTTTCTAGTTGTGAAGTTGGTAGCTGTGGAGTATCTGGTTGTGGATTTTGAAGTTGTAGAGTTCCTAGTTGTGGAGTGTCTAGTTGTGGGGTTTCTAGTTGTGGAGTCTCTAGTTGTGGAGTTTCTAGTTAAAGAGTTTCTAGTTGCAGAGTTTCTAGTTGTGGAGTTTCTAGTTGTGGAGTTTCAAGTTGCGGAGTTCTCTAGTTGCGGAGTCTGTAGTTGTGGAGTTTCATGTTGTGGAGTTTCTTTTTGTGGATTTTCTAGCTGTGGAGTTTCTAGTTGCGGAGTTTCTAGTTGCAGAGTTTCTAGTTGCGGAATTTCTAGCTGTGGAGTTTCTAGTTGCGGAGTTTCTAGTTGAAGACTTTCTAGTTATGGAGTTTCTAGTTGTGGAGTTTCTAGTTGTGGAGTTTCTAGTTGTGGAGTATGTAGTTGCGGAGTTTCTAGTTGTGGAGTTTCTACTTGCGGAGTTTCTAGTTGCAGAGTTTCTAGTTGCGGAGTTTTCTAGTTATGGATTTTCTAGTTGCGGAGTTTCAAGTTGTTGAGTTCCTAGTTGTGGAGTTTCTAGTTGTGGAGTTTGTAGCTGCAGAGTTTCTAGTTGTGAAGTTGGTAGCTGTGGAGTATCTGGTTGTGGATTTTTAAGTTGTAGAGCTCCTAGTTGTGGAGTGTCTAGTTGTGGAGTTTCTAGTTGTGGAGTCTGTAGTTGTGGAGTTTCTAGTTGCTGAGTTTCTATTTGTTGATTTTCTAGCTGTGGAGTTTCTAGTTGCGTAGTTTCTAGTGGCAGAGTTTCTAGTTGCGGACTTTCTAGCGTTGGAGTTTCTAGTTGCAGAGATTCTAGTCGTGGAGTTTCTAGTTGTGGAGTTTGTAGTTGCGGAATTTCTAGTTGTGGAGTTTCTAGTTGTGGAATTTGTAGTTGTGGAGTATCTAGTTGTGGTGTTTCAAGTTGTGGTGCTTCTATCTGTGGAGTTTCTAGTTGTGGAGTCTTTAGTTGTGGAGTTCCTAGTTATGGAGTTTCTAGTTGTGGAGTGTCTGGTTGAGGAGTTTCTAGTCGTGGAGTTTCTAGTTGTGGAGTTTGTAGTTGCGGAGTTTCTAGTTGTGGAGTTTCTAGCTGCGGAGTTTCTAGTTGTGAAGTTTCTAGTTGTGGAGTTTCAAGATGCGGAACTGATAGGTGTGGAGTTTCTAGTTATGGAGTTTCTAGTTGTCGGGTTTCTAGTTGCGGAGTTTTTGTTGGGGAGTCTCTAATTGTGGAGTCTCTAGTTGTGGAGTTTCTCGTTGTGGAGTTTCTAGTTGTGGAATTTGTAGTTGTGGAGTATCTAGTTGTGGTGTTTCAAGTTGTGGAGTTTCTAGATGTGGAGTTTCTAGTTGCGGAGTTTCTAGTTGGTGAGTTTCTAGTTGCAGTGTTTCTAAATGCGAAGTCTCAAGTTGTGGTGCTTCTATCTGTGGAGTTTCTAGTTGTGAAGTCTTTAGTTGTGGAGTTTCTAGTTGTGGAGTTTCTAGTTGTGGAATTTCTAGTTGCAGAGTTTCTAGTTGCGGAGTTTCTAGTTGTGGAGTCTGTAGTTGTGGAGCATCTAGTTGTGGTGTTTCAAGTTGTGGAGTTTCTATTTGTGGAGTTTCTATTTGTGGATTTTCTAGCTGGGGAGTTTCTAGTTGCGGAGTTTCTAGCTGTGGAGTTTCTAGTTGCGGAGTTTCTAGTTGCAGATTTTCTAGTTGCGGAATTTCTAGCTGTGGAGTTTCTAGTTGCGGAGTTTCTAGTTGCAGACTTTCTAGTTGTGGAGTTTCTAGTTGTGGAGTTTTTGATGTGGAGTCCCTGGTTGTGGAGTCTCTAGTTGTGAAGTTTCTAGTTGCAGAGTTTCTAGTTGCGGAGTTTCTAGTTGTGGAGTCTGTAGTTGTGGAGTCTGCAGTTGTGGAGTTTCTAGTTGTGGAGTTTTTAGTTATGGAGTCTCTCGTTGTGGAGTTTCTAGTTGCGAAGTTTCTAGTTGCCGAGTTTCGAGTTGCAAAGTCTAAAGATGTGGAGTTTCGAGCTGTGTAGTTTCTAGTTGTAGAGTTTCTAGTTGTAGAGTTTCTAGTTGCCGTGTTTCTAAATGCGAAGTCTCAAGTTGTGGTGTTTCTATCTGTGCAGTTTCTCGTTGTAGAGTCTCTAGTTGTGGAGTTTCTAGTTGTGGAGTTTCTAGTTGTGGAGTGTCTAGTTGTGGAGTTTCTGGTTTCGGAGTTTCTAGGTGTTGAGTTTCTAGTTGGAGTTTTAGTTTTCGAGTTTCTAGCTTTAGATTTTCTAGTTGCAGAGTTCTTTGTTGTGGAGTTTCTAGTTGTGGCGTTTGTAGTTGTTGAAATATAGCTGTGGAGTTTCTACTTATGGAATCTCTAGTCATGGAGTTTCTAGTTGTGGAGTTTTTAGTTGTGGAGTTTCCTGTTGTGGAGTTTCTAGTTGTGAAGTTTCTATTTACGGATTTTCTAGTGGCGGATTTTCTAGCTGCGAAGCTTCTAGTTGTGTAGTTTCTAGTTGCGAAGTTTCTACTTGAGTTTCTAGTTGCGGAGTCTATAGTTGTGGAGTTTCTAGTTGTGGAGTTTCTAGCTGTGGAGTTTCTAGTTGCAGAGTCTCTAGTTGTGCAGGCTCCAGTTGTGGAGTCTCTAGTTCTGAAGTTTCTAGTTGTGGAGTTTATAGTTGTGGAGTTTCTAGCTGTGGAGTTTCTAGTTGCAGAGTTTATAGTTGTGGCGTTTCTAGCTGTGGAGTTTCTATTTGCGGAGTTTCTAGTTGCGGAGTTACTAGTCGTGGAGTTTCTAGTGTTCGAGTTTCTAGTTGTGGAGTTTTTAGTTGCAGAGTTTTCTAGTTGCGGAGTCTCTAGTTGTGGAGTTTCTAGTTGCCGAGTTTCTAGCTGTGGAATTTCTAGTTGCAGAGTCTCTAGTTGTGCACGCTCTAGTTGGGGAGGCTCTAGTTCCGGAGTTTCTAGTTGTGAAGTTTATAGTTGCAGTGTTGCTAGTTGCGAACTTTCTAGCTGTGGAGTTTCTACTTACGGAGTTTCTAGTGGCAGAGTTTCTAGTTGTGGAGTTTCTATTTGTGAAGTTTGTAAGTGCGGAGTTTTTAGTTGTGGGGTTTCTAGTTGTGGAGTTGCTAGTTGTCGGGTTTGTAGTTGCGGAGTTATTGTTGTCGAGTCCCTAGTTGTGGAGTCTCTAGTTGTGGAGTTTCTAGTTGCAGAGTTTCTAGTTGTCGAGTTTCTAGTTGTGGAGTCTGTAGTTTTGGAGCATCTAGTTGTGGTGTTTCAAGTTGTGGAGTTTTTAGTTGTGGAGTTTCTAGTTGTGGAGTTTCTAGTTGTTGAGTTTCTGGTTGCCGAGTTTCTAGTTGCAAAGTCTCAAGTTGTGGATTTTTTAGCAGTGGAGTTTCTAGTTGTGGAGTTTCTAGTTGTGGAGTTTGTAGTTGTGAGGTTCGTAGTTGTGGAGTTTCTAGTTGTGGAGTTTCTAGTTGTGGTGTCTCTAGTTGGGGAGTTTCTAGTTGTGGAGTTTCTAGTTGCGAACTCTCAAGTTGTGGAGTTTCTAATTGTGGAGTTTCTAGTTGGGGGTTTGTAGTTGTGGGGTTTGTAGTTGTGGAGTTTCTAGTTGTGGAGTCTGTAGTTGTGAAGTTTCTAGTTGTGGAGTTTCTAGTTGTGGAGTTTGTAGCGTCGGAGTTTCTAGTTGTGAAGTTGGTAGCTGTGGAGTATCTGGTTGTGGATTTTGAAGTTGTAGAGTTCCTAGTTGTGGAGTGTCTAGTTGTGGGGTTTCTAGTTGTGGAGTCTCTAGTTGTGGAGTTTCTAGTTAAAGAGTTTCTAGTTGCAGAGTTTCTAGTTGTGGAGTTTCTAGTTGTGGAGTTTCAAGTTGCGGAGTTCTCTAGTTGCGGAGTCTGTAGTTGTGGAGTTTCATGTTGTGGAGTTTCTTTTTGTGGATTTTCTAGCTGTGGAGTTTCTAGTTGCGGAGTTTCTAGTTGCAGAGTTTCTAGTTGCGGAATTTCTAGCTGTGGAGTTTCTAGTTGCGGAGTTTCTAGTTGAAGACTTTCTAGTTGTGGAGTTTCTAGTTGTGGAGTTTGTAGTTGTCGGGTTTCTAGTTGCGGAGTTTTTGATGTGGAGTCCCTGGTTGTGGAGTCTCTAGTTGTGAAGTTTCTAGTTGCAGAGTTTCTAGTTGCGGAGTTTCTAGTTGTGGAGTCTGTAGTTGTGGAGTCTGCAGTTGTGGAGTTCCTAGTTGTGGAGTTTTTAGTTATGGAGTCTCTCGTTGTGGAGTTTCTAGTTGTGAAGTTTCTAGTTGCCGAGTTTCTAGTTGCAAAGTCTAAAGTTGTGGAGTTTCGGGCTGTGGAGTTTCTAGTTGCGGAGTTTCTAGTTGTAGAGTTTCTAGTTGTGGAGTTTCTAGTTGTGGAATTTGTAGTTGTGCAGTATCTAGTTGTGGTGTTTCAAGTTGTGGAGTTTCTTGTTATGGAGTTTCTAGTTGCGGAGTTTCTAGTTGGTGAGTTTCTAGTTGCCATATTTCTAAATGCAAAGTCTCAAGTTGTGGTGTTTCTATCTGTGGAGTTTCTAGTTGCAAAGTCTCAAGTTGTGGATTTTCTAGCTATGGAGTTTCTAGTTGTGGAGTGTCTAGTTGTGGAGTTTCTAGTTGTGGAGTTTGTAGTTGTGAGGTTCGTAGTTGTGGAGTTTTTAGTTGTGGAGTTTCTAGTTGTGGAGTCTCTAGTTGTGGAGTTTCTACTTGTGGAGTTTCTAGTTGCGAAGTCTCAAGTTGTGGAGTTTCTAGTTGTGGAGTCTCTAGTTGTGAAGTTTCTAGTTATGGAGTTTCTAGCTGTGGAGTTACTAGTTGCGGAGATTCGAGTTGCAGAGTTTCCAGTTGCGGATTTTTCTAGTTATGGAGTTTCTAGTTGCGGAGTTTCAAGTTGTTAAATTCCTAGTTGTGGAGTTTCTAGTTGTGGAGTTTGCAGCTGCGGAGTTTCCAGTTGTGGAGTTGGTAGCTGTGGAGTATCTGGTTGTGGATTTTGAAGTTGTAGAGTTCCTAGTTGTGGAGTGTCCAGTTGTGGAGTTTCTAGTTGCGGAGTCTGTAGTTGTGGAGTTTCTAGTTGCTGAGTTTCTATTTGTTGATTTTCTAGCTGTGGAGTTTCTAGTTGCGTAGTTTCTAGTGCAGAGTTTCTAGTTGCGGACTTTCTAGCATTGGAGTTTCTAGTTGCGGAGTTTCTATTTGCAGAGTTTCTAGTCGTGGAGTTTCTAGTTGTGGAGTTTGTAGTTGCGGAGTTTCTAGTTGTGGGGTTTGTAGTTGTGGAGTTTCTAGTTGTGAACTTTCTAGTTGTGGAGTTTCAAGATGCGGAATTTATAGGTGTGGAGTTTCTAGTTGTGGAGTTTCAAGTTGTCGGGTTTCTAGTTGCGGAGTTTTTGTCGTGGAGTCTTTAATTGTGGAGTCTCTAGTTGTGGAGTTTCTAGTTCTGGAGTTTCTAGTTGTGGAGTTTCAAGTTGTGGAATTTGTAGTTGTGGAGTATCTAGTTGTGGTATTTCAAGTTGTGGAGTTTCTAGTTGTGGAGTTTCTAGTTGGTGAGTTTCTAGTTGCCGTGTTTCTAAATGCGAAGTATCAAGTTGTGGTGCTTCTATCTGTGGAGTTTCTAGTTGTGAAGTCTTTAGTTGTGGAGTTCCTAGTTGTGGAGTTTCTAGTTGTGGAGTGTCTAGTTGAGGAGTTCCTAGTTGTGGAGTTTCTAGTTGTCGGGTTTGTAGTTGCGGAGTTTTTGTTGTGGAGTCCCAAGTTGTGGAGTCCCTAGTTGTGGAATTTCTAGTTGCAGAGTTTCTAGTTGCGGAGTTTCTAGTTGTGGATTCTGTAGTTGTGGAGCATCTAGTTGTGGTGTTTCAAGTTGTGGAGTTTCTATTTGTGGATTTTCTAGCTGTGGAGTTTCTAGTTGCGGAGTTTCTAGTTGCAGAGTTTCTAGTTGCGGACTTTGTAGCTGTGGAGTTTTTAGTTGCGGAGTTTCTAGTTGCGAAGTCTCAAGTTGTGGAGTTTCTAGTTGTGGAGTCTCTAGTTGTGAAGTTTCTAGTTGTGGAGTTTCTAGCTGTGGAGTTACTAGTTGCGGCGTTTCTAGTTGCAGAGTTTCCAGTTGCGGAGTTTTCTAGTTATGGAGTATCTAGTTGCGGAGTTTCAAGTTGTTAAATTCCTAGTTGTGGAGTTTCTTGTTGTGGAGTTTGTAGCTGCGGAGTTTCTAGTTGTGGAGTTGGTAGCTGTGGAGTATCTGGTTGTGGATTTTGAAGTTGTAGAGTTCCTAGTTGTGGAGCGTCTAGTTGTGGAGTTTCTAGTTGCGGAGTCTGCAGTTGTGGAGTTTCTAGTTGCTGAGTTTCTATTTGTTGATTTTCTAGATGTGGAGTTTCTAGTTGCGTAGTTTCTAGTTGCAGAGTTTCTAGTTGCGGACTTTCTAGCATTGGAGTTTATAGTTGCGGAGTTTCTAGTTGCAGAGTTTCTAGTCGTGGAGTTTCTAGTTGTGGAGTTTGTAGTTGCGGAGTTTCTAGTTGTGGAGTTTCTAGTTGTGGAGTTTCTTGTTGTGAAGTTTCTAGTTGTGGAGTTTCTAGTTGTGGGGTTTCTAGTTGCAGAGTTTTTGTCGTGGAGTCTCTAATTGTGGAGTCTCTAGTTCTGGAGTTTCTAGTTGTGGAATTTGTAGTTGTGGAGTATCTAGTTGTGGTGTTTCAAGTTGTGGAGTTTCTAGTTGTGGAGTTTCTAGTCGGTGAGTTTCTAGTTGCCGTGTTTCTAAATGCGAAATCTCAAGTTGTGGTGCTTCTATCTGTGGAGTTTCTAGTTGTGGAGTCTTTAGTTGTGGAGTTCCTAGTTGTGGAGTTTCTAGTTGTGGAGTGTCTAGTTGAGGAGTTTCTAGTCGTGGAGTTTCTAGTTGTGGAGTTTCTAGTTGTGGAGCTTCTAGTTGTGAAGTTCCTAGTTGTGGAGTTTCAAAATGCGGAATTGATAGGTGTCGAGTTTCTAGTTATGGAGTTTCTAGTTGTCGGGTTTCTAGTTGCGGAGTTTTTGTTGGGAGTCTCTAATTGTGGAGTCTCTAGTTGTGGAGTTTCTAGTTGTGGAGTTTCTAGTTGTGGAGTTTCTAGTTGTGGAATTTGTAGTTGTGGAGTATCTAGTTGTGGTGTTTCAAGTTGTGGAGTTTCTAGATGTGGAGTTTCTAGTTGCGGAGTTTCTAGTTGGTGAGTTTCTAGTTGCGGTGTTTCTAAATGCGAAGTCTCAAGTTGTGGTGCTTCTATCTGTGGAGTTTCTAGTTGTGAAGTCTTTAGTTGTGGAATTTCTAGTTGTGGAGTTTCTAGTTGTGCAGTGTCTAGTTGAGGAGTTCCTAGTTGTGGAGTTTCAGATTGTGGAGTTTCTAGTTGTAGGGTTTGTAGTTGCGGAGTTTTTGTTGTGGAGTCCCAAGTTGTGGAGTCCCTAGTTGTGGAATTTCTAGTTGCAGAGTTTCTAGTTGCGGAGTTTCTAGTTGTGGAGTCTGTAGCGTTGGAGCATCTAGTTGTGGTGTTTCAAGTTGTGGAGTTTCTATTTGTGGAGTTTCTATTTGTCGATTTTCTAGCTGGGGAGTTTCTAGTTGCGGAGTTTCTAGTTGCGGACTTTGTAGCTGTGGAGTTTCTAGTTGCAGAGTTTCTAGTTGTGGAGTTTCTAGTTGTGGAGTATGTAGTTGCGGAGTTTCTAGTTGTGGAGTTTCTACTTGCGGAGTTTCTAGTTGCAGAGTTTCTAGTTGCGGAGTTTTCTAGTTATGGAGTTTCTAGTTGCGGAGTTTCAAGTTGTTGAGTTCCTAGTTGTGGAGTTTCTAGTTGTGGAGTTTGTAGCTGCAGAGTTTCTAGTTGTGGAGTTGGTAGCTGTGGAGTATCTGGTTGTGGATTTTGAAGTTGTAGAGCTCCTAGTTGTGGAGTGTCTAGTTGTGGAGTTTCTAGTTGCGGAGTCTGTAGTTGTGGAGTTTCTAGTTGCTGAGTTTCTATTTGTTGATTTTCTAGCTGTGGAGTTTCTAGTTGCGTAGTTTCTAGTGGCAGAGTTTCTAGTTGCGGACTTTCTAGCGTTGGAGTTTCTAGTTGCGGAGTTTCTAGTTGCAGAGATTCTAGTCGTGGAGTTTCTAGTTGTGGAGTTTGTAGTTGCGGAATTTCTAGTTGCGGAGTTTCTAGTTGTGGAGTTTCTACTTGCGGAGTTTCTAGTTGCAGAGTTTCTAGTTGCGGAGTTTTCTAGTTATGGAGTTTCTAGTTGCGGAGTTTCAAGTTGTTGAGTTCCTAGTTGTGGAGTTTCTAGTTGTGGAGTTTGTAGCTGCAGAGTTTCTAGTTGTGGAGTTGGTAGCTGTGGAGTATCTGGTTGTGGATTTTGAAGTTGTAGAGTTCCTAGTTGTGGAGTGTCTAGTTGTGGAGTTTCTAGTTGCGGAGTCTGTAGTTGTGGAGTTTCTAGTTGCTGAGTTTCTATTTGTTGATTTTCTAGCTGTGGAGTTTCTAGTTGCGTAGTTTCTAGTGTCAGAGTTTCTAGTTGCTGACTTTCTAGCGTTGGAGTTTCTAGTTGCGGAGTTTCTAGTTGCAGAGATTCTAGTCGTGGAGTTTCTAGTTGTGGAGTTTGTAGTTGCGGAATTTCTAGTTGCGGAGCTTCTAGTTGTGAAGTTTCTAGTTGTGGAGTTTTAAGATGCGGAATTGATAGGTGTGGAGTTTCTACTTGTGGAGTTTCTAGTTGTGGAATTTGTAGTTGTGGAGTATCTAGTTGTGGTGTTTCAAGTTGTGGTGCTTCTATCTGTGGAGTTTCTTGTTGTGGAGTCTTTAGTTGTGGAGTTCCTAGTTAGGGAGTTTCTAGTTGTGGAGTGTCTGGTTGAGGAGTTTCTAGTCGTGGAGTTTCTAGTTGTGGAGTTTGTAGTTGCGGAGTTTCTAGTTGTGGAGTTTCTAGTTGTGGAGTTTCTAGTTGTGAAGTTTCTAGTTGTGAAGTTTCAAGATGCGGAACTGATAGGTGTGGAGTTTCTAGTTATGGAGTTTCTAGTTGTCGGGTTTCTAGTTGCGGAGTTTTTGTTGGGGAGTCTCTAATTGGGGAGTTTCTAGTTGTGGAGTTTCTAGTTGTGGAATTTGTAGTTGTGGAGTATCTAGTTGTGGTGTTTCAAGTTGTGGAGTTTCTAGATGTGGAGTTTCTAGATGTGGAGTTTCTAGTAGCGGAGTTTCTAGTTGGTGAGTTTCTAGTTGCGGTGTTTCTAAATGCGAAGTCTCAAGTTGTGGTGCTTCTATCTGTGGAGTTTCTAGTTGTGAAGTCTTTAGTTGTGGAGTTTCTAGTTGTGGAGTTTCTAGTTGTCGGGTTTGTAGTTGCGGAGTTTTTGTTGTTGAGTCCCAAGTTGTGGAGTCCCTAGTTGTGGAATTTCTAGTTGCAGAGTTTCTAGTTGCGGAGTTTCTAGTTGTGGAGTCTGTAGTTGTGGAGCATCTAGTTGTGGTGTTTCAAGTTATTGAGTTTCTATTTGTGGAGTTTCTATTTGTGGATTTTCTAGCTGGGGAGTTTATAGTTGCGGAGTTTCTAGTTGTGGAGTTTCTAGTTGTGGAGTTTCTAGTTGTGGACTTTCTAGTTGTGGAGTTTCTAGTTCCCGAGTTTCTAGTTGTTGAGTTTCTAGTTGCCGTGTTTCTAAATGCGAAGTCTCAAGTTGTGGTGTTTCTATCTGTGGATTTTCTAGCTGTGGAGTTTCTAGTTGCGGAGTTTCTAGTTGCAGATTTTCTAGTTGCGGAATTTCTAGCTGTGGAGTTTCTAGTTGCGGAGTTTCTAGTTGCAGACTTTCTAGTTGTGGAGTTTCTAGTTGTGGAGTTTTTGATGTGGAGTCCCTGGTTGTGGAGTCTCTAGTTGTGAAGTTTCTAGTTGCAGAGTTTCTAGTTGTGGAGTCTGTAGTTGTGGAGTCTGCAGTTGTGGAGTTTCTAGTTGTGGAGTTTTTAGTTATGGAGTCTCTCGTTGTGGAGTTTCTAGTTGCGAAGTTTCTAGTTGCCGAGTTTCTAGTTGCAAAGTCTAAAGTTGTGGAGTTTCGAGCTGTGGAGTTTCTAGTTGTAGAGTTTCTAGTTGCCGTGTTTCTAAATGCGAAGTCTCAAGTTGTGGTGTTTCTATCTGTGAAGTTTCTAGTTGTAGAGTCTCTAGTTGTGGAGTTTCTAGTTGTGGAGTGTCTATTTGTGGAGTTTCTGGTTTCGGAGTTTCTAGGTGTTGAGTTTCTAGTTGGAGTTTTAGTTTTCGAGTTTCTAGCTGTAGATTTTCTAGTTGCAGAGTTCCTAGTTGTGGAGTTTCTAGTTGTGGTGTTTCTAGTTGTGGAGTTTCTAGTTGTGGAGTTTGTAGTTGTGGAGTCTCTAGTTGTGGAGTTTCTAGTTAAGGAGTTTCTAGTTGCAGAGTTTCTGGTTGTGGAGTTTCTAGTTGTGGAGTTTCAAGTTGCGGAGTTCTCTAGTTGCGGAGTCTGTAGTTGTGGAGTTTCATGTTGTGGAGTTTCTATTTGTGGATTTTCTAGCTGTGGAGTTTCTAGTTGCGGAGTTTCTAGTTGCAGAGTTTCTAGTTGCGGAATTTCTAGCTGTGGAGTTTGTAGTTGTGGAGTTTCTAGTTGAAGACTTTCTAGTTGTGGAGTTTCTAGTTGTGGAGTTTGTAGTTTTCGGGTTTCTAGTTGCGGAGTTTTTGATGTGGAGTCCCTGGTTGTGGAGTCTCTAGTTGTGAAGTTTCTAGTTGCAGAGTTTCTAGTTGCGGAGTTTCTAGTTGTGGAGTCTGTAGTGTTGGAGTCTGCAGTTGTGGAGTTTCTAGTTGTGGAGTTTTTAGTTATGGAGTCTCTCGTTGTGGAGTTTCTAGTTGTGAAGTTTCTAGTTGCGGAGTTTCTAGTTGTAGAGTTTCTAGTTGTGGAGTTTCTAGTTGTGGAATTTGTAGTTGTGGAGTATCTAGTTGTGGTGTTTCAAGTTGTGGAGTTTCTTGTTATGGAGTTTCTAGTTGCGGAGTTTCTAGTTGGTGAGTTTCTAGTTGCCATATTTCTAAATGCGAAGTCTCAAGTTGTGGTGTTTCTATCTGCGGAGTTTCTAGGTCAAAGTCTCAAGTTGTGGATTTTCTAGCTATGGAGTTTCTAGTTGTGGAGTGTCTAGTTGTGGAGTTTCTAGTTGTGGAGTTTGTAGTTGTGAGGTTCGTAGTTGTGGAGTTTTTAGTTGTGGAGTTTCTAGTTGTGGAGTCTCTAGTTGTGGAGTTTGTAGTTGTGGAGTTTCTAGTTGCGAAGTCTCAAGCTGTGGAGTTTCTAGTTGTGGAGTCTCTAGTTGTGAAGTTTCTAGTTGTGGAGTTTCTAGCTGTGGAGTTACTAGTTGCGGCGTTTCTAGTTGCAGAGTTTCCAGTTGCGGAGTTTTCTAGTTATGGAGTATCTAGTTGCGGAGTTTCAAGTTGTTAAATTCCTAGTTGTGGAGTTTCTTGTTGTGGAGTTTGTAGCTGCGGAGCTTCTAGTTGTGGAGTTGGTAGCTGTGGAGTATCTGGTTGTGGATTTTGAAGTTGTAGAGTTCCTAGTTGTGGAGTGTCTAGTTGTGGAGTTTCTAGTTGCGGAGTCTGCAGTTGTGGAGTTTCTAGTTGCTGAGTTTCTATTTGTTGATTTTCTAGCTGCTGAGTTTCTAGTTGCGTAGTTTCTAGTTGCAGAGTTTCTAGTTGCGGACTTTCTAGCATTGGAGTTTATAGTTGCGGAGTTTCTAGTTGCAGAGTTTCTAGTCGTGGAGTTTCTAGTTGTGGAGTTTGTAGTTGCGGAGTTTCAAGTTGTGGAGTTTCTAGTTGTGGAGTTTCTTGTTGTGAAGTTTCTAGTTGTGGAGTTTCAAGATGCGGAATTGATAGGTGTAGAGTTTCTAGTTGTGGAGTTTCCAGTTGTGGGGTTTCTAGTTGCGGAGTTTTTGTCGTGGAGTCTCTAATTGTGGAGTCTCTAGTTCTGGAGTTTCTAGTTGTGGAATTTGTAGTTGTGGAGTATCTAGTTGTGGTGTTTCAAGTTGTGGAGTTTCTAGTTGTGGAGTTTCTAGTCGGTGAGTTTCTAGTTGCCGTGTTTCTAAATGCGAAGTCTCAAGTTGTGGTGCTTCTATCTGTGGAGTTTCTAGTTGTGGAGTCTTTAGTTGTGGAGTTCCTAGTTGTGGAGTTTCTAGTTGTGGAGTGTCTAGTTGAGGAGTTTCTAGTTGTGGAGCTTCTAGTTGTGAAGTTCCTAGTTGTGGAGTTTCAAAATGCGGAATTGATAGGTGTCGAGTTTCTAGTTATGGAGTTTCTAGTTGTCGGGTTTCTAGTTGCGGAGTTTTTGTTGGGGAGTCTCTAATTGTGGAGTCTCTAGTTGTGGAGTTTCTAGTTGTGGAGTTTCTAGTTGTGGAGTTTCTAGTTGTGGAATTTGTAGTTGTGGAGTATCTAGTTGTGGTGTTTCAAGTTGTGGAGTTTCTAGATGTGGAGTTTCTAGTTGCGGAGTTTCTAGTTGGTGAGTTTCTAGTTGCGGTGTTTCTAAATGCGAAGTCTCAAGTTGTGGTGCTTCTATCTGTGGAGTTTCTAGTTGAAGTCTTTAGTTGTGGAATTTCTAGTTGTGGAGTTTCTAGTTGTGGAGTTTCTAGTTGTGCAGTGTCTAGTTGAGGAGTTCCTAGTTGTGGAGTTTCAGATTGAGGAGTTTCTAGTTGTAGGGTTTGTAGTTGCGGAGTTTTTGTTGTGGAGTCCCAAGTTGTGGAGTCCCTAGTTGTGGAATTTCTAGTTGCAGAGTTTCTAGTTGCGGAGTTTCTAGTTGTGGAGTCTGTAGTGTTGGAGCATCTAGTTGTGGTGTTTCAAGTTGTGGAGTTTCTATTTGTGGAGTTTCTATTTGTCGATTTTCTAGCTGGGGAGTTTCTAGTTGCGGAGTTTCTAGTTGCGGACTTTGTAGCTGTGGAGTTTCTAGTTGCGGAGTTTCTAGTTGCAGAGTTTCTAGTTGTGGAGTTTCTAGTTGTGGAGTATGTAGTTGCGGAGTTTCTAGTTGTGGAGTTTCTACTTGCGGAGTTTCTAGTTGCAGAGTTTCTAGTTGCGGAGTTTTCTAGTTATGGAGTTTCTAGTTGCGGAGTTTCAAGTTGTTGAGTTCCTAGTTGTGGAGTTTGTAGCTGCAGAGTTTCTAGTTGTGGAGTTGGTAGCTGTGGAGTATCTGGTTGTGGATTTTGAAGTTGTAGAGCTCCTAGTTGTGGAGTGTCTAGTTGTGGAGTTTCTAGTTGCGGAGTCTGTAGTTGTGGAGTTTCTAGTTGCTGAGTTTCTATTTGTTGATTTTCTAGCTGTGGAGTTTCTAGTTGCGTAGTTTCTAGTGGCAGAGTTTCTAGTTGCGGACTTTCTAGCGTTGGAGTTTCTAGTTGCGGAGTTTCTAGTTGCAGAGATTCTAGTCGTGGAGTTTCTAGTTGTGGAGATTGTAGTTGCGGAATTTCTAGTTGTGGAGTTTCTAGTTGTGGAATTTGTAGTTGTGGAGTATCTAGTTGTGGTGTTTCAAGTTGTGGAGTTTCTAGATGTGGAGTTTCTAGTTGCGGAGTTTCTAGTTGGTGAGTTTCTAGTTGCGGTGTTTCTAAATGCGAAGTCTCAAGTTGTGGTGCTTCTAACTGTGGAGTTTCTAGTTGTGAAGTCTTTAGTTGTGGAGTTTCTAGTTGTGGAGTTTCTAGTTGTGCAGTGTCTAGTTGAGGAGTTCCTAGTTGTGGAGTTTCAGATTGTGGAGTTTCTAGTTGTAGGGTTTGTAGTTGCGGAGTTTTTTTTGTGGAGTCCCAAGTTGTGGAGTCCCTAGTTGTGGAATTTCTAGTTGCAGAGTTTCTAGTTGCGGAGTTTCTAGTTGTGGAGTCTGTAGTTTTGGAGCATCTAGTTGTGGTGTTTCAAGTTGTGGAGTTTCTATTTGTGGAGTTTCTATTTGTGGATTTTCTAGCTGGGGAGTTTCTAGTTGCGGAGTTTCTAGTTGCAGAGTTTCTAGTTGCGGAGTTTCTAGTTGCAGAGTTTCTAGTTGTGGAGTTTCTAGTTGTTGAGTTTGTAGTTGCGGAGTTTCTAGTTGTGGAGTTTCTAGTTGTGGACTTTCTAGTTGTGGAGTTTCTAGTTCCCGAGTTTCTAGTTGTTGAGTTTCTAGTTGCCGTGTTTCTAAATGTGAAGTCTCAAGTTGTGGTGTTTCTATCTGTGGATTTTCTAGTTGTGGAATTTCTAGTTGCAGAGTTTCTAGTTGCGGAGTTTCTAGTTGTGGAGTCTGTAGTGTTGGAGCATCTAGTTGTGGTGTTTCAAGTTGTGGAGTTTCTATTTGTGGAGTTTCTATTTGTCGATTTTCTAGCTGGGGAGTTTCTAGTTGCGGAGTTTCTAGTTGCGGACTTTGTAGCTGTGGAGTTTCTAGTTGCAGAGTTTCTAGTTGTGGAGTTTCTAGTTGTGGAGTATGTAGTTGCGGAGTTTCTAGTTGTGGAGTTTCTACTTGCGGAGTTTCTAGTTGTGGAGTTTGTAGCTGCAGAGTTTCTAGTTGTGGAGTTGGTAGCTGTGGAGTATCTGGTTGTGGATTTTGAAGTTGTAGAGCTCCTAGTTGTGGAGTGTCTAGTTGTGGAGTTTCTAGTTGCGGAGTCTGTAGTTGTGGAGTTTCTAGTTGCTGAGTTTCTATTTGTTGATTTTCTAGCTGTGGAGTTTCTAGTTGCGTAGTTTCTAGTGGCAGAGTTTCTAGTTGCGGACTTTCTAGCGTTGGAGTTTCTAGTTGCGGAGTTTCTAGTTGCAGAGATTCTAGTCGTGGAGTTTCTAGTTGTGGAGTTTGTAGTTGCGGAATTTCTAGTTGCGGAGTTTCTAGTTGTGGAGTTTCTACTTGCGGAGTTTCTAGTTGCAGAGTTTCTAGTTGCGGAGTTTTCTAGTTATGGAGTTTCTAGTTGCGGAGTTTCAAGTTGTTGAGTTCCTAGTTGTGGAGTTTCTAGTTGTGGAGTTTGTAGCTGCAGAGTTTCTAGTTGTGGAGTTGGTAGCTGTGGAGTATCTGGTTGTGGATTTTGAAGTTGTAGAGTTCCTAGTTGTGGAGTGTCTAGTTGTGGAGTTTCTAGTTGCTGAGTTTCTATTTGTTGATTTTCTAGCTGTGGAGTTTCTAGTTGCGTAGTTTCTAGTGTCAGAGTTTCTAGTTGCTGACTTTCTAGCGTAGGAGTTTCTAGTTGCGGAGTTTCTAGTTGCAGAGATTCTAGTCGTGGAGTTTCTAGTTGTGGAGTTTGTAGTTGCGGAATTTCTAGTTGCGGAGCTTCTAGTTGTGAAGTTTCTAGTTGTGGAGTTTTAAGATGCGGAATTGATAGGTGTGGAGTTTCTACTTGTGGAGTTTCTAGTTGTGGAATTTGTAGTTGTGGAGTATCTAGTTGTGGTGTTTCAAGTTGTGGTGCTTCTATCTGTGGAGTTTCTAGTTGTGGAGTCTTTAGTTGTGGAGTTCCTAGTTAGGGAGTTTCTAGTTGTGGAGTGTCTGGCTGAGGAGTTTCTAGTCGTGGAGTTTCTAGTTGTGGAGTTTGTAGTTGCGGAGTTTCTAGTTGTGGAGTTTCTAGTTGTGGAGTTTCTAGTTGTGAAGTTTCTAGTTGTGAAGTTTCAAGATGCGGAACTGATAGGTGTGGAGTTTCTAGTTATGGAGTTTCTAGTTGTCGGGTTTCTAGTTGCGGAGTTTTTGTTGGTGAGTCTCTAATTGTGGAGTTTCTAGTTGTGGAGTTTCTAGTTGTGGAATTTGTAGTTGTGGAGTATCTAGTTGTGGTGTTTCAAGTTGTGGAGTTTCTAGATGTGGAGTTTCTAGTAGCGGAGTTTCTAGTTGGTGAGTTTCTAGTTGCGGTGTTTCTAAATGCGAAGTCTCAAGTTGTGGTGCTTCTATCTGTGGAGTTTCTAGTTGTGAAGTCTTTAGTTGTGGAGTTTCTAGTTGTGGAGTTTCTAGTTGTCGGGTTTGTAGTTGCGGAGTTTTTGTTGTGGAGTCCCAAGTTGTGGAGTCCCTAGTTGTGGAATTTCTAGTTGCAGAGTTTCTAGTTGCGGAGTTTCTAGTTGTGGAGTCTGTAGTTGTGGAGCATCTAGTTGTGGTGTTTCAAGTTATGGAGTTTCTATTTGTGGAGTTTCTATTTGTGGATTTTCTAGCTGGGGAGTTTATAGTTGCGGAGTTTCTAGTTGTGGAGTTTCTAGTTGTGGAGTTTCTAGTTGTGGACTTTCTAGTTGTGGAGTTTCTAGTTCCCGAGTTTCTAGTTGTTGAGTTTCTAGTTGCCGTGTTTCTAAATGCGAAGTCTCAAGTTGTGGTGTTTCTATCTGTGGATTTTCTAGCTGTGGAGTTTCTAGTTGCGGAGTTTCTAGTTGCAGATTTTCTAGTTGCGGAATTTCTAGCTGTGGAGTTTCTAGTTGCGGAGTTTCTAGTTGCAGACTTTCTAGTTGTGGAGTTTCTAGTTGTGGAGTTTTTGATGTGGAGTCCCTGGTTGTGGAGTCTCTAGTTGTGAAGTTTCTAGTTGCAGAGTTTCTAGTTGTGGAGTCTGTAGTTGTGGAGTCTGCAGTTGTGGAGTTTCTAGTTGTGGAGTTTTTAGTTATGGAGTCTCTCGTTGTGGAGTTTCTAGTTGCGAAGTTTCTAGTTGCCGAGTTTCTAGTTGCAAAGTCTAAAGTTGTGGAGTTTCGAGCTGTGGAGTTTCTAGTTGTAGAGTTTCTAGTTGCCGTGTTTCTAAATGCGAAGTCTCAAGTTGTGGTGTTTCTATCTGTGAAGTTTCTAGTTGTAGAGTCTCTAGTTGTGGAGTTTCTAGTTGTGGAGTGTCTAGTTGTGGAGTTTCTGGTTTCGGAGTTTCTAGGTGTTGAGTTTCTAGTTGGAGTTTTAGTTTTCGAGTTTCTAGCTGTAGATTTTCTAGTTGCAGAGTTCCTAGTTGTGGAGTTTCTAGTTGTGGTGTTTCTAGTTGTGGAGTTTCTAGTTGTGGAGTTTGTAGTTGTGGAGTCTCTAGTTGTGGAGTTTCTAGTTAAGGAGTTTCTAGTTGCAGAGTTTCTAGTTGTGGAGTTTCAAGTTGCGGAGTTCTCTAGTTGCGGAGTCTGTAGTTGTGGAGTTTCATGTTGTGGAGTTTCTATTTGTGGATTTTCTAGCTGTGGAGTTTCTAGTTGCGGAGTTTCTAGTTGCAGAGTTTCTAGTTGCGGAATTTCTAGCTGTGGAGTTTGTAGTTGCGGAGTTTCTAGTTGAAGACTTTCTAGTTGTGGAGTTTCTAGTTGTGGAGTTTGTAGTTTTCGGGTTTCTAGTTGCGGAGTTTTTGATGTGGAGTCCCTGGTTGTGGAGTCTCTAGTTGTGAAGTTTCTAGTTGCAGAGTTTCTAGTTGCGGAGTTTCTAGTTGTGGAGTCTGTAGTGTTGGAGTCTGCAGTTGTGGAGTTTCTAGTTGTGGAGTTTTTAGTTATGGAGTCTCTCGTTGTGGAGTTTCTAGTTGTGAAGTTTCTAGTTGCGGAGTTTCTAGTTGTAGAGTTTCTAGTTGTGGAGTTTCTAGTTGTGGAATTTGTAGTTGTGGAGTATCTAGTTGTGGTGTTTCAAGTTGTGGAGTTTCTTGTTATGGAGTTTCTAGTTGCGGAGTTTCTAGTTGGTGAGTTTCTAGTTGCCATATTTCTAAATGCGAAGTCTCAAGTTGTGGTGTTTCTATCTGCGGAGTTTCTAGGTCAAAGTCTCAAGTTGTGGATTTTCTAGCTATGGAGTTTCTAGTTGTGGAGTGTCTAGTTGTGGAGTTTCTAGTTGTGGAGTTTGTAGTTGTGAGGTTCGTAGTTGTGGAGTTTTTAGTTGTGGAGTTTCTAGTTGTGGAGTCTCTAGTTGTGGAGTTTGTAGTTGTGGAGTTTCTAGTTGCGAAGTCTCAAGTTGTGGAGTTTCTAGTTGTGGAGTCTCTAGTTGTGAAGTTTCTAGTTGTGGAGTTTCTAGCTGTGGAGTTACTAGTTGCGGCGTTTCTAGTTGCAGAGTTTCCAGTTGCGGAGTTTTCTAGTTATGGAGTATCTAGTTGCGGAGTTTCAAGTTGTTAAATTCCTAGTTGTGGAGTTTCTTGTTGTGGAGTTTGTAGCTGCGGAGTTTCTAGTTGTGGAGTTGGTAGCTGTGGAGTATCAGGTTGTGGATTTTGAAGTTGTAGAGTTCCTAGTTGTGGAGTGTCTAGTTGTGGAGTTTCTAGTTGCGGAGTCTGCAGTTGTGGAGTTTCTAGTTGCTGAGTTTCTATTTGTTGATTTTCTAGCTGCTGAGTTTCTAGTTGCGTAGTTTCTAGTTGCAGAGTTTCTAGTTGCGGACTTTCTAGCATTGGAGTTTATAGTTGCGGAGTTTCTAGTTGCAGAGTTTCTAGTCGTGGAGTTTCTAGTTGCGGAGTTTGTAGTTGCGGAGTTTCAAGTTGTGGAGTTTCTAGTTGTGGAGTTTCTTGTTGTGAAGTTTCTAGTTGTGGAGTTTCAAGATGCGGAATTGATAGGTGTAGAGTTTCTAGTTGTGGAGTTTCCAGTTGTGGGGTTTCTAGTTGCGGAGTTTTTGTCGTGGAGTCTCTAATTGTGGAGTCTCTAGTTCTGGAGTTTCTAGTTGTGGAATTTGTAGTTGTGGAGTATCTAGTTGTGGTGTTTCAAGTTGTGGAGTTTCTAGTTGTGGAGTTTCTAGTCGGTGAGTTTCTAGTTGCCGTGTTTCTAAATGCGAAGTCTCAAGTTGTGGTGCTTCTATCTGTGGAGTTTCTAGTTGTGGAGTCTTTAGTTGTGGAGTTCCTAGTTGTGGAGTTTCTAGTTGTGGAGTGTCTAGTTGAGGAGTTTCTAGTCGTGAAGTTTCTAGTTGTGGAGTTTCTAGTTGTGGAGCTTCTAGTTGTGAAGTTCCTAGTTGTGGAGTTTCAAAATGCGGAATTGATAGGTGTCGAGTTTCTAGTTATGGAGTTTCTAGTTGTCGGGTTTCTAGTTGCGGAGTTTTTGTTGGGGAGTCTCTAATTGTGGAGTCTCTAGTTGTGGAGTTTCTAGTTGTGGAGTTTCTAGTTGTGGAGTTTCTAGTTGTGGAATTTGTAGTTGTGGAGTATCTAGTTGTGGTGT
Source organism: Rhipicephalus microplus (assembly GCF_043290135.1). Lineage (NCBI taxonomy): Eukaryota > Metazoa > Arthropoda > Arachnida > Ixodida > Ixodidae > Rhipicephalus > Rhipicephalus microplus. The sequence goes on along the minus strand of NC_134707.1, from coordinate 100,637,384 downwards.
TTCAAGTTGTGGAGTTTCTAGATGTGGAGTTTCTAGTTGCGGAGTTTCTAGTTGGTGAGTTTCTAGTTGCGGTGTTTCTAAATGCGAAGTCTCAAGTTGTGGTGCTTCTATCTGTGGAGTTTCTAGTTGTGAAGTCTTTAGTTGTGGAATTTCTAGTTGTGGAGTTTCTAGTTGTGGAGTTTCTAGTTGTGCAGTGTCTAGTTGAGGAGTTCCTAGTTGTGGAGTTTCAGATTGAGGAGTTTCTAGTTGTAGGGTTTGTAGTTGCGGAGTTTTTGTTGTGGAGTCCCAAGTTGTGGAGTCCCTAGTTGTGGAATTTCTAGTTGCAGAGTTTCTAGTTGCGGAGTTTCTAGTTGTGGAGTCTGTAGTGTTGGAGCATCTAGTTGTGGTGTTTCAAGTTGTGGAGTTTCTATTTGTGGAGTTTCTATTTGTCGATTTTCTAGCTGGGGAGTTTCTAGTTGCGGAGTTTCTAGTTGCGGACTTTGTAGCTGTGGAGTTTCTAGTTGCGGAGTTTCTAGTTGCAGAGTTTCTAGTTGTGGAGTTTCTAGTTGTGGAGTATGTAGTTGCGGAGTTTCTAGTTGTGGAGTTTCTACTTGCGGAGTTTCTAGTTGCAGAGTTTCTAGTTGCGGAGTTTTCTAGTTATGGAGTTTCTAGTTGCGGAGTTTCAAGTTGTTGAGTTCCTAGTTGTGGAGTTTCTAGTTGTGGAGTTTGTAGCTGCAGAGTTTCTAGTTGTGGAGTTGGTAGCTGTGGAGTATCTGGTTGTGGATTTTGAAGTTGTAGAGCTCCTAGTTGTGGAGTGTCTAGTTGTGGAGTTTCTAGTTGCGGAGTCTGTAGTTGTGGAGTTTCTAGTTGCTGAGTTTCTATTTGTTGATTTTCTAGCTGTGGAGTTTCTAGTTGCGTAGTTTCTAGTGGCAGAGTTTCTAGTTGCGGACTTTCTAGCGTTGGAGTTTCTAGTTGCGGAGTTTCTAGTTGCAGAGATTCTAGTCGTGGAGTTTCTAGTTGTGGAGATTGTAGTTGCGGAATTTCTAGTTGTGGAGTTTCTAGTTGTGGAATTTGTAGTTGTGGAGTATCTAGTTGTGGTGTTTCAAGTTGTGGAGTTTCTAGATGTGGAGTTTCTAGTTGCGGAGTTTCTAGTTGGTGAGTTTCTAGTTGCGGTGTTTCTAAATGCGAAGTCTCAAGTTGTGGTGCTTCTAACTGTGGAGTTTCTAGTTGTGAAGTCTTTAGTTGTGGAGTTTCTAGTTGTGGAGTTTCTAGTTGTGCAGTGTCTAGTTGAGGAGTTCCTAGTTGTGGAGTTTCAGATTGTGGAGTTTCTAGTTGTAGGGTTTGTAGTTGCGGAGTTTTTGTTGTGGAGTCCCAAGTTGTGGAGTCCCTAGTTGTGGAATTTCTAGTTGCAGAGTTTCTAGTTGCGGAGTTTCTAGTTGTGGAGTCTGTAGTTTTGGAGCATCTAGTTGTGGTGTTTCAAGTTGTGGAGTTTCTATTTGTGGAGTTTCTATTTGTGGATTTTCTAGCTGGGGAGTTTCTAGTTGCGGAGTTTCTAGTTGCAGAGTTTCTAGTTGCGGAGTTTCTAGTTGCAGAGTTTCTAGTTGTGGAGTTTCTAGTTGTTGAGTTTGTAGTTGCGGAGTTTCTAGTTGTGGAGTTTCTAGTTGTGGAGTTTCTAGTTGTGGACTTTCTAGTTGTGGAGTTTCTAGTTCCCGAGTTTCTAGTTGTTGAGTTTCTAGTTGCCGTGTTTCTAAATGTGAAGTCTCAAGTTGTGGTGTTTCTATCTGTGGAATTTCTAGCTGTGGAGTTTCTAGTTGCGGAGTTTCTAGTTGCAGATTTTCTAGTTGCGGAATTTCTAGCTGTGGAGTTTCTAGTTGCGGAGTTTCTAGTTGCAGACTTTCTAGTTGTTGAGTTTCTAGTTGTGGAGTTTTTGATGTGGAGTCCCTGGTTGTGGAGTCTCTAGTTGTGAAGTTTCTAGTTGCAGAGTTTCTAGTTGCGGAGTTTCTAGTTGTGGAGTCTGTAGTTGTGGAGTCTGCAGTTGTGCAGTTTCTAGTTGTGGATTTTTTAGTTATGGAGTCTCTCGTTGTGGAGTTTCTAGTTGCGAAGTTTCTAGTTGCCGAGTTTCTAGTTGCAAAGTCTAAAGTTGTGGAGTTTCGAGCTGTGGAGTTTCTAGTTGTAGAGTTTCTAGTTGTAGAGTTTCTAGTTGCCGTGTTTCTAAATGCGAAGTCTCAAGTTGTGGTGTTTTTATCTGTGCAGTTTCTAGTTGTAGAGTCTCTAGTTGTGGAGTTTCTAGTTGTGGAGTTTCTAGTTGTGGAGTGTCTAGTTGTGGAGTTTCTGGTTTCGGAGTTTCTAGGTGTTGAGTTTCTAGTTGGAGTTTTAGTTTTTTGAGTTTCTAGCTTTAGATTTTCTAGTTGCAGAGTTCCTAGTTGTGGAGTTTCTAGTTGTGGCGTTTCTAGTTGTTGAAATTATAGCTGTGGAGTTTCTACTTACGGAATCTCTAGTCATGGAGTTTCTAGTTGTGGAGTTTTTCGTTGTGGAGTTTCCTGTTGTGGAGTTTCTAGTTGTGAAGTTTCTATTTGCGGATTTTCTAGTTGCGGAGTTTCGTGTTGCAGAGCTTCAAGTTGTGGAGTTTCTAGTTGCGGAGTCTATAGTTGTGGAGTTTCTAGTTGTGGAGTTTCTAGCTGTGGAGTTTCTAGTTGCTGTGTCTCTAGTTGTGCAGACTCTAGTTGTGGAGTCTCTAGTTCTGAAGTTTCTAGTTGTGGAGTTTATAGTTGTGGAGTTTCTAGCTGTGGAGTTTCTAGTTGCAGAGTTTATAGTTGTGGCGTTTCTAGCTGTGGAGTTTCTATTTGCGGAGTTTCTAGTTGCGGAGTTACTAGTCGTGGAGTTTCTAGTGTTCGAGTTTCTAGTTGTGGAGTTTTTAGTTGCAGAGTTTTCTAGTTGCGGAGTCTCTAGTTGTGGAGTTTCTAGTTGCCGAGTTTCTAGCTGTGGAGTTTCTAGTTGCAGAGTCTCTAGTTGTGCAGGCTCTAGTTGGGGAGTCTCTAGTTCCGGAGTTTCTAGTTGTGAAGTTTATAGTTGCAGTGTTTCTAGTTGCGAACTTTCTAGCTGTGGAGTTTATACTTACGGAGTTTCTAGTGGCAGAGTTTCTAGTTGTGGAGTTTCTATTTGTGAAGTTTGTAGGTGCGGAGTTTTTAGTTGTGGAGTTTCTAGTTGTGGAGTTGCTAGTTGTCGGGTTTGTAGTTGCGGAGTTATTGTTGTCGAGTCCCTAGTTGTGGAGTCTCTAGTTGTGGAGTTTCTAGTTGCAGAGTTTCTAGTTGTCGAGTTTCTAGTTGTGGAGTCTGTAGTTTTGGAGCATCTAGTTGTGGTGTTTCAAGTTGTGGAGTTTTTAGTGGTGGAGTTTCTAGTTGTGGAGTTTCTAGTTGTGGAGTTTCTAGTTGTGGAGTTTGTAGTTGTGAGGTTCGTAGTTGTGGAGTTTCTAGTTGTGGAGTTTCTATTTGTGGTGTCTCTAGTTGTGGAGTTTCTAGTTGTGGAGTTTCTAGTTGCGAAGTCTCAAGTTGTGGAGTTTCTAGTTGTGCAGTTTCTAGTTGTGGAGTTTGTAGTTGTGAGGTTCGTAGTTGTGGAGTTTCTAGTTGTGGAGTTTCAAGTTGCGAACTCTCAAGTTGTGGAGTTTCTAATTGTGGAGTTTCTAGTTGGGGGTTTGTAGTTGTGGGGTTTGTAGTTGTGGAGTTTCTAGTTGTGGAGTCTGTAGTTGTGAAGTTTCTAGTTATGGAGTTTCTAGCTGTGGAGTTTCTAGTTGCAGAGTTTCTAGTTGCGGAGTTTCAAGTTGTTGAGTTCCTAGTTGTGGAGTTTCTAGTTGTGGAGTTTGTAGCCTCGGAGTTTCTAGTTGTGAAGTTGGTAGCTGTGGAGTATCTGGTTGTGGATTTTGAAGTTGTAGAGTTCCTAGTTGTGGAGTGTCTAGTTGTGGGGTTTCTAGTTGTGGAGTCTCTAGTTGTGGAGTTTCTAGTTAAGGAGTTTCTAGTTGCAGAGTTTCTAGTTGTGGAGTTTCTAGTTGTGGAGTTTCAAGTTGCGGAGTTCTCTAGTTGCGGAGTCCGTAGTTGTGGAGTTTCATGTTGTGGAGTTTCTATTTGTGGATTTTCTAGCTGTGGAGTTTCTAGTTGCGGAGTTTCTAGCTGTGGAGTTTCTAGTTGCGGAGTTTCTAGTTGAAGACTTTCTAGTTGTGGAGTTTATAGTTGTGGAGTTTGTAGTTGTCGGGTTTCTAGTTGCGGAGTTTTTGATGTGGAGTCCCTGGTTGTGGAGTCTCTAGTTGTGAAGTTTCTAGTTGCAGAGTTTCTAGATGCGGAGTTTCTAGTTGTGGAGTCTGTAGTTGTGGAGTGTGCAGTTGTGGAGTTTCTAGTTGTGGAGTTTTTAGTTATGGAGTCTCTCGTTGTGGAGTTTCTAGTTGTGAAGTTTCTAGTTGCCGAGTTTCTAGTTGCAAAGTCTAAAGTTGTGGAGTTTCGGGCTGTGGAGTTTCTGGTTGCGGAGTTTCTAGTTGTAGAGTTTCTAGTTGTGGAGTTTTTAGTTGTGGAATTTGTAGTTGTGGAGTATCTAGTTGTGGTGTTTCAAGTTGTGGAGTTTCTTGTTATTGAGTTTCTAGTTGCGGAGTTTCTAGTTGGTGAGTTTCTAGTTGCCATATTTCTAAATGCGAAGTCTCAAGTTGTGGTGTTTCTATCTGTGGAGTTTCTAGTTGCAAAGTCTCAAGTTGTGGATTTTCTAGCTATGGAGTTTCTAGTTGTGGAGTGTCTAGTTGTGGAGTTTCTAGTTGTGGAGTTTGTAGTTGTGAGGTTCGTAGATGTGGAGTTCTTAGTTGTGGAGTTTCTAGTTGTGGAGTCTCTAGTTGTGGAGTTTCTAGTTGTGGAGTTTCTAGTTGCGAAGTCTCAAGTTGTGGAGTTTCTAGTTGTGGAGTCTCTAGTTGTGAAGTTTCTAGTTATGGAGTTTCTAGCTGTGGAGTTACTAGTTGCGGAGTTTCTAGTTGCAGAGTTTCCAGTTGCGGAGTTTTCTAGTTATGGAGTTTCTAGTTGCGGAGTTTCAAGTTGTTAAATTCCTAGTTGTGGAGTTTCTAGTTGTGGAGTTTGTAGCTGCGGAGTTTCTAGTTGTGGAGTTGGTAGCTGGGGTGTATCTGGTCGTGGATTTTGAAGTTGTAGAGTTCCTAGTTGTGGAGTGTCTAGTTGTGGAGTTTCTAGTTGCGGAGTCTGTAGTTGTGGAGTTTCTAGTTGCTGAGTTTCTATTTGTTGATTTTCTAGCTGTGGAGTTTCTAGTTGCGTAGTTTCTAGTTGCAGAGTTTCTAGTTGCGGACTTTCTAGCATTGGAGTTTCTAGTTGCGGAGTTTCTAGTTGCAGAGTTTCTAGTCGTGGAGTTTCTAGTTGTGGAGTTTGTAGTTGCGGAGTTTCTAGTTGTGGAGTTTCTAGTTGTGGAGTTTCTTGTTGTGAAGTTTCTAGTTGTGGAGTTTCAAGATGCGGAATTGATAGGTGTGGAGTTTCTAGTTGGGGAGTTTCTAGTTGCGGGGTTTCTAGTTGTGGAGTTTTTGTCGTGGAGTCTCTAATTGTGGAGTCTCTAGTTGTGGAGTTTCTAGTTCTGGAGTTTCTAGTTGTGGAGTTTCTAGTTGTGGAATTTGTAGTTGTGGAGTATCTAGTTGTGGTGTTTCAAGTTGTGGAGTTTCTAGTTGTGGAGTTTCTAGTTGCGGAGTTTCTAGTTGGTGAGTTTCTAGTTGCCGTGTTTCTAAATGCGAAGTATCAAGTTGTGGTGCTTCTATCTGTGGAGTTTCTAGTTGTGAAGTCTTTAGTTGTGGAGTTCCTAGTTGTGGAGTTTCTAGTTGTGGAGTGTCTAGTTGAGGAGTTCCTAGTTGTGGAGTTTCTAGTTGTAGAGTTTCTAGTTGTCGGGTTTGTAGTTGCGGAGTTTTTGTTGTGGAGTCCCTAGTTGTGGAATTTCTAGTCGCAGAGTTTCTAGTTGCGGAGTTTCTAGTTGTGGAATCTGTAGTTGTGGAGCATCTAGTTGTGGTGTTTCAAGTTGTGGAGTTTCTATTTGTGGATTTTCTAGCTGTGGAGTTTCTAGTTGCGGAGTTTCTAGTTGCAGTTTCTAGTTGCGGACTTTGTAGCTGTGGAGTTTCTTGTTGCGGAGTTTCAAGTTGTTGAGTTCCTAGTTGTGGAGTTTCAAGTTGTGGAGTTTGTAGCTGCAGAGTTTCTAGTTGTGGAGTTGGTAGCTGTGGAGTATCTGGTTGTGGATTTTGAAGTTGTAGAGTTCCTAGTGTTGGAGTGTCTAGTTGTGGAGTTTCTAGTTGCGGAGTCTGTAGTTGTGGAGTTTCTAGTTGTGGAGTTTGTAGTTGCGGAGTCTCTAGTTGTGGAGTTTCTAGTTGCGTAGTTTCTAGTGGCAGAGTTTCTAGTTGCGGACTTTCTAGCGTTGGAGTTTCTAGTTGCGGAGTTTCTAGTTGCAGAGATTCTAGTCGTGGAGTTTCTAGTTGTGGAGTTTGTAGTTGCGGAATTTCTAGTTGTGGAGCTTCTAGTTGTGAAGTTTCTTGTTGTGGAGTTTCAAGGTGCGGAATTGATAGGTGTGGAGTTTCTAGTTGTGGAGTTTCTAGTTGTGGAATTTGTAGTTGTGGAGTATCTAGTTGTGGTGTTTCAAGTTGTGGTGCTTCTATCTGTGGAGTTTCTAGTTGTGGAGTCTTTAGTTGTGGAGTTCCTAGTTATGGAGTTTCTAGTTGTGTAGTGTCTGGTTGAGGAGTTTCTAGTCGTGGAGTTTCTAGTTGTGGAGTTTGTAGTTGCGGAGTTTCTAGTTGTGGAGTTTCTAGTTGTGGAGTTTCTAGTTGTGGAGTTTCAAGATGCGGGACTGATAGGTGTGGAGTTTCTAGTTATGGAGTTTCTAGTTGTCGGGTTTCTAGTTGCGGAGTTTTTGTTGGGGAGTCTCTAATTGGGGAGTCTCTAGTTGTGGAGTTTCTAGTTGTGGAATTTGTAGTTGTGGAGTATCTAGTTGCGGAGTTTCTAGTTGGTGAGTTTCCAGTTGCGGTGTTTCTAAATGCGAAGTCTCAAGTTGTGGTGCTTCTATCTGTGGAGTTTCTAGTTGTGAAGTCTTTAGTTGTGGAGTTTCTAGTTGTGGAGTTTCTAGTTGTGCAGTGTCTAGTTGAGGAGTTCCTAGTTGTGGAGTTTCAGATTGTGGAGTTTCTAGTTGTAGGGTTTGTAGTTGCGGAGTTTTTGTTGTGGAGTCCCAAGTTGTGGAGTCCCTAGTTGTGGAATTTCTAGTTGCAGAGTTTCTAGTTGCGGAGTTTCTTGTTGTGGAGTCTGTAGTTGTGGAGCATCTAGTTGTTGTGTTTCAAGTTGTGGAGTTTCTATTTGTGGAGTTTCTATTTGTGGATTTTCTAGCTGGGGAGTTTCTAGTTGCGGAGTTTCTAGTTGCAGAGTTTCTAGTTGCGGACTTTGTAGCTATGGAGTTTTTAGTTGCGGAGTTTCTAGTTGCAGAGTTTCTAGTTGTGGAGTTTCTAGTTGTTGAGTTTGTAGTTGCGGAGTTTCTAGTTGTGGAGTTTCTAGTTGTGGAGTTTCTAGTTGTGGACTTTCTAGTTGTGGAGTTTCTAGTTCCCGAGTTTCTAGTTGTTGAGTTTCTAGTTGCCGTGTTTCTAAATGTGAAGTCTCAAGTTGTGGTGTTTCTATCTGTGGATTTTCTAGCTGTGGAGTTTCTAGTTGCGGAGTTTCTAGTTGCAGATTTTCTAGTTGCGGAATTTCTAGCTGTGGAGTTTCTAGTTGCGGAGTTTCTAGTTGCAGACTTTCTAGTTGTGGAGTTTCTAGTTGTGGAGTTTTTGATGTGGAGTCCCTGGTTGTGGATTCTCTAGTTGTGAAGTTTCTAGTTGCAGAGTTTCTAGTTGCGGAGTTTCTAGTTGTGGAGTCTGTAGTTGTGGAGTCTGCAGTTGTGGAGTTTCTAGTTGTGGAGTTTTTAGTTATGGAGTCTCTCGTTGTGGAGTTTCTAGTTGCGAAGTTTCTAGTTGCCGAGTTTCGAGTTGCAAAGTCTAAAGATGTGGAGTTTCGAGCTGTGTAGTTTCTAGTTGTAGAGTTTCTAGTTGTAGAGTTTCTAGTTGCCGTGTTTCTAAATGCGAAGTCTCAAGTTGTGGTGTTTCTATCTGTGCAGTTTCTAGTTGTAGAGTCTCTAGTTGTGGAGTTTCTAGTTGTGGAGTTTCTAGTTATGAAGTGTCTAGTTGTGGAGTTTCTGGTTTCGGAGTTTCTAGGTGTTGAGTTTCTAGTTGGAGTTTTAGTTTTCGAGTTTCTAGCTTTAGATTTTCTAGTTGCAGAGTTCTTCGTTGTGGAGTTTCTAGTTGTGGCGTTTGTAGTTGTTGAAATATAGCTGTGGAGTTTCTACTTATGGAATCTCTAGTCATGGAGTTTCTAGTTGTGGAGTTTTTAGTTGTGGAGTTTCCTGTTGTGGAGTTTCTAGTTGTGAAGTTTCTATTTGCGGATTTTCTAGTGGCGGATTTTCTAGCTGCGGAGCTTCTAGTTGTGTAGTTTCTAGTTGCGAAGTTTCTACTTGAGTTTATAGTTGTGGAATTTTTAGTTGCAGAGTTTCGTGTTGCAGAGCTTCAAGTTGTGCAGGCTCTAGTTGTGGAGTCTCTAGTTCTGAAGTTTCTAGTTGTGGAGTTTATAGTTGTGGAGTTTCTAGCTGTGGAGTTTCTAGTTGCAGAGTTTATAGTTGTGGCGTTTCTAGCTGTGGAGTTTCTATTTGCGGAGTTTTTAGTTGCGGAGTTACTAGTCGTGGAGTTTCTAGTGTTCGAGTTTCTAGTTGTGGAGTTTTTAGTTGCAGAGTTTTCTAGTTGCGGAGTCTCTAGTTGTGGAGTTTCTAGTTGCCGAGTTTCTAGCTGTGGAGTTTCTAGTTGCAGAGTCTCTAGTTGGGCAGGCTCTAGTTGGGGAGTCTCTAGTTCCGGAGTTTCTAGTTGTGAAGTTTATAGTTGCAGTGTTTCTAGTTGCAAACTTTCTAGCTGTGGAGTTTCTACTTACGGAGTTTCTAGTGGCAGAGTTTCTAGTTGTGGAGTTTCTATTTGTGAAGTTTGTAAGTGCGGAGTTTTTAGTTGTGGAGTTTCTAGTTGTGGAGTTGCTAGTTGTCGGGTTTGTAGTTGCGGAGTTATTGTTGTCGAGTCCCTAGTTGTGGAGTCTCTAGTTGTGGAGTTTCTAGTTGCAGAGTTTCTAGTTGTCGAGTTTCTAGTTGTGGAGTCTGTAGTTTTGGAGCATCTAGTTGTGGTGTTTCAAGTTGTGGAGTTTTTAGTTGTGGAGTTTCTAGTTGTGGAGTTTCTAGTTGTTGAGTTTCTGGTTGCCGAGTTTCTAGTTGCAAAGTCTCAAGTTGTGGATTTTTTAGCGGTGGAGTTTCTAGTTGTGGAGTTTCTAGTTGTGGAGTTTCTAGTTGTGGAGTTTGTAGTTGTGAGGTTCGTAGTTGTGGAGTTTCTAGTTGTGGAGTTTCTATTTGTGGTGTCTCTAGTTGTGGAGTTTCTAGTTGTGGAGTTTCTAGTTGCGAAGTCTCAAGTTGTGGAGTTTCTAGTTGTGGAGTTTCTAGTTGTGGAGTTTGTAGTTGTGAGGTTCGTAGTTGTGGAGTTTCTAGTTGTGGAGTTTCTAGTTGTGGTGTCTCTAGTTGTGGAGTTTCTAGTTGTGGAGTTTCTAGTTGCGAACTCTCAAGTTGTGGAGTTTCTAATTGTGGAGTTTCTAGTTGGGGGTTTGTAGTTGTGGGGTTTGTAGTTGTGGAGTTTCTAGTTGTGGAGTCTGTAGTTGTGAAGTTTCTAGTTATGGAGTTTCTAGCTGTGGAGTTTCTAGTTGCAGAGTTTCTATTTGCGGAGTTTTGTAGTTATTGAGTTTCTAGTTGCGGAGTTTCAAGTTGTTGAGTTCCTAGTTGTGGAGTTTCTAGTTGTGGAGTTTGTAGCGTCGGAGTTTCTAGTTGTGAAGTTGGTAGCTGTGGAGTATCTGGTTGTGGATTTTGAAGTTGTAGAGTTCCTAGTTGTGGAGTGTCTAGTTGTGGGGTTTCTAGTTGTGGAGTCTCTAGTTGTGGAGTTTCTAGTTAAGGAGTTTCTAGTTGCAGAGTTTCTAGTTGTGGAGTTTCTAGTTGTGGAGTTTCAAGTTGCGGAGTTCTCTAGTTGCGGAGTCTGTAGTTGTGGAGTTTCATGTTGTGGAGTTTCTATTTGTGGATTTTCTAGCTGTGGAGTTTCTAGTTGCGGAGTTTCTAGTTGCAGAGTTTCTAGTTGCGGAATTTCCAGCTGTGGAGTTTCTAGTTGCGGAGTTTCTAGTTGAAGACTTTCTAGTTGTGGAGTTTCTAGTTGTGGAGTTTGTAGTTGTCGGGTTTCTAGTTGCGGAGTTTTTGATGTGGAGTCCCTGGTTGTGGAGTCTCTAGTTGTGAAGTTTCTAGTTGCAGAGTTTCTAGTTGCGGAGTTTCTAGTTGTGGAGTTTTTAGCTATGGAGTCTCTCGTTGCGGAGTTTCTAGTTGTGAAGTTTCTAGTTGCCGAGTTTCTAGTTGCAAAGTCTAAAGTTGTGGAGTTTCGGGCTGTGGAGTTTCTAGTTACGGAGTTTCTAGTTGTAGAGTTTCTAGTTGTGGAGTTTCTAGTTGTGGAATTTGTAGTTGTGGAGTATCTAGTTGTGGTGTTTCAAGCTGTGGAGTTTCTTGTTATGGAGTTTCTAGTTGCGGAGTTTCTAGTTGGTGAGTTTCTAGTTGCCATATTTCTAAATGCGAAGTCTAAAGTTGTGGTGTTTCTATCTGTGGAGTTTCTAGTTGCAAAGTCTCAAGTTGTGGATTTTCTAGCTATGGAGTTTCTAGTTGTGGAGTGTCTAGTTGTGGAGTTTCTAGTTGTGGAGTTTCTAGTTGTGAGGTTCGTAGTTGTGGAGTTTTTAGTTGTGGAGTTTCTAGTTGTGGAGTCTCTAGTTGTGGAGTTTCTAGTTGTGGAGTTTCTAGTTGCGAAGTCTCAAGTTGTGGAGTTTCTAGTTGTGGAGTCTCTAGTTGTGAAGTTTCTAGTTATGGAGTTTCTAGCTGTGGAGTTACTAGTTGCGGAGTTTCTAGTTGCAGAGTTTCCAGTTGCGGAGTTTTCTAGTTATGGAGTTTCTAGTTGCGGAGTTTCAAGTTGTTTAATTCCTAGTTGTGGAGTTTCTAGTTGTGGAGTTTGCAGCTGCGGAGTTTCTAGTTGTGGAGTTGGTAGCTGTGGTGTATCTGGTTGTGGATTTTGAAGTTGTAGAGTTCCTAGTTGTGGAGTGTCTAGTTGTGGAGTTTCTAGTTGCGGAGTCTGTAGTTGCAGAGTTTCTAGTTGCGGACTTTCTAGCATTGGAGTTTCTAGTTGCGGAGTTTCTAGTTGCAGAGTTTCTAGTCGTGGAGTTTCTAGTTGTGGAGTTTGTAGTTGCGGAGTTTCTAGTTGTGGAGTTTCTAGTTGTGGAGTTTCTTGTTGTGAAGTTTCTAGTTGTGGAGTTTCAAGATGCGGAATTGATAGGTGTGGAGTTTCTAGTTGTGGAGTTTCTAGTTGCGGGGTTTCTAGTTGTGGAGTTTTTGTCGTGGAGTCTCTAATTGTGGAGTCTCTAGTTGTGGAGTTTCTAGTTCTGGAGTTTCTAGTTGTGGAGTTTCTAGTTGTGGAGTTTCTAGTTGGTGAGTTTCTAGTTGCCGTGTTTCTAAATGCGAAGTCTCAAGTTGTGGTGCTTCTATCTGTGGAGTTTCTAGTTGTGGAGTTCCTAGTTGTGGAGTTTCTAGTTGTGGAGTGTCTAGTTGAGGAGTTTCTAGTCGTGGAGTTTCTAGTTGTGGAGTTTCTAGTTGTGGAGTTTCTAGTTGTGAAGTTTCTAGTTGTGGAGTTTCAAGATGCGGAATTGATAGGTGTCGAGTTTCTAGTTATGGAGTTTCTAGTTGTCGGGTTTCTAGTTGCGGAGTTTTTGTTGGGGAGTCTCTAATTGTGGAGTCTCTAGTTGTGGAGTTTCTAGTTGTGGAGTTTCTAGTTGTGGAATTTGTAGTTGTGGAGTATCTAGTTGTGGTGTTTCAATTTGTGGAGTTTCTAGTTGTGGAGTTTCTAATTGCGGAGTTTCTAGTTGGTGAGTTTCTAGTTGCCGTGTTTCTAAATGCGAAGTATCAAGTTGTGGTGCTTCTATCTGTGGAGTTTCTAGTTGTGAAGTCTTTAGTTGTGGTGTTTCAAGTTGTGGAGTTTCTATTTGTGGATTTTCTAGCTGTGGAGTTTCTAGTTGCGGAGTTTCTAGTTGCAGAGTTTCTAGTTGCGGACTTTGTAGCTGTGGAGTTTCTTGTTGCGGAGTTTCTAGTTGCAGAGTTTCTTGTTTTGGAGTTTCTAGTTGTGGAGTTTGTAGTTGCGGAGTCTCTAGTTGTGGAGTTTTTACTTGCGGAGTTTCTAGTTGCAGAGTTTCTAGTTGCGGAGTTTTCTAGTTATGGAGTTTCTGGTTGCGGAGTTTCAAGTTGTTGAGTTCCTAGTTGTGGAGTTTCAAGTTGTGGAGTTTGTAGCTGCAGAGTTTCTAGTTGTGGAGTTGGTAGCTGTGGAGTATCTGGTTGTGGATTTTGAAGTTGTAGAGTTCCTAGTTGTGGAGTGTCTAGTTGTGGAGTTTCTAGTTGCGGAGTCTGTAGTTGTGGAGTTTCTAGTTGCTGAGTTTCTATTTGTTGATTTTCTAGCTGTGGAGTTTCTAGTTGCGTAGTTTCTAGTGGCAGAGTTTCTAGTTGCGGGCTTTCTAGCGTTGGAGTTTCTAGTTGCGGAGTTTCTAGTTGCAGAGATTCTAGTCGTGGAGTTTCTAGTTGTGGAGTTTGTAGTTGCGGAATTTCTAGTTGTGGAGCTTCTAGTTGTGAAGTTTCTAGTTGTGGAGTTTCAAGATGCGGAATTGATAGGTGTGGAGTTTCTAGTTGTGGAGTTTCCTGTTGTGGAATTTGTAGTTGTGGAGTATCTAGTTGTGGTGTTTCAAGTTGTGGTGCTTCTATCTGTGGAGTTTCTAGTTGTGGAGTCTTTAGTTGTGGAGTTCCTAGTTATGGAGTTTCTAGTTGTGTAGTGTCTGGTTGAGGAGTTTCTAGTCGTGGAGTTTCTAGTTGTGGAGTTTGTAGTTGCGGAGTTTCTAGTTGTGGAGTTTCTAGTTGTGGAGTTTCTAGTTGTGAAGTTCCTAGTTGTGGAGTTTCAAGATGCGGGACTGATAGGTGTGGAGTTTCTAGTTATGGAGTTTCTAGTTGTCGGGTTTCTAGTTGCGGAGTTTTTGTTGGGGAGTCTCTTATTGTGGAGTCTCTAGTTGTGGAGTTTCTAGTTGCGGAATTTGTAGTTGTGGAGTATCTAGTTGTGGTGTTTCAAGTTGTGGAGTTTCTAGATGTGGAGTTTCTATTTGCGGAGTTTCTAGTTGGTGAGTTTCTAGTTGTGGTGTTTCTAAATGCGAAGTCTCAAGTTGTGGTGCTTCTATCTGTGGAGTTTCTAGTTGTGAAGTCTTTAGTTGTGGAGTTTCTAGTTGTGGAGTTTCTAGTTGTGCAGTGTCTAGTTGAGGAGTTCCTAGTTGTGGAGTTTCAGATTGTGGAGTTTCTAGTTGTAGGGTTTGTAGTTGCGGAGTTTTTGTTGTGGAGTCCCAAGTTGTGGAGTCCCTAGTTGTGGAATTTCTAGTTGCAGACTTTCTAGTTGCGGAGTTTCTAGTTGTGGAGTCTGTAGTTGTGGAGCATCTAGTTGTGGTGTTTCAAGTTGTGGAGTTTCTATTTGTGGATTTTTTAGCTGGGGAGTTTCTAGTTGCGGAGTTTCTAGTTGCAGAGTTTCTAGTTGCGGACTTTGTAGCTATGGAGTTTTTAGTTGCGGAGTTTCTAGTTGCAGAGTTTGTAGTTGTGGAGTTTCTAGTTGTTGAGTTTGTAGTTGCGGAGTTTCTAGTTGTGGAGTTTCTAGTTGTGGAGTTTCTAGTTGTGGACTTTCTAGTTGTGGAGTTTCTAGTTCCCGAGTTTCTAGTTGTTGAGTTTCTAGTTGCCGTGTTTCTAAATGTGAAGTCTCAAGTTGTGGTGTTTCTATCTGTGGATTTTCTAGCTGTGGAGTTTCTAGTTGCGGAGTTTCTAGTTGCAGATTTTCTAGTTGCGGAATTTCTAGCTGTGGAGTTTCTAGTTGCGGAGTTTCTAGTTGCAGACTTTCTAGTTGTGGAGTTTCTAGTTGTGGAGTTTTTGATGTGGAGTCCCTGGTTGTGGAGTCTCTAGTTGTGAAGTTTCTAGTTGCAGAGTTTCTAGTTGCGGAGTTTCTAGTTGTGGAGTCTGTAGTTGTGGAGTCTGCAGTTGTGGAGTTTCTAGTTGTGGAGTTTTTAGTTATGGAGTCTCTCGTTGTGGAGTTTCTAGTTGCGAAGTTTCTAGTTGCCGAGTTTCGAGTTGCAAAGTCTAAAGTTGTGGAGTTTCGAGCTGTGGAGTTTCTAGTTGTAGAGTTTCTAGTTGTAGAGTTTCTAGTTTCCGTGTTTCTAAATGCGAAGTCTCAAGTTGTGGTGTTTCTATCTGTGCAGTTTCTAGTTGTAGAGTCTCTAGTTGTGGAGTTTCTAGTTGTGGAGTTTCTAGTTGTGGAGTGTCTAGTTGTGGAGTTTCTGGTTTCGGAGTTTCAAGGTGTTGAGTTTCTAGTTGGAGTTTTAGTTTTCGAGTTTCTAGCTTTAGATTTTCTAGTTGCAGAGTTCTTCGTTGTGGAGTTTCTAGTTGTGGCGTTTCAGTTGTTGAAATTATAGCTGTGGAGTTTCTACTTATGGAATCTCTAGTCATGGAGTTTCTAGTTGTGGAGTTTTTAGTTGTGGAGTTTCCTGTTGTGGAGTTTCTAGTTGTGAAGTTTTTATTTGCGGATTTTCTAGTGGCGGAGTTTCTAGCTGCGGAGCTTCTAGTTGTGTAGTTTCTAGTTGCGAAGTTTCTACTTGAGTTTCTAGTCGTGGAGTTTCTAGTGTTCGAGTTTCTAGTTGTGGAGTTTTTAGTTGCAGAGTTTTCTAGTTCCGGAGTCTCTAGTTGTGGAGTTTCTAGTTGCCGAGTTTCTAGCTGTGGAGTTTCTGGTTGCAGAGTCTCTAGTTGTGCAGGCTCTAGTTGGGGAGTCTCTAGTTCCCGTGTTTCTAGTTGTGGAGTTTATAGTTGCAGAGTTTCTAGTTGCGAACTTTCTAGCTGTGGAGTTTCTACTTACGGAGTTTCTAGTGGCAGAGTTTCTAGTAGTGGAGTTTCTATTTGTGAAGTTTGTAAGTGCGGAGTTTTTAGTTGTGGAGTTTCTAGTTGTGGAGTTGCTAGTTGTCGGGTTTGTAGTTGCGGAGTTATTGTTGACGAGTCCCTAGTTGTGGAGTCTCTAGTTGCGGAGTTTCTAGTTGTCGAGTTTCTAGTTGTGGAGTTTCTAGTTGTGAAGTTTCTAGTTGTGGAGTTTCAAGATGCTGAATTGATAGGTGTGGATTTTCTAGTTGTGGAGTTTCTAGTTGTCGGGTTTCTAGTTGCGCAGTTTTTGTTGTGAAGTCTCTAATTGTGGAGTCTATAGTTGTGGAGTTTCTAGTTTTGGAGTTTCTAGTTGTAGAATTTGTAGTTGTGGAGTATCTAGTTGTGGTGTTTCAAGTTGAGGAGTTTCTAGTTGTGGAGTTTCTAGTTGTGGAGTTTCTAGTTGGTGAGTTTCTAGTGTCCGTGTTTCTAAAAGCGAAGTCTCAAGTTGTGGTGCTTCTATCTGTGGAGTTTCTAGTTGTGGAGTCTTTAGTTGTGGAGTGCCTAGTTGTGGAGTTTCTAGTTGTGGAGTGTCTAGTTGAGGAGTTTCTAGTCGTGGAGTTTCTAGTTGTGGAGTTTGTAGTTGCGGAGTTTCTAGTTGTGGAGTTTCTAGTTGCGGAGTTTCTAGTTGTGAAGTCTCTAGTTGTGGAGTTTCAAGATGCGGAATTGATAGGTGTGGAGTTTCTAGTTATGGAGTTTCTAGTTGTTGGGTTTCTAGTTGCGGAGTTTTTGTTGGGGAGTCTCTAATTGTGGAGTCTCTAGTTGTGGAGTTTCTAGTTGTGGAGTTTCTAGTTGTGTAATTTGTAGTTGTGGAGTATCTAGTTGTGGTGTTTCAAGTTGTGGAGTTTCTAGTTGTGGAGTTTCTAGTTGCGGAGTTTCTAGTTGGTAGGTTTCTAGTTGCCGTGTTTCTAAATGCGAAGTATCAAGTTTGGTGCTTCTATCTGTGGAGTTTCTAGTTGTGAAGTCTTTAGTTGTGGAGTTCCTACTTGTGGAGTTTCTAGTTGTGGAGTGTCTAGTTGAGGAGTTCCTAGTTGTGGAGTTTCTAGTTGTGGAGTTTCTAGTTGTGGAGTTTGTAGTTGCGGAGTTTTTGTGCTGGAGTCCCAAGTTGTGGAGTTCCTAGTTGTGGAATTTCTAGTTGCAGAGTTTCTAGTTGTGGAGTTTCTAGTTGTGGAGTCTGTAGTTGTGGAGCATCTAGTTGTGGTGTTTCAAGTTGTGGAGTTTCTATTTGTGGATTTTCTAGCTGTGGAGTTTCTAGTTGCGGAGTTTCTAGTTGCAGAATTTCTAGTTGCGGACTTTGTAGCTGTGGAGTTTCTAGTTGCGGAGTTTCTAGTTGCAGAGTTTCTAGTTGTGGAGTTTCTAGTTGTGGAGTTTGTAGTTGCGGAGTTTGTAGTTGTGGAGTTACTAGTTGCGGAACTTCTAGTTGCAGAGTTTCCAGTTGCGGAGTTTTCTAGTTATGGAGTTTCTAGTTGCGGAGTTTCAGGTTGTTAAATTCCTAGTTGTGGAGTTTCTAGTTGTGGAGTTTGTAGCTGCGGAGTTTCTAGTTGTGGAGTTGGTAGCTGGGGTGTATCTGGTTGTGGATTTTGAAGTTGTAGAGTTCCTAGTTGTGGAGTGTCTAGTTGTGGAGTTTCTAGTTGCAGAGTCTGTAGTTGTGGAGTTTCTAGTTGCTGAGTTTCTATTTGTTGATTTTCTAGCTGTGGAGTTTCTAGTTGCGTAGTTTCTAGTTGCAGAGTTTCTAGTTGCGGACGTTCTAGCATTGGAGTTTCTAGTTGCGGAGTTTCTAGTTGCAGAGTTTCTAGTCGTGGAGTTTCTAGTTGTGGAGTTTGTAGTTGAGGAGTTTCTAGTTGTGGAGTTTCTAGTTGTGGAGTTTCTTGTTGTGAAGTTTCTAGTTGTGGAGTTTCAAGATGCGGAATTGATAGGTGTGGAGGTTCTAGTTGTGGAGTTTCTAGTTGCGGGGTTTCTAGTTGTGGAGTTTTTGTCGTGGAGTCTCTAATTGTGGAGTCTCTAGTTGTGGAGTTTCTAGTTCTGGAGTTTCTAGTTGTGGAAATTCTAGTTGTGGAATTTTTAGTTGTGGAGTATCTAGTTGTGGTGTTTCAAGTTGTGGAGTTTCTAGTTGTGGAGTTTCTAGTTGCGGAGTTTCTAGTTGGTGAGTTTCTAGTTGCCGTGTTTCTAAATGCGAAGTATCAAGTTGTGGTGCTTCTATCTGTGGAGTTTCTAGTTGTGAAGTCTTTAGTTGTGGAGTTCCTAGTTGTGGAGTTTCTAGTTGTGGAGTGTCTAGTTGAGGAGTTCCTAGTTGTGGAGTTTCTAGTTGTAGAGTTTCTAGTTGTCGGGTTTGTAGTTGCGGAGTTTTTGTTGTGGAGTCCCTAGTTGTGGAATTTCTAGTCGCAGAGTTTATAGTTGCGGAGTTTCTAGTTGTGGAATCTGTAGTTGTGGAGCATCTAGTTGTGGTGTTTCAAGTTGTGGAGTTTCTATTTGTGGATTTTCTAGCTGTGGAGTTTCTAGTTGCGGAGTTTCTAGTTGCAGAGTTTCTAGTTGCGGACTTTGTAGCTGTGGAGTTTCTTGTTGCGGAGTTTCTAGCTGCAGAGTTTCTAGTTGTGGAGTTTCTAGTTGTGGAGTTTGTAGTTGCGGAGTCTCTAGTTGTGGACTTTCTACTTGCGGAGTTTCTAGTTGCAGAGTTTCTAGTTGCGGAGCTTTCTAGTTATGGAGTTTCTAGTTTCGGAGTTTCAAGTTGTTGAGTTCCTAGTTGTGGAGTTTCTAGTTGTGGAGTTGGTAGCTGTGGAGTATCTGGTTGTGGATTTTGAAGTTGTAGAGTTCCTAGTTGTGGAGTGTCTAGTTGTGGAGTTTCTAGTTGCGGAGTCTGTAGTTGTGGAGTTTCTAGTTGCTGAGTTTCTATTTGTTGATTTTCTAGCTGTGGAGTTTCTAGTTGCGTAGTTTCTAGTGGCAGAGTTTCTAGTTGCGGTCTCTCTAGCGTTGGAGTTTCTAGTTGCGGAGTTTCTAGTTGCAGAGATTCTAGTCGTGGAGTTTCTAGTTGTGGAGTTTGTAGTTGCGGAATTTCTAGTTGTGGAGCTTCTAGTTGTGAAGTTTCTTGTTGTGGAGTTTCAAGATGCGGAATTGATAGGTGTGGAGTTTCTAGTTGTGGAGTTTCTAGTTGTGGAATTTGTAGTTGTGGAGTATCTAGTTGTGGTGTTTCAAGTTGTGGTGCTTCTATCTGTGGAGTTTCTAGTTGTGGAGTCTTTAGTTGTGGAGTTCCTAGTTATGGAGTTTCTAGTTGTGTAGTGTCTGGTTGAGGAGTTTCTAGTCGTGGAGTTTCTAGTTGTGGAGTTTGTAGTTGCGGAGTTTCTAGTTGTGGAGTTTCTAGTTGTGGAGTTTCTAGTTGTGAAGTTTCTAGTTTTGGAGTTTCAAGATGCGGGACTGATAGGTGTGGAGTTTCTAGTTATGGAGTTTCTAGTTGTCGGGTTTCTAGTTGCGGAGTTTTTGTTGGGGAGTCTCTAATTGGGGAGTCTCTAGTTGTGGAGTTTGTAGTTGCGGAGTTTGTAGTTGTGGAGTTACTAGTTGCGGAACATCTAGTTGCAGAGTTTCCAGTTGCGGAGTTTTCTAGTTATGGAGTTTCTAGTTGCGGAGTTTCAGGTTGTTAAATTCCTTGTTGTGGAGTTTCTAGTTGTGGAGTTTGTAGCTGCGGAGTTTCTAGTTGTGGAGTTGGTAGCTGGGGTGTATCTGGTTGTGGATTTTGAAGTTGTAGAGTTCCTAGTTGTGGAGTGTCTAGTTGTGGAGTTTCTAGTTGCGGAGTCTGTAGTTGTGGAGTTTCTAGTTGCTGAGTTTCTATTTGTTGATTTTCTAGCTGTGGAGTTTCTAGTTGCGTAGTTTCTAGTTGCAGAGTTTCTAGTTGCGGACTTTCTAGCATTGGAGTTTCTAGTTGCGGAGTTTCTAGTTGCAGAGTTTCTAGTCGTGGAGTTTCTAGTTGTGGAGTTTGTAGTTGCGGAGTTTCTAGTTGTGGAGTTTCTAGTTGTGGAGTTTCTTGTTGTGAAGTTTCTAGTTGTGGAGTTTCAAGATGCGGAATTGATAGGTGTGGAGTTTCTAGTTGTGGAGTTTCTAGTTGCGGGGTTTCTAGTTGTGGAGTTTTTGTCGTGGAGTCTCTAATTGTGGAGTCTCTAGTTGTGGAGTTTCTAGTTCTGGAGTTTCTAGTTGTGGAAATTCTAGTTGTGGAATTTTTAGTTGTGGAGTATCTAGTTGTGGTGTTTCAAGTTGTGGAGTTTCTAGTTGTGGAGTTTCTAGTTGCGGAGTTTCTAGTTGGTGAGTTTCTAGTTGCCGTGTTTCTAAATGCGAAGTATCAAGTTGTGGTGCTTCTATCTGTGGAGTTTCTAGTTGTGAAGTCTTTAGTTGTGGAGTTCCTAGTTGTGGAGTTTCTAGTTGTGGAGTGTCTAGTTGAGGAGTTCCTAGTTGTGGAGTTTCTAGTTGTAGAGTTTCTAGTTGTCGGGTTTGTAGTTGCGGAGTTTTTGTTGTGGAGTCCCTAGTTGTGGAATTTCTAGTCGCAGAGTTTATAGTTGCGGAGTTTCTAGTTGTGGAATCTGTAGTTGTGGAGCATCTAGTTGTGGTGTTTCAAGTTGTGGAGTTTCTATTTGTGGATTTTCTAGCTGTGGAGTTTCTAGTTGCGGAGTTTCTAGTTGCAGAGTTTCTAGTTGCGGACTTTGTAGCTGTGGAGTTTCTTGTTGCGGAGTTTCTAGTTGCAGAGTTTCTAGTTGTGGAGTTTCTAGTTGTGGAGTTTGTAGTTGCGGAGTCTCTAGTTGTGGAGTTTCTACTTGCGGAGTTTCTAGTTGCAGAGTTTCTAGTTGCGGAGTTTTCTAGTTATGGAGTTTCTAGTTTCGGAGTTTCAAGTTGTTGAGTTCCTAGTTGTGGAGTTTCTAGTTGTGGAGTTGGTAGCTGTGGAGTATCTGGTTGTGGATTTTGAAGTTGTAGAGTTCCTAGTTGTGGAGTGTCTAGTTGTGGAGTTTCTAGTTGCGGAGTCTGTAGTTGTGGAGTTTCTAGTTGCTGAGTTTCTATTTGTTGATTTTCTAGCTGTGGAGTTTCTAGTTGCGTAGTTTCTAGTGGCAGAGTTTCTAGTTGCGGACTTTCTAGCGTTGGAGTTTCTAGTTGCGGAGTTTCTAGTTGCAGAGATTCTAGTCGTGGAGTTTCTAGTTGTGGAGTTTGTAGTTGCGGAATTTCTAGTTGTGGAGCTTCTAGTTGTGAAGTTTCTTGTTGTGGAGTTTCAAGATGCGGAATTGATAGGTGTGGAGTTTCTAGTTGTGGAGTTTCTAGTTGTGGAATTTGTAGTTGTGGAGTATCTAGTTGTGGTGTTTCAAGTTGTGGTGCTTCTATCTGTGGAGTTTCTAGTTGTGGAGTCTTTAGTTGTGGAGTTCCTAGTTATGGAGTTTCTAGTTGTGTAGTGTCTGGTTGAGGAGTTTCTAGTCGTGGAGTTTCTAGTTGTGGAGTTTGTAGTTGCGGAGTTTCTAGTTGTGGAGTTTCTAGTTGTGGAGTTTCTAGTTGTGAAGTTTCTAGTTTTGGAGTTTCAAGATGCGGGACTGATAGGTGTGGAGTTTCTAGTTATGGAGTTTCTAGTTGTCGGGTTTCTAGTTGCGGAGTTTTTGTTGGGGAGTCTCTAATTGGGGAGTCTCTAGTTGTGGAGTTTCTAGTTGTGGAGTTTCTAGTTGTGGAATTTGTAGTTGTGGAGTATCTAGTTGTGGTGTTTCAAGTTGTGGAGTTTCTAGTTGCGGAGTTTCTAGTTGGTGAGTTTCCAGTTGCGGTGTTTCTAAATGCGAAGTCTCAAGTTGTGGTGCTTCTATCTGTGGAGTTTCTAGTTGTGAAGTCTTTAGTTGTGGAGTTTCTAGTTGTGGAGTTTCTAGTTGTGCAGTGTCTAGTTGAGGAGTTCCTAGTTGTGGAGTTTCAGATTGTGGAGTTTCTGGTTGTAGGGTTTGTAGTTGCGGAGTTTTTGTTGTGGAGTCCCAAGTTGTGGAGTCCCTAGTTGTGGAATTTCTAGTTGCAGAGTTTCTAGTTGCGGAGTTTCTTGTTGTGGAGTCTGTAGTTGTGGAGCATCTAGTTGTGGTGTTTCAAGTTGTGGAGTTTCTATTTGTGGAGTTTCTATTTGTGGATTTTCTAGCTGGGGAGTTTCTAGTTGCGGAGTTTCTAGTTGCAGAGTTTCTAGTTGCGGACTTTGTAGCTATGGAGTTTTTAGTTGCGGAGTTTCTAGTTGCAGAGTTTCTAGTTGTGGAGTTTCTAGTTGTTGAGTTTGTAGTTGCGGAGTTTCTAGTTGTGGAGTTTCTAGTTGTGGAGTTTCTAGTTGTGGACTTTCTAGTTGTGGAGTTTCTAGTTCCCCAGTTTCTAGTTGTTGAGTTTCTAGTTGCCGTGTTTCTAAATGTGAAGTCTCAAGTTGTGGTGTTTCTATCTGTGGATTTTCTAGCTGTGGAGTTTCTAGTTGCGGAGTTTCTAGTTGCAGATTTTCTAGTTGCGGAATTTCTAGCTGTGGAGTTTCTAGTTGCGGAGTTTCTAGTTGCAGACTTTCTAGTTGTGGAGTTTCTAGTTGTGGAGTTTTTGATGTGGAGTCCCTGGTTGTGGATTCTCTAGTTGTGAAGTTTCTAGTTGCAGAGTTTCTAGTTGCGGAGTTTCTAGTTGTGGAGTCTGTAGTTGTGGAGTCTGCAGTTGTGGAGTTTCTAGTTGTGGAGTTTTTAGTTATGGAGTCTCTCGTTGTGGAGTTTCTAGTTGCGAAGTTTCTAGTTGCCGAGTTTCGAGTTGCAAAGTCTAAAGATGTGGAGTTTCGAGCTGTGTAGTTTCTAGTTGTAGAGTTTCTAGTTGTAGAGTTTCTAGTTGCCGTGTTTCTAAATGCAAAGTCTCAAGTTGTGGTGTTTCTATCTGTGCAGTTTCTAGTTGTAGAGTCTCTAGTTGTGGAGTTTCTAGTTGTGGAGTTTCTAGTTATGGAGTGTCTAGTTGTGGAGTTTCTGGTTTCGGAGTTTCTAGGTGTTGAGTTTCTAGTTGGAGTTTTAGTTTTCGAGTTTCTAGCTTTAGATTTTCTAGTTGCAGAGTTCTTCGTTGTGGAGTTTCTAGTTGTGGCGTTTGTAGTTGTTGAAATATAGCTGTGGAGTTTCTACTTATGGAATCTCTAGTCATGGGGTTTCTAGTTGTGGAGTTTTTAGTTGGGGAGTTTCCTGTTGTGGAGTTTCTAGTTGTGAAGTTTCTATTTGCGGATTTTCTAGTGGCGGATTTTCTAGCTGCGGAGCTTCTAGTTGTGTAGTTTCTAGTTGCGAAGTTTCTACTTGAGTTTATAGTTGTGGATTTTTTAGTTGCAGAGTTTCGTGTTGCAGAGCTTCAAGTTGTGGAGTTTCTAGTTGCGGAGTCTATAGTTGTGGAGTTTCTAGTTGTGGAGTTTCTAGCTGTGGAGTTTCTAGTTGCAGAGTCTCTAGTTGTGCAGGCTCTAGTTGTGGAGTCTCTAGTTCTGAAGTTTCTAGTTGTGGAGTTTATAGTTGTGGAGTTTCTAGCTGTGGAGTTTCTAGTTGCAGAGTTTATAGTTGTGGCGTTTCTAGCTGTGGAGTTTCTATTTGCGGAGTTTCTAGTTGCGGAGTTACTAGTCGTGGAAATTCTAGTGTTCGAGTTTCTAGTTGTGGAGTTTTTAGTTGCAGAGTTTTCTAGTTGCGGAGTCTCTAGTTGTGGAGTTTCTAGTTGCCGAGTTTCTAGCTGTGGAGTTTCTAGTTGCAGAGTCTCTAGTTGTGCAGGCTCTAGTTGGGGTGTCTCTAGTTCCGGAGTTTCTAGTTGTGAAGTTTATAGTTGCAGTGTTTCTAGTTGCGAACTTTCTAGCTGTGGAGTTTCTACTTACGGAGTTTCTAGTGGCAGAGTTTCTAGTTGTGGAGTTTCTATTTGTGAAGTTTGTAAGTGCGGAGTTTTTAGTTGTGGAGTTTCTAGTTGTGGAGTTGCTAGTTGTCGGGTTTGTAGTTGCGGAGTTATTGTTGTCGAGTCCCTAGTTGTGGAGTCTCTAGTTGTGGAGTTTCTAGTTGCAGAGTTTCTAGTTGTCGAGTTTCTAGTTGTGGAGTCTGTAGTTTTGGAGCATCTAGTTGTGGTGTTTCAAGTTGTGGAGTTTTTAGTTGTGGAGTTTCTAGTTGTGGAGTTTCTAGTTGTTGAGTTTCTGGTTGCCGAGTTTCTAGTTGCAAAGTCTCAAGTTGTGGATTTCTTAGCGGTGGAGTTTCTTGTTGTGGAGTTTCTAGTTGTGGAGTTTCTAGTTGTGGAGTTTCTAGTTGCGAAGTCTCAAGTTGTGGAGTTTCTAGTTGTGGAGTTTCTAGTTGTGGAGTTTGTAGTTGTGAGGTTCGTAGTTGTGGAGTTTCTAGTTGTGGAGTTTCTAGTTGTGGTGTCTCTAGTTGTGGAGTTTCTAGTTGTGGAGTTTCTAGTTGCGAACTCTCAAGTTGTGGAGTTTCTAATTGTGGAGTTTCTAGTTGGGGGTTTGTAGTTGTGGGGTTTGTAGTTGTGGAGTTTCTAGTTGTGGAGTCTGTAGTTGTGAAGTTTCTAGTTATGGAGTTTCTAGCTGTGGAGTTTCTAGCTGCAGAGTTTCTAGTTGCGGAGTTTTGTAGTTATTGAGTTTCTAGTTGCGGAGTTTCAAGTTGTTGAGTTCCTAGTTGTGGAGTTTCTAGTTGTGGAGTTTGTAGCGTCGGAGTTTCTAGTTGTGAAGTTGGTAGCTGTGGAGTATCTGGTTGTGGATTTTGAAGTTGTAGAGTTCCTAGTTGTGGAGTGTCTAGTTGTGGGGTTTCTAGTTGTGGAGTCTCTGGTTGTGGAGTTTCTAGTTAAGGAGTTTCTAGTTGCAGAGTTTCTAGTTGTGGAGTTTCTAGTTGTGGAGTTTCAAGTTGCGGAGTTCTCTAGTTGCGGAGTCTGTAGTTGTGGAGTTTCATGTTGTGGAGTTTCTATTTGTGGATTTTCTAGCTGTGGAGTTTCTAGTTGCGGAGTTTCTAGTTGCAGAGTTTCTAGTTGCGGAATTTCTAGCTGTGGAGTTTCTAGTTGCGGAGTTTCTAGTTGAAGACTTTCTAGTTGTGGAGTTTCTAGTTGTGGAGTTTGTAGTTGTCCGGTTTCTAGTTGCGGAGTTTTTGATGTGGAGTCCCTGGTTGTGGAGTCTCTAGTTGTGAAGTTTCTAGTTGCAGAGTTTCTAGTTGCGGAGTTTTTAGTTGTGGAGTCTGTAGTTGTGGAGTCTGCAGTTGTGGAGTTTCTAGTTGTGGAGTTTTTAGTTATGGAGTCTCTCGTTGCGGAGTTTCTAGTTGTGAAGTTTCTAGTTGCCGAGTTTCTAGTTGCAAAGTCTAAAGTTGTGGAGTTTCGGGCTGTGGAGTTTCTAGTTGCGGAGTTTCTAGTTGTAGAGTTTCTAGTTGTGGAGTTTCTAGTTGTGGAATTTGTAGTTGTGGAGTATCTAGTTGTGGTGTTTCAAGTTGTGGAGTTTCTTGTTATGGAGTTTCTAGTTGCGGAGTTTCTAGTTGGTGAGTTTCTAGTTGCCATATTTCTAAATGCGAAGTCTCAAGTTGTGGTGTTTCTATCTGTGGAGTTTCTAGTTGCAAAGTCTCAAGTTGTGGATTTTCTAGCTATGGAGTTTCTAGTTGTGGAGTGTCTAGCTGTGGAGTTTCTAGTTGTGAGGTTCGTAGTTGTGGAGTTTTTAGTTGTGGAGTTTCTAGTTGTGGAGTCTCTAGTTGTGGAGTTTCTAGTTGTGGAGTTTCTAGTTGCGAAGTCTCAAGTTGTGGAGTTTCTAGTTGTGGAGTCTCTAGTTGTGAAGTTTCTAGTTATGGAGTTTCTAGCTGTGGAGTTACTAGTTGCGGAGTTTCTAGTTGCAGAGTTTCCAGTTGCGGAGTTTTCTAGTTATGGAGTTTCTAGTTGCGGAGTTTCAAGTTGTTAAATTCCTAGTTGTGGAGTTTCTAGTTGTGGAGTTTGTAGCTGCGGAGTTTCTAGTTGTGGAGTTGGTAGCTGTGGTGTATCTGGTTGTGGATTTTGAAGTTGTAGAGTTCCTAGTTGTGGAGTGTCTAGTTGTGGAGTTTCTAGTTGCGGAGTCTGTAGTTGTGGAGTTTCTAGTTGCTGAGTTTCTATTTGTCGATTTTCTAGCTGTGGAGTTTCTAGTTGCGTAGTTTCTAGTTGCAGAGTTTCTAGTTGCGGACTTTCTAGCATTGGAGTTTCTAGTTGCGGAGTTTCTAGTTGCAGAGTTTCTAGTCGTGGAGTTTCTAGTTGTGGAGTTTGTAGTTGCGGAGTTTCTAGTTGTGGAGTTTCTAGTTGTGGAGTTTCTTGTTGTGAAGTTTCTAGTTGTGGAGTTTCAAGATGCGGAATTGATAGGTGTCGAGTTTCTAGTTGTGGAGTTTCTAGTTGCGGGGTTTCTAGTTGTGGAGTTTTTGTCGTGGAGTCTCTAATTGTGGAGTCTCTAGTTGTGGAGTTTCTAGTTCTGGAGTTTCTAGTTGTGGAGTTTCTAGTTGTGGAATTTGTAGTTGTGGAGTATCTAGTTGCCGTGTTTCTAAATGCGAAGTCTCAAGTTGTGGTGCTTCTATCTGTGGAGTTTCTAGTTGTGGAGTTCCTAGTTGTGGAGTTTCTAGTTCTGGAGTGTCTAGTTGAGGAGTTTCTAGTCGTGAAGTTTCTAGTTGTGGAGTTTCTAGTTGTGGAGTTTCTAGTTGTGAAGTTTCTAGTTGTGGAGTTTCAAGATGCGGAATTGATAGGTGTCGAGTTTCTAGTTATGGAGTTTCTAGTTGTCGGGTGTCTAGTTGCGGAGTTTTTGTTGGGGAGTCTCTAATTGTGGAGTCTCTAGTTGTGGAGTTTCTAGTTGTGGAGTTTCTAGTTGTGGAGTTTCTAGTTGTGGAATTTGTAGTTGTGGAGTATCTAGTTGTGGTGTTTCAATTTGTGGAGTTTCTAGTTGTGGAGTTTCTAATTGCGGAGTTTCTAGTTGGTGAGTTTCTAGTTGCCGTGTTTCTAAATGCGAATTATCAAGTTGTGGTGCTTCTATCTGTGGAGTTTCTAGTTGTGAAGTCTTTAGTTGTGGAGTTCCTAGTTGTGGAGTTTCTAGTTGTGGAGTGTCTAGTTGAGGAGTTCCTAGTTGTGGAGTTTCTAGTTGTGAAGTTTCTAGTTTTGGAGTTTCAAGATGCGGGACTGATAGGTGTGGAGTTTCTAGTTATGGAGTTTCTAGTTGTCGGGTTTCTAGTTGCGGAGTTTTTGTTGGGGAGTCTCTAATTGGGGAGTCTCTAGTTGTGGAGTTTCTAGTTGTGGAGTTTCTAGTTGTGGAATTTGTAGTTGTGGAGTATCTAGTTGTGGTGTTTCAAGTTGTGGAGTTTCTAGTTGCGGAGTTTCTAGTTGGTGAGTTTCCAGTTGCGGTGTTTCTAAATGCGAAGTCTCAAGTTGTGGTGCTTCTATCTGTGGAGTTTCTAGTTGTGAAGTCTTTAGTTGTGGAGTTTCTAGTTGTGGAGTTTCTAGTTATAGAGTTTCTAGTTGTCGGGTTTGTAGTTGCGGAGTTTTTGTTGTGGAGTCCCTAGTTGTGGAATTTCTAGTCGCAGAGTTTATAGTTGCGGAGTTTCTAGTTGTGGAATCTGTAGTTGTGGAGCATCTAGTTGTGGTGTTTCAAGTTGTGGAGTTTCTATTTGTGGATTTTCTAGCTGTGGAGTTTCTAGTTGCGGAGTTTCTAGTTGCAGAGTTTCTAGTTGCGGACTTTGTAGCTGTGGAGTTTCTTGTTGCGGAGTTTCTAGTTGCAGAGTTTCTAGTTGTGGAGTTTCTAGTTGTGGAGTTTGTAGTTGCGGAGTCTCTAGTTGTGGAGTTTCTACTTGCGGAGTTTCTAGTTGCAGAGTTTCTAGTTGCGGAGTTTTCTAGTTATGGAGTTTCTAGTTTCGGAGTTTCAAGTTGTTGAGTTCCTAGTTGTGGAGTTTCTAGTTGTGGAGTTGGTAGCTGTGGAGTATCTGGTTGTGGATTTTGAAGTTGTAGAGTTCCTAGTTGTGGAGTGTCTAGTTGTGGAGTTTCTAGTTGCGGAGTCTGTAGTTGTGGAGTTTCTAGTTGCTGAGTTTCTATTTGTTGATTTTCTAGCTGTGGAGTTTCTAGTTGCGTAGTTTCTAGTGGCAGAGTTTCTAGTTGCGGACTTTCTAGCGTTGGAGTTTCTAGTTGCGGAGTTTCTAGTTGCAGAGATTCTAGTCGTGGAGTTTCTAGTTGTGGAGTTTTTAGTTATGGAGTCTCTCGTTGCGGAGTTTCTAGTTGTGAAGTTTCTAGTTGCCGAGTTTCTAGTTGCAAAGTCTAAAGTTGTGGAGTTTCGGGCTGTGGAGTTTCTAGTTGCGGAGTTTCTAGTTGTAGAGTTTCTAGTTGTGGAGTTTCTAGTTGTGGAATTTGTAGTTGTGGAGTATCTAGTTGTGGTGTTTCAAGTTGTGGAGTTTCTTGTTATGGAGTTTCTAGTTGCGGAGTTTCTAGTTGGTGAGTTTCTAGTTGCCATATTTCTAAATGCGAAGTCTCAAGTTGTGGTGTTTCTATCTGTGGAGTTTCTAGTTGCAAAGTCTCAAGTTGTGGATTTTCTAGCTATGGAGTTTCTAGTTGTGGAGTGTCTAGCTGTGGAGTTTCTAGTTGTGAGGTTCGTAGTTGTGGAGTTTTTAGTTGTGGAGTTTCTAGTTGTGGAGTCTCTAGTTGTGGAGTTTCTAGTTGTGGAGTTTCTAGTTGCGAAGTCTCAAGTTGTGGAGTTTCTAGTTGTGGAGTCTCTAGTTGTGAAGTTTCTAGTTATGGAGTTTCTAGCTGTGGAGTTACTAGTTGCGGAGTTTCTAGTTGCAGAGTTTCCAGTTGCGGAGTTTTCTAGTTATGGAGTTTCTAGTTGCGGAGTTTCAAGTTGTTAAATTCCTAGTTGTGGAGTTTCTAGTTGTGGAGTTTGTAGCTGCGGAGTTTCTAGTTGTGGAGTTGGTAGCTGTGGTGTATCTGGTTGTGGATTTTGAAGTTGTAGAGTTCCTAGTTGTGGAGTGTCTAGTTGTGGAGTTTCTAGTTGCGGAGTCTGTAGTTGTGGAGTTTCTAGTTGCTGAGTTTCTATTTGTCGATTTTCTAGCTGTGGAGTTTCTAGTTGCGTAGTTTCTAGTTGCAGAGTTTCTAGTTGCGGACTTTCTAGCATTGGAGTTTCTAGTTGCGGAGTTTCTAGTTGCAGAGTTTCTAGTCGTGGAGTTTCTAGTTGTGGAGTTTGTAGTTGCGGAGTTTCTAGTTGTGGAGTTTCTAGTTGTGGAGTTTCTTGTTGTGAAGTTTCTAGTTGTGGAGTTTCAAGATGCGGAATTGATAGGTGTCGAGTTTCTAGTTGTGGAGTTTCTAGTTGCGGGGTTTCTAGTTGTGGAGTTTTTGTCGTGGAGTCTCTAATTGTGGAGTCTCTAGTTGTGGAGTTTCTAGTTCTGGAGTTTCTAGTTGTGGAGTTTCTAGTTGTGGAATTTGTAGTTGTGGAGTTTCTAGTTGCCGTGTTTCTAAATGCGAAGTCTCAAGTTGTGGTGCTTCTATCTGTGGAGTTTCTAGTTGTGGAGTTCCTAGTTGTGGAGGGTCTAGTTCTGGAGTGTCTAGTTGAGGAGTTTCTAGTCGTGAAGTTTCTAGTTGTGGAGTTTCTAGTTGTGGAGTTTCTAGTTGTGAAGTTTCTAGTTGTGGAGTTTCAAGATGCGGAATTGATAGGTGTCGAGTTTCTAGTTATGGAGTTTCTAGTTGTCGGGTGTCTAGTTGCGGAGTTTTTGTTGGGGAGTCTCTAATTGTGGAGTCTCTAGTTGTGGAGTTTCTAGTTGTGGAGTTTCTAGTTGTGGAGTTTCTAGTTGTGGAATTTGTAGTTGTGGAGTATCTAGTTGTGGTGTTTCAATTTGTGGAGTTTCTAGTTGTGGAGTTTCTAATTGCGGAGTTTCTAGTTGGTGAGTTTCTAGTTGCCGTGTTTCTAAATGCGAATTATCAAGTTGTGGTGCTTCTATCTGTGGAGTTTCTAGTTGTGAAGTCTTTAGTTGTGGAGTTCCTAGTTGTGGAGTTTCTAGTTGTGGAGTGTCTAGTTGAGGAGTTCCTAGTTGTGGAGTTTCTAGTTGTGAAGTTTCTAGTTTTGGAGTTTCAAGATGCGGGACTGATAGGTGTGGAGTTTCTAGTTATGGAGTTTCTAGTTGTCGGGTTTCTAGTTGCGGAGTTTTTGTTGGGGAGTCTCTAATTGGGGAGTCTCTAGTTGTGGAGTTTCTAGTTGTGGAGTTTCTAGTTGTGGAATTTGTAGTTGTGGAGTATCTAGTTGTGGTGTTTCAAGTTGTGGAGTTTCTAGTTGCGGAGTTTCTAGTTGGTGAGTTTCCAGTTGCGGTGTTTCTAAATGCGAAGTCTCAAGTTGTGGTGCTTCTATCTGTGGAGTTTCTAGTTGTGAAGTCTTTAGTTGTGGAGTTTCTAGTTGTGGAGTTTCTAGTTGTAGAGTTTCTAGTTGTCGGGTTTGTAGTTGCGGAGATTTTGTTGTGGAGTCCTTAGTTGTGGAATTTCTAGTCGCAGAGTTTATAGTTGCGGAGTTTCTAGTTGTGGAATCTGTAGTTGTGGAGCATCTAGTTGTGGTGTTTCAAGTTGTGGAGTTTCTATTTGTGGATTTTCTAGCTGTGGAGTTTCTAGTTGCGGAGTTTCTAGTTGCAGAGTTTCTAGTTGCGGACTTTGTAGCTGTGGAGTTTCTTGTTGCGGAGTTTCTAGTTGCAGAGTTTCTAGTTGTGGAGTTTCTAGTTGTGGAGTTTGGAGTTGCGGAGTCTCTAGTTGTGGAGTTTCTACTTGCGGAGTTTCTAGTTGCAGAGTTTCTAGTTGCGGAGTTTTCTAGTTATGGAGTTTCTAGTTTCGGAGTTTCAAGTTGTTGAGTTCCTAGTTGTGGAGTTTCTAGTTGTGGAGTTGGTAGCTGTGGAGTATCTGGTTGTGGATTTTGAAGTTGTAGAGTTCCTAGTTGGGGAGTGTCTAGTTGTGGAGTTTCTAGTTGCGGAGTCTGTAGTTGTGGAGTTTCTAGTTGCTGAGTTTCTATTTGTTGATTTTCTAGCTGTGGAGTTTCTAGTTGCGTAGTTTCTAGTGGCAGAGTTTCTAGTTGCGGACTTTCTAGCGTTGGAGTTTCTAGTTGCGGAGTTTCTAGTTGCAGAGATTCTAGTCGTGGAGTTTCTAGTTGTGGAGTTTGTAGTTGCGGAATTTCTAGTTGTGGAGCTTCTAGTTGTGAAGTTTCTTGTTGTGGAGTTTCAAGATGCGGAATTGATAGGTGTGGAGTTTCTAGTTGTGGAGTTTCTAGTTGTGGAATTTGTAGTTGTGGAGTATCTAGTTGTGGTGTTTCAAGTTGTGGTGCTTCTATCTGTGGAGTTTCTAGTTGTGGAGTCTTTAGTTGTGGAGTTCCTAGTTATGGAGTTTCTAGTTGTGTAGTGTCTGGTTGAGGAGTTTCTAGTCGTGGAGTTTCTAGTTGTGGAGTTTGTAGTTGCGGAGTTTCTAGTTGTGGAGTTTCTAGTTGTGGAGTTTCTAGTTGTGAAGTTTCTAGTTTTGGAGTTTCAAGATGCGGGACTGATAGGTGTGGAGTTTCTAGTTATGGAGTTTCTAGTTGTCGGGTTTCTAGTTGCGGAGTTTTTGTTGGGGAGTCTCTAATTGGGGAGTCTCTAGTTGTGGAGTTTCTAGTTGTGGAGTTTCTAGTTGTGGAATTTGTAGTTGTGGAGTATCTAGTTGTGGTGTTTCAAGTTGTGGAGTTTCTAGTTGCGGAGTTTCTAGTTGGTGAGTTTCCAGTTGCGGTGTTTCTAAATGCGAAGTCTCAAGTTGTGGTGCTTCTATCTGTGGAGTTTCTAGTTGTGAATTCTTTAGTTGTGGAGTTTCTAGTTGTGGAGTTTCTAGTTGTGCAGTGTCTAGTTGAGGAGTTCCTAGTTGTGGAGTTTCAGATTGTGGAGTTTCTGGTTGTAGGGTTTGTAGTTGCGGAGTTTTTGTTGTGGAGTCCCAAGTTGTGGAGTCCCTAGTTGTGGAATTTCTAGTTGCAGAGTTTCTAGTTGCGGAGTTTCTTGTTGTGGAGTCTGTAGTTGTGGAGCATCTAGTTGTGGTGTTTCAAGTTGTGGAGTTTCTATTTGTGGAGTTTCTATTTGTGGATTTTCTAGCTGGGGAGTTTCTAGTTGCGGAGTTTCTAGTTGCAGAGTTTCTAGTTGCGGACTTTGTAGCTATGGAGTTTTTAGTTGCGGAGTTTCTAGTTGCAGAGTTTCTAGTTGTGGAGTTTCTAGTTGTTGAGTTTGTAGTTGCGGAGTTTCTAGTTGTGGAGTTTCTAGTTGTGGAGTTTCTAGTTGTGGACTTTCTAGTTGTGGAGTTTCTAGTTCCCCAGTTTCTAGTTGTTGAGTTTCTAGTTGCCGTGTTTCTAAATGTGAAGTCTCAAGTTGTGGTGTTTCTATCTGTGGATTTTCTAGCTGTGGAGTTTCTAGTTGCGGAGTTTCTAGTTGCAGATTTTCTAGTTGCGGAATTTCTAGCTGTGGAGTTTCTAGTTGCGGAGTTTCTAGTTGCAGACTTTCTAGTTGTGGAGTTTCTAGTTGTGGAGTTTTTGATGTGGAGTCCCTGGTTGTGGATTCTCTAGTTGTGAAGTTTCTAGTTGCAGAGTTTCTAGTTGCGGAGTTTCTAGTTGTGGAGTCTGTAGTTGTGGAGTCTGCAGTTGTGGAGTTTCTAGTTGTGGAGTTTTTAGTTATGGAGTCTCTCGTTGTGGAGTTTCTAGTTGCGAAGTTTCTAGTTGCCGAGTTTCGAGTTGCAAAGTCTAAAGATGTGGAGTTTCGAGCTGTGTAGTTTCTAGTTGTAGAGTTTCTAGTTGTAGAGTTTCTAGTTGCCGTGTTTCTAAATGCAAAGTCTCAAGTTGTGGTGTTTCTATCTGTGCAGTTTCTAGTTGTAGAGTCTCTAGTTGTGGAGTTTCTAGTTGTGGAGTTTCTAGTTATGGAGTGTCTAGTTGTGGAGTTTCTGGTTTCGGAGTTTCTAGGTGTTGAGTTTCTAGTTGGAGTTTTAGTTTTCGAGTTTCTAGCTTTAGATTTTCTAGTTGCAGAGTTCTTCGTTGTGGAGTTTCTAGTTGTGGCGTTTGTAGTTGTTGAAATATAGCTGTGGAGTTTCTACTTATGGAATCTCTAGTCATGGGGTTTCTAGTTGTGGAGTTTTTAGTTGGGGAGTTTCCTGTTGTGGAGTTTCTAGTTGTGAAGTTTCTATTTGCGGATTTTCTAGTGGCGGATTTTCTAGCTGCGGAGCTTCTAGTTGTGTAGTTTCTAGTTGCGAAGTTTCTACTTGAGTTTATAGTTGTGGATTTTTTAGTTGCAGAGTTTCGTGTTGCAGAGCTTCAAGTTGTGGAGTTTCTAGTTGCGGAGTCTATAGTTGTGGAGTTTCTAGTTGTGGAGTTTCTAGCTGTGGAGTTTCTAGTTGCAGAGTCTCTAGTTGTGCAGGCTCTAGTTGTGGAGTCTCTAGTTCTGAAGTTTCTAGTTGTGGAGTTTATAGTTGTGGAGTTTCTAGCTGTGGAGTTTCTAGTTGCAGAGTTTATAGTTGTGGCGTTTCTAGCTGTGGAGTTTCTATTTGCGGAGTTTCTAGTTGCGGAGTTACTAGTCGTGGAAATTCTAGTGTTCGAGTTTCTAGTTGTGGAGTTTTTAGTTGCAGAGTTTTCTAGTTGCGGAGTCTCTAGTTGTGGAGTTTCTAGTTGCCGAGTTTCTAGCTGTGGAGTTTCTAGTTGCAGAGTCTCTAGTTGTGCAGGCTCTAGTTGGGGTGTCTCTAGTTCCGGAGTTTCTAGTTGTGAAGTTTATAGTTGCAGTGTTTCTAGTTGCGAACTTTCTAGCTGTGGAGTTTCTACTTACGGAGTTTCTAGTGGCAGAGTTTCTAGTTGTGGAGTTTCTATTTGTGAAGTTTGTAAGTGCGGAGTTTTTAGTTGTGGAGTTTCTAGTTGTGGAGTTGCTAGTTGTCGGGTTTGTAGTTGCGGAGTTATTGTTGTCGAGTCCCTAGTTGTGGAGTCTCTAGTTGTGGAGTTTCTAGTTGCAGAGTTTCTAGTTGTCGAGTTTCTAGTTGTGGAGTCTGTAGTTTTGGAGCATCTAGTTGTGGTGTTTCAAGTTGTGGAGTTTTTAGTTGTGGAGTTTCTAGTTGTGGAGTTTCTAGTTGTGGAGTTTCTAGTTGTGGAGTTTCTAGTTGCGAAGTCTCAAGTTGTGGAGTTTCTAGTTGTGGAGTTTCTAGTTGTGGAGTTTGTAGTTGTGAGGTTCGTAGTTGTGGAGTTTCTAGTTGTGGAGTTTCTAGTTGTGGTGTCTCTAGTTGTGGAGTTTCTAGTTGTGGAGTTTCTAGTTGCGAACTCTCAAGTTGTGGAGTTTCTAATTGTGGAGTTTCTAGTTGGGGGTTTGTAGTTGTGGGGTTTGTAGTTGTGGAGTTTCTAGTTGTGGAGTCTGTAGTTGTGAAGTTTCTAGTTATGGAGTTTCTAGCTGTGGAGTTTCTAGCTGCAGAGTTTCTAGTTGCGGAGTTTTGTAGTTATTGAGTTTCTAGTTGCGGAGTTTCAAGTTGTTGAGTTCCTAGTTGTGGAGTTTCTAGTTGTGGAGTTTGTAGCGTCGGAGTTTCTAGTTGTGAAGTTGGTAGCTGTGGAGTATCTGGTTGTGGATTTTGAAGTTGTAGAGTTCCTAGTTGTGGAGTGTCTAGTTGTGGGGTTTCTAGTTGTGGAGTCTCTGGTTGTGGAGTTTCTAGTTAAGGAGTTTCTAGTTGCAGAGTTTCTAGTTGTGGAGTTTCTAGTTGTGGAGTTTCAAGTTGCGGAGTTCTCTAGTTGCGGAGTCTGTAGTTGTGGAGTTTCATGTTGTGGAGTTTCTATTTGTGGATTTTCTAGCTGTGGAGTTTCTAGTTGCGGAGTTTCTAGTTGCAGAGTTTCTAGTTGCGGAATTTCTAGCTGTGGAGTTTCTAGTTGCGGAGTTTCTAGTTGAAGACTTTCTAGTTGTGGAGTTTCTAGTTGTGGAGTTTGTAGTTGTCCGGTTTCTAGTTGCGGAGTTTTTGATGTGGAGTCCCTGGTTGTGGAGTCTCTAGTTGTGAAGTTTCTAGTTGCAGAGTTTCTAGTTGCGGAGTTTTTAGTTGTGGAGTCTGTAGTTGTGGAGTCTGCAGTTGTGGAGTTTCTAGTTGTGGAGTTTTTAGTTAAGGAGTCTCTCGTTGCGGAGTTTCTAGTTGTGAAGTTTCTAGTTGCCGAGTTTCTAGTTGCAAAGTCTAAAGTTGTGGAGTTTCGGGCTGTGGAGTTTCTAGTTGCGGAGTTTCTAGTTGTAGAGTTTCTAGTTGTGGAGTTTCTAGTTGTGGAATTTGTAGTTGTGGAGTATCTAGTTGTGGTGTTTCAAGTTGTGGAGTTTCTTGTTATGGAGTTTCTAGTTGCGGAGTTTCTAGTTGGTGAGTTTCTAGTTGCCATATTTCTAAATGCGAAGTCTCAAGTTGTGGTGTTTCTATCTGTGGAGTTTCTAGTTGCAAAGTCTCAAGTTGTGGATTTTCTAGCTATGGAGTTTCTAGTTGTGGAGTGTCTAGCTGTGGAGTTTCTAGTTGTGAGGTTCGTAGTTGTGGAGTTTTTAGTTGTGGAGTTTCTAGTTGTGGAGTCTCTAGTTGTGGAGTTTCTAGTTGTGGAGTTTCTAGTTGCGAAGTCTCAAGTTGTGGAGTTTCTAGTTGTGGAGTCTCTAGTTGTGAAGTTTCTAGTTATGGAGTTTCTAGCTGTGGAGTTACTAGTTGCGGAGTTTCTAGTTGCAGAGTTTCCAGTTGCGGAGTTTTCTAGTTATGGAGTTTCTAGTTGCGGAGTTTCAAGTTGTTAAATTCCTAGTTGTGGAGTTTCTAGTTGTGGAGTTTGTAGCTGCGGAGTTTCTAGTTGTGGAGTTGGTAGCTGTGGTGTATCTGGTTGTGGATTTTGAAGTTGTAGAGTTCCTAGTTGTGGAGTGTCTAGTTGTGGAGTTTCTAGTTGCGGAGTCTGTAGTTGTGGAGTTTCTAGTTGCTGAGTTTCTATTTGTCGATTTTCTAGCTGTGGAGTTTCTAGTTGCGTAGTTTCTAGTTGCAGAGTTTCTAGTTGCGGACTTTCTAGCATTGGAGTTTCTAGTTGCGGAGTTTCTAGTTGCAGAGTTTCTAGTCGTGGAGTTTCTAGTTGTGGAGTTTGTAGTTGCGGAGTTTCTAGTTGTGGAGTTTCTAGTTGTGGAGTTTCTTGTTGTGAAGTTTCTAGTTGTGGAGTTTCAAGATGCGGAATTGATAGGTGTCGAGTTTCTAGTTGTGGAGTTTCTAGTTGCGGGGTTTCTAGTTGTGGAGTTTTTGTCGTGGAGTCTCTAATTGTGGAGTCTCTAGTTGTGGAGTTTCTAGTTCTGGAGTTTCTAGTTGTGGAGTTTCTAGTTGTGGAATTTGTAGTTGTGGAGTATCTAGTTGCCGTGTTTCTAAATGCGAAGTCTCAAGTTGTGGTGCTTCTATCTGTGGAGTTTCTAGTTGTGGAGTTCCTAGTTGTGGAGTTTCTAGTTCTGGAGTGTCTAGTTGAGGAGTTTCTAGTCGTGAAGTTTCTAGTTGTGGAGTTTCTAGTTGTGGAGTTTCTAGTTGTGAAGTTTCTAGTTGTGGAGTTTCAAGATGCGGAATTGATAGGTGTCGAGTTTCTAGTTATGGAGTTTCTAGTTGTCGGGTGTCTAGTTGCGGAGTTTTTGTTGGGGAGTCTCTAATTGTGGAGTCTCTAGTTGTGGAGTTTCTAGTTGTGGAGTTTCTAGTTGTGGAGTTTCTAGTTGTGGAATTTGTAGTTGTGGAGTATCTAGTTGTGGTGTTTCAATTTGTGGAGTTTCTAGTTGTGGAGTTTCTAATTGCGGAGTTTCTAGTTGGTGAGTTTCTAGTTGCCGTGTTTCTAAATGCGAATTATCAAGTTGTGGTGCTTCTATCTGTGGAGTTTCTAGTTGTGAAGTCTTTAGTTGTGGAGTTCCTAGTTGTGGAGTTTCTAGTTGTGGAGTGTCTAGTTGAGGAGTTCCTAGTTGTGGAGTTTCTAGTTGTGAAGTTTCTAGTTTTGGAGTTTCAAGATGCGGGACTGATAGGTGTGGAGTTTCTAGTTATGGAGTTTCTAGTTGTCGGGTTTCTAGTTGCGGAGTTTTTGTTGGGGAGTCTCTAATTGGGGAGTCTCTAGTTGTGGAGTTTCTAGTTGTGGAGTTTCTAGTTGTGGAATTTGTAGTTGTGGAGTATCTAGTTGTGGTGTTTCAAGTTGTGGAGTTTCTAGTTGCGGAGTTTCTAGTTGGTGAGTTTCCAGTTGCGGTGTTTCTAAATGCGAAGTCTCAAGTTGTGGTGCTTCTATCTGTGGAGTTTCTAGTTGTGAAGTCTTTAGTTGTGGAGTTTCTAGTTGTGGAGTTTCTAGTTGTGCAGTGTCTAGTTGAGGAGTTCCTAGTTGTGGAGTTTCAGATTGTGGAGTTTCTGGTTGTAGGGTTTGTAGTTGCGGAGTTTTTGTTGTGGAGTCCCAAGTTGTGGAGTCCCTAGTTGTGGAATTTCTAGTTGCAGAGTTTCTAGTTGCGGAGTTTCTTGTTGTGGAGTCTGTAGTTGTGGAGCATCTAGTTGTGGTGTTTCAAGTTGTGGAGTTTCTATTTGTGGAGTTTCTATTTGTGGATTTTCTAGCTGGGGAGTTTCTAGTTGCGGAGTTTCTAGTTGCAGAGTTTCTAGTTGCGGACTTTGTAGCTATGGAGTTTTTAGTTGCGGAGTTTCTAGTTGCAGAGTTTCTAGTTGTGGAGTTTCTAGTTGTTGAGTTTGTAGTTGCGGAGTTTCTAGTTGTGGAGTTTCTAGTTGTGGAGTTTCTAGTTGTGGACTTTCTAGTTGTGGAGTTTCTAGTTCCCGAGTTTCTAGTTGTTGAGTTTCTAGTTGCCGTGTTTCTAAATGTGAAGTCTCAAGTTGTGGTGTTTCTATCTGTGGATTTTCTAGCTGTGGAGTTTCTAGTTGCGGAGTTTCTAGTTGCAGATTTTCTAGTTGCGGAATTTCTAGCTGTGGAGTTTCTAGTTGCGGAGTTTCTAGTTGCAGACTTTCTAGTTGTGGAGTTTCTAGTTGTGGAGTTTTTGATGTGGAGTCCCTGGTTGTGGATTCTCTAGTTGTGAAGTTTCTAGTTGCAGAGTTTCTAGTTGCGGAGTTTCTAGTTGTGGAGTCTGTAGTTGTGGAGTCTGCAGTTGTGGAGTTTCTAGTTGTGGAGTTTTTAGTTATGGAGTCTCTCGTTGTGGAGTTTCTAGTTGCGAAGTTTCTAGTTGCCGAGTTTCGAGTTGCAAAGTCTAAAGATGTGGAGTTTCGAGCTGTGTAGTTTCTAGTTGTAGAGTTTCTAGTTGTAGAGTTTCTAGTTGCCGTGTTTCTAAATGCAAAGTCTCAAGTTGTGGTGTTTCTATCTGTGCAGTTTCTAGTTGTAGAGTCTCTAGTTGTGGAGTTTCTAGTTGTGGAGTTTCTAGTTATGGAGTGTCTAGTTGTGGAGTTTCTGGTTTCGGAGTTTCTAGGTGTTGAGTTTCTAGTTGGAGTTTTAGTTTTCGAGTTTCTAGCTTTAGATTTTCTAGTTGCAGAGTTCTTCGTTGTGGAGTTTCTAGTTGTGGCGTTTGTAGTTGTTGAAATATGGCTGTGGAGTTTCTACTTATGGAATCTCTAGTCATGGGGTTTCTAGTTGTGGAGTTTTTAGTTGGGGAGTTTCCTGTTGTGGAGTTTCTAGTTGTGAAGTTTCTATTTGCGGATTTTCTAGTGGCGGATTTTCTAGCTG
This sequence comes from Rhipicephalus microplus, assembly GCF_043290135.1. Lineage (NCBI taxonomy): Eukaryota > Metazoa > Arthropoda > Arachnida > Ixodida > Ixodidae > Rhipicephalus > Rhipicephalus microplus. The sequence continues at coordinate 100,599,640 of NC_134707.1, read as the reverse complement.
CGGAGCTTCTAGTTGTGTAGTTTCTAGTTGCGAAGTTTCTACTTGAGTTTATAGTTGTGGATTTTTTAGTTGCAGAGTTTCGTGTTGCAGAGCTTCAAGTTGTGGAGTTTCTAGTTGCGGAGTCTATAGTTGTGGAGTTTCTAGTTGTGGAGTTTCTAGCTGTGGAGTTTCTAGTTGCAGAGTCTCTAGTTGTGCAGGCTCTAGTTGTGGAGTCTCTAGTTCTGAAGTTTCTAGTTGTGGAGTTTATAGTTGTGGAGTTTCTAGCTGTGGAGTTTCTAGTTGCAGAGTTTATAGTTGTGGCGTTTCTAGCTGTGGAGTTTCTATTTGCGGAGTTTCTAGTTGCGGAGTTACTAGTCGTGGAAATTCTAGTGTTCGAGTTTCTAGTTGTGGAGTTTTTAGTTGCAGAGTTTTCTAGTTGCGGAGTCTCTAGTTGTGGAGTTTCTAGTTGCCGAGTTTCTAGCTGTGGAGTTTCTAGTTGCAGAGTCTCTAGTTGTGCAGGCTCTAGTTGGGGTGTCTCTAGTTCCGGAGTTTCTAGTTGTGAAGTTTATAGTTGCAGTGTTTCTAGTTGCGAACTTTCTAGCTGTGGAGTTTCTACTTACGGAGTTTCTAGTGGCAGAGTTTCTAGTTGTGGAGTTTCTATTTGTGAAGTTTGTAAGTGCGGAGTTTTTAGTTGTGGAGTTTCTAGTTGTGGAGTTGCTAGTTGTCGGGTTTGTAGTTGCGGAGTTATTGTTGTCGAGTCCCTAGTTGTGGAGTCTCTAGTTGTGGAGTTTCTAGTTGCAGAGTTTCTAGTTGTCGAGTTTCTAGTTGTGGAGTCTGTAGTTTTGGAGCATCTAGTTGTGGTGTTTCAAGTTGTGGAGTTTTTAGTTGTGGAGTTTCTAGTTGTGGAGTTTCTAGTTGTTGAGTTTCTGGTTGTCGAGTTTCTAGTTGCAAAGTCTCAAGTTGTGGATTTCTTAGCGGTGGAGTTTCTAGTTGTGGAGTTTCTAGTTGTGGAGTTTCTAGTTGTGGAGTTTCTAGTTGCGAAGTCTCAAGTTGTGGAGTTTCTAGTTGTGGAGTTTCTAGTTGTGGAGTTTGTAGTTGTGAGGTTCGTAGTTGTGGAGTTTCTAGTTGTGGAGTTTCTAGTTGTGGTGTCTCTAGTTGTGGAGTTTCTAGTTGTGGAGTTTCTAGTTGCGAACTCTCAAGTTGTGGAGTTTCTAATTGTGGAGTTTCTAGTTGGGGGTTTGTAGTTGTGGGGTTTGTAGTTGTGGAGTTTCTAGTTGTGGAGTCTGTAGTTGTGAAGTTTCTAGTTATGGAGTTTCTAGCTGTGGAGTTTCTAGCTGCAGAGTTTCTAGTTGCGGAGTTTTGTAGTTATTGAGTTTCTAGTTGCGGAGTTTCAAGTTGTTGAGTTCCTAGTTGTGGAGTTTCTAGTTGTGGAGTTTGTAGCGTCGGAGTTTCTAGTTGTGAAGTTGGTAGCTGTGGAGTATCTGGTTGTGGATTTTGAAGTTGTAGAGTTCCTAGTTGTGGAGTGTCTAGTTGTGGGGTTTCTAGTTGTGGAGTCTCTGGTTGTGGAGTTTCTAGTTAAGGAGTTTCTAGTTGCAGAGTTTCTAGTTGTGGAGTTTCTAGTTGTGGAGTTTCAAGTTGCGGAGTTCTCTAGTTGCGGAGTCTGTAGTTGTGGAGTTTCATGTTGTGGAGTTTCTATTTGTGGATTTTCTAGCTGTGGAGTTTCTAGTTGCGGAGTTTCTAGTTGCAGAGTTTCTAGTTGCGGAATTTCTAGCTGTGGAGTTTCTAGTTGCGGAGTTTCTAGTTGAAGACTTTCTAGTTGTGGAGTTTCTAGTTGTGGAGTTTGTAGTTGTCCGGTTTCTAGTTGCGGAGTTTTTGATGTGGAGTCCCTGGTTGTGGAGTCTCTAGTTGTGAAGTTTCTAGTTGCAGAGTTTCTAGTTGCGGAGTTTTTAGTTGTGGAGTCTGTAGTTGTGGAGTCTGCAGTTGTGGAGTTTCTAGTTGTGGAGTTTTTAGTTATGGAGTCTCTCGTTGCGGAGTTTCTAGTTGTGAAGTTTCTAGTTGCCGAGTTTCTAGTTGCAAAGTCTAAAGTTGTGGAGTTTCGGGCTGTGGAGTTTCTAGTTGCGGAGTTTCTAGTTGTAGAGTTTCTAGTTGTGGAGTTTCTAGTTGTGGAATTTGTAGTTGTGGAGTATCTAGTTGTGGTGTTTCAAGTTGTGGAGTTTCTTGTTATGGAGTTTCTAGTTGCGGAGTTTCTAGTTGGTGAGTTTCTAGTTGCCATATTTCTAAATGCGAAGTCTCAAGTTGTGGTGTTTCTATCTGTGGAGTTTCTAGTTGCAAAGTCTCAAGTTGTGGATTTTCTAGCTATGGAGTTTCTAGTTGTGGAGTGTCTAGCTGTGGAGTTTCTAGTTGTGAGGTTCGTAGTTGTGGAGTTTTTAGTTGTGGAGTTTCTAGTTGTGGAGTCTCTAGTTGTGGAGTTTCTAGTTGTGGAGTTTCTAGTTGCGAAGTCTCAAGTTGTGGAGTTTCTAGTTGTGGAGTCTCTAGTTGTGAAGTTTCTAGTTATGGAGTTTCTAGCTGTGGAGTTACTAGTTGCGGAGTTTCTAGTTGCAGAGTTTCCAGTTGCGGAGTTTTCTAGTTATGGAGTTTCTAGTTGCGGAGTTTCAAGTTGTTAAATTCCTAGTTGTGGAGTTTCTAGTTGTGGAGTTTGTAGCTGCGGAGTTTCTAGTTGTGGAGTTGGTAGCTGTGGTGTATCTGGTTGTGGATTTTGAAGTTGTAGAGTTCCTAGTTGTGGAGTGTCTAGTTGTGGAGTTTCTAGTTGCGGAGTCTGTAGTTGTGGAGTTTCTAGTTGCTGAGTTTCTATTTGTCGATTTTCTAGCTGTGGAGTTTCTAGTTGCGTAGTTCCTAGTTGCAGAGTTTCTAGTTGCGGACTTTCTAGCATTGGAGTTTCTAGTTGCGGAGTTTCTAGTTGCAGAGTTTCTAGTCGTGGAGTTTCTAGTTGTGGAGTTTGTAGTTGCGGAGTTTCTAGTTGTGGAGTTTCTAGTTGTGGAGTTTCTTGTTGTGAAGTTTCTAGTTGTGGAGTTTCAAGATGCGGAATTGATAGGTGTCGAGTTTCTAGTTGTGGAGTTTCTAGTTGCGGGGTTTCTAGTTGTGGAGTTTTTGTCGTGGAGTCTCTAATTGTGGAGTCTCTAGTTGTGGAGTTTCTAGTTCTGGAGTTTCTAGTTGTGGAGTTTCTAGTTGTGGAATTTGTAGTTGTGGAGTATCTAGTTGCCGTGTTTCTAAATGCGAAGTCTCAAGTTGTGGTGCTTCTATCTGTGGAGTTTCTAGTTGTGGAGTTCCTAGTTGTGGAGTTTCTAGTTCTGGAGTGTCTAGTTGAGGAGTTTCTAGTCGTGAAGTTTCTAGTTGTGGAGTTTCTAGTTGTGGAGTTTCTAGTTGTGAAGTTTCTAGTTGTGGAGTTTCAAGATGCGGAATTGATAGGTGTCGAGTTTCTAGTTATGGAGTTTCTAGTTGTCGGGTGTCTAGTTGCGGAGTTTTTGTTGGGGAGTCTCTAATTGTGGAGTCTCTAGTTGTGGAGTTTCTAGTTGTGGAGTTTCTAGTTGTGGAGTTTCTAGTTGTGGAATTTGTAGTTGTGGAGTATCTAGTTGTGGTGTTTCAATTTGTGGAGTTTCTAGTTGTGGAGTTTCTAATTGCGGAGTTTCTAGTTGGTGAGTTTCTAGTTGCCGTGTTTCTAAATGCGAAGTATCAAGTTGTGGTGCTTCTATCTGTGGAGTTTCTAGTTGTGAAGTCTTTAGTTGTGGAGTTCCTAGTTGTGGAGTTTCTAGTTGTGGAGTGTCTAGTTGAGGAGTTCCTAGTTGTGGAGTTTCTAGTTGTAGAGTTTCTAGTTGTCGGTTTGTAGTTGCGGAGTTTTTTTTGTGGAGTCCCAAGTTGTGGAGTCCCTAGTTGTGGAATTTCTAGTCGCAGAGTTTCTAGTTGCGGAGTTTCTAGTTGTGGAATCTGTAGTTGTGGAGCATCTAGTTGTGGTGTTTCAAGTTGTGGAGTTTCTATTTGTGGATTTTCTAGCTGTGGAGTTTCTAGTTGCGGAGTTTCTAGTTGCAGAGTTTCTAGTTGCGGACTTTGTAGCTGTGGAGTTTCTTGATGCGGAGTTTCTAGTTGCAGAGTTTCTAGTTTTGGAGTTTCTAGTTGTGGAGTTTGTAGTTTCGGAGTCTCTAGTTGTGGAGTTTCTACTTGCGGAGTTTCTAGTTGCAGAGTTTCTAGTTGCGGAGTTTTCTAGTTATGGAGTTTCTGGTTGCGGAGTTTCAAGTTGTTGAGTTCCTAGTTGTGGAGTTTCAAGTTGTGGAGTTTGTAGCTGCAGAGTTTCTAGTTGTGGAGTTGGTAGCTGTGGAGTATCTGGTTGTGGATTTTGAAAATGTAGAGTTCCTAGTTGTGGAGTGTCTAGTTGCGGAGTCTGTTGTTGTGGAGTTTCTAGTTGCTGAGTTTCTATTTGTTGATTTTCTAGCTGTGGAGTTTCTAGTTGCGAAGTTTCTAGTGGCAGAGTTTCTAGTTGCGGGCTTTCGAGCGTTGGAGTTTCTAGTTGCGGAGTTTCTAGTTGCAGAGATTCTAGTCGTGGAGTTTCTAGTTGTGGAGTTTGTAGTTGCGGAATTTCTAGTTGTGGAGCTTCTAGTTGTGAAGTTTCTAGTTGTGGAGTTTCAAGATGCGGAATTGATAGGTGTGGAGTTTCTAGTTGTGGAGTTTCCTGTTGTGGAATTTGTAGTTGTGGAGTATCTAGTTGTGGTGTTTCAAGTTGTGGTGCTTCTATCTGTGGAGTTTCTAGTTGTGGAGTCTTTAGTTGTGGAGTTCCTAGTTATGGAGTTTCTAGTTGTGTAGTGTCTGGTTGAGGAGTTTCTAGTCGTGGAGTTTCTAGTTGTGGAGTTTGTAGTTGCGGAGTTTCTAGTTGTGGAGTTTCTAGTTGTGGAGTTTCTAGTTGTGAAGTTCCAAGTTGTGGAGTTTCAAGATGCGGGACTGATAGGTGTGGAGTTTCTAGTTATGGAGTTTCTAGTTGTCGGGTTTCTAGTTGCGGAGTTTTTGTTGGGGAGTCTCTTATCGTGGAGTCTCTAGTTGTGGAGTTTCTAGTTGTGGAGTTTCTAGTTGTGGAATTTGTAGTTGTGGAGTATCTAGTTGTGGTGTTTCAAGTTGTGGAGTTTCTAGATGTGGAGTTTCTATTTGCGGAGTTTCTAGTCGGTGAGTTTCTAGTTGCGGTGTTTCTAAATGCGAAGTCTCAAGTTGTGGTGCTTCTATCTGTGGAGTTTCTAGTTGTGAAGTCTTTAGTTGTGGAGTTTCTAGTTGTGGAGTTTCTAGTTGTGCAGTGTCTAGTTGAGGAGTTCCTAGTTGTGGAGTTTCAGATTGTGGAGTTTCTAGTTGTAGGGTTTGTAGTTGCGGAGTTTTTGTTGTGGAGTCCCAAGTTGTGGAGTCCCTAGTTGTGGAATTTCTAGTTGCAGAGTTTCTAGTTGCGGAGTTTCTAGTTGTGGAGTCTGTAGTTGTGGAGCATCTAGTTGTGGTGTTTCAAGTTGTGGAGTTTCTATTTGTGGAGTTTCTATTTGTGGATTTTTTAGCTGGGGAGTTTCTAGTTGCGGAGTTTCTAGTTGCAGAGTTTCTAGTTGCGGACTTTGTAGCTATGGAGTTTTTAGTTGCGGAGTTTCTAGTTGCAGAGTTTGTAGTTGTGGAGTTTCTAGTTGTTGAGTTTGTAGTTGCGGAGTTTCTAGTTGTGGAGTTTCTAGTTGTGGAGTTTCTAGTTGTGGACTTTCTAGTTGTGGAGTTTCTAGTTCCCGAGTTTCTAGTTGTTGAGTTTCTAGTTGCCGTGTTTCTAAATGTGAAGTCTCAACTTGTGGTGTTTCTATCTGTGGATTTTCTAGCTGTGGAGTTTCTAGTTGCGGAGTTTCTAGTTGCAGATTTTCTAGTTGCGGAATTTCTAGCTGTGGAGTTTCTAGTTGCGGAGTTTCTAGTTGCAGACTTTCTAGTTGTGGAGTTTCTAGTTGTGGAGTTTTTGATGTGGAGTCCCTGGTTGTGGAGTCTCTAGTTGTGAAGTTTCTAGTTGCAGAGTTTCTAGTTGCGGAGTTTCTAGTTGTGGAGTCTGTAGTTGTGGAGTCTGCAGTTGTGGAGTTTCTAGTTGTGGAGTTTTTAGTTATGGAGTCTCTCGTTGTGGAGTTTCTAGTTGCGAAGTTTCTAGTTGCCGAGTTTCGAGTTGCAAAGTCTAAAGTTGTGGAGTTTCGAGCTGTGGAGTTTCTAGTTGTAGAGTTTCTAGTTGTAGAGTTTCTAGTTGCCGTGTTTCTAAATGCGAAGTCTCAAGTTGTGGTGTTTCTATCTGTGCAGTTTCTAGTTGTAGAGTCTCTAGTTGTGGAGTTTCTAGTTGTGGAGTTTCTAGTTGTGGAGTGTCTAGTTGTGGAGTTTCTGGTTTCGGAGTTTCTAGGTGTTGAGTTTCTAGTTGGAGTTTTAGTTTTCGAGTTTCTAGCTTTAGATTTTCTAGTTGCAGAGTTCTTCGTTGTGGAGTTTCTAGTTGTGGCGTTTCTAGTTGTTGAAATTATAGCTGTGGAGTTTCTACTTATGGAATCTCTAGTCATGGAGTTTCTAGTTGTGGAGTTTTTAGTTGTGGAGTTTCCTGTTGTGGAGTTTCTAGTTGTGAAGTTTCTATTTGCGGATTTTCTAGTGGCGGAGTTTCTAGCTGCGGAGCTTCTAGTTGTGTAGTTTCTAGTTGCGAAGTTTCTACTTGAGTTTCTAGTCGTGGAGTTTCTAGTGTTCGAGTTTCTAGTTGTGGAGTTTTTAGTTGCAGAGTTTTCTAGTTCCGGAGTCTCTAGTTGTGGAGTTTCTAGTTGCCGAGTTTCTAGCTGTGGAGTTTCTGGTTGCAGTCTCTAGTTGTGCAGGCTCTAGTTGGGGAGTCTCTAGTTCCCGTGTTTCTAGTTGTGGAGTTTATAGTTCCAGAGTTTCTAGTTGCGAACTTTCTAGCTGTGGAGTTTCTACTTACGGAGTTTCTAGTGGCAGAGTTTCTAGTCGTGGAGTTTCTATTTGTGAAGTTTGTAAGTGCGGAGTTTTTAGTTGTGGAGTTTCTAGTTGTGGAGTTGCTAGTTGTCGGGTTTGTAGTTGCGGAGTTATTGTTGACGAGTCCCTAGTTGTGGAGTCTCTAGTTGTGGAGTTTGTAGTTGCGGAGTTTCTAGTTGTCGAGTTTCTAGTTGTGGAGTTTCTAGTTGTGAAGTTTCTAGTTGTGGAGATTCAAGATGCTGAATTGATAGGTGTGGAGTTTCTAGTTGTGGAGTTTCTAGTTGTCGGGTTTCTAGTTGCGGAGTTTTTGTTGTGAAGTCTCTAATTGTCGAGTCTATAGTTGTGGAGTTTCTAGTTTTGGAGTTTCTAGTTGTAGAATTTGTAGTTGTGGAGTATCTAGTTGTGGTGTTTCAAGTTGTGGAGTTTCTAGTTGTGGAGTTTCTAGTTGTGGAGTTTCTAGTTGGTGAGTTTCTAGTTGCCGTGTTTCTAAAAGCGAAGTCTCAAGTTGTGGTGCTTCTATCTGTGGAGTTTCTAGTTGTGGAGTCTTTAGTTGTGGAGTTCCTAGTTGTGGAGTTTCTAGTTGTGGAGTGTCTAGTTGAGGAGTTTCTAGTCGTGGAGTTTCTAGTTGTGGAGTTTGTAGTTGCGGAGTTTCTAGTTGTGGAGTTTCTAGTTGCGGAGTTTCTAGTTGTGAAGTTTCAAGATGCGGAATTGATAGGTGTGGAGTTTCTAGTTATGGAGTTTCTAGTTGTTGGGTTTCTAGTTGCGGAGTTTTTGTTGGGGAGTCTCTAATTGTGGAGTCTCTAGTTGTGGAGTTTCTAGTTGTGGAGTTTCTAGTTGTGTAATTTGTAGTTGTGGAGTCTCTATTTGTGGTGTTTCTAGTTGTGGAGTTTCTAGTTGCGGCGTTTCTAGTTGGTAGGTTTCTAGTTGCCGTGTTTCTAAATGCGAAGTATCAAGTTGTGGTGCTTCTATCTGTGGAGTTTCTAGTTGTGAAGTCTTTAGTTGTGGAGTTCCTACTTGTGGAGTTTCTAGTTGTGGAGTGTCTAGTTGAGGAGTTCCTAGTTGTGGAGTTTCTAGTTGTGGAGTTTCTAGTTGTGGAGTTTGTAGTTGCGGAGTTTTTGTTGTGGAGTCCCAAGTTGTGGAGTTCCTAGTTGTGGAATTTCTAGTTGCAGAGTTTCTAGTTGTGGAGTTTCTAGTTGTGGAGTCTGTAGTTGTGGAGCATCTAGTTGTGGTGTTTCAAGTTGTGGAGTTACTATTTGTGGATTTTCTAGCTGTGGAGTTTCTAGTTGCGGAGTTTCTAGTTGCAGAATTTCTAGTTGCGGACTTTGTAGCTGTGGAGTTTCTAGTTGCGGAGTTTCTAGTTGCAGAGTTTCTAGTTGTGGAGTTTCTAGTTGTGGAGTTTGTAGTTGCGGAGTTTGTAGTTGTGGAGTTTCTAGTTGCGGAGTTTCTAGTTGCAGTGTTTCTAGTTGCGGAGTTTTCTAGTTATGGAGTTTCTAGTTGCGGAGTTTCAAGTATTGAGTTCCTAGTTATGGAGTTTCTAGTTGCGGAGTCAGTAGTTGTGGAGTTTCTAGTTGCTGAGTTTCCATTTGTTGATTTTCTAGCTGTGGAGTTTCTAGTTGCGGAATTTCTAGTTGTGAAGCTTCTAGTTGTGAAGTTTCTAGTTGTGGAGTTTCAAGATGCGGAATTGATAGGTGTGGAGTTTCTAGTTGTGGAGTTTCTAGTTGTGGAATTTGTAGTTGTGGAGTATCTAGTTGTGGAGTTTCTAGTTGGTGAGTTTCTAGTTGCCGTGTTTCTAAATGCGAAGTCTCAAGTTTGGTGCTTCTATCTGTGGAGTTTCTAGTTGTGGAGTTCCTAGTTGTGGAGTTTCTAGTTGTGGAGTTTCTAGTTGTGAAGTTTCTAGTTGTGGAGTTTCAAGATGCGGAATTGATAGGTGTCGAGTTTCTAGTTATGGAGTTTCTAGTTGTCGGGTTTCTAGTTGCGGAGTTTTTGTTGGGGAGTCTCTAATTGTGGAGTCTCTAGTTGTGGAGTTTCTAGTTGTGGAGTTTCTAGTTGTGGAGTTTCTAGTTGTGGAATTTGTAGTTGTGGAGTATCTAGTTGTGGTGTTTCAATTTGTGGAGTTTCTAGTTGTGGAATTTCTAGTTGCGGAGTTTCTAGTTTGTGAGTTTCTAGTTGCCGTGTTTCTAAATGCGAAGTATCAAGTTGTGGTGCTTCTATCTGTGGAGTTTCTAGTTGTGAAGTCTTTAGTTGTGGAGTTCCTAGTTGTGGAGTTTCTAGTTGTGGAGTGTCTAGTTGAGGAGTTCCTAGTTGTGGAGTTTCTAGTTGTAGAGTTTCTAGTTGTCGGTTTGTAGTTGCGGAGTTTTTGTTGTGGAGTCCCAAGTTGTGGAGTCCCTATTTGTGGAATTTCTAGTCGCAGAGTTTCTAGTTGCGGAGATTCTAGTTGTGGAATCTGTAGTTGTGGAGCATCTAGTTGTGGTGTTTCAAGTTGTGGAGTTTCTATTTGTGGATTTTCTAGCTGTGGAGTTTCTAGTTGCGGAGTTTCTAGTTGCAGAGTTTCTAGTTGCGGACTTTGTAGCTGTGGAGTTTCTTGTTGCGGAGTTTCTAGTTGCAGAGTTTCTAGTTTTGGAGTTTCTAGTTGTGGAGTTTGTAGTTGCGGAGTCTCTAGTTGTGGAGTTTCTACTTGCGGAGTTTCTAGTTGCAGAGTTTCTAGATGCGGAGTTTTCTAGTTATGGAGTTTCTAGTTGCGGAGTTTCAAGTTGTTGAGTTCCTAGTTGTGGAGTTTCAAGTTATGGAGTTTGTAGCTGCAGAGTTTCTAGTTGTGGAGTTGGTAGCTGTGGAGTATCTGGTTGTGGATTTTGAAGTTGTAGAGTTCCTAGTTGTGGAGTGTCTAGTTGTGGAGTTTCTAGTTGCGGAGTCTGTTGTTGTGGAGTTTCTAGTTGCTGAGTTTCTATTTGTTGATTTTCTAGCTGTGGAGTTTCTAGTTGCGAAGTTTCTAGTGGCAGAGTTTCTAGTTGCGGGCTTTCTAGCGTTGGAGTTTCTAGTTGCGGAGTTTCTAGTTGCAGAGATTCTAGTCGTGGAGTTTCTAGTTGTGGAGTTTGTAGTTGCGGAATTTCTAGTTGTGGAGCTTCTAGTTGTGAAGTTTCTAGTTGTGGAGTTTCAAGATGCGGAATTGATAGGTGTGGAGTTTCTAGTTGTGGAGTTTCCTGTTGTGGAATTTGTAGTTGTGGAGTATCTAGTTGTGGTGTTTCAAGTTGTGGTGCTTCTATCTGTGGAGTTTCTAGTTGTGGAGTCTTTAGTTGTGGAGTTCCTAGTTATGGAGTTTCTAGTTGTGTAGTGTCTGGTTGAGGAGTTTCTAGTCGTGGAGTTTCTAGTTGTGGAGTTTGTAGTTGCGGAGTTTCTAGTTGTGGAGTTTTAGTTGTGGAGTTTCTAGTTGTGAAGTTCCAAGTTGTGGAGTTTCAAGATGCGGGACTGATAGGTGTGGAGTTTCTAGTTATGGAGTTTCTAGTTGTCGGGTTTCTAGTTGCGGAGTTTTTGTTGGGGAGTCTCTTATCGTGGAGTCTCTAGTTGTGGAGTTTCTAGTTGTGGAGTTTCTAGTTGTGGAATTTGTAGTTGTGGAGTATCTAGTTGTGGTGTTTCAAGTTGTGGAGTTTCTATTTGTGGAGTTTCTATTTGTGGATTTTTTAGCTGGGGAGTTTCTAGTTGCGGAGTTTCTAGTTGCAGAGTTTCTAGTTGCGGACTTTGTAGCTATGGAGTTTTTAGTTGCGGAGTTTCTAGTTGCAGAGTTTGTAGTTGTTGAGTTTGTAGTTGCGGAGTTTCTAGTTGTGGAGTTTCTAGTTGTGGAGTTTCTAGTTGTGGACTTTCTAGTTGTGGAGTTTCTAGTTCCCGAGTTTCTAGTTGTTGAGTTTCTAGTTGCCGTGTTTCTAAATGTGAAGTCTCAAGTTGTGGTGTTTCTATCTGTGGATTTTCTAGCTATGGAGTTTCTAGTTGCGGAGTTTCTAGTTGCAGATTTTCTAGTTGCGGAATTTCTAGCTGTGGTGTTTCTAGTTGCGGAGTTTCTAGTTGCAGACTTTCTAGTTGTGGAGTTTCTAGTTGTGGAGTTTTTGATGTGGAGTCCCTGGTTGTGGAGTCTCTAGTTGTGAAGTTTCTAGTTGCAGAGTTTCTAGTTGCGGAGTTTCTAGTTGTGGAGTCTGTAGTTGTGGAGTCTGCAGTTGTGGAGTTTCTAGTTGTGGAGTTTTTAGTTATGGAGTCTCTCGTTGTGGAGTTTCAAGTTGCGAAGTTTCTAGTTGCCGAGTTTCGAGTTGCAAAGTCTAAAGTTGTGGAGTTTCGAGCTGTGGAGTTTCTAGTTGTAGAGTTTCTAGTTGTAGAGTTTCTAGTTGCCGTGTTTCTAAATGCGAAGTCTCAAGTTGTGGTGTTTCTATCTGTGCAGTTTCTAGTTGTAGAGTCTCTAGTTGTGGAGTTTCTAGTTGTGGAGTTTCTAGTTGTGGAGTGTCTAGTTGTGGAGTTTCTGGTTTCGGAGTTTCTAGGTGTTGAGTTTCTAGTTGGAGTTTTAGTTTTCGAGTTTCTAGCTTTAGATTTTCTAGTTGCAGAGTTCTTCGTTGTGGAGTTTCTAGTTGTGGCGTTTCTAGTTGTTGAAATTATAGCTGTGGAGTTTCTACTTATGGAATCTCTAGTCATGGAGTTTCTAGTTGTGGAGTTTTTAGTTGTGGAGTTTCCTGTTGTGGAGTTTCTAGTTGTGAAGTTTCTATTTGCGGATTTTCTAGTGGCGGAGTTTCTAGCTGCGGAGCTTCTAGTTGTGTAGTTTCTAGTTGCGAAGTTTCTACTTGAGTTTCTAGTCGTGGAGTTTCTAGTGTTCGAGTTTCTAGTTGTGGAGTTTTTAGTTGCAGAGTTTTCTAGTTCCGGAGTCTCTAGTTGTGGAGTTTCTAGTTGCCGAGTTTCTAGCTGTGGAGTTTCTGGTTGCAGAGTCTCTAGTTGTGCAGGCTCTAGTTGGGGAGTCTCTAGTTCCCGTGTTTCTAGTTGTGGAGTTTATAGTTGCAGAGTTTCTAGTTGCGAACTTTCTAGCTGTGGAGTTTCTACTTACGGAATTTCTAGTGGCAGAGTTTCTAGTTGTGGAGTTTCTATTTGTGAAGTTTGTAAGTGCGGAGTTTTTAGTTGTGGAGTTTCTAGTTGTGGAGTTGCTAGTTGTCGGGTTTGTAGTTGCGGAGTTATTGTTGACGAGTCCCTAGTTGTGGAGTCTCTAGTTGTGGAGTTTGTAGTTGCGGAGTTTCTAGTTGTCGAGTTTCTAGTTGTGGAGTTTCTAGTTGTGAAGTTTCTAGTTGTGGAGTTTCAAGATGCTGAATTGATAGGTGTGGAGTTTCTAGTTGTCGGGTTTCTAGTTGCGGAGTTTTTGTTGTGAAGTCTTTAATTGTGGAGTCTATAGTTGTGGAGTTTCTAGTTTTGGAGTTTCTAGTTGTAGAACTTGTAGTTGTGGAGTATGTATTTGTGGTGTTTCAAGTTGTGGAGTTTCTAGTTGTGGAGTTTCTAGTTGTGGAGTTTCTAGTTGGTGAGTTTCTAGTTGCCGTGTTTCTAAAAGCGAAGTCTCAAGTTGTGGTGCTTCTATCTGTGGAGTTTCTATTTGTGGAGTCTTTAGTTGTGGAGTTCCTAGTTGTGGAGTTTCTAGTTGTGGAGTGTCTAGTTGAGGAGTTTCTAGTCGTGGAGTTTCTAGTTGTGGAGTTTGTAGTTGCGGAGTTTCTAGTTGTGGAGTTTCTAGTTGCAGAGTTTCTAGTTGTGAAGTTTCTAGTTGTGGAGTTTCAAGATGCGGAATTGATAGGTGTGGAGTTTCTAGTTATGGAGTTTCTAGTTGTTGGGTTTCTAGTTGCGGAGTTTTTGTTGGGGAGTCTCTAATTGTGGAGTCTCTAGTTGTGGAGTTTCTAGTTGTGGAGTTTCTAGTTGTGGAGTTTCTAGTTGTGTAATTTGTAGTTGTGGAGTATCTAGTTGTGGTGTTTCAAGTTGTGGAGTTTCTAGTTGTGGAGTTTCTAGTTGCGGAGTTTCTAGTTGGTAGGTTTCTAGTTGCCGTGTTTCTAAATGCGAAGTATCAAGTTGTGGTGCTTCTATCTGTGGAGTTTCTAGTTGTGAAGTCTTTAGTTGTGGAGTTCCTACTTGTGGAGTTCCTAGTTGTGGAGTGTCTAGTTGAGGAGTTCCTAGTTGTGGAGTTTCTAGTTGTGGAGTTTCTAGTTGTGGAGTTTGTAGTTGCGGAGTTTTTGTTGTGGAGTCCCAAGTTGAGGAGTTCCTAGTTGTGGAATTTCTAGTTGCAGAGTTTCTAGTTGTGGAGTTTCTAGTTGTGGAGTCTGTAGTTGTGGAGCATCTAGTTGTGGTGTTTCAAGTTGTGGAGTTTCTATTTGTGGATTTTCTAGCTGTGGAGTTTCTAGTTGCGGAGTTTCTAGTTGCAGAATTTCTAGTTGCGGACTTTGTAGCTGTGGAGTTTCTAGTTGCGGAGTTTCTAGTTGCAGAGTTTCTAGTTGTGGAGTTTCTAGTTGTGGAGTTTGTAGTTGCGGAGTTTCTAGTTGTGGAGTTTCTAGTTGCGGAGTTTCTAGTTGCAGTGTTTCTAGTTGCGGAGTTTTCTAGTTATGGAGTTTCTAGTTGCGGAGTTTCAAGTTGTTGAGTTCCTAGTTATGGAGTTTCTAGTTGCGGAGTCTGCAGTTGTGGAGTTTCTAGTTGCTGAGTTTCCATTTGTTGATTTTCTAGCTGTGGAGTTTCTAGTTGCGGAATTTCTAGTTGTGGAGCTTCTAGTTGTGAAGTTTCTAGTTGTGGAGTTTCAAGATGCGGAATTGATAGGTGTGGAGTTTCTAGTTGTGGAGTTTCTAGTTGTGGAATTTGTAGTTGTGGAGTATCTAGTTGTGGTGCTTCAAGTTGTGGTGCTTCTATCTGTGGAGTTTCTAGTTGTGGAGTCTTTAGTTCTGGAGTTCCTATTTTTGGAGTTTCTAGTTGTGGAGTGTCTGGTTGAGGAGTTTCTAGTCGTGGAGTTTCTAGTTGTGGAGTTTGTAGTTGCGGAGTTTCTAGTTGTGGAGTTTCTAGTTGTGAAGTTTCTAGTTGTGAAGTTTCTAGTTGTAGAGTTTCAAGATGCGGAACTGATAGGTGTGGAGTTTCTAGTTATGGAGTTTCTAGTTGTCGGGTATCTAGTTGCGGAGTTTTTGTTGGGGAGTCTCTAATTTTGGAGTCTCTAGTTGCGGAGTTTCTAGTTGTGGAGTTTCTAGTTGCAGAGTTTCTAGTTGTGAAGTTTCTAGTTGTGGAGTTTCAAGATGCGGAATTGATAGGTGTGGAGTTTCTAGTTATGGAGTTTCTAGTTGTTGGGTTTCTAGTTGCGGAGTTTTTGTTGGGGAGTCTCTAATTGTGGAGTCTCTAGTTGTGGAGTTTCTAGTTGTGGAGTTTCTAGTTGTGGAGTTTCTAGTTGTGTAATTTGTAGTTGTGGAGTATCTAGTTGTGGTGTTTCAAGTTGTGGAGTTTCTAGTTGTGGAGTTTCTAGTTGCGGAGTTTCTAGTTGGTAGGTTTCTAGTTGCCGTGTTTCTAAATGCGAAGTATCAAGTTGTGGTGCTTCTATCTGTGGAGTTTCTAGTTGTGAAGTCTTTAGTTGTGGAGTTCCTAGTTGTGGAGTTTCTAGTTGTGGAGTGTCTAGTTGAGGAGTTCCTAGTTGTGGAGTTTCTAGTTGTAGAGTTTCTAGTTGTCGGTTTGTAGTTGCGGAGTTTTTGTTGTGGAGTCCCAAGTTGTGGAGTCCCTAGTTGTGGAATTTCTAGTCGCAGAGTTTCTAGTTGCGGAGTTTCTAGTTGTGGAATCTGTAGTTGTGGAGCATCTAGTTGTGGTGTTTCAAGTTGTGGAGTTTCTATTTGTGGATTTTCTAGCTGTGGAGTTTCTAGTTGCGGAGTTTCTAGTTGCAGAGTTTCTAGTTGCGGACTTTGTAGCTGTGGAGTTTCTTGTTGCGGAGTTTCTAGTTGCAGAGTTTCTAGTTTTGGAGTTTCTAGTTGTGGAGTTTGTAGTTGCGGAGTCTCTAGTTGTGGAGTTTCTACTTGCGGAGTTTCTAGTTGCAGAGTTTCTAGTTGCGGAGTTTTCTAGTTATGGAGTTTCTAGTTGCGGAGTTTCAAGTTGTTGAGTTCCTAGTTGTGGAGTTTCAAGTTGTGGAGTATGTAGCTGCAGAGTTTCTAGTTGTGGAGTTGGTAGCTGTGGAGTATCTGGTTGTGGATTTTGAAGTTGTAGAGTTCCTAGTTGTGGAGTGTCTAGTTGTGGAGTTTCTAGTGGCGGAGTCTGTAGTTGTGGAGTTTCTAGTTGCTGAGTTTCTATTTGTTGATTTTCTAGCTGTGGAGTTTCTAGTTGCGTAGTTTCTAGTGGCAGAGTTTCTAGTTGCGGGCTTTCTAGCGTTAGAGTTTTTAGTTGCGGAGTTTCTAGTTGCAGAGATTCTAGTCGTGGAGTTTCTAGTTGTGGAGTTTGTAGTTGCGGAATTTCTAGTTGTGGAGCTTCTAGTTGTGAAGTTTCTAGTTGTGGAGTTTCAAGATGCGGAATTGATAGGTGTGGAGTTTCTAGTTGTGGAGTTTCCTGTTGTGGAATTTGTAGTTGTGGAGTATCTAGTTGTGGTGTTTCAAGTTGTGGTGCTTCTATCTGTGGAGTTTCTAGTTGTGGAGTCTTTAGTTGTGGAGTTCCTAGTTATGGAGTTTCTAGTTGTGTAGTGTCTGGTTGAGGAGTTTCTAGTCGTGGAGTTTCTAGTTGTGGAGTTTGTAGTTGCGGAGTTTCTAGTTGTGAAGTTTCTAGTTGTGGAGTTTCTAGTTGTGAAGTTTCTAGTTGTGGAGTTTCAAGATGCGGGACTGATAGGTGTGGAGTTTCTAGTTATGGAGTTTCTAGTTGTCGGGTTTCTAGTTGCGGAGTTTTTGTTGGGGAGTCTCTTATTGTGGAGTCTCTAGTTGTGGAGTTTCTAGTTGTGGAGTTTCTAGTTGTGGAATTTGTAGTTGTGGAGTATCTAGTTGTGGTGTTTCAAGTTGTGGAGTTTCTAGATGTGGAGTTTCTAGTTGCGGAGTTTCTAGTTGGTGAGTTTCTAGTTGCGGTGTTTCTAAATGCGAAGTCTCAAGTTGTGGTGCTTCTATCTGTGGAGTTTCTAGTTGTGAAGTCTTTAGTTGTGGAGTTTCTAGTTGTGGAGTTTCTAGTTGAGCAGTGTCTAGTTGAGGAGTTCCTAGTTGTGGAGTTTCAGATTGTGGAGTTTCTAGTTGTAGGGTTTGTAGTTGCGGAGTTTTTGTTGTGGAGTCCCTAGTTGTGGAATTTCTAGTTGCAGAGTTTCTAGTTGCGGAGTTTCTAGTTGTGGAGTCTGTAGTTGTGGAGCATCTAGTTGTGGTGTTTCAAGTTGTGGAGTTTCTATTTGTGGAGTTTCTATTTGTGGATTTTCTAGCTGGGGAGTTTCTAGTTGCGGAGTTTCTAGTTGCAGAGTTTCTAGTTGCGGACTTTGTAGCTATGGAGTTTTTAGTTGCGGAGTTTCTAGTTGCAGAGTTTCTAGTTGTGGAGTTTCTAGTTGTTGAGTTTGTAGTTGCGGAGTTTCTAGTTGTGTAGTTTCTAGTTGTGGAGTTTCTAGTTGTTGACTTTCTAGTTGTGGAGTTTCTAGTTCCCGAGTTTCTAGTTGTTGAGTTTCTAGTTGCCGTGTTTCTAAATGTGAAGTCTCAAGTTGTGGTGTTTCTATCTGTGGATTTTCTAGCTGTGGAGTTTCTAGTTGCGGAGTTTCTAGTTGCAGATTTTCTAGTTGCGGAATTTCTAGCTGTGGTGTTTCTAGTTGCGGAGTTTCTAGTTGCAGACTTTCCAGTTGTGGAGTTTCTAGTTGTGGAGTTTTTGATGTGGAGTCCCTGGTTGTGGAGTCTCTAGTTGTGAAGTTTCTAGTTGCAGAGTTTCTAGTTGCGGAGTTTCTAGTTGTGGAGTCTGTAGTTGTGGAGTCTGCAGTTGTGGAGTTTCTAGTTGTGGAGTTTTTAGTTATGGAGTCTCTCGTTGTGGAGTTTCAAGTTGCGAAGTTTCTAGTTGCCGAGTTTCGAGTTGCAAAGTCTAAAGTTGTGGAGTTTCGAGCTGTGGAGTTTCTAGTTGTAGAGTTTCTAGTTGTAGAGTTTCTAGTTGCCGTGTTTCTAAATGCGAAGTCTCAAGTTGTGGTGTTTCTATCTGTGCAGTTTCTAGTTGTAGAGTCTCTAGTTGTGGAGTTTCTAGTTGTGGAGTTTCCAGTTGTGGAGTGTCTAGTTGTGGAGTTTCTGGTTTCGGAGTTTCTAGGTGTTGAGTTTCTAGTTGGAGTTTTAGTTTTCGAGTTTCTAGCTTTAGATTTTCTAGTTGCAGAGTTCTTCGTTATGGAGTTTCTAGTTGTGGCGTTTCTAGTTGTTGAAATTATAGCTGTGGAGTTTCTACTTATGGAATCTCTAGTCATGGAGTTTCTAGTTGTGGAGTTTTTAGTTGTGGAGTTTCCTGTTGTGGAGTTTCTAGTTGTGAAGTTTCTATTTGCGGATTTTCTAGTGGCGGAGTTTCTAGCTGCGGAGCTTCTAGTTGTGTAGTTTCTAGTTGCGAAGTTTCTACTTGAGTTTCTAGTCGTGGAGTTTCTAGTGTTCGAGTTTCTAGTTGTGGAGTTTTTAGTTGCAGAGTTTTCTAGTTCCGGAGTCTCTAGTTGTGGAGTTTCTAGTTGCCGAGTTTCTAGCTGTGGAGTTTCTGGTTGCAGAGTCTCTAGTTGTGCAGGCTCTAGTTGGGGAGTCTCTAGTTCCCGTGTTTCTAGTTGTGGAGTTTATAGTTGCAGAGTTTCTAGTTGCGAACTTTCTAGCTGTGGAGTTTCTACTTACGGAGTTCTAGTGGCAGAGTTTCTAGTTGTGGAGTTTCTATTTGTGAAGTTTGTAAGTGCGGAGTTTTTAGTTGTGGAGTTGCTAGTTGTCGGGTTTGTAGTTGCGGAGTTATTGTTGACGAGTCCCTAGTTGTGGAGTCTCTAGTTGTGGAGTTTGTAGTTGCGGAGTTTCTAGTTGTCGAGTTTCTAGTTGTGGAGTTTCTAGTTGTGAAGTTTCTAGTTGTGGAGTTTCAAGATGCTGAATTGATAGGTGTGGAGTTTCTAGTTGTCGGGTTTCTAGTTGCGGAGTTTTTGTTGTGAAGTCTCTAATTGTGGAGTCTATAGTTGTGGAGTTTCTAGTTTTGGAGTTTCTAGTTGTAGAACTTGTAGTTGTGGAGTATGTAGTTGTGGTGTTTCAAGTTGTGGAGTTTCTAGTTGTGGAGTTTCTAGTTGTGGAGTTTCTAGTTGGTGAGTTTCTAGTTGCCGTGTTTCTAAAAGCGAAGTCTCAAGTTGTGGTGCTTCTATCTGTGGAGTTTCTATTTGTGGAGTCTTTAGTTGTGGAGTTCCTAGTTGTGGAGTTTCTAGTTGTGGAGTGTCTAGTTGAGGAGTTTCTAGTCGTGGAGTTTCTAGTTGTGGAGTTTGTAGTTGCGGAGTTTCTAGTTGTGGAGTTTCTAGTTGCAGAGTTTCTAGTTGTGAAGTTTCTAGTTGTGGAGTTTCAAGATGCGGAATTGATAGGTGTGGAGTTTCTAGTTATGGAGTTTCTAGTTGTTGGGTTTCTAGTTGCGGAGTTTTTGTTGGGGAGTCTCTAATTGTGGAGTCTCTAGTTGTGGAGTTTCTAGTTGTGGAGTTTCTAGTTGTGGAGTTTCTAGTTGTGTAATTTGTAGTTGTGGAGTATCTAGTTGTGGCGTTTCAAGTTGTGGAGTTTCTAGTTGTGGAGTTTCTAGTTGCGGAGTTTCTAGTTTGTAGGTTTCTAGTTGCCGTGTTTCTAAATGCGAAGTATCAAGTTGTGGTGCTTCTATCTGTGGAGTTTCTAGTTGTGAAGTCTTTAGTTGTGGAGTTCCTACTTGTGGAGTTTCTAGTTGTGGAGTGTCTAGTTGAGGAGTTCCTAGTTGTGGAGTTTCTAGTTGTGGAGTTTCTAGTTGTGGAGTTTGTAGTTGCGGAGTTTTTGTTGTGGAGTCCCAAGTTGTGGAGTTCCTAGTTGTGGAATTTCTAGTTGCAGAGTTTCTAGTTGTGGAGTTTCTAGTTGTGGAGTCTGTAGTTGTGGAGCATCTAGTTGTGGTGTTTCAAGTTGTGGAGTTTCTATTTGTGGATTTTCTAGCTGTGGAGTTTCTAGTTGCGGAGTTTCTAGTTGCAGAATTTCTAGTTGCGGACTTTGTAGCTGTGGAGTTTCTAGTTGCGGAGTTTCTAGTTGCAGAGTTTCTAGTTGTGGAGTTTCTAGTTGTGGAGTTTGTAGTTGCGGAGTTTCTAGTTGTGGAGTTTCTAGTTGCGGAGTTTCTAGTTGCAGTGTTTCTAGTTGCGGAGTTTTCTAGTTATGGAGTTTCTAGTTGCGGAGTTTCAAGTTGTTGAGTTCCTAGTTATGGAGTTTCTAGTTGCGGAGTCTGTAGTTGTGGAGTTTCTAGTTGCTGAGTTTCCATTTGTTGATTTTCTAGCTGTGGAGTTTCTAGTTGCGGAATTTCTAGTTGTGGAGCTTCTAGTTGTGAAGTTTCTAGTTGTGGAGTTTCAAGATGCGGAATTGATAGGTGTGGAGTTTCTAGTTGTGGAGTTTCTAGTTGTGGAATTTGTAGTTGTGGAGTATCTAGTTGTGGTGTTTCAAGTTGTGGTGCTTCTATCTGTGGAGTTTCTAGTTGTGGAGTCTTTAGTTCTGGAGTTCCTAGTTTTGGAGTTTCTAGTTGTGGAGTGTCTGGTTGAGGAGTTTCTAGTCGTGGAGTTTCTAGTTGTGGAGTTTGTAGTTGCGGAGTTTCTAGTTGTGGAGTTTCTAGTTGTGAAGTTTCTAGTTGTGAAGTTTCTAGTTGTAGAGTTTCAAGATGCGGAACTGACAGGTGTGGAGTTTCTAGTTATGGAGTTTCTAGTTGTCGGGTATCTAGTTGCGGAGTTTTTGTTGGGGAGTCTCTAATTGTGGAGTCTCTAGTTGTGGAGTTTCTAGTTGTGGAGTTTCTAGTTGTGGAATTTGTAGTTGTGGAGTATCTAGTTGTGGTGTTTCAAGTTGTGGAGTTTCTAGATGTGGAGTTTCTAGTTGCGGAGTTTCTAGTTGGTGAGTTTCTAGTTGCAGTGTTTCTGAATGCGAAGTCTCAAGTTGTGGTGTTCTATCTGTGGAGTTTCTAGTTGTGAAGTCTTTAGTTGTGGAGTTTCTAGTTGTGGAGTTTCTAGTTGTGCAGTGTCTAGTTGAGGAGTTCCTAGTTGTGGAGTTTCAGATTGTGGAGTTTCTAATTGTAGGGTTTGTAGTTGCGGAGTTTTTGTTGTGGAGTCCCAAGTTGTGGAGTCCCTAGTTGTGAAATTTCTAGTTGCAGAGTTTCTAGTTGCGGAGTTTCTAGTTGTGGAGTCTGTAGTTTTGGAGCATCTAGTTGTGGTGTTTCAAGTTGTGGAGTTTCTATTTGTGGAGTTTCTATTTGTGGATTTTCTAGCTGGGGAGTTTCTAGTTGCAGAGTTTCTAGTTGCGGACTTTGTAGCTATGGAGTTTTTAGTTGCGGAGTTTCTAGTAGCAGAGTTTCTAGTTGTGGAGTTTCTAGTTGTTGAGTTTCTAGTTGTGGACTTTCTAGTTGTGGAGTTTCTAGTTCCCGAGTTTCTAGTTGTTGAGTTTCTAGTTGCCGTGTTTCTAAATGTGAAGTCTCAAGTTGTGGTGTTTCTATCTGTGGATTTTCTAGCTGTGGAGTTTCTAGTTGCGGAGTTTCTAGTTGCAGATTTTCTAGTTGCGGAATTTCTAGCTGTGGAGTTTCTAGTTGCGGAGTTTCTAGTTGCAGACTTTCTAGTTGTGGAGTTTCTAGTTGTGGAGTTTTTGATGTGAAGTCCCTGGTTGTGGAGTCTCTAGTTGTGAAGTTTCTAGTTGCAGAGTTTCTAGTTGCGGAGTTTCTAGTTGTGGAGTCTGTAGTTGTGGAGTCTGCAGTTGTGGAGTTTCTAGTTGTGAAGTTTCTAGTTGTGGAGTTTCAAGATGCTGAATTGATAGGTGTGGAGTTTCTAGTTGTGGAGTTTCTAGTTGTCGGGTTTCTAGTTGCGGAGTTTTTGTTGTGAAGTCTCTAATTGTCGAGTCTATAGTTGTGGAGTTTCTAGTTTTGGAGTTTCTAGTTGTAGAATTAGTAGTTGTGGAGTATCTAGTTGTGGTGTTTCAAGTTGTGGAGTTTCTAGTTGGTGAGTTTCTAGTTGCCGTGTTTCTAAAAGCGAAGTCTCAAGTTGTGGTGCTTCTATCTGTGGAGTTTCTAGTTGTGGAGTCTTTAGTTGTGTAGTTCCTAGTTGTGGAGTTTCTAGTTGTGGAGTGTCTAGTTGAGGAGTTTCTAGTCGTGGAGTTTCTAGTTGTGGAGTTTGTAGTTGCGGAGTTTCTAGTTGTGGAGTTTCTAGTTGCGGAGTTTCTAGTTGTGAAGTTTCAAGATGCGGAATTGATAGGTGTGGAGTTTCTAGTTATGGAGTTTCTAGTTGTTGGGTTTCTAGTTGCGGAGTTTTTGTTGGGGAGTCTCTAATTGTGGAGTCTCTAGTTGTGGAGTTTCTAGTTGTGGAGTTTCTAGTTGTGTAATTTGTAGTTGTGGAGTATCTAGTTGTGGTGTTTCAAGTTGTGGAGTTTCTAGTTGTGGAGTTTCTAGTTGCGGCGTTTCTAGTTGGTAGGTTTCTAGTTGCCGTGTTTCTAAATGCGAAGTATCAAGTTGTGGTGCTTCTATCTGTGGAGTTTCTAGTTGTGAAGTCTTTAGTTGTGGAGTTCCTACTTGTGGAGTTTCTAGTTGTGGAGTGTCTAGTTGAGGAGTTCCTAGTTGTGGAGTTTCTAGTTGTGGAGTTTCTAGTTGTGGAGTTTGTAGTTGCGGAGTTTTTGTTGTGGAGTCCCAAGTTGTGGAGTTCCTAGTTGTGGAATTTCTAGTTGCAGAGTTTCTAGTTGTGGAGTTTCTAGTTGTGGAGTCTGTAGTTGTGGAGCATCTAGTTGTGGTGTTTCAAGTTGTGGAGTTACTATTTGTGGATTTTCTAGCTGTGGAGTTTCTAGTTGCGGAGTTTCTAGTTGCAGAATTTCTAGTTGCGGACTTTGTAGCTGTGGAGTTTCTAGTTGCGGAGTTTCTAGTTGCAGAGTTTCTAGTTGTGGAGTTTCTAGTTGTGGAGTTTGTAGTTATGGAGTCTCTCGTTGTGGAGTTTCTAGTTGCGAAGTTTCTAGTTGCCGAGTTTCGAGTTGCAAAGTCTAAAGTTGTGGAGTTTCGAGCTGTGGAGTTTCTAGTTGTAGAGTTTCTAGTTGTAGAGTTTCTAGTTGCCGTGTTTCTAAATGCGAAGTCTCAAGTTGTGGTGTTTCTATCTGTGCAGTTTCTAGTTGTAGAGTCTCTAGTTGTGGAGTTTCTAGTTGTGGAGTTTCTAGTTGTGGAGTGTCTAGTTGTGGAGTTTCTGGTTTCGGAGTTTCTAGGTGTTGAGTTTCTAGTTGGAGTTTTAGTTTTCGAGTTTCTAGCTTTAGATTTTCTAGTTGCAGAGTTCTTCGTTATGGAGTTTCTAGTTGTGGCGTTTCTAGTTGTTGAAATTATAGCTGTGGAGTTTCTACTTATGGAATCTCTAGTCATGGAGTTTCTAGTTGTGGAGTTTTTAGTTGTGGAGTTTCCTGTTGTGGAGTTTCTAGTTGTGAAGTTTCTATTTGCGGATTTTCTAGTGGCGGAGTTTCTAGCTGCGGAGCTTCTAGTTGTGTAGTTTCTAGTTGCGAAGTTTCTACTTGAGTTTCTAGTCGTGGAGTTTCTAGTGTTCGAGTTTCTAGTTGTGGAGTTTTTAGTTGCAGAGTTTTCTAGTTCCGGAGTCTCTAGTTGTGGAGTTTCTAGTTGCCGAGTTTCTAGCTGTGGAGTTTCTGGTTGCAGAGTCTCTAGTTGTGCAGGCTCTAGTTGGGGAGTCTCTAGTTCCCGTGTTTCTAGTTGTGGAGTTTATAGTTGCAGAGTTTCTAGTTGCGAACTTTCTAGCTGTGGAGTTTCTACTTACGGAGTTCTAGTGGCAGAGTTTCTAGTTGTGGAGTTTCTATTTGTGAAGTTTGTAAGTGCGGAGTTTTTAGTTGTGGAGTTGCTAGTTGTCGGGTTTGTAGTTGCGGAGTTATTGTTGACGAGTCCCTAGTTGTGGAGTCTCTAGTTGTGGAGTTTGTAGTTGCGGAGTTTCTAGTTGTCGAGTTTCTAGTTGTGGAGTTTCTAGTTGTGAAGTTTCTAGTTGTGGAGTTTCAAGATGCTGAATTGATAGGTGTGGAGTTTCTAGTTGTCGGGTTTCTAGTTGCGGAGTTTTTGTTGTGAAGTCTCTAATTGTGGAGTCTATAGTTGTGGAGTTTCTAGTTTTGGAGTTTCTAGTTGTAGAACTTGTAGTTGTGGAGTATGTAGTTGTGGTGTTTCAAGTTGTGGAGTTTCTAGTTGTGGAGTTTCTAGTTGTGGAGTTTCTAGTTGGTGAGTTTCTAGTTGCCGTGTTTCTAAAAGCGAAGTCTCAAGTTGTGGTGCTTCTATCTGTGGAGTTTCTATTTGTGGAGTCTTTAGTTGTGGAGTTCCTAGTTGTGGAGTTTCTAGTTGTGGAGTGTCTAGTTGAGGAGTTTCTAGTCGTGGAGTTTCTAGTTGTGGAGTTTGTAGTTGCGGAGTTTCTAGTTGTGGAGTTTCTAGTTGCAGAGTTTCTAGTTGTGAAGTTTCTAGTTGTGGAGTTTCAAGATGCGGAATTGATAGGTGTGGAGTTTCTAGTTATGGAGTTTCTAGTTGTTGGGTTTCTAGTTGCGGAGTTTTTGTTGGGGAGTCTCTAATTGTGGAGTCTCTAGTTGTGGAGTTTCTAGTTGTGGAGTTTCTAGTTGTGGAGTTTCTAGTTGTGTAATTTGTAGTTGTGGAGTATCTAGTTGTGGCGTTTCAAGTTGTGGAGTTTCTAGTTGTGGAGTTTCTAGTTGCGGAGTTTCTAGTTTGTAGGTTTCTAGTTGCCGTGTTTCTAAATGCGAAGTATCAAGTTGTGGTGCTTCTATCTGTGGAGTTTCTAGTTGTGAAGTCTTTAGTTGTGGAGTTCCTACTTGTGGAGTTTCTAGTTGTGGAGTGTCTAGTTGAGGAGTTCCTAGTTGTGGAGTTTCTAGTTGTGGAGTTTCTAGTTGTGGAGTTTGTAGTTGCGGAGTTTTTGTTGTGGAGTCCCAAGTTGTGGAGTTCCTAGTTGTGGAATTTCTAGTTGCAGAGTTTCTAGTTGTGGAGTTTCTAGTTGTGGAGTCTGTAGTTGTGGAGCATCTAGTTGTGGTGTTTCAAGTTGTGGAGTTTCTATTTGTGGATTTTCTAGCTGTGGAGTTTCTAGTTGCGGAGTTTCTAGTTGCAGAATTTCTAGTTGCGGACTTTGTAGCTGTGGAGTTTCTAGTTGCGGAGTTTCTAGTTGCAGAGTTTCTAGTTGTGGAGTTTCTAGTTGTGGAGTTTGTAGTTGCGGAGTTTCTAGTTGTGGAGTTTCTAGTTGCGGAGTTTCTAGTTGCAGTGTTTCTAGTTGCGGAGTTTTCTAGTTATGGAGTTTCTAGTTGCGGAGTTTCAAGTTGTTGAGTTCCTAGTTATGGAGTTTCTAGTTGCGGAGTCTGTAGTTGTGGAGTTTCTAGTTGCTGAGTTTCCATTTGTTGATTTTCTAGCTGTGGAGTTTCTAGTTGCGGAATTTCTAGTTGTGGAGCTTCTAGTTGTGAAGTTTCTAGTTGTGGAGTTTCAAGATGCGGAATTGATAGGTGTGGAGTTTCTAGTTGTGGAGTTTCTAGTTGTGGAATTTGTAGTTGTGGAGTATCTAGTTGTGGTGTTTCAAGTTGTGGTGCTTCTATCTGTGGAGTTTCTAGTTGTGGAGTCTTTAGTTCTGGAGTTCCTAGTTTTGGAGTTTCTAGTTGTGGAGTGTCTGGTTGAGGAGTTTCTAGTCGTGGAGTTTCTAGTTGTGGAGTTTGTAGTTGCGGAGTTTCTAGTTGTGGAGTTTCTAGTTGTGAAGTTTCTAGTTGTGAAGTTTCTAGTTGTAGAGTTTCAAGATGCGGAACTGATAGGTGTGGAGTTTCTAGTTATGGAGTTTCTAGTTGTCGGGTATCTAGTTGCGGAGTTTTTGTTGGGGAGTCTCTAATTGTGGAGTCTCTAGTTGTGGAGTTTCTAGTTGTGGAGTTTCTAGTTGTGGAATTTGTAGTTGTGGAGTATCTAGTTGTGGTGTTTCAAGTTGTGGAGTTTCTAGATGTGGAGTTTCTAGTTGCGGAGTTTCTAGTTGGTGAGTTTCTAGTTGCAGTGTTTCTGAATGCGAAGTCTCAAGTTGTGGTGTTCTATCTGTGGAGTTTCTAGTTGTGAAGTCTTTAGTTGTGGAGTTTCTAGTTGTGGAGTTTCTAGTTGTGCAGTGTCTAGTTGAGGAGTTCCTAGTTGTGGAGTTTCAGATTGTGGAGTTTCTAGTTGTAGGGTTTGTAGTTGCGGAGTTTTTGTTGTGGAGTCCCAAGTTGTGGAGTCCCTAGTTGTGAAATTTCTAGTTGCAGAGTTTCTAGTTGCGGAGTTTCTAGTTGTGGAGTCTGTAGTTTTGGAGCATCTAGTTGTGGTGTTTAAAGTTGTGGAGTTTCTATTTGTGGAGTTTCTATTTGTGGATTTTCTAGCTGGGGAGTTTCTAGTTGTGGAGTTTCTAGTTGCAGAGTTTCTAGTTGCGGACTTTGTAGCTATGGAGTTTTTAGTTGCGGAGTTTCTAGTAGCAGAGTTTCTAGTTGTGGAGTTTCTAGTTGTTGAGTTTCTAGTTGTGGACTTTCTAGTTGTGGAGTTTCTAGTTCCCGAGTTTCTAGTTGTTGAGTTTCTAGTTGCCGTGTTTCTAAATGTGAAGTCTCAAGTTGTGGTGTTTCTATCTGTGGATTTTCTAGCTGTGGAGTTTCTAGTTGCGGAGTTTCTAGTTGCAGATTTTCTAGTTGCGGAATTTCTAGCTGTGGAGTTTCTAGTTGCGGAGTTTCTAGTTGCAGACTTTCTAGTTGTGGAGTTTCTAGTTGTGGAGTTTTTGATGTGGAGTCCCTGGTTGTGGAGTCTCTAGTTGTGAAGTTTCTAGTTGCAGAGTTTCTAGTTGCGGAGTTTCTAGTTGTGGAGTCTGTAGTTGTGGAGTCTGCAGTTGTGGAGTTTCTAGTTGTGAAGTTTCTAGTTGTGGAGTTTCAAGATGCTGAATTGATAGGTGTGGAGTTTCTAGTTGTGGAGTTTCTAGTTGTCGGGTTTCTAGTTGCGGAGTTTTTGTTGTGAAGTCTCTAATTGTCGAGTCTATAGTTGTGGAGTTTCTAGTTTTGGAGTTTCTAGTTGTAGAATTAGTAGTTGTGGAGTATCTAGTTGTGGTGTTTCAAGTTGTGGAGTTTCTAGTTGGTGAGTTTCTAGTTGCCGTGTTTCTAAAAGCGAAGTCTCAAGTTGTGGTGCTTCTATCTGTGGAGTTTCTAGTTGTGGAGTCTTTAGTTGTGTAGTTCCTAGTTGTGGAGTTTCTAGTTGTGGAGTGTCTAGTTGAGGAGTTTCTAGTCGTGGAGTTTCTAGTTGTGGAGTTTGTAGTTGCGGAGTTTCTAGTTGTGGAGTTTCTAGTTGCGGAGTTTCTAGTTGTGAAGTTTCAAGATGCGGAATTGATAGGTGTGGAGTTTCTAGTTATGGAGTTTCTAGTTGTTGGGTTTCTAGTTGCGGAGTTTTTGTTGGGGAGTCTCTAATTGTGGAGTCTCTAGTTGTGGAGTTTCTAGTTGTGGAGTTTCTAGTTGTGTAATTTGTAGTTGTGGAGTATCTAGTTGTGGTGTTTCAAGTTGTGGAGTTTCTAGTTGTGGAGTTTCTAGTTGCGGCGTTTCTAGTTGGTAGGTTTCTAGTTGCCGTGTTTCTAAATGCGAAGTATCAAGTTGTGGTGCTTCTATCTGTGGAGTTTCTAGTTGTGAAGTCTTTAGTTGTGGAGTTCCTACTTGTGGAGTTTCTAGTTGTGGAGTGTCTAGTTGAGGAGTTCCTAGTTGTGGAGTTTCTAGTTGTGGAGTTTCTAGTTGTGGAGTTTGTAGTTGCGGAGTTTTTGTTGTGGAGTCCCAAGTTGTGGAGTTCCTAGTTGTGGAATTTCTAGTTGCAGAGTTTCTAGTTGTGGAGTTTCTAGTTGTGGAGTCTGTAGTTGTGGAGCATCTAGTTGTGGTGTTTCAAGTTGTGGAGTTACTATTTGTGGATTTTCTAGCTGTGGAGTTTCTAGTTGCGGAGTTTCTAGTTGCAGAATTTCTAGTTGCGGACTTTGTAGCTGTGGAGTTTCTAGTTGCGGAGTTTCTAGTTGCAGAGTTTCTAGTTGTGGAGTTTCTAGTTGTGGAGTTTGTAGTTATGGAGTCTCTCGTTGTGGAGTTTCTAGTTGCGAAGTTTCTAGTTGCCGAGTTTCGAGTTGCAAAGTCTAAAGTTGTGGAGTTTCGAGCTGTGGAGTTTCTAGTTGTAGAGTTTCTAGTTGTAGAGTTTCTAGTTGCCGTGTTTCTAAATGCGAAGTCTCAAGTTGTGGTGTTTCTATCTGTGCAGTTTCTAGTTGTAGAGTCTCTAGTTGTGGAGTTTCTAGTTGTGGAGTTTCTAGTTGTGGAGTGTCTAGTTGTGGAGTTTCTGGTTTCGGAGTTTCTAGGTGTTGAGTTTCTAGTTGGAGTTTTAGTTTTCGAGTTTCTAGCTTTAGATTTTCTAGTTGCAGAGTTCTTCGTTGTGGAGTTTCTAGTTGTGGCGTTTCTAGTTGTTGAAATTATAGCTGTGGAGTTTCTACTTATGGAATCTCTAGTCATGGAGTTTCTAGTTGTGGAGTTTTTAGTTGTGGAGTTTCCTGTTGTGGAGTTTCTAGTTGTGAAGTTTCTATTTGCGGATTTTCTAGTGGCGGAGTTTCTAGCTGCGGAGCTTCTAGTTGTGTAGTTTCTAGTTGCGAAGTTTCTACTTGAGTTTCTAGTCGTGGAGTTTCTAGTGTTCGAGTTTCTAGTTGTGGAGTTTTTAGTTGCAGAGTTTTCTAGTTCCGGAGTCTCTAGTTGTGGAGTTTCTAGTTGCCGAGTTTCTAGCTGTGGAGTTTCTGGTTGCAGTCTCTAGTTGTGCAGGCTCTAGTTGGGGAGTCTCTAGTTCCCGTGTTTCTAGTTGTGGAGTTTATAGTTGCAGAGTTTCTAGTTGCGAACTTTCTAGCTGTGGAGTTTCTACTTACGGAGTTTCTAGTGGCAGAGTTTCTAGTCGTGGAGTTTCTATTTGTGAAGTTTGTAAGTGCGGAGTTTTTAGTTGTGGAGTTTCTAGTTGTGGAGTTGCTAGTTGTCGGGTTTGTAGTTGCGGAGTTATTGTTGACGAGTCCCTAGTTGTGGAGTCTCTAGTTGTGGAGTTTGTAGTTGCGGAGTTTCTAGTTGTCGAGTTTCTAGTTGTGGAGTTTCTAGTTGTGAAGTTTCTAGTTGTGGAGATTCAAGATGCTGAATTGATAGGTGTGGAGTTTCTAGTTGTGGAGTTTCTAGTTGTCGGGTTTCTAGTTGCGGAGTTTTTGTTGTGAAGTCTCTAATTGTCGAGTCTATAGTTGTGGAGTTTCTAGTTTTGGAGTTTCTAGTTGTAGAATTTGTAGTTGTGGAGTATCTAGTTGTGGTGTTTCAAGTTGTGGAGTTTCTAGTTGTGGAGTTTCTAGTTGTGGAGTTTCTAGTTGGTGAGTTTCTAGTTGCCGTGTTTCTAAAAGCGAAGTCTCAAGTTGTGGTGCTTCTATCTGTGGAGTTTCTAGTTGTGGAGTCTTTAGTTGTGGAGTTCCTAGTTGTGGAGTTTCTAGTTGTGGAGTGTCTAGTTGAGGAGTTTCTAGTCGTGGAGTTTCTAGTTGTGGAGTTTGTAGTTGCGGAGTTTCTAGTTGTGGAGTTTCTAGTTGCGGAGTTTCTAGTTGTGAAGTTTCAAGATGCGGAATTGATAGGTGTGGAGTTTCTAGTTATGGAGTTTCTAGTTGTTGGGTTTCTAGTTGCGGAGTTTTTGTTGGGGAGTCTATAATTGTGGAGTCTCTAGTTGTGGAGTTTCTAGTTGTGGAGTTTCTAGTTGTGTAATTTGTAGTTGTGGAGTCTCTAGTTGTGGTGTTTCTAGTTGTGGAGTTTCTAGTTGCGGCGTTTCTAGTTGGTAGGTTTCTAGTTGCCGTGTTTCTAAATGCGAAGTATCAAGTTGTGGTGCTTCTATCTGTGGAGTTTCTAGTTGTGAAGTCTTTAGTTGTGGAGTTCCTACTTGTGGAGTTTCTAGTTGTGGAGTGTCTAGTTGAGGAGTTCCTAGTTGTGGAGTTTCTAGTTGTGGAGTTTCTAGTTGTGGAGTTTGTAGTTGCGGAGTTTTTGTTGTGGAGTCCCAAGTTGTGGAGTTCCTAGTTGTGGAATTTCTAGTTGCAGAGTTTCTAGTTGTGGAGTTTCTAGTTGTGGAGTCTGTAGTTGTGGAGCATCTAGTTGTGGTGTTTCAAGTTGTGGAGTTACTATTTGTGGATTTTCTAGCTGTGGAGTTTCTAGTTGCGGAGTTTCTAGTTGCAGAATTTCTAGTTGCGGACTTTGTAGCTGTGGAGTTTCTAGTTGCGGAGTTTCTAGTTGCAGAGTTTCTAGTTGTGGAGTTTCTAGTTGTGGAGTTTGTAGTTGCGGAGTTTGTAGTTGTGGAGTTTCTAGTTGCGGAGTTTCTAGTTGCAGTGTTTCTAGTTGCGGAGTTTTCTAGTTATGGAGTTTCTAGTTGCGGAGTTTCAAGTATTGAGTTCCTAGTTATGGAGTTTCTAGTTGCGGAGTCAGTAGTTGTGGAGTTTCTAGTTGCTGAGTTTCCATTTGTTGATTTTCTAGCTGTGGAGTTTCTAGTTGCGGAATTTCTAGTTGTGAAGCTTCTAGTTGTGAAGTTTCTAGTTGTGGAGTTTCAAGATGCGGAATTGATAGGTGTGGAGTTTCTAGTTGTGGAGTTTCTAGTTGTGGAATTTGTAGTTGTGGAGTATCTAGTTGTGGAGTTTCTAGTTGGTGAGTTTCTAGTTGCCGTGTTTCTAAATGCGAAGTCTCAAGTTTGGTGCTTCTATCTGTGGAGTTTCTAGTTGTGGAGTTCCTAGTTGTGGAGTTTCTAGTTGTGGAGTGTCTAGTTGAGGAGTTTCTAGTCGTGGAGTTTCTAGTTGTGGAGTTTCTAGTTGTGAAGTTTCTAGTTGTGGAGTTTCAAGATGCGGAATTGATAGGTGTCGAGTTTCTAGTTATGGAGTTTCTAGTTGTCGGGTTTCTAGTTGCGGAGTTTTTGTTGGGGAGTCTCTAATTGTGGAGTCTCTAGTTGTGGAGTTTCTAGTTGTGGAGTTTCTAGTTGTGGAGTTTCTAGTTGTGGAATTTGTAGTTGTGGAGTATCTAGTTGTGGTGTTTCAATTTGTGGAGTTTCTAGTTGTGGAATTTCTAGTTGCGGAGTTTCTAGTTTGTGAGTTTCTAGTTGCCGTGTTTCTAAATGCGAAGTATCAAGTTGTGGTGCTTCTATCTGTGGAGTTTCTAGTTGTGAAGTCTTTAGTTGTGGAGTTCCTAGTTGTGGAGTTTCTAGTTGTGGAGTGTCTAGTTGAGGAGTTCCTAGTTGTGGAGTTTCTAGTTGTAGAGTTTGTAGTTGTCGGTTTGTAGTTGCGGAGTTTTTGTTGTGGAGTCCCAAGTTGTGGAGTCCCTAGTTGTGGAATTTCTAGTCGCAGAGTTTCTAGTTGCGGAGATTCTAGTTGTGGAATCTGTAGTTGTGGAGCATCTAGTTGTGGTGTTTCAAGTTGTGGAGTTTCTATTTGTGGATTTTCTAGCTGTGGAGTTTCTAGTTGCGGAGTTTCTAGTTGCAGAGTTTCTAGTTGCGGACTTTGTAGCTGTGGAGTTTCTTGTTGCGGAGTTTCTAGTTGCAGAGTTTCTAGTTTTGGAGTTTCTAGTTGTGGAGTTTGTAGTTGCGGAGTCTCTAGTTGTGGAGTTTCTACTTGCGGAGTTTCTAGTTGCAGAGTTTCTAGTTGCGGAGTTTTCTAGTTATGGAGTTTCTAGTTGCGGAGTTTCAAGTTGTTGAGTTCCTAGTTGTGGAGTTTCAAGTTATGGAGTTTGTAGCTGCAGAGTTTCTAGTTGTGGAGTTGGTAGCTGTGGAGTATCTGGTTGTGGATTTTGAAGTTGTAGAGTTCCTAGTTGTGGAGTGTCTAGTTGTGGAGTTTCTAGTTGCGGAGTCTGTTGTTGTGGAGTTTCTAGTTGCTGAGTTTCTATTTGTTGATTTTCTAGCTGTGGAGTTTCTAGTTGCGAAGTTTCTAGTGGCAGAGTTTCTAGTTGCGGGCTTTCTAGCGTTGGAGTTTCTAGTTGCGGAGTTTCTAGTTGCAGAGATTCTAGTCGTGGAGTTTCTAGTTGTGGAGTTTGTAGTTGCGGAATTTCTAGTTGTGGTGCTTCTAGTTGTGAAGTTTCTAGTTGTGGAGTTTCAAGATGCGGAATTGATAGGTGTGGAGTTTCTAGTTGTGGAGTTTCCTGTTGTGGAATTTGTAGTTGTGGAGTATCTAGTTGTGGTGTTTCAAGTTGTGGTGCTTCTATCTGTGGAGTTTCTAGTTGTGGAGTCTTTAGTTGTGGAGTTCCTAGTTATGGAGTTTCTAGTTGTGTAGTGTCTGGTTGAGGAGTTTCTAGTCGTGGAGTTTCTAGTTGTGGAGTTTGTAGTTGCGGAGTTTCTAGTTGTGGAGTTTCTAGTTGTGGAGTTTCTAGTTGTGAAGTTCCAAGTTGTGGAGTTTCAAGATGCGGGACTGATAGGTGTGGAGTTTCTAGTTATGGAGTTTCTAGTTGTCGGGTTTCTAGTTGCGGAGTTTTTGTTGGGGAGTCTCTTATCGTGGAGTCTCTAGTTGTGGAGTTTCTAGTTGTGGAGTTTCTAGTTGTGGAATTTGTAGTTGTGGAGTATCTAGTTGTGGTGTTTCAAGTTGTGGAGTTTCTAGATGTGGAGTTTCTATTTGCGGAGTTTCTAGTCGGTGAGTTTCTAGTTGCGGTGTTTCTAAATGCGAAGTCTCAAGTTGTGGTGCTTCTATCTGTGGAGTTTCTAGTTGTGAAGTCTTTAGTTGTGGAGTTTCTAGTTGTGGAGTTTCTAGTTGTGCAGTGTCTAGTTGAGGAGTTTCTAGTTGTGGAGTTTCAGATTGTGGAGTTTCTAGTTGTAGGGTTTGTAGTTGCGGAGTTTTTGTTGTGGAGTCCCAAGTTGTGGAGTCCCTAGTTGTGGAATTTCTAGTTGCAGAGTTTCTAGTTGCGGAGTTTCTAGTTGTGGAGTCTGTAGTTGTGGAGCATCTAGTTGTGGTGTTTCAAGTTGTGGAGTTTCTATTTGTGGAGTTTCTATTTGTGGATTTTTTAGCTGGGGAGTTTCTAGTTGCGGAGTTTCTAGTTGCAGAGTTTCTAGTTGCGGACTTTGTAGCTATGGAGTTTTTAGTTGCGGAGTTTCTAGTTGCAGAGTTTGTAGTTGTGGAGTTTCTAGTTGTTGAGTTTGTAGTTGCGGAGTTTCTAGTTGTGGAGTTTCTAGTTGTGGAGTTTCTAGTTGTGGACTTTCTAGTTGTGGAGTTTCTAGTTCCCGAGTTTCTAGTTGTTGAGTTTCTAGTTGCCGTGTTTCTAAATGTGAAGTCTCAAGTTGTGGTGTTTCTATCTGTGGATTTTCTAGCTATGGAGTTTCTAGTTGCGGAGTTTCTAGTTGCAGATTTTCTAGTTGCGGAATTTCTAGCTGTGGTGTTTCTAGTTGCGGAGTTTCTAGTTGCAGACTTTCTAGTTGTGGAGTTTCTAGTTGTGGAGTTTTTGATGTGGAGTCCCTGGTTGTGGAGTCTCTAGTTGTGAAGTTTCTAGTTGCAGAGTTTCTAGTTGCGGAGTTTCTAGTTGTGGAGTCTGTAGTTGTGGAGTCTGCAGTTGTGGAGTTTCTAGTTGTGGAGTTTTTAGTTATGGAGTCTCTCGTTGTGGAGTTTCAAGTTGCGAAGTTTCTAGTTGCCGAGTTTCGAGTTGCAAAGTCTAAAGTTGTGGAGTTTCGAGCTGTGGAGTTTCTAGTTGTAGAGTTTCTAGTTGTAGAGTTTCTAGTTGCCGTGTTTCTAAATGCGAAGTCTCAAGTTGTGGTGTTTCTATCTGTGCAGTTTCTAGTTGTAGAGTCTCTAGTTGTGGAGTTTCTAGTTGTGGAGTTTCTAGTTGTGGAGTGTCTAGTTGTGGAGTTTCTGGTTTCGGAGTTTCTAGGTGTTGAGTTTCTAGTTGGAGTTTTAGTTTTCGAGTTTCTAGCTTTAGATTTTCTAGTTGCAGAGTTCTTCGTTGTGGAGTTTCTAGTTGTGGCGTTTCTAGTTGTTGAAATTATAGCTGTGGAGTTTCTACTTATGGAATCTCTAGTCATGGAGTTTCTTGTTGTGGAGTTTTTAGTTGTGGAGTTTCCTGTTGTGGAGTTTCTAGTTGTGAAGTTTCTATTTGCGGATTTTCTAGTGGCGGAGTTTCTAGCTGCGGAGCTTCTAGTTGTGTAGTTTCTAGTTGCGAATTTTCTACTTGAGTTTCTAGTCGTGGAGTTTCTAGTGTTCGAGTTTCTAGTTGTGGAGTTTTTAGTTGCAGAGTTTTCTAGTTCCGGAGTCTCTAGTTGTGGAGTTTCTAGTTGCCGAGTTTCTAGCTGTGGAGTTTCTGGTTGCAGAGTCTCTAGTTGTGCAGGCTCTAGTTGGGGAGTCTCTAGTTCCCGTGTTTCTAGTTGTGGAGTTTATAGTTGCAGAGTTTCTAGTTGCGAACTTTCTAGCTGTGGAGTTTCTACTTACGGAGTTTCTAGTGGCAGAGTTTCTAGTTGTGGAGTTTCTATTTGTGAAGTTTGTAAGTGCGGAGTTTTTAGTTGTGGAGTTTCTAGTTGTGGAGTTGCTAGTTGTCGGGTTTGTAGTTGCGGAGTTATTGTTGACGAGTCCCTAGTTGTGGAGTCTCTAGTTGTGGAGTTTGTAGTTGCGGAGTTTCTAGTTGTCGAGTTTCTAGTTGTGGAGTTTCTAGTTGTGAAGTTTCTAGTTGTGGAGTTTCAAGATGCTGAATTGATAGGTGTGGAGTTTCTAGTTGTCGGGTTTCTAGTTGCGGAGTTTTTGTTGTGAAGTCTTTAATTGTGGAGTCTATAGTTGTGGAGTTTCTAGTTTTGGAGTTTCTAGTTGTAGAACTTGTAGTTGTGGAGTATGTATTTGTGGTGTTTCAAGTTGTGGAGTTTCTAGTTGTGGAGTTTCTAGTTGTGGAGTTTCTAGTTGGTGAGTTTCTAGTTGCCGTGTTTCTAAAAGCGAAGTCTCAAGTTGTGGTGCTTCTATCTGTGGAGTTTCTATTTGTGGAGTCTTTAGTTGTGGAGTTCCTAGTAGTGGAGTTTCTAGTTGTGGAGTGTCTAGTTGAGGAGTTTCTAGTCGTGGAGTTTCTAGTTGTGGAGTTTGTAGTTGCGGAGTTTCTAGTTGTGGAGTTTCTAGTTGCAGAGTTTCTAGTTGTGAAGTTTGTAGTTGTGGAGTTTCAAGATGCGGAATTGATAGGTGTGGAGTTTCTAGTTATGGAGTTTCTAGTTGTTGGGTTTCTAGTTGCGGAGTTTTTGTTGGGGAGTCTCTAATTGTGGAGTCTCTAGTTGTGGAGTTTCTAGTTGTGGAGTTTCTAGTTGTGGAGTTTCTAGTTGTGTAATTTGTAGTTGTGGAGTATCTAGTTGTGGTGTTTCAAGTTGTGGAGTTTCTAGTTGTGGAGTTTCTAGTTGCGGAGTT
Organism: Rhipicephalus microplus; assembly: GCF_043290135.1. Taxonomy (NCBI): domain Eukaryota; kingdom Metazoa; phylum Arthropoda; class Arachnida; order Ixodida; family Ixodidae; genus Rhipicephalus; species Rhipicephalus microplus. Next base: position 100,565,154 of record NC_134707.1, on the reverse strand, counting down.
TCTAGTTGGTAGGTTTCTAGTTGCCGTGTTTCTAAATGCGAAGTATCAAGTTGTGGTGCTTCTATCTGTGGAGTTTCTAGTTGTGAAGTCTTTAGTTGTGGAGTTCCTACTTGTGGAGTTTCTAGTTGTGGAGTGTCTAGTTGAGGAGTTCCTAGTTGTGGAGTTTCTAGTTGTGGAGTTTCTAGTTGTGGAGTTTGTAGTTGCGGAGTTTTTGTTGTGGAGTCCCAAGTTGAGGAGTTCCTAGTTGTGGAATTTCTAGTTGCAGAGTTTCTAGTTGTGGAGTTTCTAGTTGTGGAGTCTGTAGTTGTGGAGCATCTAGTTGTGGTGTTTCAAGTTGTGGAGTTTCTATTTGTGGATTTTCTAGCTGTGGAGTTTCTAGTTGCGGAGTTTCTAGTTGCAGAATTTCTAGTTGCGGACTTTGTAGCTGTGGAGTTTCTAGTTGCGGAGTTTCTAGTTGCAGAGTTTCTAGTTGTGGAGTTTCTAGTTGTGGAGTTTGTAGTTGCGGAGTTTCTAGTTGTGGAGTTTCTAGTTGCGGAGTTTCTAGTTGCAGTGTTTCTAGTTGCGGAGTTTTCTAGTTATGGAGTTTCTAGTTGCGGAGTTTCAAGTTGTTGAGTTCCTAGTTATGGAGTTTCTAGTTGCGGAGTCTGCAGTTGTGGAGTTTCTAGTTGCTGAGTTTCCATTTGTTGATTTTCTAGCTGTGGAGTTTCTAGTTGCGGAATTTCTAGTTGTGGAGCTTCTAGTTGTGAAGTTTCTAGTTGTGGAGTTTCAAGATGCGGAATTGATAGGTGTGGAGTTTCCAGTTGTGGAGTTTCTAGTTGTGGAATTTGTAGTTGTGGAGTATCTAGTTGTGGTGTTTCAAGTTGTGGTGCTTCTATCTGTGGAGTTTCTATTTGTGGAGTCTTTAGTTGTGGAGTTCCTAGTTGTGGAGTTTCTAGTTGTGGAGTGTCTAGTTGAGGAGTTTCTAGTCGTGGAGTTTCTAGTTGTGGAGTTTGTAGTTGCGGAGTTTCTAGTTGTGGAGTTTCTAGTTGCAGAGTTTCTAGTTGTGAAGTTTCTAGTTGTGGAGTTTCAAGATGCGGAATTGATAGGTGTGGAGTTTCTAGTTATGGAGTTTCTAGTTGTTGGGTTTCTAGTTGCGGAGTTTTTGTTGGGGAGTCTCTAATTGTGGAGTCTCTAGTTGTGGAGTTTCTAGTTGTGGAGTTTCTAGTTGTGGAGTTTCTAGTTGTGTAATTTGTAGTTGTGGAGTATCTAGTTGTGGCGTTTCAAGTTGTGGAGTTTCTAGTTGTGGAGTTTCTAGTTGCGGAGTTTCTAGTTTGTAGGTTTCTAGTTGCCGTGTTTCTAAATGCGAAGTATCAAGTTGTGGTGCTTCTATCTGTGGAGTTTCTAGTTGTGAAGTCTTTAGTTGTGGAGTTCCTACTTGTGGAGTTTCTAGTTGTGGAGTGTCTAGTTGAGGAGTTCCTAGTTGTGGAGTTTCTAGTTGTGGAGTTTCTAGTTGTGGAGTTTGTAGTTGCGGAGTTTTTGTTGTGGAGTCCCAAGTTGTGGAGTTCCTAGTTGTGGAATTTCTAGTTGCAGAGTTTCTAGTTGTGGAGTTTCTAGTTGTGGAGTCTGTAGTTGTGGAGCATCTAGTTGTGGCGTTTCAAGTTGTGGAGTTTCTATTTGTGGATTTTCTAGCTGTGGAGTTTCTAGTTGCGGAGTTTCTAGTTGCAGAATTTCTAGTTGCGGACTTTGTAGCTGTGGAGTTTCTAGTTGCGGAGTTTCTAGTTGCAGAGTTTCTAGTTGTGGAGTTTCTAGTTGTGGAGTTTGTAGTTGCGGAGTTTCTAGTTGTGGAGTTTCTAGTTGCGGAGTTTCTAGTTGCAGTGTTTCTAGTTGCGGAGTTTTCTAGTTATGGAGTTTCTAGTTGCGGAGTTTCAAGTTGTTGAGTTCCTAGTTATGGAGTTTCTAGTTGCGGAGTCTGTAGTTGTGGAGTTTCTAGTTGCTGAGTTTCCATTTGTTGATTTTCTAGCTGTGGAGTTTCTAGTTGCGGAATTTCTAGTTGTGGAGCTTCTAGTTGTGAAGTTTCTAGTTGTGGAGTTTCAAGATGCGGAATTGATAGGTGTGGAGTTTCTAGTTGTGGAGTTTCTAGTTGTGGAATTTGTAGTTGTGGAGTATCTAGTTGTGGTGTTTCAAGTTGTGGTGCTTCTATCTGTGGAGTTTCTAGTTGTGGAGTCTTTAGTTCTGGAGTTCCTAGTTTTGGAGTTTCTAGTTGTGGAGTGTCTGGTTGAGGAGTTTCTAGTCGTGGAGTTTCTAGTTGTGGAGTTTGTAGTTGCGGAGTTTCTAGTTGTGGAGTTTCTAGTTGTGAAGTTTCTAGTTGTGAAGTTTCTAGTTGTAGAGTTTCAAGATGCGGAACTGATAGGTGTGGAGTTTCTAGTTATGGAGTTTCTAGTTGTCGGGTATCTAGTTGCGGAGTTTTTGTTGGGGAGTCTCTAATTGTGGAGTCTCTAGTTGTGGAGTTTCTAGTTGTGGAGTTTCTAGTTGTGGAATTTGTAGTTGTGGAGTATCTAGTTGTGGTGTTTCAAGTTGTGGAGTTTCTAGATGTGGAGTTTCTAGTTGCGGAGTTTCTAGTTGGTGAGTTTCTAGTTGCGGTGTTTCTGAATGCGAAGTCTCAAGTTGTGGTGTTCTATCTGTGGAGTTTCTAGTTGTGAAGTCTTTAGTTGTGGAGTTTCTAGTTGTGGAGTTTCTAGTTGTGCAGTGTCTAGTTGAGGAGTTCCTAGTTGTGGAGTTTCAGATTGTGGAGTTTCTAGTTGTAGGGTTTGTAGTTGCGGAGTTTTTGTTGTGGAGTCCCAAGTTGTGGAGTCCCTAGTTGTGAAATTTCTAGTTGCAGAGTTTCTAGTTGCGGAGTTTCTAGTTGTGGAGTCTGTAGTTTTGGAGCATCTAGTTGTGGTGTTTCAAGTTGTGGAGTTTCTATTTGTGGAGTTTCTATTTGTGGATTTTCTAGCTGGGGAGTTTCTAGTTGTGGAGTTTCTAGTTGCAGAGTTTCTAGTTGCGGACTTTGTAGCTATGGAGTTTTTAGTTGCGGAGTTTCTAGTAGCAGAGTTTCTAGTTGTGGAGTTTCTAGTTGTTGAGTTTGTAGTTGCGGAGTTTCTAGTTGTGGAGTTTCTAGTTGTGGAGTTTCTAGTTGTGGACTTTCTAGTTGTGGAGTTTCTAGTTCCCGAGTTTCTAGTTGTTGAGTTTCTAGTTGCCGTGTTTCTAAATGTGAAGTCTCAAGTTGTGGTGTTTCTATCTGTGGATTTTCTAGCTGTGGAGTTTCTAGTTGCGGAGTTTCTAGTTGCAGATTTTCTAGTTGCGGAATTTCTAGCTGTGGAGTTTCTAGTTGCGGAGTTTCTAGTTGCAGACTTTCTAGTTGTGGAGTTTCTAGTTGTGGAGTTTTTGATGTGGAGTCCCTGGTTGTGGAGTCTCTAGTTGTGAAGTTTCTAGTTGCAGAGTTTCTAGTTGCGGAGTTTCTAGTTGTGGAGTCTGTAGTTGTGGAGTCTGCAGTTGTGGAGTTTCTAGTTGTGAAGTTTCTAGTTGTGGAGTTTCAAGATGCTGAATTGATAGGTGTGGAGTTTCTAGTTGTGGAGTTTCTAGTTGTCGGGTTTCTAGTTGCGGAGTTTTTGTTGTGAAGTCTCTAATTGTCGAGTCTATAGTTGTGGAGTTTCTAGTTTTGGAGTTTCTAGTTGTAGAATTAGTAGTTGTGGAGTATCTAGTTGTGGTGTTTCAAGTTGTGGAGTTTCTAGTTGGTGAGTTTCTAGTTGCCGTGTTTCTAAAAGCGAAGTCTCAAGTTGTGGTGCTTCTATCTGTGGAGTTTCTAGTTGTGGAGTCTTTAGTTGTGGAGTTCCTAGTTGTGGAGTTTCTAGTTGTGGAGTGTCTAGTTGAGGAGTTTCTAGTCGTGGAGTTTCTAGTTGTGGAGTTTGTAGTTGCGGAGTTTCTAGTTGTGGAGTTTCTAGTTGCGGAGTTTCTAGTTGTGAAGTTTCAAGATGCGGAATTGATAGGTGTGGAGTTTCTAGTTATGGAGTTTCTAGTTGTTGGGTTTCTAGTTGCGGAGTTTTTGTTGGGGAGTCTCTAATTGTGGAGTCTCTAGTTGTGGAGTTTCTAGTTGTGGAGTTTCTAGTTGTGTAATTTGTAGTTGTGGAGTATCTAGTTGTGGTGTTTCAAGTTGTGGAGTTTCTAGTTGTGGAGTTTCTAGTTGCGGCGTTTCTAGTTGGTAGGTTTCTAGTTGCCGTGTTTCTAAATGCGAAGTATCAAGTTGTGGTGCTTCTATCTGTGGAGTTTCTAGTTGTGAAGTCTTTAGTTGTGGAGTTCCTACTTGTGGAGTTTCTAGTTGTGGAGTGTCTAGTTGAGGAGTTCCTAGTTGTGGAGTTTCTAGTTGTGGAGTTTCTAGTTGTGGAGTTTGTAGTTGCGGAGTTTTTGTTGTGGAGTCCCAAGTTGTGGAGTTCCTAGTTGTGGAATTTCTAGTTGCAGAGTTTCTAGTTGTGGAGTTTCTAGTTGTGGAGTCTGTAGTTGTGGAGCATCTAGTTGTGGTGTTTCAAGTTGTGGAGTTACTATTTGTGGATTTTCTAGCTGTGGAGTTTCTAGTTGTGGAGTTTCTAGTTGCAGAATTTCTAGTTGCGGACTTTGTAGCTGTGGAGTTTCTAGTTGCGGAGTTTCTAGTTGCAGAGTTTCTAGTTGTGGAGTTTCTAGTTGTGGAGTTTGTAGTTGCGGAGTTTGTAGTTGTGGAGTTTCTAGTTGCGGAGTTTCTAGTTGCAGTGTTTCTAGTTGCGGAGTTTTCTAGTTATGGAGTTTCTAGTTGCGGAGTTTCAAGTATTGAGTTCCTAGTTATGGAGTTTCTAGTTGCGGAGTCAGTAGTTGTGGAGTTTCTAGTTGCTGAGTTTCCATTTGTTGATTTTCTAGCTGTGGAGTTTCTAGTTGCGGAATTTCTAGTTGTGGAGCTTCTAGTTGTGAAGTTTCTAGTTGTGGAGTTTCAAGATGCGGAATTGATAGGTGTGGAGTTTCTAGTTGTGGAGTTTCTAGTTGTGGAATTTGTAGTTGTGGAGTATCTAGTTGTGGAGTTTCTAGTTGGTGAGTTTCTAGTTGCCGTGTTTCTAAATGCGAAGTCTCAAGTTTGGTGCTTCTATCTGTGGAGTTTCTAGTTGTGGAGTTCCTAGTTGTGGAGTTTCTAGTTGTGGAGTGTCTAGTTGAGGAGTTTCCAGTCGTGGAGTTTCTAGTTGTGGAGTTTCTAGTTGTGAAGTTTCTAGTTGTGGAGTTTCAAGATGCGGAATTGATAGGTGTCGAGTTTCTAGTTATGGAGTTTCTAGTTGTCGGGTTTCTAGTTGCGGAGTTTTTGTTGGGGAGTCTCTAATTGTGGAGTCTCTAGTTGTGGAGTTTCTAGTTGTGGAGTTTCTAGTTGTGGAATTTGTAGTTGTGGAGTATCTAGTTGTGGTGTTTCAATTTGTGGAGTTTCTAGTTGTGGAATTTCTAGTTGCGGAGTTTCTAGTTGGTGAGTTTCTAGTTGCCGTGTTTCTAAATGCGAAGTATCAAGTTGTGGTGCTTCTATCTGTGGAGTTTCTAGTTGTGAAGTCTTTAGTTGTGGAGTTCCTAGTTGTGGAGTTTCTAGTTGTGGAGTGTCTAGTTGAGGAGTTCCTAGTTGTGGAGTTTCTAGTTGTAGAGTTTCTAGTTGTCGGTTTGTAGTTGAGGAGTTTTTTTTGTGGAGTCCCAAGTTGTGGAGTCCCTAGTTGTGGAATTTCTAGTCGCAGAGTTTCTAGTTGCGGAGTTTCTAGTTGTGGAATCTGTAGTTGTGGAGCATCTAGTTGTGGTGTTTCAAGTTGTGGAGTTTCTATTTGTGGATTTTCTAGCTGTGGAGTTTCTAGTTGCGGAGTTTCTAGTTGCAGAGTTTCTAGTTGCGGACTTTGTAGCTGTGGAGTTTCTTGTTGCGGAGTTTCTAGTTGCAGAGTTTCTAGTTTTGAAGTTTCTAGTTGTGGAGTTTGTAGTTGCGGAGTCTCTAGTTGTGGAGTTTCTACTTGCGGAGTTTCTAGTTGCAGAGTTTCTAGTTGCGGAGTTTTCTAGTTATGGAGTTTCTAGTTGCGGAGTTTCAAGTTGTTGAGTTCCTAGTTGTGGAGTTTCAAGTTGTGGAGTTTGTAGCTGCAGAGTTTCTAGTTGTGGAGTTGGTAGCTGTGGAGTATCTGGTTGTGGATTTTGAAGTTGTAGAGTTCCTAGTTGTGGAGTGTCTAGTTGTGGAGTTTCTAGTGGCGGAGTCTGTAGTTGTGGAGTTTCTAGTTGCTGAGTTTCTATTTGTTGATTTTCTAGCTGTGGAGTTTCTAGTTGCGTAGTTTCTAGTGGCAGAGTTTCTAGTTGCGGGCTTTCTAGCGTTAGAGTTTCTAGTTGCGGAGTTTCTAGTTGCAGAGATTCTAGTCGTGGAGTTTCTAGTTGTGGAGTTTGTAGTTGCGGAATTTCTAGTTGTGGAGCTTCTAGTTGTGAAGTTTCTAGTTGTGGAGTTTCAAGATGCGGAATTGATAGGTGTGGAGTTTCTAGTGGTGGAGTTTCCTGTTGTGGAATTTGTAGTTGTGGAGTATCTAGTTGTGGTGTTTCAAGTTGTGGTGCTTCTATCTGTGGAGTTTCTAGTTGTGGAGTCTTTAGTTGTGGAGTTCCTAGTTATGGAGTTTCTAGTTGTGTAGTGTCTGGTTGATGAGTTTCTAGTCGTGGAGTTTCTAGTTGTGGAGTTTGTAGTTGCGGAGTTTCTAGTTGTGGAGTTTCTAGTTGTGGAGTTTCTAGTTGTGAAGTTTCTAGTTGTGGAGTTTCAAGATGCGGGACTGATAGGTGTGGAGTTTCTAGTTATGGAGTTTCTAGTTGTCGGGTTTCTAGTTGCGGAGTTTTTGTTGGGGAGTCTCTTATTGTGGAGTCTCTAGTTGTGGAGTTTCTAGTTGTGGAGTTTCTAGTTGTGGAATTTGTAGTTGTGGAGTATCTAGTTGTGGTGTTTCAAGTTGTGGAGTTTCTAGATGTGGAGTTTCTAGTTGCGGAGTTTCTAGTTGGTGAGTTTCTAGTTGCGGTGTTTCTAAATGCGAAGTCTCAAGTTGTGGTGCTTCTATCTGTGGAGTTTCTAGTTGTGAAGTCTTTAGTTGTGGAGTTTCTAGTTGTGGAGTTTCTAGTTGTGCAGTGTCTAGTTGAGGAGTTCCTAGTTGTGGAGTTTCAGATTGTGGAGTTTCTAGTTGTAGGGTTTGTAGTTGCGGAGTTTTTGTTGTGGAGTCCCAAGTTGTGGAGTCCCTAGTTGTGGAATTTCTAGTTGCAGAGTTTCTAGTTGCGGAGTTTCTAGTTGTGGAGTCTGTAGTTGTGGAGCATCTAGTTGTGGTGTTTCAAGTTGTGGAGTTTCTATTTGTGGAGTTTCTATTTGTGGATTTTCTAGCTGGGGAGTTTCTAGTTGCGGAGTTTCTAGTTGCAGAGTTTCTAGTTGCGGACTTTGTAGCTATGGAGTTTTTAGTTGCGGAGTTTCTAGTTGCAGAGTTTCTAGTTGTTGAGTTTCTAGTTGTTGAGTTTGTAGTTGCGGAGTTTCTAGTTGTGGAGTTTCTAGTTGTGGAGTTTCTAGTTGTGGACTTTCTAGTTGTGGAGTTTCTAGTTCCCGAGTTTCTAGTTGTTGAGTTTCTAGTTGCCGTGTTTCTAAATGTGAAGTCTCAAGTTGTGGTGTTTCTATCTGTGGATTTTCTAGCTGTGGAGTTTCTAGTTGCGGAGTTTCTAGTTGCAGATTTTCTAGTTGCGGAATTTCTAGCTGTGGTGTTTCTAGTTGCGGAGTTTCTAGTTGCAGACTTTCTAGTTGTGGAGTTTCTAGTTGTGGAGTTTTTGATGTGGAGTCCCTGGTTGTGGAATCTCTAGTTGTGAAGTTTCTAGTTGCAGAGTTTCTAGTTGCGGAGTTTCTAGCTGTGGAGTTTCTACTTACGGAGTTTCTAGTGGCAGAGTTTCTAGTTGTGGAGTTTCTATTTGTGAAGTTTGTAAGTGCGGAGTTTTTAGTTGTGGAGTTTCTAGTTGTGGAGTTGCTAGTTGTCGGGTTTGTAGTTGCGGAGTTATTGTTGACGAGTCCCTAGTTGTGGAGTCTCTAGTTGTGGAGTTTGTAGTTGCGGAGTTTCTAGTTGTCGAGTTTCTAGTTGTGGAGTTTCTAGTTGTGAAGTTTCTAGTTGTGGAGTTTCAAGATGCTGAATTGATAGGTGTGGAGTTTCTAGTTGACGGGTTTCTAGTTGCGGAGTTTTTGTTGTGAAGTCTCTAATTGTGGAGTCTATAGTTGTGGAGTTTCTAGTTTTGGAGTTTCTAGTTGTAGAACTTGTAGTTGTGGAGTATGTAGTTGTGGTGTTTCAAGTTGTGGAGTTTCTAGTTGTGGAGTTTCTATTTGTGGAGTCTTTAGTTGTGGAGTTCCTAGTTGTGGAGTTTCTAGTTGTGGAGTGTCTAGTTGAGGAGTTTCTAGTCGTGGAGTTTCTAGTTGTGGAGTTTGTAGTTGCGGAGTTTCTAGTTGTGGAGTTTCTAGTTGCAGAGTTTCTAGTTGTGAAGTTTCTAGTTGTGGAGTTTCAAGATGCGGAATTGATAGGTGTGGAGTTTCTAGTTATGGAGTTTCTAGTTGTTGGGTTTCTAGTTGCGGAGTTTTTGTTGGGGAGTCTCTAATTGTGGAGTCTCTAGTTGTGGAGTTTCTAGTTGCGGAGTTTCTAGTTGTGGAGTTTCTAGTTGTGTAATTTGTAGTTGTGGAGTATCTAGTTGTGGTGTTTCAAGTTGTGGAGTTTCTAGTTGTGGAGTTTCTAGTTGCGGAGTTTCTAGTTGGTAGGTTTCTAGTTGCCGTGTTTCTAAATGCGAAGTATCAAGTTGTGGTGCTTCTATCTGTGGAGTTTCTAGTTGTGAAGTCTTTAGTTGTGGAGTTCCTACTTGTGGAGTTTCTAGTTGTGGAGTGTCTAGTTGAGGAGTTCCTAGTTGTGGAGTTTCTAGTTGTGGAGTTTCTAGTTGTGGAGTTTGTAGTTGCGGAGTTTTTGTTGTGGAGTCCCAAGTTGTGGAGTTCCTAGCTGTGGAATTTCTAGTTGCAGAGTTTCTAGTTGTGGAGTTTCTAGTTGTGGAGTCTGTAGTTGTGGAGCATCTAGTTGTGGTGTTTCAAGTTGTGGAGTTTCTATTTGTGGATTTTCTAGCTGTGGAGTTTCTAGTTGCGGAGTTTCTAGTTGCAGAATTTCTAGTTGCGGACTTTGTAGCTGTGGAGTTTCTAGTTGCGGAGTTTCTAGTTGCAGAGTTTCTAGTTGTGGAGTTTCTAGTTGTGGAGTTTGTAGTTGCGGAGTTTCTAGTTGTGGAGTTTCTAGTTGCGGAGTTTCTAGTTGCAGTGTTTCTAGTTGCGGAGTTTTCTAGTTATGGAGTTTCTAGTTGCGGAGTTTCAAGTTGTTGAGTTCCTAGTTATGGAGTTTCTAGTTGCGGAGTCTGTAGTTGTGGAGTTTCTAGTTGCTGAGTTTCCATTTGTTGATTTTCTAGCTGTGGAGTTTCTAGTTGCGTAATTTCTAGTTGTGGAGCTTCTAGTTGTGAAGTTTCTAGTTGTGGAGTTTCAAGATGCGGAATTGATAGGTGTGGAGTTTCTAGTTGTGGAGTTTCTAGTTGTGGAATTTGTAGTTGTGGAGTATCTAGTTGTGGTGTTTCAAGTTGTGGTGCTTCTATCTGTGGAGTTTCTAGTTGTGGAGTCTTTAGTTGTGGAGTTCCTAGTTTTGGAGTTTCTAGTTGTGGAGTGTCTGGTTGAGGAGTTTCTAGTCGTGGAGTTTCTAGTTGTGGAGTTTGTAGTTGCGGAGTTTCTAGTTGTGGAGTTTCTAGTTGTGAAGTTTCTAGTTGTGAAGTTTCTAGTTGTAGAGTTTCAAGATGCGGAACTGATAGGTGTGGAGTTTCTAGTTATGGAGTTTCTAGTTGTCGGGTATCTAGTTGCGGAGTTTTTGTTGGGGAGTCTCTAATTGTGGAGTCTCTAGTTGTGGAGTTTCTAGTTGTGGAGTTTCTAGTTGTGGAATTTGTAGTTGTGGAGTATCTAGTTGTGGTGTTTCAAGTTGTGGAGTTTCTAGATGTGGAGTTTCTAGTTGCGGAGTTTCTAGTTGGTGAGTTTCTAGTTGCGGTGTTTCTGAATGCGAAGTCTCAAGTTGTGGTGTTCTATCTGTGGAGTTTCTAGTTGTGAAGTCTTTAGTTGTGGAGTTTCTAGTTGTGGAGTTTCTAGTTGTGCAGTGTCTAGTTGAGGAGTTCCTAGTTGTGGAGTTTCAGATTGTGGAGTTTCTAGTTGTAGGGTTTGTAGTTGCGAAGTTTTTGTTGTGGAGTCCCAAGTTGTGGAGTCCCTAGTTGTGAAATTTCTAGTTGCAGAGTTTCTAGTTGCGGAGTTTCTAAATGTGGAGTCTGTAGTTTTGGAGCATCTAGTTGTGGTGTTTCAAGTTGTGGAGTTTCTATTTGTGGAGTTTCTATTTGTGGATTTTCTAGCTGGGGAGTTTCTAGTTGTGGAGTTTCTAGTTGCAGAGTTTCTAGTTGCGGACTTTGTAGCTATGGAGTTTTCAGTTGCGGAGTTTCTAGTTGCAGAGTTTCTATTTGTGGAGTTTCTAGTTGTTGAGTTTGTAGTTGCGGAGTTTCTAGTTGTGGAGTTTCTAGTTGTGGAGTTTCTAGTTGTGGACTTTCTAGTTGTGGAGTTTCTAGTTCCCGAGTTTCTAGTTGTTGAGTTTCTAGTTGCCGTGTTTCTAAATGTGAAGTCTCAAGTTGTGGTGTTTCTATCTGTGGATTTTCTAGCTGTGGAGTTTCTAGTTGCGGAGTTTCTAGTTGCAGATTTTCTAGTTGCGGAATTTCTAGCTGTGGAGTTTCTAGTTGTGGAGTTTCTAGTTGTGGAGTTTTTGATGTGGAGTCCCTGGTTGTGGAGTCTCTAGTTGTGAAGTTTCTAGTTGCAGAGTTTCTAGTTGCGGAGTTTCTAGTTGTGGAGTCTGTAGTTGTGGAGTCTGCAGTTGTGGAGTTTCTAGTTGTGGAGTTTTTAGTTATGGAGTCTCTCGTTGTGGAGTTTCTAGTTGCGAAGTTTCTAGTTGCCGAGTTTCGAGTTGCAAAGTCTAAAGTTGTGTAGTTTCGAGCTGTGGAGTTTCTAGTTGTAGAGTTTCTAGTTGTAGAGTTTCTAGTTGCCGTGTTTCTAAATGCGAAGTCTCAAGTTGTGGTGTTTCTATCTGTGCAGTTTCTAGTTGTAGAGTCTCTAGTTGTGGAGTTTCTAGTTGTGGAGTTTCTAGTTGTGGAGTGTCTAGTTGTGGAGTTTCTGGTTTCGGAGTTTCTAGGTGTTGAGTTTCTAGTTGGAGTTTTAGTTTTCGAGTTTCTAGCTTTAGATTTTCTAGTTGCAGAGTTCTTCGTTATGGAGTTTCTAGTTGTGGCGTTTCTAGTTGTTTAAATTATAGCTGTGGAGTTTCTACTTATGGAATCTCTAGTCATGGAGTTTCTAGTTGTGGAGTTTTTAGTTGTGGAGTTTCCTGTTGTGGAGTTTCTAGTTGTGAAGTTTCTATTTGCGGATTTTCTAGTGGCGGAGTTTCTAGCTGCGGAGCTTCTAGTTGTGTAGTTTCTAGTTGCGAAGTTTCTACTTGAGTTTCTAGTCGTGGAGTTTCTAGTGTTCGAGTTTCTAGTTGTGGAGTTTTTAGTTGCAGAGTTTTCTAGTTCCGGAGTCTCTAGTTGTGGAGTTTCTAGTTGCCGAGTTTCTAGCTGTGGAGTTTCTGGTTGCAGAGTCTCTAGTTGTGCAGGCTCTAGTTGGGGAGTCTCTAGTTCCTGTGTTTCTAGTTGTGGAGTTTATAGTTGCAGAGTTTCTAGTTGCGAACTTTCTAGCTGTGGAGTTTCTACTTACGGAGTTTCTAGTGGCAGAGTTTCTAGTTGTGGAGTTTCTATTTGTGAAGTTTGTAAGTGCGGAGTTTTTAGTTGTGGAGTTTCTAGTTGTGGAGTTGCTAGTTGTCGGGTTTGTAGTTGCGGAGTTATTGTTGACGAGTCCCTAGTTGCGGAGTTTCTAGTTGTCGAGTTTCTAGTTGTGGAGTTTCTAGTTGTGAAGTTTCTAGTTGTGGAGTTTCAAGATGCTGAATTGATAGGTGTGGAGTTTCTAGTTGTGGAGTTTCTAGTTGTCGGGTTTCTAGTTGCGGAATTTTTGTTGTGAAGTCTCTAATTGTGGAGTCTATAGTTGTGGAGTTTCTAGTTTTGGAGTTTCTAGTTGTAGAACTTGTAGTTGTGGAGTATCTAGTTGTGGTGTTTCAAGTTGTGGAGTTTCTAGTTGTGGAGTTTCTAGTTGTGGAGTTTCTAGTTGGTGAGTTTCTAGTGGCCGTGTTTCTAAAAGCGAAGTCTCAAGTTGTGGTGCTTCTATCTGTGGAGTTTCTATTTGTGGAGTCTTTAGTTGTGGAGTTCCTAGTTGTGGAGTTTCTAGTTGTGGAGTGTCTAGTTGAGGAGTTTCTAGTCGTGGAGTTTCTAGTTGTGGAGTGTCTAGTTGAGGAGTTCCTAGTTGTGGAGTTTCTAGTTGTGGAGTTTCTAGTTGTGGAGTTTGTAGTTGCGGAGTTTTTGTTGTGGAGTCCCAAGTTGTGGAGTTCCTAGCTGTGGAATTTCTAGTTGCAGAGTTTCTAGTTGTGGAGTTTCTAGTTGTGGAGTCTGTAGTTGTGGAGCATCTAGTTGTGGTGTTTCAAGTTGTGGAGTTTCTATTTGTGGATTTTCTAGCTGTGGAGTTTCTAGTTGCGGAGTTTCTAGTTGCAGAATTTCTAGTTGCGGACTTTGTAGCTGTGGAGTTTCTAGTTGCGGAGTTTCTAGTTGCAGAGTTTCTAGTTGTGGAGTTTCTAGTTGTGGAGTTTGTAGTTGCGGAGTTTCTAGTTGTGGAGTTTCTAGTTGCGGAGTTTCTAGTTGCAGTGTTTCTAGTTGCGGAGTTTTCTAGTTATGGAGTTTCTAGTTGCGGAGTTTCAAGTTGTTGAGTTCCTAGTTATGGAGTTTCTAGTTGCGGAGTCTGTAGTTGTGGAGTTTCTAGTTGCTGAGTTTCCATTTGTTGGTTTTCTAGCTGTGGAGTTTCTAGTTGCGGAATTTCTAGTTGTGGAGCTTCTAGTTGTGAAGTTTCTAGTTGTGGAGTTTCAAGATGCGGAATTGATAGGTGTGGAGTTTCTAGTTGTGGAGTTTCTAGTTGTGGAATTTGTAGTTGTGGAGTATCTAGTTGTGGTGTTTCAAGTTGTGGTGCTTCTATCTGTGGAGTTTCTAGTTGTGGAGTCTTTAGTTGTGGAGTTCCTAGTTTTGGAGTTTCTAGTTGTGGAGTGTCTGGTTGAGGAGTTTCTAGTCGTGGAGTTTCTAGTTGCGGAGTTTGTAGTTGCGGAGTTTCTAGTTGTGGAGTTTCTAGTTGTGAAGTTTCTAGTTGTGAAGTTTCTAGTTGTAGAGTTTCAAGATGCGGAACTGATAGGTGTGGAGTTTCTAGTTATGGAGTTTCTAGTTGTCGGGTATCTAGTTGCGGAGTTTTTGTTGGGGAGTCTCTCATTGTGGAGTCTCTAGTTGTGGAGTTTCTAGTTGTGGAGTTTCTAGTTGTGGAATTTGTAGTTGTGGAGTATCTAGTTGTGGTGTTTCAAGTTGTGGAGTTTCTAGATGTGGAGTTTCTAGTTGCGGAGTTTCTAGTTGGTGAGTTTCTAGTTGCGGTGTTTCTGAATGCGAAGTCTCAAGTTGTGGTGTTCTATCTGTGGAGTTTCCAGTTGTGAAGTCTTTAGTTGTGGAGTTTCTAGTTGTGGAGTTTCTAGTTGTGCAGTGTCTAGTTGAGGAGTTCCTAGTTGTGGAGTTTCAGATTGTGGAGTTTCTAGTTGTAGGGTTTGTAGTTGCGGAGTTTTTGTTGTGGAGTCCCAAGTTGTGGAGTCCCTAGTTGTGAAATTTTTAGTTGCAGAGTTTCTAGTTGCGGAGTTTCTAAATGTGGAGTCTGTAGTTTTGGAGCATCTAGTTGTGGTGTTTCAAGTTGTGGAGTTTCTATTTGTGGAGTTTCTATTTGTGGATTTTCTAGCTTGGGAGTTTCTAGTTGTGGAGTTTCTAGTTGCAGAGTTTCTAGTGGCGGACTTTGTAGCTATGGAGTTTTTAGTTGCGGAGTTTCTAGTTGCAGAGTTTCTAGTTGTGGAGTTTCTAGTTGTTGAGTTTGTAGTTGCGGAGTTTCTAGTTGTGGAGTTTCTAGTTGTGGAGTTTCTAGTTGTGGACTTTCTAGTTGTGGAGTTTCTAGTTCCCGAGTTTCTAGTTGTTGAGTTTCTAGTTGCCGTGTTTCTAAATGTGAAGTCTCAAGTTGTGGTGTTTCTATCTGTGGATTTTCTAGCTGTGGAGTTTCTAGTTGCGGAGTTTCTAGTTGCAGATTTTCTAGTTGCGGAATTTCTAGCTGTGGAGTTTCTAGTTGCGGAGTTTCTAGTTGCAGACTTTCTAGTTGTGGAGTGTCTAGTTGAGGAGTTCCTAGTTGTGGAGTTTCTAGTTGTGGAGTTTCTAGTTGTGGAGTTTGTAGTTGCGGAGTTTTTGTTGTGGAGTCCCAAGTTGTGGAGTTCCTAGCTGTGGAATTTCTAGTTGCAGAGTTTCTAGTTGTGGAGTTTCTAGTTGTGGAGTCTGTAGTTGTGGAGCATCTAGTTGTGGTGTTTCAAGTTGTGGAGTTTCTATTTGTGGATTTTCTAGCTGTGGAGTTTCTAGTTGCGGAGTTTCTAGTTGCAGAATTTCTAGTTGCGGACTTTGTAGCTGTGGAGTTTCTAGTTGCGGAGTTTCTAGTTGCAGAGTTTCTAGTTGTGGAGTTTCTAGTTGTGGAGTTTGTAGTTGCGGAGTTTCTAGTTGTGGAGTTTCTAGTTGCGGAGTTTCTAGTTGCAGTGTTTCTAGTTGCGGAGTTTTCTAGTTATGGAGTTTCTAGTTGCGGAGTTTCAAGTTGTTGAGTTCCTAGTTATGGAGTTTCTAGTTGCGGAGTCTGTAGTTGTGGAGTTTCTAGTTGCTGAGTTTCCATTTGTTGATTTTCTAGCTGTGGAGTTTCTAGTTGCGTAATTTCTAGTTGTGGAGCTTCTAGTTGTGAAGTTTCTAGTTGTGGAGTTTCAAGATGCGGAATTGATAGGTGTGGAGTTTCTAGTTGTGGAGTTTCTAGTTGTGGAATTTGTAGTTGTGGAGTATCTAGTTGTGGTGTTTCAAGTTGTGGTGCTTCTATCTGTGGAGTTTCTAGTTGTGGAGTCTTTAGTTGTGGAGTTCCTAGTTTTGGAGTTTCTAGTTGTGGAGTGTCTGGTTGAGGAGTTTCTAGTCGTGGAGTTTCTAGTTGTGGAGTTTGTAGTTGCGGAGTTTCTAGTTGTGGAGTTTCTAGTTGTGAAGTTTCTAGTTGTGAAGTTTCTAGTTGTAGAGTTTCAAGATGCGGAACTGATAGGTGTGGAGTTTCTAGTTATGGAGTTTCTAGTTGTCGGGTATCTAGTTGCGGAGTTTTTGTTGGGGAGTCTCTAATTGTGGAGTCTCTAGTTGTGGAGTTTCTAGTTGTGGAGTTTCTAGTTGTGGAATTTGTAGTTGTGGAGTATCTAGTTGTGGTGTTTCAAGTTGTGGAGTTTCTAGATGTGGAGTTTCTAGTTGCGGAGTTTCTAGTTGGTGAGTTTCTAGTTGCGGTGTTTCTGAATGCGAAGTCTCAAGTTGTGGTGTTCTATCTGTGGAGTTTCTAGTTGTGAAGTCTTTAGTTGTGGAGTTTCTAGTTGTGGAGTTTCTAGTTGTGCAGTGTCTAGTTGAGGAGTTCCTAGTTGTGGAGTTTCAGATTGTGGAGTTTCTAGTTGTAGGGTTTGTAGTTGCGAAGTTTTTGTTGTGGAGTCCCAAGTTGTGGAGTCCCTAGTTGTGAAATTTCTAGTTGCAGAGTTTCTAGTTGCGGAGTTTCTAAATGTGGAGTCTGTAGTTTTGGAGCATCTAGTTGTGGTGTTTCAAGTTGTGGAGTTTCTATTTGTGGAGTTTCTATTTGTGGATTTTCTAGCTGGGGAGTTTCTAGTTGTGGAGTTTCTAGTTGCAGAGTTTCTAGTTGCGGACTTTGTAGCTATGGAGTTTTCAGTTGCGGAGTTTCTAGTTGCAGAGTTTCTATTTGTGGAGTTTCTAGTTGTTGAGTTTGTAGTTGCGGAGTTTCTAGTTGTGGAGTTTCTAGTTGTGGAGTTTCTAGTTGTGGACTTTCTAGTTGTGGAGTTTCTAGTTCCCGAGTTTCTAGTTGTTGAGTTTCTAGTTGCCGTGTTTCTAAATGTGAAGTCTCAAGTTGTGGTGTTTCTATCTGTGGATTTTCTAGCTGTGGAGTTTCTAGTTGCGGAGTTTCTAGTTGCAGATTTTCTAGTTGCGGAATTTCTAGCTGTGGAGTTTCTAGTTGTGGAGTTTCTAGTTGTGGAGTTTTTGATGTGGAGTCCCTGGTTGTGGAGTCTCTAGTTGTGAAGTTTCTAGTTGCAGAGTTTCTAGTTGCGGAGTTTCTAGTTGTGGAGTCTGTAGTTGTGGAGTCTGCAGTTGTGGAGTTTCTAGTTGTGGAGTTTTTAGTTATGGAGTCTCTCGTTGTGGAGTTTCTAGTTGCGAAGTTTCTAGTTGCCGAGTTTCGAGTTGCAAAGTCTAAAGTTGTGTAGTTTCGAGCTGTGGAGTTTCTAGTTGTAGAGTTTCTAGTTGTAGAGTTTCTAGTTGCCGTGTTTCTAAATGCGAAGTCTCAAGTTGTGGTGTTTCTATCTGTGCAGTTTCTAGTTGTAGAGTCTCTAGTTGTGGAGTTTCTAGTTGTGGAGTTTCTAGTTGTGGAGTGTCTAGTTGTGGAGTTTCTGGTTTCGGAGTTTCTAGGTGTTGAGTTTCTAGTTGGAGTTTTAGTTTTCGAGTTTCTAGCTTTAGATTTTCTAGTTGCAGAGTTCTTCGTTATGGAGTTTCTAGTTGTGGCGTTTCTAGTTGTTTAAATTATAGCTGTGGAGTTTCTACTTATGGAATCTCTAGTCATGGAGTTTCTAGTTGTGGAGTTTTTAGTTGTGGAGTTTCCTGTTGTGGAGTTTCTAGTTGTGAAGTTTCTATTTGCGGATTTTCTAGTGGCGGAGTTTCTAGCTGCGGAGCTTCTAGTTGTGTAGTTTCTAGTTGCGAAGTTTCTACTTGAGTTTCTAGTCGTGGAGTTTCTAGTGTTCGAGTTTCTAGTTGTGGAGTTTTTAGTTGCAGAGTTTTCTAGTTCCGGAGTCTCTAGTTGTGGAGTTTCTAGTTGCCGAGTTTCTAGCTGTGGAGTTTCTGGTTGCAGAGTCTCTAGTTGTGCAGGCTCTAGTTGGGGAGTCTCTAGTTCCTGTGTTTCTAGTTGTGGAGTTTATAGTTGCAGAGTTTCTAGTTGCGAACTTTCTAGCTGTGGAGTTTCTACTTACGGAGTTTCTAGTGGCAGAGTTTCTAGTTGTGGAGTTTCTATTTGTGAAGTTTGTAAGTGCGGAGTTTTTAGTTGTGGAGTTTCTAGTTGTGGAGTTGCTAGTTGTCGGGTTTGTAGTTGCGGAGTTATTGTTGACGAGTCCCTAGTTGCGGAGTTTCTAGTTGTCGAGTTTCTAGTTGTGGAGTTTCTAGTTGTGAAGTTTCTAGTTGTGGAGTTTCAAGATGCTGAATTGATAGGTGTGGAGTTTCTAGTTGTGGAGTTTCTAGTTGTCGGGTTTCTAGTTGCGGAATTTTTGTTGTGAAGTCTCTAATTGTGGAGTCTATAGTTGTGGAGTTTCTAGTTTTGGAGTTTCTAGTTGTAGAACTTGTAGTTGTGGAGTATCTAGTTGTGGTGTTTCAAGTTGTGGAGTTTCTAGTTGTGGAGTTTCTAGTTGTGGAGTTTCTAGTTGGTGAGTTTCTAGTGGCCGTGTTTCTAAAAGCGAAGTCTCAAGTTGTGGTGCTTCTATCTGTGGAGTTTCTATTTGTGGAGTCTTTAGTTGTGGAGTTCCTAGTTGTGGAGTTTCTAGTTGTGGAGTGTCTAGTTGAGGAGTTTCTAGTCGTGGAGTTTCTAGTTGTGGAGTGTCTAGTTGAGGAGTTCCTAGTTGTGGAGTTTCTAGTTGTGGAGTTTCTAGTTGTGGAGTTTGTAGTTGCGGAGTTTTTGTTGTGGAGTCCCAAGTTGTGGAGTTCCTAGCTGTGGAATTTCTAGTTGCAGAGTTTCTAGTTGTGGAGTTTCTAGTTGTGGAGTCTGTAGTTGTGGAGCATCTAGTTGTGGTGTTTCAAGTTGTGGAGTTTCTATTTGTGGATTTTCTAGCTGTGGAGTTTCTAGTTGCGGAGTTTCTAGTTGCAGAATTTCTAGTTGCGGACTTTGTAGCTGTGGAGTTTCTAGTTGCGGAGTTTCTAGTTGCAGAGTTTCTAGTTGTGGAGTTTCTAGTTGTGGAGTTTGTAGTTGCGGAGTTTCTAGTTGTGGAGTTTCTAGTTGCGGAGTTTCTAGTTGCAGTGTTTCTAGTTGCGGAGTTTTCTAGTTATGGAGTTTCTAGTTGCGGAGTTTCAAGTTGTTGAGTTCCTAGTTATGGAGTTTCTAGTTGCGGAGTCTGTAGTTGTGGAGTTTCTAGTTGCTGAGTTTCCATTTGTTGGTTTTCTAGCTGTGGAGTTTCTAGTTGCGGAATTTCTAGTTGTGGAGCTTCTAGTTGTGAAGTTTCTAGTTGTGGAGTTTCAAGATGCGGAATTGATAGGTGTGGAGTTTCTAGTTGTGGAGTTTCTAGTTGTGGAATTTGTAGTTGTGGAGTATCTAGTTGTGGTGTTTCAAGTTGTGGTGCTTCTATCTGTGGAGTTTCTAGTTGTGGAGTCTTTAGTTGTGGAGTTCCTAGTTTTGGAGTTTCTAGTTGTGGAGTGTCTGGTTGAGGAGTTTCTAGTCGTGGAGTTTCTAGTTGCGGAGTTTGTAGTTGCGGAGTTTCTAGTTGTGGAGTTTCTAGTTGTGAAGTTTCTAGTTGTGAAGTTTCTAGTTGTAGAGTTTCAAGATGCGGAACTGATAGGTGTGGAGTTTCTAGTTATGGAGTTTCTAGTTGTCGGGTATCTAGTTGCGGAGTTTTTGTTGGGGAGTCTCTCATTGTGGAGTCTCTAGTTGTGGAGTTTCTAGTTGTGGAGTTTCTAGTTGTGGAATTTGTAGTTGTGGAGTATCTAGTTGTGGTGTTTCAAGTTGTGGAGTTTCTAGATGTGGAGTTTCTAGTTGCGGAGTTTCTAGTTGGTGAGTTTCTAGTTGCGGTGTTTCTGAATGCGAAGTCTCAAGTTGTGGTGTTCTATCTGTGGAGTTTCCAGTTGTGAAGTCTTTAGTTGTGGAGTTTCTAGTTGTGGAGTTTCTAGTTGTGCAGTGTCTAGTTGAGGAGTTCCTAGTTGTGGAGTTTCAGATTGTGGAGTTTCTAGTTGTAGGGTTTGTAGTTGCGGAGTTTTTGTTGTGGAGTCCCAAGTTGTGGAGTCCCTAGTTGTGAAATTTTTAGTTGCAGAGTTTCTAGTTGCGGAGTTTCTAAATGTGGAGTCTGTAGTTTTGGAGCATCTAGTTGTGGTGTTTCAAGTTGTGGAGTTTCTATTTGTGGAGTTTCTATTTGTGGATTTTCTAGCTTGGGAGTTTCTAGTTGTGGAGTTTCTAGTTGCAGAGTTTCTAGTGGCGGACTTTGTAGCTATGGAGTTTTTAGTTGCGGAGTTTCTAGTTGCAGAGTTTCTAGTTGTGGAGTTTCTAGTTGTTGAGTTTGTAGTTGCGGAGTTTCTAGTTGTGGAGTTTCTAGTTGTGGAGTTTCTAGTTGTGGACTTTCTAGTTGTGGAGTTTCTAGTTCCCGAGTTTCTAGTTGTTGAGTTTCTAGTTGCCGTGTTTCTAAATGTGAAGTCTCAAGTTGTGGTGTTTCTATCTGTGGATTTTCTAGCTGTGGAGTTTCTAGTTGCGGAGTTTCTAGTTGCAGATTTTCTAGTTGCGGAATTTCTAGCTGTGGAGTTTCTAGTTGCGGAGTTTCTAGTTGCAGACTTTCTAGTTGTGGAGTTTCTAGTTGTGGAGTTTTTGATGTGGAGTCCCTGGTTGTGGAGTCTCTAGTTGTGAAGTTTCTAGTTGCAGAGTTTCTAGTTGCGGAGTTTCTAGTTGTGGAGTCTGTAGTTGTGGAGTCTGCAGTTGTGGAGTTTCTAGTTGTGGAGTTTTTAGTTATGGAGTCTCTCGTTGTGGAGTTTCTAGTTGCGAAGTTTCTAGTTGCCGAGTTTCGAGTTGCAAAGTCTAAAGTTGTGTAGTTTCGAGCTGTGGAGTTTCTAGTTGTAGAGTTTCTAGTTGTAGAGTTTCTAGTTGCCGTGTTTCTAAATGCGAAGTCTCAAGTTGTGGTGTTTCTATCTGTGCAGTTTCTAGTTGTAGAGTCTCTAGTTGTGGAGTTTCTAGTTGTGGAGTTTCTAGTTGTGGAGTGTCTAGTTGTGGAGTTTCTGGTTTCGGAGTTTCTAGGTGTTGAGTTTCTAGTTGGAGCTTTAGTTTTCGAGTTTCTAGCTTTAGATTTTCTAGTTTCAGAGTTCTTCGTTATGGAGTTTCTAGTTGTGGCGTTTCTAGTTGTTTAAATTATAGCTGTGGAGTTTCTACTTATGGAATCTCTAGTCATGGAGTTTCTAGTTGTGGAGTTTTTAGTTGTGGAGTTTCCTGTTGTGGAGTTTCTAGTTGTGAAGTTTCTATTTGCGGATTTTCTAGTGGCGGAGTTTCTAGCTGCGGAGCTTCTAGTTGTGTAGTTTCTAGTTGCGAAGTTTCTACTTGAGTTTCTAGTCGTGGAGTTTCTAGTGTTCGAGTTTCTAGTTGTGGAGTTTTTAGTTGCAGAGTTTTCTAGTTCCGGAGTCTCTAGTTGTGGAGTTTCTAGTTGCCGAGTTTCTAGCTGTGGAGTTTCTGGTTGCAGAGTCTCTAGTTGTGCAGGCTCTAGTTGGGGAGTCTCTAGTTCCTGTGTTTCTAGTTGTGGAGTTTATAGTTGCAGAGTTTCTAGTTGCGAACTTTCTAGCTGTGGAGTTTCTACTTACGGAGTTTCTAGTGGCAGAGTTTCTAGTTGTGGAGTTTCTATTTGTGAAGTTTGTAAGTGCGGAGTTTTTAGTTGTGGAGTTTCTAGTTGTGGAGTTGCTAGTTGTCGGGTTTGTAGTTGCGGAGTTATTGTTGACGAGTCCCTAGTTGCGGAGTTTCTAGTTGTCGAGTTTCTAGTTGTGGAGTTTCTAGTTGTGAAGTTTCTAGTTGTGGAGTTTCAAGATGCTGAATTGATAGGTGTGGAGTTTCTAGTTGTGGAGTTTCTAGTTGTCGGGTTTCTAGTTGCGGAATTTTTGTTGTGAAGTCTCTAATTGTGGAGTCTATAGTTGTGGAGTTTCTAGTTTTGGAGTTTCTAGTTGTAGAACTTGTAGTTGTGGAGTATCTAGTTGTGGTGTTTCAAGTTGTGGAGTTTCTAGTTGTGGAGTTTCTAGTTGTGGAGTTTCTAGTTGGTGAGTTTCTAGTGGCCGTGTTTCTAAAAGCGAAGTCTCAAGTTGTGGTGCTTCTATCTGTGGAGTTTCTATTTGTGGAGTCTTTAGTTGTGGAGTTCCTAGTTGTGGAGTTTCTAGTTGTGGAGTGTCTAGTTGAGGAGTTTCTAGTCGTGGAGTTTCTAGTTGTGGAGTTTGTAGTTGCGGAGTTTCTAGTTGTGGAGTTTCTAGTTGCGGAGTTTCTAGTTGTGAAGTTTCTAGTTGTGGAGTTTCAAGATGCGGAATTGATAGGTGTGGAGTTTCTAGTTATGGAGTTTCTAGTTGTTGGGTTTCTAGTTGCGGAGTTTTTGTTGGGGAGTCTCTAATTGTGGAGTCTCTAGTTGTGGAGTTTCTAGTTGTGGAGTTTCTAGTTGTGGAGTTTCTAGTTGTGTAATTTGTAGTTGTGGAGTATCTAGTTGTGGTGTTTCAAGTTGTGGAGTTTCTAGTTGTGGAGTTTCTAGTTGCGGAGTTTCTAGTTGGTAGGTTTCTAGTTGCCGTGTTTCTAAATGCGAAGTATCAAGTTGTGGTGCTTCTATCTGTGGAGTTTCTAGTTGTGAAGTCTTTAGTTGTGGAGTTCCTACTTGTGGAGTTTCTAGTTGTGGAGTGTCTAGTTGAGGAGATCCTAGTTGTGGAGTTTCTAGTTGTGGAGTTTCTAGTTGTGGAGTTTGTAGTTGCGGAGTTTTTGTTGTGGAGTCCCAAGTTGTGGAGTTCCTAGTTGTGGAATTTCTAGTTGCAGAGTTTTTAGTTGTGGAGTTTCTAGTTGTGGAGTCTGTAGTTGTGGAGCATCTAGTTGTGGTGTTTCAAGTTGTGGAGTTTCTATTTGTGGATTTTCTAGCTGTGGAGTTTCTAGTTGCGGAGTTTCTAGTTGCAGAATTTCTAGTTGCGGACTTTGTAGCTGTGGAGTTTCTAGTTGTGGAGTTTCTAGTTGCAGAGTTTCTAGTTGTGGAGTTTCTAGTTGTGGAGTTTGTAGTTGCGGAGTTTCTAGTTGTGGAGTTTCTAGTTGCGGAGTTTCTAGTTGCAGTGTTTCTAGTTGCGGAGTTTTCTAGTTATGGAGTTTCTAGTTGCGGAGTTTCAAGTTGTTGAGTTCCTAGTTATGGAGTTTCTAGTTGCGGAGTCTGTAGTTGTGGAGTTTCTAGTTGCTGAGTTTCCATTTGTTGATTTTCTAGCTGTGGAGTTTCTAGTTGCGGAATTTCTAGTTGTGGAGCTTCTAGTTGTGAAGTTTCTAGTTGTGGAGTTTCAAGATGCGGAATTGATAGGTGTGGAGTTTCTAGTTGTGGAATTTGTAGTTGTGGAGTATCTAGTTGTGGTGTTTCAAGTTGTGGTGCTTCTATCTGTGGAGTTTCTAGTTGTGGAGTCTTTAGTTGTGGAGTTCCTAGTTTTGGAGTTTCTAGTTGTGGAGTGTCTAGTTGAGGAGTTCCTAGTTGTGGAGTTTCTAGTTGTGGAGTTTCTAGTTGTGGAGTTTGTAGATGCGGAGTTTTTGTTGTGGAGTCCCAAGTTGTGGAGTTCCTAGTTGTGGAATTTCTAGTTGCAGAGTTTCTAGTTGTGGAGTTTCTAGTTGTGGAGTCTGTAGTTGTGGAGCATCTAGTTGTGGTGTTTCAAGTTGTGGAG
Source organism: Rhipicephalus microplus (assembly GCF_043290135.1). Taxonomy (NCBI): domain Eukaryota; kingdom Metazoa; phylum Arthropoda; class Arachnida; order Ixodida; family Ixodidae; genus Rhipicephalus; species Rhipicephalus microplus. The sequence continues at coordinate 100,542,231 of NC_134707.1, read as the reverse complement.
TTTCTATTTGTGGATTTTCTAGCTGTGGAGTTTCTAGTTGCAGAGTTTCTAGTTGCAGAATTTCTAGTTGCGGACTTTGTAGCTGTGGAGTTTCTAGTTGTGGAGTTTCTAGTTGCAGAGTTTCTAGTTGTGGAGTTTCTAGTTGTGGAGTTTGTAGTTGCGGAGTTTCTAGTTGTGGAGTTTCTAGTTGCGCAGTTTCTAGTTGCAGTGTTTCTAGTTGCGGAGTTTTCTAGTTATGGAGTTTCTAGTTGCGGAGTTTCAAGTTGTTGAGTTCCTAGTTATGGAGTTTCTAGTTGCGGAGTCTGTAGTTGTGGAGTTTCTAGTTGCTGAGTTTCCATTTGTTGATTTTCTAGCTGTGGAGTTTCTAGTTGCGGAATTTCTAGTTGTGGAGCTTCTAGTTGTGAAGTTTCTAGTTGTGGAGTTTCAAGATGCGGAATTGATAGGTGTGGAGTTTCTAGTTGTGGAATTTGTAGTTGTGGAGTATCTAGTTGTGGTGTTTCAAGTTGTGGTGCTTCTATCTGTGGAGTTTCTAGTTGTGGAGTCTTTAGTTGTGGAGTTCCTAGTTTTGGAGTTTCTAGTTGTGGAGTGTCTGGTTGAGGAGTTTCTAGTCGTGGAGTTTCTAGTTGTGGAGTCTGTAGTTGCGGAGTTTCTAGTTGTGGAGTTTCTAGTTGTGAAGTTTCTAGTTGTGAAGTTTCTAGTTGTGGAGTTTCAAGATGCGGAACTGATAGGTGTGGAGTTTCTAGTTATGGAGTTTCTAGTTGTCGGGTATCTAGTTGCGGAGTTTTTGTTGGGGAGTCTCTAATTGTGGAGTCTCTAGTTGTGGAGTTTCTAGTTGTGGAGTTTCTAGTTGTGGAATTTGTAGTTGTGGAGTATCTAGTTGTGGTGTTTCAAGTTGTGGAGTTTCTAGATGTGGAGTTTCTAGTTGCGGAGTTTCTAGTTGGTGAGTTTCTAGTTGCGGTGTTTCTAAATGCGAAGTCTCAAGTTGTGGTGTTCTATCTGTGGAGTTTCTAGTTGTGAAGTCTTTAGTTGTGGAGTTTCTAGTTGTAGAGTTTCTAGTTGTCCAGTGTCTAGTTGAGGAGTTCCTAGTTGTGGAGTTTCTAGTTGTGGAGTTTCTAGTTGTCGGGTTTGTAGTTGCGGAGTTTTCGTTGTGGAGTCCCAAGTTGTGGAGTCCCTAGTTGTGGAATCTCTAGTTGCAGAGTTTCTAGTTGCGGAGTTTCTAGTTGTGGAGACTATAGTTGTGGAGCATCTAGTTGTGGTGTTTCAAGTTGTGGAGTTTCTATTTGTGGAGTTTCTATTTGTGGATTTTCTAGCTGGGGAGTTTCTAGTTGCGGAGTTTCTAGTTGCAGAGTTTCTAGTTGCGGACTTTGTAGCTATGGAGTTTATAGTTGCAGAGTTTCTAGTTGTGGAGTTTCTAGTTGTTGAGTTTGTAGTTTCGGAGTTTCTAGTTGTGGAGTTTCTAGTTGTGGACTTTCTAGTTGTGGAGTTTCTAGTTCCCGAGTTTCTAGTTGTTGAGTTTCTAGTTGCCGTGTTTCTAAATGCGAAGTCTCAAGTTGTGGTGTTTCTATCTGTGGATTTTCTAGCTGTGGAGTTTCTAATTGCGGAGTTTCTAGTTGCAGATTTTCTAGTTGCGGAATTTCTAGCTGTGGAGTTTCTAGTTGCGGAGTTTCTAGTTGCAGACTTTCTAGTTGTGGAGTTTCTAGTTGTGGAGTTTTTGATGTGGAGTCCCTGGTTGTGGAGTCTCTAGTTGTGAAGTTTCTAGTTGCAGAGTTTCTAGTTGCGGAGTTTCTAGTTGTGGAGTCTGTAGTTGTGGAGTCTGTAGTTGTGGAGTCTGCAGTTGTGGAGTTTCTAGTTGTGGAGTTTTTAGTTATGGAGTCTCTCGTTGTGGAGTTTCTAGTTGCGAAGTTTCTAGTTGCTGAGTTTCTAGTTGCAAAGTCTAAAGTTGTGGAGTTTCGAGCTGTGGAGTTTCTAGTTGTAGAGTTTCTAGTTGTAGAGTTTCTAGTTGCCGTGTTTCTAAATGCGAAGTCTCAAGTTGTGGTGTTTCTATCTGTGCAGTTTCTAGTTGTAGAGTCTCTAGTTGTGGCGTTTCTAGTTGTGGAGTTTCTAGTTGTGGAGTGTCTAGTTGTGGAGTTTCTGGTTTCGGAGTTTCTAGGTGTTGAGTTTCTAGTTGGAGTTTTAGTTTTGGAGTTTCTAGCTGTAGATTTTCTAGTTGCAGAGTTCCTAATTGTGGAGTTTCTAGTTGTGGCGTTTCTAGTTGTTGAAATTATAGCTGTGGAGTTTCTACTTATGGAATCTCTAGTCATGGAGTTTCTAGTTGTGGAGTTTTTAGTTGTGGAGTTTCCTGTTGTGGAGTTTCTAGTTGTGACGTTTCTATTTGCGGAGTTTCTAGTTGCGGAGTTTCTACTTGAGTTTATAGTTGTGGATTTTCTAGTTGCAGAGTTTCGTGTTGCAGAGCTTCAAGTTGTGGAGTTTCTAGTTGCGGAGTCTATAGTTGTGGAGTTTCTAGTTGTGGAGTTTCTAGCTGTGGAGTTTCTAGTTGCAGAGTCTCTAGTTGTGCAGGCTCTAGTTGTGGAGTCTCTAGTTCTGAAGTTTCTAGTTGTGGAGTTTATAGTTGTGGAGTTTCTAGCTGTGGAGTTTCTAGTTGCGGAGTTTATAGTTGTGGCGTTTCTAGTTGTGGAGTTTTTAGTTGCAGAGTTTTCTAGTTGCGGAGTCTCTAGTTGTGGAGTTTCTAGTTGCGGAGTTTCTAGCTGTGGAGTTTCTATTTGCAGAGTCTCTAGTTGTGCAGGATCTAGTTGGGGAGCCTCTAGTTCCGGAGTTTCTAGTTGTGGAGTTTATATTTGCAGAGTTTCTAGTTGCGAACTTTCTAGCTGTGGAGTTTCTAATTACGGAGTTTCTAGTGGCAGAGTTTCTAGTTGTGGAGTTTCTATTTGTGAAGTTTGTAAGTGCGGAGTTTTTAGTTGTGGAGTTTCTAGTTGTGGAGTTTCTAGTTGTCAGGTTTGTAGTTGCGGAGTTATTGTTGTCGAGTCCCTAGTTGTTGAGTCTCTAGTTGTGGAGTTTTTAGTTGCAGAGTTTCTAGTTGCGGAGTTTCTAGTTGTGGAGTCTGTAGTTTTGGAGCATCTAGTTGTGGTGTTTCAAGTTGTGGAGTTTCTAGTTGTGGAGTTTCTAGTTGTGGAGTTTCTAGTTGTTGAGTTTCTGGTTGCCGAGTTTCTAGTTGCAAAGTCTCAAGTTGTGGATTTTTTAGCAGTGGAGTTTCTAGTTGTGGAGTTTCTAGTTGTGGAGTTTGTAGTTGTGAGGTTCGTAGTTGTGGAGTTTCTAGTTGTGGAGTTTCTAGTTGTGGAGTCTCTAGTTGTGGAGTTTCTAGTTCTGGAGTTTCTAGTTGCGAAGTCTCAAGTTGTGGAGCTTCTAATTGTGGAGTTTCTAGTTGGGGGTTTGTAGTTGTGGGGTTCGTAGTTGTGGAGTTTCTAGTTGTGGAGTCTGTAGTTGTGAAGTTTCTAGTTATGGAGTTTCTAGCTGTGGAGTTTCTAGTTGCGGAGTTTGTAGTTGTGAGGTTCGTAGTTGTGGAGTTTCTAGTTGTGGAGTTTCTAGTTGTGGAGTCTCTAGTTGTGGAGTTTCTAGTTGTGGAGTTTCTAGTTGCGAAGTCTCAAGTTGTGGAGTTTCTAATTGTGGAGTTTCTAGTTGGGGGTTTGTAGTTGTGGGGTTCGTAGTTGTGGAGTTTCTAGTTGTGGAGTCTGTAGTTGTGAAGTTTCTAGTTATGGAGTTTCTAGCTGTGAAGTTTCTAGTTGCGGAGTTTTCTAGTTATTGAGTTTCTAGTTGCGAAGTTTCAAGTTGTTGAGTTCCTAGTTGTGGAGTTTCTAGTTGTGGAGTTTGTAGCTGCGGAGTTTCTAGTTGTGGAGTTGGTAGCTGTGGAGTATCTGGTTGTGGATTTTGAAGTTGTAGAGTTCCTAGTTGTGGAGTGTCTAGTTGTGGAGTTTCTACTTGCAGAGTCTGTAGTTGGGGAGTTTCTAGTTGCTGAGCTTCTATTTGTTGATTTTCTAGCTGTGGAGTTTCTAGTTGCGTAGTTTCTAGTTGCGGACTTTCTAGAATTGGAGTTTCTAGTTGCGGAGTTTCTAGTTGCAGAGTTTCTAGTCGTGGAGTTTGTAGTTGTGGAGTTTGTAGTTGCGGAGTTTCTAGTTGTGGAGTTTCTAGTTGTGGAGTTTCTAGTTGTGAAGTTTCTAGTTGTGGAGTTTCAAGATGCTGAATTGATAGGTGTGGAGTTTCTAGTTGTGGAGTTTCTAGTTGTCGGGTTTCTAGTTGCGGAGTTTTTGTTGTGGAGTTCCTAATTGTGGAGTCTATAGTTGTGGAGTTTCTAGTTTTGGAGTTTCTAGTTGTAGAATTTGTAGTTGTGGAGTTTCTAGTTGTCGGGTTTCTAGTTGCGGAGTTTTTGTTGTGAAGTCTCTAATTGTGGAGTCTATAGTTGTGGAGTTTCTAGTTTTGGAGTTTCTAGTTGTAGAACTTGTAGTTGTGGAGTATCTAGTTGTGGTGTTTCAAGTTGTGGAGTTTCTAGTTGTGGAGTTTCTAGTTGTGGAGTTTCTAGTTGGTGAGTTTCTAGTTGCCGTTTTTCTAAAAGCGAAGTCTCAAGTTGTGGTGCTTCTATCTGTGGAGTTTCTAGTTGTGGAGTCTTTTGTTGTGGAGTTCCTAGTTGTGGAGTTTCTAGTTGTGGAGTGTCTAGTTGAGGAGTTTCTAGTCGTGGAGTTTCTAGTTGTGGAGTTTGTAGTTGCGGAGTTTCTAGTTGTGGAGTTTCTAGTTGCGGAGTTTCTAGTTGTGAAGTTTCTAGTTGTGGAGTTTCAAGATGCGGAATTGATAGGTGTGGAGTTTCTGGTTATGGAGTTTCTAGTTGTTGGGTTTCTAGTTGCGGAGTTTTTGTTGGGGAGTCTCTAATTGTGGAGTCTCTAGTTGTGGAGTTTCTAGTTGTGGAGTTTCTAGTTGTGGAGTTTCTAGTTGTGTAATTTGTAGTTGTGGAGTATCTAGTTGTGGTGTTTCAAGTTGTGGAGTTTCTAGTTGTGGAGTTTCTAGTTGCGGAGTTTCTAGTTGGTAGGTTTCTAGTTGCCGTGTTTCTAAATGCGAAGTATCAAGTTGTGGTGCTTCTATCTGTGGAGTTTCTAGTTGTGAAGTCTTTAGTTGTGGAGTTCCTACTTGTGGAGTTTCTAGTTGTGGAGTGTCTAGTTGAGGAGTTCCTAGTTGTGGAGTTTCTAGTTGTGGAGTTTCTAGTTGTGGAGTTTGTAGTTGCGGAGTTTTTGTTGTGGAGTCCCAAGTTGTGGAGTTCCTAGTTGTGGAATTTCTAGTTGCAGAGTTTCTAGTTGTGGAGTTTCTAGTTGTGGAGTCTGTAGTTGTGGAGCATCTAGTTGTGGTGTTTCAAGTTGTGGAGTTTCTATTTGTGGATTTTCTAGCTGTGGAGTTTCTAGTGGCGGAGTTTCTAGTTGCAGAATTTCTAGTTGCGGACTTTGTAGCTGTGGAGTTTCTAGTTGCGGAGTTTCTAGTTGCAGAGTTTCTAGTTGTGGAGTTTCTAGTTGTGGAGTTTGTAGTTGCGGAGTTTCTAGTTGTGGAGTTTCTAGTTGCGGAGTTTCTAGTTGCAGTGTTTCTAGTTGCGGAGTTTTCTAGTTATGGAGTTTCTAGTTGCGGAGTTTCAAGTTGTTGAGTTCCTAGTTATGGAGTTTCTAGTTGCGGAGTCTGTAGTTGTGGAGTTTCTAGTTGCTGAGTTTCCATTCGTTGATTTTCTAGCTGTGGAGTTTCTAGTTGGGGGTTTGTAGTTGTGGGGTTCGTAGTTGTGGAGTTTCTAGTTGTGGAGTCTGTAGTTGTGAAGTTTCTAGTTGTGGAGTTTCTAGTTGTGGAGTTTCTAGTTGCGAAGTCTCAAGTTGTGGAGTTTCTAATTGTGGAGTTTCTAGTTGGGGGTTTGTAGTTGTGGGGTTCGTAGTTGTGGAGTTTCTAGTTGTGGAGTCTGTAGTTGTGAAGTTTCTAGTTATGGAGTTTCTAGCTGTGGAGTTTCTAGTTGCGGAGTTTTCTAGTTATTGAGTTTCTAGTTGCGAAGTTTCAAGTTGTTGAGTTCCTAGTTGTGGGGTTTCTAGTTGTGGAGTTTGTAGCTGCGGAGTTTCTAGTTGTGGAGTTGGTAGCTGTGGAGTATCTGGTTGTGGATTTTGAAGTTGTAGAGTTCCTAGTTGTGGAGTGTCTAGTTGTGGAGTTTCTACTTGCAGAGTCTGTAGTTGGGGAGTTTCTAGTTGCTGAGCTTCTATTTGTTGATTTTCTAGCTGTGGAGTTTCTAGTTGCGTAGTTTCTAGTTGCAGAGTTTCTAGTTGCGGACTTTCTAGAATTGGAGTTTCTAGTTGCGGAGTTTCTAGTTGCAGAGTTTCTAGTCGTGGAGTTTGTAGTTGTGGAGTTTGTAGTTGCGGAATTTCTAGTTGTGGAGTTTCTAGTTGTGGAGTTTCTAGTTGTGAAGTTTCTAGTTGTAGAGTTTCAAGATGCTGAATTGATAGGTGTGGAGTTTCTAGTTGTGGAGTTTCTAGTTGTCGGGTTTCTAGTTGCGGAGTTTTTGTTGTGGAGTTCCTAATTGTGGAGTCTATAGTTGTGGAGTTTCTAGTTTTGGAGTTTCTAGTTGTAGAATTTGTAGTTGTGGAGTTTCTAGTTGTCGTTTTTCTAGTTGCGGAGTTTTTGTTGTGAAGTCTCTAATTGTGGAGTCTATAGTTGTGGAGTTTCTAGTTTTGGAGTTTCTAGTTGTAGAACTTGTAGTTGTGGAGTATCTAGTTGTGGTGTTTCAAGTTGTGGAGTTTCTAGTTGTTGAGTTTCTAGTTGTGGAGTTTCTAGTTGGTGAGTTTCTAGTTGCCGTTTTTCTAAAAGCGAAGTCTCAAGTTGTGGTGCTTCTATCTGTGGAGTTTCTAGTTGTGGAGTCTTTAGTTGTGGAGTTCCTAGTTGTGGAGTTTCTAGTTGTGGAGTGTCTAGTTGAGGAGTTTCTAGTCGTGGAGTTTCTAGTTATGGAGTTTGTAGTTGCGGAGTTTCTAGTTGTGGAGTTTCTAGTTGCGGAGTTTCTAGTTGTGAAGTTTCTAGTTGTGGAGTTTCAAGATGCAGAATTGATAGGTGTGGAGTTTCTAGTTATGGAGTTTCTAGTTGTTGGGTTTCTAGTTGCGGAGTTTTTGTTGGGGAGTCTCTAATTGTGGAGTCTCTAGTTGTGGAGTTTCTTGTTGTGGAGTTTCTAGTTGTGGAGTTTCTAGTTGTGTAATTTGTAGTTGTGGAGTATCTAGTTGTGGTGTTTCAAGTTGTGGAGTTTCTAGTTGTGGAGTTTCTAGTTGCGGAGTTTCTAGTTGGTAGGTTTCTAGTTGCCGTGTTTCTAAATGTGAAGTATCAAGTTGTGGTGCTTCTATCTGTGGAGTTTCTAGTTGTGAAGTCTTTAGTTGTGGAGTTCCTACTTGTGGAGTTTCTAGTTGTGGAGTGTCTAGTTGAGGAGTTCCTAGTTGTGGAGTTTCTAGTTGTGGAGTTTCTAGTTGTGGAGTTTGTAGTTGCGGAGTTTTTGTTGTGGAGTCCCAAGTTGTGGAGTTCCTAGTTGTGGAATTTCTAGTTGCAGAGTTTCTAGTTGTGGAGTTTCTAGTTGTGGAGTCTGTAGTTGTGGAGCATCTAGTTGTGGTGTTTCAAGTTGTGGAGTTTCTATTTGTGGATTTTCTAGCTGTGGAGTTTCTAGTTGCGGAGTTTCTAGTTGCAGAATTTCTAGTTGCGGACTTTGTAGCTGTGGAGTTTCTAGTTGCGGAGTTTTTTGTTGCAGAGTTTCTAGTTGTGGAGTTTCTAGTTGTGGAGTTTGTAGTTGCGGAGTTTCTAGTTGTGGAGTTTCTAGTTGCGGAGTTTCTAGTTGCAGTGTTTCTAGTTGCGGAGTTTTCTAGTTATGGAGTTTCTAGTTGCGGAGTTTCAAGTTGTTGAGTTCCTAGTTATGGAGTTTCTAGTTGCGGAGTCTGTAGTTGTGGAGTTTCTAGTTGCTGAGTTTCCATTTGTTGATTTTCTAGCTGTGGAGTTTCTAGTTGCGGAATTTCTAGTTGTGGAGCTTCTAGTTGTGAAGTTTCTAGTTGTGGAGTTTCAAGATGCGGAATTGATAGGTGTGGAGTTTCTAGTTGTGGAGTTTCTAGTTGTGGAATTTGTTGTTGTGGAGTATCTAGTTGTGGTGTTTCAAGTTGTGGTGCTTCTATCTGTGGAGTTTCTAGTTGTGGAGTCTTTAGCTGTGGAGTTCCTAGTTTTGGAGTTTCTAGTTGTGGAGTGTCTGGTTGAGGAGTTTCTAGTCGTGGAGTTTCTAGTTGTGGAGTTTGTAGTTGCGGAGTTTCTAGTTGTGGAGTTTCTAGTTGTGAAGTTTCTAGTTGTGAAGTTTCTAGTTGTGGAGTTTCAAGATGCGGAACTGATAGGTGTGGAGTTTCTAGTTATGGAGTTTCTAGTTGTCGGGTATCTAGTTGCGGAGTTTTTGTTGGGGAGTCTCTAATTGTGGAGTCTCTAGTTGTGGAGTTTCTAGTTGTGGAGTTTCTAGTTGTGGAATTTGTAGTTGTGGAGTATCTAGTTGTGGTGTTTCAAGTTGTGGAGTTTCTAGATGTGGAGTTTCTAGTTGCGGAGTTTCTAGTTGGTGAGTTTCTAGTTGCGGTGTTTCTAAATGCGAAGTCTCAAGTTGTGGTGTTCTATCTGTGGAGTTTCTAGTTGTGGAGTCTTTAGATGTGGAGTTTCTAGTTGTGGAGTTTCTAGTTGTGCAGTGTCTAGTTGAGGAGTTCCTAGTTGTGGAGTTTCTAGTTGTGGAGTTTCTAGTTGTCGGGTTTGTAGTTGCGGAGTTTTTGTTGTGGAGTCCCAAGTTGTGGAGTCCCTAGTTGTGGAATCTCTAGTTGCAGAGTTTCTAGTTGCTGAGTTTCTAGTTGTGGAGACTATAGTTGTGGAGCATCTAGTTGTGGTGTTTCAAGTTGTGGAGTTTCTATTTGTGGAGTTTCTATTTGTGGATTTTCTAGCTGGGGAGTTTCTAGTTGCGGAGTTTCTAGTTGCAGAGTTTCTAGTTGCGGACTCTTAGCTATGGAGTTTATAGTTGCGGAGTTTCAAGTTGCAGAGTTTCTAGTTGTGGAGTTTCTAGTTGTTGAGTTTGTAGTTTCGGAGTTTCTAGTTGTGGAGTTTCTAGTTGTGGACTTTCTAGTTGTGGAGTTTCTAGTTCCCGAGTTTCTAGTTGTTGAGTTTCTAGTTGCCGTGTTTCTAAATGCGAAGTCTCAAGTTGTGGTGTTTCTATCTGTGGATTTTCTAGCTGTGGAGTTTCTAATTGCGGAGTTTCTAGTTGCAGATTTTCTAGTTGCGGAATTTCTTGCTGTGGAGTTTCTAGTTGCGGAGTTTCTAGTTGCAGACTTTCTAGTTGTGGAGTTTGTAGTTGTGGAGTTTTTGATGTGGAGTCCCTGGTTGTGGAGTCTCTAGTTGTGAAGTTTCTAGTTGCAGAGTTTCTAGTTGCGGAGTTTCTAGTTGTGGAGTCTGTAGTTGTGGAGTCTGTAGTTGTGGAGTCTGCAGTTGTGGAGTTTCTAGTTGCAGAGTTTTTAGTTATGGAGTCTCTCGTTGTGGAGTTTCTAGTTGCGAAGTTTCTAGTTGCCGAGTTTCTAGTTGCAAAGTCTAAAGTTGTGGAGTTTCGAGCTGTGGAGTTTCTAGTTGTAGAGTTTCTAGTTGTAGAGTTTCTAGTTGCCGTGTTTCTAAATGCGAAGTCTCAAGTTGTGGTGTTTCTATCTGTGCAGTTTCTAGTTGTAGAGTCTCTAGTTGTGGAGTTTCTAGTTGTGGAGTTTCTAGTTGTGGAGTGTCTAGTTGTGGAGTTTCTGGTTTCGGAGTTTCTAGGTGTTGAGTTTCTAGTTGGAGTTTTAGTTTTGGAGTTTCTAGCAGTAGATTTTCTAGTTGCAGAGTTCCTAGTTGTGGAGTTTCTAGTTGTGGCGTTTCTAGTTGTTGAAATTATAGCTGTGGAGTTTCTACTTATGGAATCTCTAGTCATGGAGTTTCTAGTTGTGGAGTTTTTAGTTGTGGAGTTTCCTGTTGTGGAGTTTCTAGTTGTGACGTTTCTATTTGCGGAGTTTCTAGTTGCGGAGTTTCTACTTGAGTTTATAGTTGTGGATTTTCTAGTTGCAGAGTTTCGTGTTGCAGAGCTTCAAGTTGTGGAGTTTTTAGTTGCGGAGTTTCTAGTTGGTGAGTTTCTAGTTGCGGTGTTTCTAAATGCGAAGTCTCAAGTTGTGGTGTTCTATCTGTGGAGTTTCTAGTTGTGAAGTCTTTAGTTGTGGAGTTTCTAGTTGTGGAGTTTCTAGTTGTGCAGTGTCTAGTTGAGGAGTTCCTAGTTGTGGAGTTTCTAGTTGTGGAGTTTCTAGTTGTCGGGTTTGTAGTTGCGGAGTTTTTGTTGTGGAGTCCCAAGTTGTGGAGTCCCTAGTTGTGGAATCTCTAGTTGCAGAGTTTCTAGTTGCTGAGTTTCTAGTTGTGGAGACTATAGTTGTGGAGCATCTAGTTGTGGTGTTTCAAGTTGTGGAGTTTCTATTTGTGGAGTTTCTATTTGTGGATTTTCTAGCTGGGGAGTTTCTAGTTGCGGAGTTTCTAGTTGCAGAGTTTCTAGTTGCGGACTTTGTATCTATGGAGTTTATAGTTGCGGAGTTTCTAGTTGCAGAGTTTCTAGTTGTGGAGTTTCTAGTTGTTGAGTTTGTAGTTTCGGAGTTTCTAGTTGTGGAGTTTCTAGTTGTGGACTTTCTAGTTGTGGAGTTTCTAGTTCCCAAGTTTCTAGTTGTTGAGTTTCTAGTTGCCGTGTTTCTAAATGCGAAGTCTCAAGTTGTGGTGTTTCTATCTGTGGATTTTCTAGCTGTGGAGTTTCTAATTGCGGAGTTTCTAGTTGCAGATTTTCTAGTTGTGGAATTTCTTGCTGTGGAGTTTCTAGTTGCGGAGTTTCTAGTTGCAGACTTTCTAGTTGTGGAGTTTGTAGTTGTGGAGTTTTTGATGTGGAGTCCCTGGTTGTGGAGTCTCTAGTTGTGAAGTTTCTAGTTGCAGAGTTTCTAGTTGCGGAGTTTCTAGTTGTGGAGTCTGTAGTTGTGGAGTCTGTAGTTGTGGAGTCTGCAGTTGTGGAGTTTCTAGTTGTGGAGTTTTTAATTATGGAGTCTCTCGTTGTGGAGTTTCTAGTTGCGAAGTTTCTAGTTGCCGAGTTTCTAGTTGCAAAGTCTAAAGTTGTGGAGTTTCGAGCTGTGGAGTTTCTAGTTGTAGAGTTTCTAGTTGTAGAGTTTCTAGTTGCCGTGTTTCTAAATGCGAAGTCTCAAGTTGTGGTGTTTCTATCTGTGCAGTTTCTAGTTGTAGAGTCTCTAGTTGTGGAGTTTCTAGTTGTGGAGTTTCTAGTTGTGGAGTGTCTAGTTGTGGAGTTTCTGGTTTCGGAGTTTCTAGGTGTTGAGTTTCTAGTTGGAGTTTTAGTTTTGGAGTTTCTAGCAGTAGATTTTCTAGTTGCAGAGTTCCTAGTTGTGGAGTTTCTAGTTGTGGCGTTTCTAGTTGTTGAAATTATAGCTGTGGAGTTTCTACTTATGGAATCTCTAGTCATGGAGTTTCTAGTTGTGGAGTTTTTAGTTGTGGAGTTTCCTGTTGTGGAGTTTCTAGTTATGACGTTTCTATTTGCGGAGTTTCTAGTTGCGGAGTTTCTACTTGAGTTTATAGTTGTGGATTTTCTAGTTGCAGAGTTTCGTGTTGCAGAGCTTCAAGTTGTGGAGTTTCTAGTTGCGGAGTCTATAGTTGTGGAGTTTCTAGTTGTGGAGTTTCTAGCTGTGGAGTTTCTAGTTGCAGAGTCTCTAGTTGTGCAGGCTCTAGTTGGGGAGTCCCTAGTTCTGAAGTTTCTAGTTGTGGAGTTTATAGTTGTGGAGTTTCTAGCTGTGGAGTTTCTAGTTGCGGAGTTTATAGTTGTGGCGTTTCTAGCTGTGGAGTTTCTATTTGCGGAGTTTCTAGTTGCGGAGTTTCTTGTCGTGGAGTTTCTAGTGTTCGAGTTTCTAGTTGTGGAGTTTTTAGTTGCAGAGTTTTCTAGTTGCGGAGTCTCTAGCTGTGGAGTTTCTAGTTGCAGAGTCTCTAGTTGTGCAGGCTCTAGTTGGGGAGCCTCTAGTTCCGGAGTTTCTAGTTGTGGAGTTTATATTTGCAGAGTTTCTAGTTGCGAACTTTCTAGCTGTGGAGTTTCTAATTACGGAGTTTCTAGTGGCAGAGTTTCTAGTTGTGGAGTTTCTATTTGTGAAGTTTGTAAGTGCGGAGTTTTTAGTTGTGGAGTTTCTAGTTGTGGAGTTTCTAGTTGTCAGGTTTGTAGTTGCGGAGTTATTGTTGTCGAGTCCCTAGTTGTGGAGTCTCTAGTTGTGGAGTTTTTAGTTGCAGAGTTTCTAGTTGCGGAGTTTCTAGTTGTGGAGTCTGTAGTTTTGGAGCATCTAGTTGTGGTGTTTCAAGTTGTGGAGTTTCTAGTTGTGGAGTTTCTAGTTGTTGAGTTTCTGGTTGCCGAGTTTCTAGTTGCAAAGTCTCAAGTTGTGGATTTTTTAGCGGTGGAGTTTCTAGTTGTGGAGTTTCTAGTTGTGGAGTTTGTAGTTGTGAGGTTCGTAGTTGTGGAGTTTCTAGTTGTGGAGTTTCTAGTTGTGGAGTCTCTAGTTGTGGAGTTTCTAGTTGTGAAGTTTCTAGTTGCGAAGTCTCAAGTTGTGGAGTTTCTAATTGTGGAGTTTCTAGTTGGGAGTTTGTAGTTGTGGGGTTCGTAGTTGTGGAGTTTCTAGTTGTGGAGTCTGTAGTTGTGAAGTTTCTAGTTATGGAGTTTCTAGCTGTGGAGTTTCTAGTTGCAGAGTTTCTAGTTGCGGAGTTTTCTAGTTATTGAGTTTCTAGTTGCGAAGTTTCAAGTTGTTGAGTTCCTAGTTGTGGAGTTTCTAGTTGTGGAGTTTGTAGCTGCGGAGTTTCTAGTTGTGGAGTTGGTAGCTGTGGAGTATCTGGTTGTGGATTTTGAAGTTGTAGAGTTCCTAGTTGTGGAGAGTCTAGTAGTGGAGTTTCTACTTGCAGAGTCTGTAGTTGGGGAGTTTCTAGTTGCTGAGCTTCTAGTTGTTGATTTTCTAGCTGTGGAGTTTCTAGTTGCGTAGTTTCTAGTTGCAGAGTTTCTAGTTGCGGACTTTCTAGAATTAGAGTTTCTAGTTGCGGAGTTTCTAGTTGCAGAGTTTCTAGTCGTGGAGTTTGTAGTTGCGGAGTTTGTAGTTGCGGAGTTTCTAGTTGTGGAGTTTCTAGTTGTGGAGTTTCTAGTTGTGAAGTTTCTAGTTGTGGAGTTTCAAGATGCTGAATTGATAGGTGTGGAGTTTCTAGTTGTGGAGTTTCTAGTTGTCGGGTTTCTAGTTGCGGAGTTTTTGTTGAGGAGTTCCTAATTGTGGAGTCTATAGTTGTGGAGTTTCTAGTTTTGGAGTTTCTAGTTGTAGAATTTGTAGTTGTGGAGTATCTAGTTGTGGTGTTTCAAGTTGTGGAGTTTCTAGTTGTGGAGTTTTTAGTGGCGGAGTTTCTAGTTGGTGAGTTTCTAGTTGCCGTGTTTCTAAAAGCGAAGTCTCAAGTTGTGGTGCTTCTATCTGTGGAGTTTCTAGTTGTGGAGTCTTTAGTTGTGGAGTTCCTAGTTGTGGAGTTTCTAGTTGTGGAGTGTCTAGTTGAGGAGTTTCTAGTCGTGGAGTTTCTAGTTGTGGAGTTTGTAGTTGCGGAGTTTCTAGTTGTGGAGTTTCTAGTTGTGGAGTTCCTAGTTGTGAAGTTTCTAGTTGTGGAGTTTCAAGATGCGGAATTGATAGGTGTGGAGTTTCTAGTTATGGAGTTTCTAGTTGTCGGGTTTCTAGTTGCGGAGTTTTTGTTGGGGAGTCTCTAATTGTGGAGTCTCTAGTTGTGGAGTTTCTAGTTGTGCAATTTCTAGTTGTGGAGTTTGTAGTTGTGGAATTTGTAGTTGTGGAGTATCTAGTTGTGGTGTTTCAAGTTGTGGAGTTTCTAGATGTGGAGTTTCTAGTTGCAGAGTTTCTAGTTGGTGAGTTTCTAGTTGTGGTGTTTCTAAATGCGAAGTCTCAAGTTGTGGTGCTTCTATCTGTGGAGTTTCTAGTTGTGAAGTCTTTAGTTGTGAAGTTCCTAGTTGTGGAGTTTCTAGTTATGCAGTGTCTAGTTGAGGAGTTCCTAGTTGTGGAGTTTCTAGTTGTGGAGTTTCTAGTTGTCGGGTTTGTAGTTGCGGAGTTTTTGTTGTGGAGTCCCAAGTTGTGGAGTCCTTAGTTGTGGAATTTCTAGTTGCAGAGTTTCTAGTTGTGGAGTTTCTAGTTGTGGAGTCTGTAGTTGTGGAGCATCTAGTTGTGGTGTTTCAAGTTGTGGAGTTTCTATTTGTGGAGTTTCTATTTGTGGATTTTCTAGCTGTGAAGTTTCAAGTTGCGGAGTTTCTAGTTGCAGAGTTTCTTGTGGCGGACTTTGTAGCTATGGAGTTTCTAGTTGCGGAGTTTCTAGTTGCAGAGATTCTAGTTGTGGAGTTTCTAGTTGTTGAGTTTGTAGTTGCTGAGTTTCTAGTTGTGGAGTTTCTAGTTGTGGAGTTTCTAGTTGTGGACTTTCTAGTTGTGGAGTTTCTAGTTCCCGAGTTTCTAGTTGGTGAGTTTCTAGTTGCCGTGTTTCTAAATGCAATATCTCAAGTTGTGGTGTTTCTATCTGTGGAATTTCTACTTGTGGAGTCTTTAGTTGTGGAGCCTTTAGTTGTGGAGTCTTTAGTTGTGGAGTCTTTAGTGTTGGAGTTCCTAGTTGTGGAGTTTCTAGTTGTGGAGTGTCTAGTTGAGGAGTTTCTAGTTGTGGAGTTTATAGGTGTGGAGTTTCTAGTTGGAGTTTTTTTTCCGAGTATCTAGTTGTAGGTTTTCTAGTTGCAGAGTTCCTACTTGTGGAGTTTCTAGTTGTGGGGTTTGTAGTTGTTGAAATTCTAGCTGTGGAGTTTATACTTATAGAATCTCTAGTCGTGGAGTTTCTAGTTGTGTAGCTTCTATCTGAGGAGTTTCTAAATGTGAAGTCCCTAGTTGTGCAGTCTCTAGTTGTGGAGTTTCTAGTTGTGGAGTTTTTAGTTGTGGAGTTTTTAGTTGTGGAGTTTCTTGTTTTGGAGTTTCTAGTTGTGAAGTTTCTAGTTGTGGATTTTCTAGTTGCAGAGTTTCCAGTTGCAGAGTTTCAAGTTGTGGAGTTTCTAGTTGCGGAGTCTCTAGTTGTGGAGTCTCTAGTTGTGGAGTTTCTGGTTGTGGAGTTTCTATTTGCGGAGATTGTAGTTGCGGTGTTTCTAAATATGGAGTTTCTAGTTGTGGAGCATCTAGTTGTGCTGTTTCAAGTTGTGGAGTTTCTAGTTGTGGAGTTTATAGTTAGTGAGTTTCTGGTTGCCGAGTTTCTAGTTGCAAAGTCTCAATTTGTGGAGTTTCTAGCTGTGGAGTTTCTAGTTGTGGAGTTTTCAGTTGTGGAGTTTCTGGTTACCGAGTTTCTAGTTGCAAAGTCTCAAGTTGTGGAGTTTTTAGCTGTGGAGTTTCCAGTTGCGGAGCTTCTAGTTGTGGAGTATCTAGTTGTGGAGTTTGTAGTTGTGGAGTCTCTAGTTGTGGAGTTTCTAGTTGCGAAGTTTCTAGTTGCCGTGTTTCTAAATGCGAAGTCTCAAGTTGTGGTGTTTCTATCTGTGGAGTTTCTAGTTGTACAGTCTCTAGTTGTGGAGTTCCTAGTTGTGGAGTTTCTAGTTGTGGAGTGTCTAGTTGTGGAGTTTCTGGTTTCGGAGTTTCTAGGTGTTGAGTTTCTAGTTGGAGTTTTAGTTTTCGAGTTTCTAGTTGTAGATTTTCTAGTTGCAGAGTTCCTAGTTGTGGAGTTTCTAGTTGTGGCATTTCTAGTTGCTGAAATTATAGCTGTGGAGTTTCTACTTATGGAATCTCTAGTCATGGAGTTTCTAGTTGTGGAGTTTTTAGTTGTGGAGTTTCCTGTTGTGGAGTTTGTAGTTGTGAAGTTTCTATTTGTGGATTTTCTAGTTGCGGAGTTTCTAGTTGCGGAGCTTCTAGTTGTGTAGTTTCTAGTTGGGAAGTTTCTACTTGAGTTTATAGTTGTGGATTTTCTAGTTGCAGAGTTTCGTGTTGCAGAGCTTCAAGTTGTGGAGTTTCTAGTTGCGGAGTCCATAGTTGTGGAGTTTCTAGTTGTGGAGTTTCTAGCTTTGGAGTTTCTAGTTGCCGAGTCTCTAGTTGTGCAGGCTCTAGTTGTGGAGTCTCTAGTTCTGAAGTTTCTAGTTGTGGAGTTTATAGTTGTGGAGTTTCTAGCTGTGGAGTTTCTATTTGTGAATTTTCTAGCTGTAGAGTCTAGTTCTGGAGTTTCTAGTTGTGGAGTTTATAGTTGTGGCGTTTCTAGCTGTGGAGTTTCTATTTGCGGAGTTTCTAGTTGCGGAGTTTCTAGTCGTGGAGTTTCTAGTGTTTTAGTTTCTAGTTGTGGAGTTTTTAGTTGCGGAGTTTTCTAGTTGCGGAGTCTCTAGTTGTGGAGTTTCTAGTTGCGGAGTTTCTAGCTGTGGAGTTTCTAGTTGCAGAGTCTCTAGTTGTAGAGTTTCTAGTTGTGGAGTACTAGTTGTGGAGTTTCTAGTTGCGGAGTTTTCTAGTTGCGGAGTCTGGAGTTGTGAAGTTTCTAGCTGTGGAGTTTCTCTTTGTGGATTTTCTAGCTGTGGAGTTTCTAGTTGCAGAGTTTCTAGTTGCGAACTTTTTAGCTGTGGAGTTTCTAGTTACGGAGCTTCTAGTGGCAGAGTTTCTAGTTGTGGAGTTTCTATTTGTGAAGTTTGTAAGTGCGGAGTTTCTAGTTGTTGAGTTTCTAGTTGTGGAGTTTCAAGATGTGGAATTGAAAGGTGTGGAGCATCTAGTTGTGGAGTTTCTAGTTGTCCGGTTTGTAGCTGCGGAGTTTTTGTTGTGGAGTTTCTAGTTGGTGAGTTTCTAGTTGTGTAATTTGTAGTTGTGGAGTATCTAGTTGTGGTGTTTCAAGTTGTGGAGTTTCTAGTTGTGGAGTTTCTAGTTGCGGAGTTTCTAGTTGGTAGGTTTCTAGTTGCCGTGTTTCTAAATGCGAAGTATCAAGTTGTGGTGCTTCTATCTGTGGAGTTTCTAGTTGTGAAGTCTTTAGTTGTGGAGTTCCTACTTGTGGAGTTTCTAGTTGTGGAGTGTCTAGTTGAGGAGTTCCTAGTTGTGGAGTTTCTAGTTGTGGAGTTTCTAGTTGTGGAGTTTGTAGTTGCGGAGTTTTTGTTGTGGAGTCCCAAGTTGTGGAGTTCCTAGCTGTGGAATTTCTAGTTGCAGAGTTTCTAGTTGTGGAGTTTCTAGTTGTGGAGTCTGTAGTTGTGGAGCATCTAGTTGTGGTGTTTCAAGTTGTGGAGTTTCTATTTGTGGATTTTCTAGCTGTGGAGTTTCTAGTTGCGGAGTTTCTAGTTGCAGAATTTCTAGTTGCGGACTTTGTAGCTGTGGAGTTTCTAGTTGCGGAGTTTCTAGTTGCAGAGTTTCTAGTTGTGGAGTTTCTAGTTGTGGAGTTTGTAGTTGCGGAGTTTCTAGTTGTGGAGTTTCTAGTTGCGGAGTTTCTAGTTGCAGTGTTTCTAGTTGCGGAGTTTTCTAGTTATGGAGTTTCTAGTTGCGGAGTTTCAAGTTGTTGAGTTCCTAGTTATGGAGTTTCTAGTTGCGGAGTCTGTAGTTGTGGAGTTTCTAGTTGCTGAGTTTCCATTTGTTGATTTTCTAGCTGTGGAGTTTCTAGTTGCGGAATTTCTAGTTGTGGAGCTTCTAGTTGTGAAGTTTCTAGTTGTGGAGTTTCAAGATGCGGAATTGATAGGTGTGGAGTTTCTAGTTGTGGAGTTTCTAGTTGTGGAATTTGTAGTTGTGGAGTATCTAGTTGTGGTGTTTCAAGTTGTGGTGCTTCTATCTGTGGAGTTTCTAGTTGTGGAGTCTTTAGTTGTGGAGTTCCTAGTTTTGGAGTTTCTAGTTGTGGAGTGTCTGGTTGAGGAGTTTCTAGTCGTGGAGTTTCTAGTTGTGGAGTTTGTAGTTGCGGAGTTTCTAGTTGTGGAGTTTCTAGTTGTGAAGTTTCTAGTTGTGAAGTTTCTAGTTGTAGAGTTTCAAGATGCGGAACTGATAGGTGTGGAGTTTCTAGTTATGGAGTTTCTAGTTGTCGGGTATCTAGTTGCGGAGTTTTTGTTGGGGAGTCTCTAATTGTGGAGTCTCTAGTTGTGGAGTTTCTAGTTGTGGAGTTTCTAGTTGTGGAATTTGTAGTTGTGGAGTATCTAGTTGTGGTGTTTCAAGTTGTGGAGTTTCTAGATGTGGAGTTTCTAGTTGCGGAGTTTCTAGTTGGTGAGTTTCTAGTTGCGGTGTTTCTGAATGCGAAGTCTCAAGTTGTGGTGTTCTATCTGTGGAGTTTCTAGTTGTGAAGTCTTTAGTTGTGGAGTTTCTAGTTGTGGAGTTTCTAGTTGTGCAGTGTCTAGTTGAGGAGTTCCTAGTTGTGGAGTTTCAGATTGTGGAGTTTCTAGTTGTAGGGTTTGTAGTTGCGGAGTTTTTGTTGTGGAGTCCCAAGTTGTGGAGTCCCTAGTTGTGAAATTTCTAGTTGCAGAGTTTCTAGTTGCGGAGTTTCTAAATGTGGAGTCTGTAGTTTTGGAGCATCTAGTTGTGGTGTTTCAAGTTGTGGAGTTTCTATTTGTGGAGTTTCTATTTGTGGATTTTCTAGCTGGGGAGTTTCTAGTTGTGGAGTTTCTAGTTGCAGAGTTTCTAGTTGCGGACTTTGTAGCTATGGAGTTTTTAGTTGCGGAGTTTCTAGTTGCAGAGTTTCTAGTTGTGGAGTTTCTAGTTGTTGAGTTTGTAGTTGCGGAGTTTCTAGTTGTGGAGTTTCTAGTTGTGGAGTTTCTAGTTGTGGACTTTCTAGTTGTGGAGTTTCTAGTTCCCGAGTTTCTAGTTGTTGAGTTTCTAGTTGCCGTGTTTCTAAATGTGAAGTCTCAAGTTGTGGTGTTTCTATCTGTGGATTTTCTAGCTGTGGAGTTTCTAGTTGCGGAGTTTCTAGTTGCAGATTTTCTAGTTGCGGAATTTCTAGCTGTGGAGTTTCTAGTTGCGGAGTTTCTAGTTGCAGACTTTCTAGTTGTGGAGTTTCTAGTTGTGGAGTTTTTGATGTGGAGTCCCTGGTTGTGGAGTCTCTAGTTGTGAAGTTTCTAGTTGCAGAGTTTCTAGTTGCGGAGTTTCTAGTTGTGGAGTCTGTAGTTGTGGAGTCTGCAGTTGTGGAGTTTCTAGTTGTGGAGTTTTTAGTTATGGAGTCTCTCGTTGTGGAGTTTCTAGTTGCGAAGTTTCTAGATGCCGAGTTTCGAGTTGCAAAGTCTAAAGTTGTGTAGTTTCGAGCTGTGGAGTTTCTAGTTGTAGAGTTTCTAGTTGCCGTGTTTCTAAATGCGAAGTCTCAAGTTGTGGTGTTTCTATCTGTGCAGTTTCTAGTTGTAGAGTCTCTAGTTGTGGAGTTTCTAGTTGTGGAGTTTCTAGTTGTGGAGTGTCTAGTTGTGGAGTTTCTGGTTTCGGAGTTTCTAGGTGTTGAGTTTCTAGTTGGAGTTTTAGTTTTCGAGTTTCTAGCTTTAGATTTTCTAGTTGCAGAGTTCTTCGTTATGGAGTTTCTAGTTGTGGCGTTTCTAGTTGTTTAAATTATAGCTGTGGAGTTTCTACTTATGGAATCTCTAGTCATGGAGTTTCTAGTTGTGGAGTTTTTAGTTGTGGAGTTTCCTGTTGTGGAGTTTCTAGTTGTGAAGTTTCTATTTGCGGATTTTCTAGTGGCGGAGTTTCTAGCTGCGGAGCTTCTAGTTGTGTAGTTTCTAGTTGCGAAGTTTCTACTTGAGTTTCTAGTCGTGGAGTTTCTAGTGTTCGAGTTTCTAGTTGTGGAGTTTTTAGTTGCAGAGTTTTCTAGTTCCGGAGTCTCTAGTTGTGGAGTTTCTAGTTGCCGAGTTTCTAGCTGTGGAGTTTCTGGTTGCAGAGTCTCTAGTTGTGCAGGCTCTAGTTGGGGAGTCTCTAGTTCCTGTGTTTCTAGTTGTGGAGTTTATAGTTGCAGAGTTTCTAGTTGCGAACTTTCTAGCTGTGGAGTTTCTACTTACGGAGTTTCTAGTGGCAGAGTTTCTAGTTGTGGAGTTTCTATTTGTGAAGTTTGTAAGTGCGGAGTTTTTAGTTGTGGAGTTTCTAGTTGTGGAGTTGCTAGTTGTCGGGTTTGTAGTTGCGGAGTTATTGTTGACGAGTCCCTAGTTGCGGAGTTTCTAGTTGTCGAGTTTCTAGTTGTGGAGTTTCTAGTTGTGAAGTTTCTAGTTGTGGAGTTTCAAGATGCTGAATTGATAGGTGTGGAGTTTCTAGTTGTGGAGTTTCTAGTTGTCGGGTTTCTAGTTGTGGAATTTTTGTTGTGAAGTCTCTAATTGTGGAGTCTATAGTTGTGGAGTTTCTAGTTTTGGAGTTTCTAGTTGTAGAACTTGTAGTTGTGGAGTAGCTAGTTGTGGTGTTTCAAGTTGTGGAGTTTCTAGTTGTGGAGTTTCTAGTTGTGGAGTTTCTAGTTGGTGAGTTTCTAGTGGCCGTGTTTCTAAAAGCGAAGTCTCAAGTTGTGGTGCTTCTATCTGTGGAGTTTCTATTTGTGGAGTCTTTAGTTGTGGAGTTCCTAGTTGTGGAGTTTCTAGTTGTGGAGTGTCTAGTTGAGGAGTTTCTAGTCGTGGAGTTTCTAGTTGTGGAGTTTGTAGTTGCGGAGTTTCTAGTTGTGGAGTTTCTAGTTGCGGAGTTTCTAGTTGTGAAGTTTCTAGTTGTGGAGTTTCAAGATGCGGAATTGATAGGTGTGGAGTTTCTAGTTATGGAGTTTCTAGTTGTTGGGTTTCTAGTTGCGGAGTTTTTGTTGGGGAGTCTCTAATTGTGGAGTCTCTAGTTGTGGAGTTTCTAGTTGTGGAGTTTCTAGTTGCCGTGTTTCTAAATGCGAAGTCTCAAGTTGTGGTGTTTCTATCTGTGGAGTTTCTAGTTGTACAGTCTCTAGTTGTGGAGTTCCTAGTTGTGGAGTTTCTAGTTGTGGAGTGTCTAGTTGTGGAGTTTCTGGTTTCCGAGTTTCTAGGTGTTGAGTTTCTAGTTGGAGTTTTAGTTTTCGAGTTTCTAGTTGTAGATTTTCTAGTTGCAGAGTTCCTAGTTGTGGAGTTTCTAGTTGTGGCGTTTCTAGTTGTTGAAATTATAGCTGTGGAGTTTCTACTTATGGAATCTCTAGTCATGGAGTTTCTAGTTGTGGAGTTTTTAGTTGTGGAGTTTCCTGTTGTGGAGTTTCTAGTTGTGACGTTTCTATTTGCGGAGTTTCTAGTTGCGGAGTTTCTACTTGAGTTTATAGTTGTGGATTTTCTAGTTGCAGAGTTTCGTGTTGCAGAGCTTCAAGTTGTGGAGTTTTTAGTTGCGGAGTTTCTAGTTGGTGAGTTTCTAGTTGCGGTGTTTCTAAATGCGAAGTCTCAAGTTGTGGTGTTCTATCTGTGGAGTTTCTAGTTGTGAAGTCTTTAGTTGTGGAGTTTCTAGTTGTGGAGTTTCTAGTTGTGCAGTGTCTAGTTGAGGAGTTCCTAGTTGTGGAGTTTCTAGTTGTGGAGTTTCTAGTTGTCGGGTTTGTAGTTGCGGAGTTTTTGTTGTGGAGTCCCAAGTTGTGGAGTCCCTAGTTGTGGAATCTCTAGTTGCAGAGTTTCTAGTTGCTGAGTTTCTAGTTGTGGAGACTATAGTTGTGGAGCATCTAGTTGTGGTGTTTCAAGTTGTGGAGTTTCTATTTGTGGAGTTTCTATTTGTGGATTTTCTAGCTGGGGAGTTTCTAGTTGCGGAGTTTCTAGTTGCAGAGTTTCTAGTTGCGGACTTTGTATCTATGGAGTTTATAGTTGCGGAGTTTCTAGTTGCAGAGTTTCTAGTTGTGGAGTTTCTAGTTGTTGAGTTTGTAGTTTCGGAGTTTCTAGTTGTGGAGTTTCTAGTTGTGGACTTTCTAGTTGTGGAGTTTCTAGTTCCCAAGTTTCTAGTTGTTGAGTTTCTAGTTGCCGTGTTTCTAAATGCGAAGTCTCAAGTTGTGGTGTTTCTATCTGTGGATTTTCTAGCTGTGGAGTTTCTAATTGCGGAGTTTCTAGTTGCAGATTTTCTAGTTGTGGAATTTCTTGCTGTGGAGTTTCTAGTTGCGGAGTTTCTAGTTGCAGACTTTCTAGTTGTGGAGTTTGTAGTTGTGGAGTTTTTGATGTGGAGTCCCTGGTTGTGGAGTCTCTAGTTGTGAAGTTTCTAGTTGCAGAGTTTCTAGTTGCGGAGTTTCTAGTTGTGGAGTCTGTAGTTGTGGAGTCTGTAGTTGTGGAGTCTGCAGTTGTGGAGTTTCTAGTTGTGGAGTTTTTAATTATGGAGTCTCTCGTTGTGGAGTTTCTAGTTGCGAAGTTTCTAGTTGCCGAGTTTCTAGTTGCAAAGTCTAAAGTTGTGGACTTTCGAGCTGTGGAGTTTCTAGTTGTAGAGTTTCTAGTTGTAGAGTTTCTAGTTGCCGTGTTTCTAAATGCGAAGTCTCAAGTTGTGGTGTTTCTATCTGTGCAGTTTCTAGTTGTAGAGTCTCTAGTTGTGGAGTTTCTAGTTGTGGAGTTTCTAGTTGTGGAGTGTCTAGTTGTGGAGTTTCTGGTTTCGGAGTTTCTAGGTGTTGAGTTTCTAGTTGGAGTTTTAGTTTTGGAGTTTCTAGCAGTAGATTTTCTAGTTGCAGAGTTCCTAGTTGTGGAGTTTCTAGTTGTGGCGTTTCTAGTTGTTGAAATTATAGCTGTGGAGTTTCTACTTATGGAATCTCTAGTCATGGAGTTTCTAGTTGTGGAGTTTTTAGTTGTGGAGTTTCCTGTTGTGGAGTTTCTAGTTGTGACGTTTCTATTTGCGGAGTTTCTAGTTGCGGAGTTTCTACTTGAGTTTATAGTTGTGGATTTTCTAGTTGCAGAGTTTCGTGTTGCAGAGCTTCAAGTTGTGGAGTTTCTAGTTGCGGAGTCTATAGTTGTGGAGTTTCTAGTTGTGGAGTTTCTAGCTGTGGAGTTTCTAGTTGCAGAGTCTCTAGTTGTGCAGGCTCTAGTTGGGGAGTCCCTAGTTCTGAAGTTTCTAGTTGTGGAGTTTATAGTTGTGGAGTTTCTAGCTGTGGAGTTTCTAGTTGCGGAGTTTATAGATGTGGCGTTTCTAGCTGTGGAGTTTCTATTTGCGGAGTTTCTAGTTGCGGAGTTTCTTGTCGTGGAGTTTCTAGTGTTCGAGTTTCTAGTTGTGGAGTTTTTAGTTGCAGAGTTTTCTAGTTGCGGAGTCTCTAGCTGTGGAGTTTCTAGTTGCAGAGTCTCTAGTTGTGCAGGCTCTAGTTGGGGAGCCTCTAGTTCCGGAGTTTCTAGTTGTGGAGTTTATATTTGCAGAGTTTCTAGTTGCGAACTTTCTAGCTGTGGAGTTTCTAATTACGGAGTTTCTAGTGGCAGAGTTTCTAGTTGTGGAGTTTCTATTTGTGAAGTTTGTAAGTGCGGAGTTTTTAGTTGTGGAGTTTCTAGTTGTGGAGTTTCTAGTTGTCAGGTTTGTAGTTGCGGAGTTATTGTTGTCGAGTCCCTAGTTGTGGAGTCTCTAGTTGTGGAGTTTTTAGTTGCAGAGTTTCTAGTTGCGGAGTTTCTAGTTGTGGAGTCTGTAGTTTTGGAGCATCTAGTTGTGGTGTTTCAAGTTGTGGAGTTTCTAGTTGTGGAGTTTCTAGTTGTTGAGTTTCTGGTTGCCGAGTTTCTAGTTGCAAAGTCTCAAGTTGTGGATTTTTTAGCGGTGGAGTTTCTAGTTGTGGAGTTTCTAGTTGTGGAGTTTGTAGTTGTGAGGTTCGTAGTTGTGGAGTTTCTAGTTGTGGAGTTTCTAGTTGTGGAGTCTCTAGTTGTGGAGTTTCTAGTTGTGGAGTTTCTAGTTGCGAAGTCTCAAGTTGTGGAGTTTCTAATTGTGGAGTTTCTAGTTGGGAGTTTGTAGTTGTGGGGTTCGTAGTTGTGGAGTTTCTAGTTGTGGAGTCTGTAGTTGTGAAGTTTCTAGTTATGGAGTTTCTAGCTGTGGAGTTTCTAGTTGCAGAGTTTCTAGTTGCGGAGTTTTCTAGTTATTGAGTTTCTAGTTGCGAAGTTTCAAGTTGTTGAGTTCCTAGTTGTGGAGTTTCTAGTTGTGGAGTTTGTAGCTGCGGAGTTTCTAGTTGTGGAGTTGGTAGCTGTGGAGTATCTGGTTGTGGATTTTGAAGTTGTAGAGTTCCTAGTTGTGGAGAGTCTAGTAGTGGAGTTTCTACTTGCAGAGTCTGTAGTTGGGGAGTTTCTAGTTGCTGAGCTTCTAGTTGTTGATTTTCTAGCTGTGGAGTTTCTAGTTGCGTAGTTTCTAGTTGCAGAGTTTCTAGTTGCGGACTTTCTAGAATTAGAGTTTCTAGTTGCGGAGTTTCTAGTTGCAGAGTTTCTAGTCGTGGAGTTTGTAGTTGCGGAGTTTGTAGTTGCGGAGTTTCTAGTTGTGGAGTTTCTAGTTGTGGAGTTTCTAGTTGTGAAGTTTCTAGTTGTGGAGTTTCAAGATGCTGAATTGATAGGTGTGGAGTTTCTAGTTGTGGAGTTTCTAGTTGTCGGGTTTCTAGTTGCGGAGTTTTTGTTGAGGAGTTCCTAATTGTGGAGTCTATAGTTGTGGAGTTTCTAGTTTTGGAATTTCTAGTTGTAGAATTTGTAGTTGTGGAGTATCTAGTTGTGGTGTTTCAAGTTGTGGAGTTTCTAGTTGTGGAGTTTTTAGTGGCGGAGTTTCTAGTTGGTGAGTTTCTAGTTGCCGTGTTTCTAAAAGCGAAGTCTCAAGTTGTGGTGCTTCTATCTGTGGAGTTTCTAGTTGTGGAGTCTTTAGTTGTGGAGTTCCTAGTTGTGGAGTTTCTAGTTGTGGAGTGTCTAGTTGAGGAGTTTCTAGTCGTGGAGTTTCTAGTTGTGGAGTTTGTAGTTGCGGAGTTTCTAGTTGTGGAGTTTCTAGTTGTGGAGTTCCTAGTTGTGAAGTTTCTAGTTGTGGAGTTTCAAGATGCGGAATTGATAGGTGTGGAGTTTCTAGTTATGGAGTTTCTAGTTGTCGGGTTTCTAGTTGCGGAGTTTTTGTTGGGGAGTCTCTAATTGTGGAGTCTCTAGTTGTGGAGTTTCTAGTTGTGCAATTTCTAGTTGTGGAGTTTGTAGTTGTGGAATTTGTAGTTGTGGAGTATCTAGTTGTGGTGTTTCAAGTTGTGGAGTTTCTAGATGTGGAGTTTCTAGTTGCAGAGTTTCTAGTTGGTGAGTTTCTAGTTGCGGTGTTTCTAAATGCGAAGTCTCAAGTTGTGGTGCTTCTATCTGTGGAGTTTCTAGTTGTGAAGTCTTTAGTTGTGAAGTTCCTAGTTGTGGAGTTTCTAGTTATGCAGTGTCTAGTTGAGGAGTTCCTAGTTGTGGAGTTTCTAGTTGTGGAGTTTCTAGTTGTCGGGTTTGTAGTTGCGGAGTTTTTGTTGTGGAGTCCCAAGTTGTGGAGTCCTTAGTTGTGGAATTTCTAGTTGCAGAGTTTCTAGTTGCGGAGTTTCTAGTTGTGGAGTCTGTAGTTGTGGAGCATCTAGTTGTGGTGTTTCAAGTTGTGGAGTTTCTATTTGTGGAGTTTCTATTTGTGGATTTTCTAGCTGTGAAGTTTCAAGTTGCGGAGTTTCTAGTTGCAGAGTTTCTTGTGGCGGACTTTGTAGCTATGGAGTTTCTAGTTGCGGAGTTTCTAGTTGCAGAGATTCTAGTTGTGGAGTTTCTAGTTGTTGAGTTTGTAGTTGCTGAGTTTCTAGTTGTGGAGTTTCTAGTTGTGGAGTTTCTAGTTGTGGACTTTCTAGTTGTGGAGTTTCTAGTTCCCGAGTTTCTAGTTGGTGAGTTTCTAGTTGCCGTGTTTCTAAATGCAATATCTCAAGTTGTGGTGTTTCTATCTGTGGAATTTCTACTTGTGGAGTCTTTAGTTGTGGAGCCTTTAGTTGTGGAGTCTTTAGTTGTGGAGTCTTTAGTGTTGGAGTTCCTAGTTGTGGAGTTTCTAGTTGTGGAGTGTCTAGTTGAGGAGTTTCTAGTTGTGGAGTTTATAGGTGTGGAGTTTCTAGTTGGAGTTTTTTTTCCGAGTATCTAGTTGTAGGTTTTCTAGTTGCAGAGTTCCTACTTGTGGAGTTTCTAGTTGTGGGGTTTGTAGTTGTTGAAATTCTAGCTGTGGAGTTTATACTTATAGAATCTCTAGTCGTGGAGTTTCTAGTTGTGTAGCTTCTATCTGAGGAGTTTCTAAATGTGAAGTCCCTAGTTGTGCAGTCTCTAGTTGTGGAGTTTCTAGTTGTGGAGTTTTTAGTTGTGGAGTTTTTAGTTGTGGAGTTTCTTGTTTTGGAGTTTCTAGTTGTGAAGTTTCTAGTTGTGGATTTTCTAGTTGCAGAGTTTCCAGTTGCAGAGTTTCAAGTTGTGGAGTTTCTAGTTGCGGAGTCTCTAGTTGTGGAGTCTCTAGTTGTGGAGTTTCTGGTTGTGGAGTTTCTATTTGCGGAGATTGTAGTTGCAGTGTTTCTAAATATGGAGTTTCTAGTTGTGGAGCATCTAGTTGTGCTGTTTCAAGTTGTGGAGTTTCTAGTTGTGGAGTTTATAGTTAGTGAGTTTCTGGTTGCCGAGTTTCTAGTTGCAAAGTCTCAATTTGTGGAGTTTCTAGCTGTGGAGTTTCTAGTTGTGGAGTTTTCAGTTGTGGAGTTTCTGGTTACCGAATTTCTAGTTGCAAAGTCTCAAGTTGTGGAGTTTTTAGCTGTGGAGTTTCCAGTTGCGGAGCTTCTAGTTGTGGAGTATCTAGTTGTGGAGTTTGTAGTTGTGGAGTCTCTAGTTGTGGAGTTTCTAGTTGCGAAGTTTCTAGT
Organism: Rhipicephalus microplus; assembly: GCF_043290135.1. Classification (NCBI taxonomy): domain Eukaryota; kingdom Metazoa; phylum Arthropoda; class Arachnida; order Ixodida; family Ixodidae; genus Rhipicephalus; species Rhipicephalus microplus. Next base: position 100,515,399 of record NC_134707.1, on the reverse strand, counting down.
TGCCGTGTTTCTAAATGCGAAGTCTCAAGTTGTGGTGTTTCTATCTGTGGAGTTTCTAGTTGTACAGTCTCTAGTTGTGGAGTTCCTAGTTGTGGAGTTTCTAGTTGTGGAGTGTCTAGTTGTGGAGTTTCTGGTTTCGGAGTTTCTAGGTGTTGAGTTTCTAGTTGGAGTTTTAGTTTTCGAGTTTCTAGTTGTAGATTTTCTAGTTGCAGAGTTCCTAGTTGTGGAGTTTCTAGTTGTGGCATTTCTAGTTGCTGAAATTATAGCTGTGGAGTTTCTACTTATGGAATCTCTAGTCATGGAGTTTCTAGTTGTGGAGTTTTTAGTTGTGGAGTTTCCTGTTGTGGAGTTTGTAGTTGTGAAGTTTCTATTTGTGGATTTTCTAGTTGCGGAG